>NW_026108147.1:3400000-4103262 GCF_022539315.1 Serinus canaria | reverse complement strand
AAGATCCTGTTGGGCTGGCTTAGACACCTGGGGCCAAGGATTCCTTCCAGCCTGGGCCACTTTGGGTGGGCTGGGGGCGGCCCCAGGGCAGGTGGCAGTGTGTGCAAGGGCCTTTGTGACACAGTGCAGCACGGTCACCGTGTCATTGGATAGGACAGGGTGTCCTTTGTGACACGTGGTGACATAAGAGCTGGCAGTGACAAGAGCAGGCCACAGTGCTCGGAGCAGGCGATGGGACAGGACAGGACAGAGCAGTGCCGTGAGGAGCCCCCACACAGCGCGCTCAATCGTGTCCCACCAAGAGCTTTTCCTTTTCCGGAGGCATTGTTCCTACAGTTGACCTGAAGGCCAGAGCACAGGACTTGCTGACCTGTGGTCTCCCTTAGGGCTTCTCTTCTGTAGGTGCCCTTGAAGGCAGCGAGTGGGACATGGTGTCCCAGAGCTTTTCTGAGGCATCCCTGCTGCTGGTGCCCTCAAGGCTACACCACAATCCATGACAGGAGTCTCCTGTCCTTGTGGCAGGAGCCCTTGAGGTCAAGTGCAGGACTTGCAGTCCTGTAGCCTTCCTAAGGCTTCTTTCTTGAAGGTGCCTACCAGGCACAACTACAGGACTTGGTGAATTGGAGCTTTTCCAAGGCATCTCTCCTTCAAATAGCCACAAATCCCGTCAGAGACATAGAGCAGAGACCACCAAGAGTGCCCAAGATGGACTTGGTGGAGGAGGAGGAAGAAGGACCTGTTGCTGCCCCAGCACAGGAGACTGAAGAGGTGGTGCTGTTCCAGCCACCAAAGGAGGGTGAGTGACAGAGCTTCGCTGCAGAACGGGTGCCTGCATCTGGCTTGACCCCATGCCATGCCATGCCATGCCATGCCATGCCATGCCATGCCATGCCATGCCATGCCATGCCATGCCATGCCATGCCATGCCATGCCATGCCATGCCATGCCATGCCATGCCATGCCATCCCCTGGGGACATGCCCACGGACAGGACAGAAGAGGGGCAGGGCAGACACCCCGCAGTGGCCGTGCTCCATCCCCTGGGGCATCCCGGGGCTCTCCCTGCCTGGGGAGCGCAGGGCTGGGCCCTGTTCTCCGGCCTCTCCCACAGTCCCTAAGCTCTGGCTGTGCTCCCTCTTTGCCAGGTCCAGCCCTGGACAAGACACAAGAGCGGGAACCCGGCCGTGGACGCTTCTTCAGCACAGCGCAGGTACCTGCAGCCATCCCCACCTGGGCTGGGCCTGCTGTCCCTGCTCAGCTGAGCAGCATGCGTGGAGCAGTCCATGCAACATCCCTGGCTTCTTAGCCTTCTCCTACAATTTGTCTGCAAATTAATCAAGAGAACTCGGGAGGAAGAGACCTGGGCCATGGGCACTGTGATTAGAGCACACTCAGAGCTCTTCAAACATAAGACCAGTGCCACGCTGCTGAATTTGCTCATGGAGAGAGGTGGTTCCAGGCCAGAAAAAATAAGCAGCCTGTGGCCAGGCTTTAATTCCCCCATGAGTCACCTGGCTTCCCATGCCACATCTGCTGGTCCCTGTGAGCCTTTGACCCTATGGCAGCATGCTGAGAAGGAGAGCACTTCTCTGGGAATGCTGGGGACATCGCTGCCTTGGGCAGCTTTCCAAGTCTCCCCATGCCTTCTCCAGGTGCACTGCCTCACTGAGATGCCTCCCAGCTCTCTGCCCTTTCACAGCCACAGCTGCCAGGAGAGGAGCAAGAAGCAGCTGATTCTGAGGTGTTTTGTCCTTCCTTTCACACAGGATGATAGCCAGGTGCAGCTGAGCTCCATGTGTGTCTTTCAAGAGAAGCTGGAGTTATTAACAGATAAGGGAAGAAAGGCCCTGAAGTCACATGTGCGCCAGAGCCTGCTTCCACTCTACTTCCATGGCCATGATGAGAATCAGCTTGTTGCTGAGGTGAGGACTTGTGGCCGGCTGCTGTCCCCCTGGGAGTGGGCTGCACTGCCTACTGCCATGGTTACCTCTCAGGCTGCAGCCTCCTCCATGCTGTAGCACTGGGGTGTTCCTGTGCCCTGGGCTAACTGTGCATCTCTGGGACTATCTGTGCATCTCTGCTGCTCTCCAGGCCTCCTGGGAAACACTGCATTCATCAGCCAGATTCCTGAAGAGGGGGGATATCGAACAAATGCTACAGGTGGATCAGACATGGAGGTTCGGCGAAGGCCTAGTAAGAGGAATCTGCAAGCCCCAGCCTCAGCCTGGAGAAACCCCTGAGCGTGGTGCTCAGTGTGTGGGGCTGGCATCTGTGCCCCTGCCGGTGCTGCACACAGAGGCTGCACGGGCTCTTCTCCTGCGAGCTGGGTGCTCATGGAGCCTGGGCCCGGTAGGGCTGCGAGGTCGAGCAGCACCGCGGCTCCCCGGGCAGCAGCCGGCCCTCTGCCCCCTGGAGCGCCTGGCTGGGGGCTGAGCCCGCACAAACCCTTCCTTCCCTCCTGCTGATCTCTCTTCAGCTGGCAGAGGACAAGAGCAGAGCGGCCGTGCACCTGCGCTGGGCCCTGCCCTACCTGCAGAGCCCACAGGAGCCCCTGCGAGAGGCGGCCATCAGGTTCATGGGTGAGCCACAAGCCCGGGCTCCCTCCCCGGCCCCACCCTGCCTGCTGGCCCTTTAGTGCCAGCCGGGCGGTGTCGTGGAGCCCCGGCTGGCCTCGGCACCGCTGCCGCCCTCTGGCAGCCGTGCCCTTGTGTGGCACCGTTCTGCCAGGGCCAGGCTGAGCCCTGCCGGGCCAGCAGGCCGTGTGGGCACAGCGCCGCTGGCAGGGAGCTGTGCCGCTGGTGCCATGACAGGCTCTGT
Organism: Serinus canaria; assembly: GCF_022539315.1. NCBI lineage: Eukaryota > Metazoa > Chordata > Aves > Passeriformes > Fringillidae > Serinus > Serinus canaria. The sequence continues at coordinate 4,100,446 of NW_026108147.1, read as the reverse complement.
GTTCTCAGGGATCGCCGGGGTGCTCCTGAGGGGGCAGCCAGGAGAGCTGCAGGTCATCTGTGAGGGTGAGTGGTGGGAGTCGAAAGACAATGGGTTCTGGCGCGTGGAGCTGCAAGCCCTGCTCCGACTGCGGCGGCCTCTGCTCCCTGTGTTGACAGGGGTGGCGTGGACAGAGCACACAGATATTTCAGGGCCACTTGTGCCAATTGTAGCCAGCAGGTTCAGGCTGATCCCCTTGGTCCCTGCTCCGTCCTGGCCATGGCAAGCACCAGCGGGGATGGCCCTGGCCAGGGGCTCTCCTGTGCTCCCCACAGATCTGGCATCTAACCTTGGCTTTGTTCCTCTCTCTTGCAGCCCTTGAGGAGATGGCATTTGACAGCAGTCCTGCCATCAGAAAGCTGGCAATTGAAACTGGGTTTGTTCTCCGGGCCATACAGAGAGCTCCCTACTCCACATGGCGTAAACTGCGAGATCGATTCCGCAGTGCATGGAAGAAACGGCCACGTCCCTGCAGCACTGCCTTGCTGTGCTGCTGGACCTCTGTGGAGAGCTGATCTGGAAGGCTCTCTCTCCTGAGGCCATTTGAGCCAGCAGGGATTTTTATTTTTAACAAGATTTTTGTTTTCGTATTACCTTTTTTTTTTTTTTTTGTACGTAAATAAAGAATATGTTATAATAGACAGACTCCCAGAATCTTTCTTTTCCTTCCAAGGATCAGCAGGGCTTAGGGAAGGAGGGTGAAAAGGGTGCCTGTGCTCAGCCAGCTGCCCGGGCATGAAGAGAAAATGGCAGGGAAAATGACGAAAATCCCCTTGGCCTTTGGTGGTTCTGCTGAAGCCTTGGTGCAGCTGAAAGAGCGGCCAGGCAGGGGCTGGAGCTGCAGGGATTTTTGGCATGAGAGCAGTGCCTGGAGATGGCCACAAGCCCTGTGCCAGGCAGGAAGCGCCATCCGTGTCCTCCTGCCCGTGTGCTGCTGGCTGTATTGCTGGGGGCTCCGAGGTGCCTCTGGCTGGGGCTGCTCTGGAGCTGCTGTGGGGCTGCAGCGCTGCTGCCAGGCAGCTCGGCCGGGCTGGGGGAGACCTTGAAGGGCTGGGGCACCGGGAAACCCTGAGCAATTGGGTATCAGAGGCCATAAGCAGCCCCCTGGCAGCCGCCTTGTTCCTGACAGCCAGCTGCTCTGGCGCTTACTCAGTGGGCAGCTGGAGGGAACCCCTGGAATCAGGCGTGGAACCCTGGTCCTGGCCTTTCCTTTCAGAGCTGTGATGTTCAATGCTCCAGTTGCTGTCCTTCTGTCTGTGTCATAGCTGATGCAAGGCAAATAATTCCTCCAGACCCAGAGACTTGTGCCTGAAAAGTCACAGGGCTACATCTCTTTTTAATATTTTTTTTGTTTTCCAGAGCCTGCTGATCATGTTCAAGGTTTTCTCTTTATTCCTAGGACACATTCTCCAGAAGTACTGCTGTTACATCCTTTTTGCATTTAGTGAAAGCTACTTGCAATGACCGGTCAATGAAAGCCCTGGGAAAACCTGAACTCCTGGGTGAAGCTGGGCAAAACTTTTCTCTCCCAGATCTGAATCCATTAAGTGCCAAGGACTGTCCCCTGTGTCATGCCTTGTCACCCATAAGTGTGCTGATGCCATTCAAAGTGGTTGGCAAAGAAAACAACTTTGAACAGTTTTGTAATTGCTGCATTAGCATTCAAATCTTTGACCTGAAGAATCACATGTCAACATTTCTGGCTGCTGGCGCTGCCATTTCTGGGATTCTTAAATAGCAAAGCTGTCATTTCCACCCTGGATTTCAGAGTCTCTGAACCATCACACAAAGGTGTAGTTTTGAACACTACAGAAAAAGTCCCTGGTGTTTAGCTGTACATTTACAATCGGCATATACTACTAATGATTACTTTAGGCAGGAGCAGCAAACCCAAGAATGAGCCAAAGAGGTGATTCCTGTGTTCTCAGGTGACCTGCTCAGCACAAAGTGGGAATTCAAGAATGGGTTCAGGAGCCTCAGGGTGCACAGGAGCCACAAAGACTTTGGGATGCTGCAATGGACCAGCCTGCTGCCTGTGCCTGGGCTGCACAGGGCTGAGCTCCATCTGGATGGTCTAACAAAGGCCGAATGTGCATACCATGGCCACTGGAGACTCCTATTCCAAGTCCTGTGAGCTACACAATTCAGCTGTAACCAGCTGCATTTTTCATGTTAGCTTGAAATCCAGGAGAGGCAAAGGCAAACGTGGAAAAGTGTTCTTCCACTTTTAGTGACAGCTGTGCCTGCACAGCACCTGTGCCCATGGCACGGTGGTGGGAACCAGATGATCTTTACGCTACTTTGCAACGAAAGTGTTCTGGAATTCTAGGATTTCCCAAGCTGAGAAGAAAACTTGAATTGTCTTCATGTTGTCATCTGCTGAGCAAATATGACATTATCAGACGAGGTAAGGGATTCTAATGTGCCCTTCCATTGCCACCATTCACACTGCACAATCCCTACTGCCAATGCAGACCTTGGAATTGGGGAAAGTTCCTGGTCCAAGCATTATTAGGCAGTGCAAAGAGAGCAAAACAAGCTCTGACAGAGCCAGAGGAGCTCTTCCTTGCTGAAGGAAACCACATATTTAAACTGAAAGAGCCTATATTTAGGTATGAGGCTCTTGCCAGCACCTTCCAGGACTCTCTGCTGCACACACAGCGCTTTTCTTGCCCGCTCCCAACAGACTTTGGAAAGCAGAGCACAAGCTGGCTGACTCTGCCACCAGCACACCCCAAGCACAGGCAGAGGAAGCAGCAGCAGGGGCTGTTTTGCGGCCATGCCCACGAGACACTGGAAGGCTGCCCTCCCTCTGGTCTCCCTTGGTTGGCTTTCTGACAGGCTCTGAGCCTGGGGCTGCCATTCCTCACTTGTGGGGACCAGAAGCACAGCTGGGATCCTGGCACTGCCTGACAGCGCTCCGGGCCCCGGCACAGTCCCGTGTCCGAGTCTCGGGCACTGTGCTGCTGCTTCATTTGCCCTTAGGCACAGCCAAAGCTCCCTGCTAAGCCCAGATGGTCTCTGGTTCTGCCCTCTTTCTCATCCTGTGCAGGGATGGAGCACTGATGTGCTTTCAGGAAGCATTTCTTGAAAACTTGCAGCATTCCAAGCTCCTTTGCCCTCCGTGGATGCCATGGAATCCCTGTCAGCTGGGTTCAGAGCATAGTCAGGTTGGCTCTTCCAAAGTCCAGGGTCTCTGGGGTGCTCAGCAAGATCTGGAACTGCACAGTGCTGTGGAACTGCACCTTCAGCACAGGGACCTTCCCAGCCTGACCTGCCCTTGTTCCTGTGTGTCTGTGCACAAAACACAGCATGGAACAGAACGGCAGTAGGGGCCTCTATGTCCTAGGGCACTAGATTTGCTTCAGCTCCACAGAGATGCAGGCAAAGTGAAAAACCCAAACTCTTTATTAATATAAGGCAAAGCAAAGGGATGTGCTTTCAGGGAAAAAAGGGGATTGGATGGATCTGAGGGCTAGAGGGAAAGAGTTGTCAAAAGGGAGGGAGAGCAGAGGGAAAAAAAAGGGCTGGGCAGAGGCTGAGGGCTGGAGGGAAGGAGCTATCTATAAGCAGGGAAAAAAGGGGATTGGAAGGATCTGAGGGCTAGAGGGAAAGAATTGTCAAAAGGGAGGGAGAGTGGAGGGAAAAAGAAGGGCTGGGCAGAGGCTGAGGGCTGGAGGGAATGAGCTATCTATAAGCAGGGAGAGGGCTGAAGCCATGCAAGTTGGCCATAGGCGCAGGCGTGCCAATCATCAGGTGTGTCCTTTGGTCTCAAGGCAGACTCATTTTCCATGGCATTTTGAGGTCTTAAACAAACACTGGTTCTTCTGAGCCAGTTCTGCAGCTCTTTCACTGAATATCTCTTGAACAACTATCTTGGTCTGGGAAGGGCTGTCAACTCTCCTCAGGGCTTGAAGGGCTGGAAGAGAGAGGAACAGAGCCACAGTAAGAGCCTGGATCTGTGGGAATCCTAGGACACCTTCCTGCCAGGGGCCATCGAACCCAGCTCTTGCCACAGCCACAAGGGAGGAGGTGTCAGCTGGATCCGCTGGCCACGAATCTGCTCCCCTGCATCCCTGAAATCTGTGTTCTGCCCACACCACCCTTCATCGACACGAGGAGTGAAGACCGCCACAGCCGGGACACAAGGATTGCAGCTCCATGCCCAGGCATTGCAGCTCTCAAAGCCAGCCCCCGCTCAGCCCAGTGTCCTCACTCACCCTCACAGAGGACCTGGAGCTCTCCTGGCTGCCTCCTCAGGAGAACCCCGGCAATGCCTGTGAACACAGAGCCAGTCAGGGCCCCAGAGGCACAGCTCCCTGCCAGCGGCGCTGTGCCCACATGGCCCACTGGCCCGGCAGGGCTCAGCCCAGCCCTGGCTGAACCCTGCCGCCCAAGGGCACGGCTGCCAGAGGGCGGCAGCGGCGCCAAGGCCAGGCGGGGCTCCACGGTGCCGGGCCCGGCTGATGCTGCCGGGCCAGCAGGCAGGGATGGGGCCGAGCTGCGGCGGGCCGGGGAGGGAGCCCGGGCTCGTGGCTCACCGATGAACCTGATGGCCGCCTCTCGCAGGGGCTCCTGTGGGCTCTGCAGGTAGGGCAGGGCCTGGAGCAGGTGCTCGGCGGCTCTGCTCCTGTCCTCTGCCAGCTGGAGAGAGCGCCAGGAGGGAAGGAAGGGTTTGTGCGGGCTCAGCCCCTCGGCCGGACGTTGCCTGCGCCCGGTCCCGGCCTCCCCTGCCCGCGCAGCCCTGAGGCGCGGCCAGCAGCCGCTGGGGCCGGGCTCCCGAGGGGAGGGGCAGAGGGCCGGCTGTTTCCCAGGGAGCCGCGGTGCCGCCCCGCCCCGCAGCCCCGCCGGGCCGGGGCTCCATGGGCACCCGGCTCGGGCCCACGGGAGCCTGGAGAAGAGCCCTCAGGGCCTCTGCGCGCAGCACCGGCAGGGGAACAGCTGCCAGCCCCGCACACTGAGCACCGTGCTCAGGAGTGTCTACAGGCTGAGGCTGGGGTTTGCAGGCCATCCATACCAGGACCTCAGAAAACGTCAACAGCTTCTCTGTTTCCACCAGCTGCTTGAGTTGCCTTCTCTTCAGGAACCCGGCCGCACAATGTAGCGTTTTCCGAGAGGCCTGGAGAGCAGCAGAGACGCGGAGATATCCCCACAGCCCAGGGCACAGGACCTCCGTCTCAGTGCTGCAGCCCTGGAGGTTGCCAGGGCAGGAGGCAGCCCGGCCCGCTCCCAGGGGAACAGCAGCAGCCCATGATTCCTCACCTCTGCCACGTGCTGATTCTCATCATGGCAGTGGAAGAGGAGTGGAGGTAGGCTCTGGCACACGATTGACTTTAGGGGTGTTTTTCCCTCATCTACTACCAAATCCATCACCTTGAAGAAGAGGTCAAGGGAGAGCAGCTGCACGTGGCTGTTGTCCTAGAGGAAAGGAAAAAAGCTCAGCACCAACTACTCCAGGCTCACATGAACAGTACAAATATCCACAGGGCACAAAGTTTCTGGGCAGCAACCAGTTCCTGAGACTGGGGACACAAAGCCTTACGTGGTCAAAGAGCGGCAGGAGTGCCTCAGCCAGCTTTGGGGCAGAGATGCTGGATACCAGGGCATCTTTGTTCTTGAGCAAATTAGTGAACACAGAGAGCGTCATTCTGACCACCTCTCCATCTGCATCACTGAGCAGCTCCAGAAGGCTTTGAAAAACGCTGCATGTACGCCTGGCCTGTTCGGAACACAAGGCTGTGCTGGGAAGCCATGGACAGCTGCACTGCCACCACCGCCCTGGCACTGCAAGCCCACCCTGCTGCTGCAGGGCCCACGAGCCAAAGGCCTGTCCCAGAGCACTGGGGCATGTGAGGCAGGATGTTGGGAGCAAGTGCCTCAGCTCCCGAAGCCCTGCCAGCCCAAGGGGCTGCTTTTCCCAGTACAGCTTCAGCCACTGCCCCCTTCTCACCATTGAGGGAACCTTGCTGAGCACCATGAGGCCTCTGAGTGCCAGGCGACGGTGCTCCTTGCACTCGTTCTGCAGGTGCCTTGACATTTTATGCAGTATAATGTCAGCACCTTCACTCAGGTCCAGGCACTCAAGGACCTGAAAGGCACAGGGCAGTGACAGGGGACCCGGCCAGCAGCAGCCCGGAACCACACAGGCTGGGCCCAGGCAGCAGCACAGGGCTCGGGCACCGTCCTGGCATCTGTGGCTGTGAGAGGGCAGAGAGCTGGGAGGCAGCTCAGCCAGGCAGTGCTGGCCACCAGGCTCACCTCCACAAGGAACGCCAGGGCGGGCAGATCCAAGTGTGGCTCCTCCCTGCTGAGAAGCCCAAGCAGGCGGAGAGCAATCCCAGAACACAAGGAGAGGGAGACACGGCGCATCTGCCTGGAAGGGCAAAAAAGGCACCAAGACCCTGAGGTGGAGGGGTAAACCTCTCCCAGGACTGACTCACAGAGGTCTGGTCTTTCTCCAGCATCCCTGGAGGGGATGTGAGTACTATGGGAGGTCTCCCCTTCCGATACCCCCCTCTCCCAGCCTTTTCCACTCTGTTTGGCTGTCCCTCTGGCCCATGACCACAGGGAATGTGTGGGCACAGGGCACAAATGCCAGGGCCAGTGGGGCGAAGGGGTTCTCACCTGGCCAGCTGACCCACGGCATAGTGCTGGGTTTGAGCACACAGCAGCGTGTCCCAGCCACGTTTGCGCTCCATAGCCATCACCTCATTGTCACACCGCAGTCGGCAGAGCAGAGCCTTCATGGCCTGCACTGCAAACCTGTGTGCAGAGCAAAGCCCAGGTCACACTGGGAGCGCTGGCACTGGCCACAAGGGCATGGGAAGGACAGGAGGACTGGGACCTGTTGGGCTTGCTGGGAAGGCAGTGTTCCTCCTGGCATGCTCTCCAGAAGTTATCAACTTCCTCTGGTGGCATCTGCTGTGTGGTGATGACAACATGGGAGAGCAGAGCCACAAACAGGCGGGAGGAATAAAGCAGTATTGCCTCATTGCACTCAGGCATGATAACCCAGATCACCAGAGTTGCCTGCAAAAGAAGCAGCCCAAGGCAGCGCTCAGTGCTGAGGTGTCCATGGGGCAGGGCCCAAGGGCAGATGCGGGAGGAACAGCAGGCCTGATGCTCCCTGAACCTGCCCTTAGCCCAGGTTTCAGCCCAGAGACTGAGGCATGGAGAAGATGGAGAGCTGCTGGAGAGGTGACCGAGGGGCAAGCAGAGGCCCAGAAACTCACAGCCAGAGCAAAAACGTTCCTGTCGTCCCCATCAGTGGTGCATGTGCTGTGAAGTGGCCAATCCTCCATCACGCAGAGCAGTGTTGGCAGCACTTTCTCCACTGCTGGTCCCGATGATCCTATGGCTCTCCATATCATTTTAGCAGCTCTGTGGGATCAGAGCTCTGTGTCAGGGGTATCTCAGTCACATTACCATGCCCTGTGCAGCTGTGGGGGCCCAGGTGACAGAGCCATGGTGCCCTAAGGTCCAGGGAGGGAGCATTGGCAGCAGGCTCGGGAAACAGAGGGGCCCGAGGGTCCTGGACCTCTCTGCCTGTCTGGCAGAGCCCATTGGACAGGCTGTGCAGGGCCATGGGCCCTAAAGGCTGGTGAGCCCTGAGCTCTCCAGGCACGTGGGCCCCGTACCTGTCACACGTTGGGGCACAGCGCAGGAGGGTCAGCACCACGTCAGCAGGGTGTTCTTCAGCCAGCCGCACAATGTCACTTTGCAGCCTGGCATCCAAGGTGACTTGGGACAGTAGACTCTGGTGAATGTTCCTTACAATTGCTGGCACCTGGTGGATGCATGCAGGAAACTTGGAGCACTGTCCAAGGCAGAAAGTTCCCCAGCTTCCCCCAAGAAGTGCTTCCCTTCCTTCCACTCTGTGCTGGCCTCAAAGGCTGAGGGGGCCCAGTGATTATGGCTCAAGGGGACACACCATCCTGGGAATCCTCCAGCCCTGGCCCCAGGCTGCTTACCTGCTGCTGAGAGGGAACTGCACTCTCTTCAAAAGTATCCTTAGTGGGGTCTTGAATCACAGTGGGAGTGGGCATGGTGTCAGTATTTCTGATTCCCTGAGTCTCTCCAGTGTTGGCGGTTGTGATGGCTACGTCCTCAGTCACTGCCATGTCAGCCTTTGCCCTGTGATCACTGGCATTCATTGCAGTCTCAGAGTCTTCTGAGCACTCAGCCAAATCTGGTTTGGTGTCAGTTTTTGTGATGCTGTGAGTCTCTCCAGTGTTGGCCGCGTCCTCAGTCAGTGCCATGTCAGCTTTTGCCCTGTCCTCATTCATTGCAGCCTCAGAGTCTTCTGAGCACTCATCCAAATCTGGTTTGGTGTCAGTGTTTGTGATGCCCTGAGTCTCTCCATGGTCAGTGTATGTGATGGCCACATCCTCGGTCATTGATGTGAGAAGAGCCTTCACCCTGATTTCAGTCACTGAGGTGTGATAGTCTTGTGAGGGCTGAGCCGAGTCTGGGCTGACATCAGGATCTGCCTGGAGCTCGGTCAGACCCGAGTCAGGCTCGGCTGGGCCCTCAGCTGCCATGGTGCCGGTCTTCCTACGGCGAATGCGCAGGAACTTCCGGAAACTCTGCAGGGGAGCAAAGGACAGGGAAGGCAGGGTCACTCCATGGCATGCTCCAAGCATGGCATGCTCCAAGCATGGTGCTCGGCTGAGCAGGGACAGCAGGCCCAGCCCAGGTGGGGATGGCTGCAGGTACCTTCAGGGTTTTGCGGAAGCGTCCACGGCCGGGTTCCTGCTCTTGTGTCTTGTCCCGGGCTGGATCTGGCAAAGAGCGAGGACAGCCAGAGCTGAGGGTCTGCAGTAGAGGCTGGAGAACAGAGGCCAGCCCTGCTCTCCCCAGGCAGGGAGAGCCCCGGGATGCCCCAGAGGATGGAGCATGGCCACTGCGGGGTGTCCGCCCGGCCCCTCTTCCATCCTGACTGTTGGCATGGCCCCAGGGATGGGATGGGATGGGATGGGATGGGGCCGAGCTTGCTGCCACCATCAGTTCTGTGGCCCAGCTCTGCCACCCACCCTCCTGCAGTGGCTGTAAGTGCTTGGGCTCTTCAGGCTGCTTTCCTGGGGCAGCTCCAGGGCTTTTCTCTTTTTTCCTCTTGAAGACTTTAAACAGGCTGAGAAATCTGCCTGCCATGCCAGAGTCTGTCCTTGAGGGCACCTTAAAGAGAGATGCCTTCTGAAAGTTCTGAGTCAGTAAGTCCTTTTGTTATGCCTTGAAGGCACCTGAGACAGACAAGCCTCAGGAAGATTGCAGGACAGCAAGTCCTGCACTTTGCTCTCGAGGGCTCCTGCCACAAGGTCAGGAGACACCATGTAAATGGTTTTGGTCACTAAGTTCCAGGGTGTCGCCTCGAGTGCACAGGCCAGAAGGATGGGCGATGCCTCAGAAAAGGTCTGAGTCACCAAGTCCCTCAGTCTGGCCTCGAGGGCACCTGCAGAAGAGAAGTCTCGGGAAGGCCACGAGCCACCAAGGCCCACAGTCTTTCCACGAGGTCACCTGTATTAACAACGCTGCGGAAGAGCTCCGGGTGGGACACGAATGAGCGCGTTGTGCGGGGTCTCCTCACGGCACTGCTCTGTCCTGTCCTGTCCCGTCGCCTGCTCCGAGCACTGTGGCCTGCTCTTGTCACTGCCAGCTCCTAGGTCACCACGTGTCACAAAGGACACCCTGTCCTGTTCCATGACACGGTGACTGTGCTGCACTGTGTCACAAAGGCCCTTGCACACACTGCCACCTGCCCTGGGCCTGCCCCCAGCCCACCCAAAGTGGCCCAGGCTGGAAGGAATCCCTGGCCCCAGGTGTCTAAGCCAGCCCAACAGGATCTTTAGGAAGGGCTCAGAGCATCAGCAAACGCTGCCCTGCTCTGCAGGCTCAGGGCAGCAGAAGGAGCTCCCAGGGCTGCCGACGCAGCCGCGCTGGGATGGGCACGGGGCCATCCAGGGAAGGTGGCACGGCCTCCTTGGGACACGTCCCGGCTGGTGGCCATCCTAAACCCGTGGGTGTGACACGCACAAGGAACGGGTGGGCCTGGGCACGAATGCTGCTCTGAGCCCTGGGGCCCTGGGAGCGCTGACATCAGCAGGTGTGGCAGAGTCCCTGCCCAAGCAGACCTGCCACGCCCTGAGCCCTGGCAGCGCTGGTGCTCTTCTCCTGCCCCAGAGACCTGTGCCCCCGAGGGGCTTCTGTGCCAGAGGGAGCCAAAGCCCATGTGCATTGGGGGCTGTGCTCCTTCCTGCAGGGGCTGGTGGCTGGAGCACCTGCAGCAACTGCTGGCGACACTTGGTCTCTGTAAGAATATTGCTCCTAGTGCTGAAATGATTTTTTCATGGAAGGCGTTGGCAATATCACTAGAGCACCATCCATTTCTGAGTTTCCCAGGGCAATTAGATTGCAAAGGAACACTGTGAAATTTCCTTGTGCTTTTCTGACTCTGTTTCCCACATTCTGGAAAAAATAGAATCTGCCCAGCCTCTGACATCCTCGGCTTCAGTTGCTGCATGTCTCACTCTGGCAGCTCTTGTCTAAACAAAACTGTGTCCCTTCTGAGCATAGCAATGGGTGGACACAAAGTGGGAGGTTCCCCAGTGAACATCAAGCAGACTCATGGAAGAGCAGAGGATAAGGATAACTCTGGAAGGAGAAGCTGTTCTGTGTCTCTGATTATGGTGCCTGCATCCTGAAGCAGAAGCCAAGAGAAGTGCTGTAAGCAGATGTGTTATGGACTTGGTTTTGTTAGTTTTGGGAAAAGAGGGTGTTTGTTGTGGATGGGTTTGATGTGGACGGTCCAGGATTTGGTGGGGCCAAATGGGCAAACCAGGGCGAAGAGTCATTGTACAAAGACACCAACCAATCATTTGACGCCCTGAGGAAACGACTGGCCCAGAATGAACCCCGTTAAGGGCCAATCAGGGCCCCAAAATTCCATCAATAAGGGCAAGGATCCAAATCCCACCGATCCTGGGCCAAGGTGTGCTATAAAGGGAGGGGTTTTCAGTTGGGCGGGGCTCTTTTCTCTTCTGCGAGTAGAGAGAGCTGCTCGTGAGGGAGAGAACCCAGCGTGTTCTGTACATGTTGTCACTTTGAGCTGTTGTGAGGGGGTCCAAGCCTATCTTGGACCCTCCGTTCTTTTTGATTTATATTTTTTCATCCTTTTTTGAAATCTGGCCTCATTCGTTCATAACAGACGGGTGCAGTTTGGGGCACCACAGTATAAAAAGATATGAAGCCATTAGCCAGAATGCAAAGGAGGACTGCAAAGATGGAATGTGGTCTGGAGGGGAACCCCTAGATTTAGCTGAGGCCACTTAGTCTGTTCAGCCTGGAGGAGAGTAAAGAGCATCATTGTCATATTCATCATCCTTCTGAGGGGAATCAGAGGGGCTGCTGCAGCTCTCATGACTGTTGGGACCAGTGACAGGACTTGAGAAAAGGGCAGGGAGCTGGGACAGGGCAAGTTTCATTTCCATATCAGGAAAAGGTACGGTCAGGCACTGGGACAGGTTCCCCATTGCACAGCCCACCAGAGCCCGGGCTGGCTCTTGGGAAAACTCCGGCGCTGCGCCAGCCAAGGCGTGGGTTCTGCCTGCGGCTGAACCTGATGAGCCACTGCTCAGTGGTTCAGGATTTAATAACTGTGGCACAGACCAGGCAAAAGAGAAGGAGGATGCTCCTCGATTTCCACAGGCAAAGGTTTATTCCAGGGGAAGGATTCAGAAGCACAGAGCCGAGAACACTTCTGTGCACGGGATTTTATAGGGGTACAACTCAGGAGGTGGATACAAATGACCAATAAGGAATCTGCAGGGGGGGAGCAAGGGGAATAATCACAGAATCACAGAATCACAGAATTTCTAGGTTGGAAGGGACCTTTAAGATCATCGAGTCCAACCCATGTTCTAACAGTTCAACGAGGTCATGGCACTAAGTGCCACATCCAATCTTTTTTTGAACACATCCAGGGATGGTGACTCCACCACCTCCCTGGGCAGATGATTCCAGTATTTGATCACTCTTTCTGTGAAAAATTTTCTCCTTAATTCTAGCTGGTATCTCCCTTGGCACAGCTTGAGACTGTGTCCTCTTGTTCTGTCTGTTCCTGCCCGGAGAAAGAGACTGACTCCCAGCTCACCACAGCCACCCTTCAGGAAGTTGAAGAGAGTGATAAGGTCACCTCTGAGTCTCCTTTTCTCCAGGCTAAACAATCCCAGCTCTCTCAGTCGCTCTTCATACGGCTTGTGTTCCAAGCCCCTCACCAGCCTTGTTGCTCTCCTTTGGACACGCTCAAGCATCTCAATGTCCCTCCTAAACTGAGGGGCCCAGAACTGGACGCAATACTCCAGGTGTGGCCTCACCAGTGCCAAGTACGGGGGAAGGATGACCTCCCTGCTCCTGCTGGCCACACTATTCCTGATACTGGCCAGGATGCCATTGGCCTTCTTGGCCACCTGGGCACACGGCTGGCTCATGTTCAGCCGACTGTCAGCCAGCACCCCCAGGTCCCTTTCCTCCTGAGTACTGTCCAGCCACACCGTCCCCAGCCTATAACGTTGCAGGGGGTTATTGTGGCCAAAGTGCAGGACTCGGCACTTGGACTTATTGAACTTCATCCCATTAGATTCTGCCCATCTATCCAACCGTTCCAAGTCCCTCTGCAAAGCCCTCCGTTCCTCTATCAGTTTGACACATGCTCCCAGCTTAGTGTCGTCTGCAAATTTGCTAATGAAAGATTCTAAACCCTCGTCCATATCATCAATAAAAATATTAAACAGAACTGGTCCCAGCACAGACCCTTGAGGGACACCACTGGTGACGGGCCACCAGCTGGATGTAGCACCATTCACCACCACTCTCTGGGCCCGGCCATCCAGCCAGTTCCTAACCCAGCACAGAGTGTTCCTATCTAAGTCATGGGCTGCCAGCTTATTTAGGAGTATGCTGTGGGAGACAGTGTCAAAGGCCTTGCTGAAATCCAAATAAACAACATCTACAGCCTTCCCTGCATCTACTAGGCGGGTTACTTGGTCATAAAAGGTGACCAGGTTGGTTAAACATGACCTACCCCTCCTAAACCCATGTTGACTGGGTCTGATACCCTGGCCATCCTGTAAATTCTGCATAATGGCCCTTAATATAAACTGTTCCATTATCTTGCCAGGTACTGAGGTCAGGCTGACTGGTCTATAATTACCAGGATCCTCCTTTGCACCCTTTTTGTGAATGGCTGTCACGTGGGCCAGCTTCCAGTCATCCGGAACCTCACCAGTGAGCCAGGACTGTTGGTAAATGATGGAGAGTGGCTTTGCAAGCTCATCTGCCAGCTCTCTCATTACCCTGGGGTGGATCCCGTCTGGTCCCATAGATTTATGAACATCCAAGCATTTCAATAGTTCTTTGACTATCTCCTCTTGGATAATGGGGGGACCATTCTGCTCCCTGACACCATCAATCAACCCAGACAGACAGGTATCTTGAAGGCAAGTCATCTTCCCACTAAAAACTGAGGCAAAGTAGGCATTAAGCACTTCTGCCTTATCCTCATCTGCAGATACTAAGTTCCCTCCCTTATCCAATAAAGAACTAAGGCTGGTCTTACCCTTCCTTCTACCATTAATGTATTTGTAAAAACATTTTTTATTGTCCTTTACAGAAGTCGCCATTCTAAGTTCAAACTGAGCTTTGGCCTCCCTAATTTTTTTCTGCATGCTCTAGCAGCACTCTTGAATACTTCCTTAGAGAGCTGACCCTTCTTCCAAAGCTGATACATCCTCTTTTTATTTCTGAGTTCCTCCAAAGTCTCTTTGCCCAGCCAGGCTGGACATTTACCACGTTGACTTATCTTTCGGCACACAGGGACAGTCTGTTCCTGTGCCCTCAAGATCTCTGTTTTGAGGCATGCCCACCCTTCCTGAACTCCTTTGTTTTTAAGGGCTGCCTCCCAAGGGACACTCTGAATAAGTCTCCTAAACAGGCCAAAGTCTGTCCTTCGGAAGTCCAATGCAAGTGTCTTACTGGTGCTCCTCCTGACTTTACCAAATATTGAGAACTCTATGATTTCATGATCACTCTGCCCCAAGCGACCTCCAACCACCACATCTCCAACCAGCCCATCTCTATTTGCAAACAGCAGGTCTAACATAGTCCCTCCCCTGGTGGGTTCACCCACCAGTTGCGACAACAAGTTGTCCTCCATACACTCTAAGAATTTTCTGGACTGCCTCTTTACTGCTGTATTAAGTTCCCAGCAGATGTCTGGTAGGTTGAAGTCACCCACAAGAACAAGGGCTGATGATCCTGAAACATTACCTAGCTGCTTATAGAATAATTCATCTACCTCTTCTTCCTGGTTGGGTGGACGATAACAGACTCCCAGTAGGGTGTCAGCCTTGTTGGCCTTCCCCTTAATTCTTACCCATATACATTCAACTCCATCTTCCTTAGTTTCAATTTCTATGGCATCAAAAGTCTGCTTAATATAAAGGGCCACCCCTCCTCCTCTTCTTCCTTTCCTGTCTCTTCGGAACAGCTTGTAGCCATCCAATACAGCGCTGAGTCATCCCACCATGTTTCCGTGATGGCAACTAAATCATAGTTCTGCAGTTGCACCATGGCCTCCAGCTCTTCTTGTTTGTTGCCCAAGCTGCGTGCATTGGTGTACATGCACCTCAGCTGGGCTACTGACTTCACCCCTAACTTGGCCTTGCAACCCTTGGGCCTGCTTCCAGAGAGCCCAGCTGCATCCCCTTCCCCCTTCAAACCTAGTTTAAAGCCCTCTCAATGAGGTCTGCCAGTTCATGAGCTAAAAACCTTTTGCCCTTAACAGAGAGATGTACCCCATCTGGTTCCAGCAGAGCAGGTGCTGTAAAAGTTTCCCCATGATCAAAGAATCCAAAATTTTGCCAGTGACACCAACCCTTAAGCCATTTGTTGAAGATGCGCATTCTCCTGTTTCTTTCATCATTTTCCTTTGCCACTAAAGGGACTGAGCAGAACACTACCTGAGCTCCTGCCCTTTCAATTACCTGACCCAGTACCCTAAAGTCCTTTCTAATTGCCTTGACACTCCTCTTTTCAATCTCATCACTGCCAGCCTGGAGTCTCAGCAGTGGGTAATAATCAGAGGGCTGAATCAGCCCAGGAAGTCTCTCAGTGATATTTTGTACCCGGGCCCCAGGAAGGCAACAGACCTCCCTGTGGGATGGGTCTGGTCGACAAATGGGGCCCTCAGTTCCCTTCAGTAGGGAATCACCTACTACGATTACCCTTCTTTTCTTCTTGATGTTAGAGGTAGTGATCCGTCTTACAGATGAATCATAATTGGGGGGAGGCTCACTGGGCAGACAGTTTTCTTCTAAATCATCAAGCTGGGTCTCTAGTTCCAGGACCTCATACCTATTCTGTAGTGGTACCTGGCTGGATGATGGGGGTGGGGAGGAGTTTTTGTTATTACCTCCCCGAATGGGGACCAATTTCCACTCCTCTTCATCCACCAGGTGCCCTTCTATTGCCTGAGAGTGGGAGGCATATAAGTCTTCAGTCTCTCAGTCAGAGGCCTCCCTTAAAGATGGAAGGGCTGAACTCCATCAGTCTATTTCCCTTTCACTTTCCCTGATACTCCTTAACCTATCAACTTCCTCCCTAAGCTCAGCCACCAGTGAAAGGAGGTCATTCACCTGTTCACACCGCGGGCAGGTCTCCTCCACAACACTCCCTGAAGCCACCGATAAGCTGAAACACTCCGGGCACGGATGGGTCTGTACAGACACATCCTTTTTGGAGGGCTCAACTCGCCCACTTACACTTATACCAACCACAGTTTTTGACCGTGTAGAAACCATTACAAACAGTTGCCTCAAACACAACCAGGCAGCAGAAAACCTCAACAACACAGAGGACTCCTTACTAGCAAGAAAGTTGGCAACCCTGCCTGTTTGCCCTGCCTGCGCGAACTGCCGCGCAAACTGCCTTGTACTCGCTCAGAGATTCACCACACTCCTGTTTGCCTGCTCCTGTTCGCCGCGCTCCCCAGAGACCCCTTATAATCAGCCACTCAGCAGCAACACAGGTAGTTCCACCCCCTGCTCCTCACCTACGCACAACAGCAAACCACTCACCTGCTCAACGATCTTATAATCAGCCACTCAGCAGCAACACAGGTAGCTCCACCCCCTGCTCCTCACCTACACACAATACATCAGTTGCTTGGGACGAATTAGGACAGATGGGAGGAGAGGGTAGGTCACATGGGCCAGTGGGGCTTCCAGGAACAGGGGAATTCCAAAGGGGGGTGCAGTCAGGGATTGGTCCAAGGCAAAACTGACAGGGAATGCTCAGGAACAAAAAGCTTGATGGGCAGGGAAGGAGCTGGAACAAGGAGTGGGGAATGGCATGAGGGACAACTTTGAGGGAGGGCAAAACCTAGGGGTAAACCAACTTGGGGAAAACACAGGGTACATTAAAACAAACTATTATGTGATAACTGATAAATAAACATGAACTGCAGCACCCCAGGGAAATGGGCACAGCACCAAGCTCGTCTGAGTTTGAGAAGTGTTTGAACAACATTGAGCAGTCACCTAAGCTTTTAGATACTACATAAAAAGTCAAGGGTTGTGAACTCTAGGTTTACATGAGTATATACTCCTGAGTATTACTTCAGGCAGTGTTTAAGAAACTCGTTTTATGTCCAATCATACCCCAGTTCCTTGTCGATTGTGTGGAATGTGTAATCCTTTTGTTTTCAGTGCTTGTTAGGACTATAAAAAAGAATATTGGTGCTGAGTGACTCAGCGACACCCAGTGTGTGTTAAGTGTAGTATACAGGGGATAAAGATAAGGAAAAGAGAAGTACTAATACATACTCATAAGTTTGGAAATTTAGATAACATTAAGAATGAATAACACAAGAAGTAAAGATGTTATTAAAAAGAGTCTACTAGAATGTATTTCAGCACAGGAGAAAGATTTGGGAGGAATCCCAGAGAGTACTTTTTCAAAGAAAGGTAATCTGATTAAATACCCTACCCAATGGTAGCCTTGGTATCAACTAGAAAGCAGTGAAAAGTGACCCCCTAATGGAACTTTATGTTATCATACATTGTTACAGTTGATGTTGTTTTTAAGAAAAGAAGAAAAATGTGATCAAGTGATACATGCAGACATGTTTTTTTACCCTGAAGAATAAACCTGAGTGGTAGAAAGAATGTGGCTTTGATTTGGCCCCACAGGACCTTTAGTCCTAATTTTGGAAAGAGATAACAGGCAGAAAATAAAGAGATGTTGTTCAGCATGTAGCATAGGGCAGAGTTTGAAATTGGCTAAAAAGCACAAGGAAGATTGTGTTCTATATGTCCAGGACTTACAGCCAAGTTACCCCAGGCCAGCTTGGGTACACTGCCCCTCACCCAACCTCTCCACCCCCTGAATTAGACCCGAATGGCAGTGAGAATGAGATGAATAATCCTGGTGAGGCGACAATTTCAGAGACCCCAGTGACAACCAACACAAGGAATAAAACCAAGAAAGCTTTGCCTTTAGTCACCCCCTTATGGCAAGTACTGGGTCCCCCAAGAGAAGCCATGAACATCTGCTTTTCTACTAGTGACCTGAATCGTTGGCAAGAAAAACTTAAAATTTTTAGAGAAAACCCTAGCAAAAGTAGCAAAAAGATTTGAGTTCATAGTCAAGAATGAAGACCCAGATTGAGGTGATGCTGATTTCATGTTGACAGAGCTAAGAAAACCAGAAAAAGAGTTGGTGATAAAGATAGCCAGAGCCCATGTGCAGGGACAAATTGCTAGTGGAGCCTTGCAAGGTACAGTGGAGCATTGTTTCCTATTGTAAACCCCTTTTGGGACCCAAATGATGCAGGCAGCTGTGCAATGTTAACCAGATACAAGGAACTAGTCAAATTTGAATTAAAAAATGGCATTCCAAAAGCAATAATAAATATAATATATATAAAAATAATCTTAATAATCATAATATTAAGTCAGTAATATATAATGTTACACAGGGACAGCACGAGTCACCCACTGACTTTGTGGACAGGCTGTGAGCAGATGCACATAAACACACAGCCCTGGATCCCTCTTTGGATATGGGAAAGCAGCAGTTTGTTTCCCTGATGTTAGGGCAATCTAGCCCAGATGTCAGGCAGAAACTTCAGAAGCTGAGCGAGCCTATAAAGAGAGACTTAAAGGCATTAATGAAAAAAGCATAGAAGGTGTATGATAATAAAGACAGAGAAAAAGAACTCCCTACAGCCATGGTGGCAGCTCTGGATCAGCACCAGGGAGAGGATGTGGGTGTGGATGAAGCAGAGGCAGGGGCGAAAATACCAGAGGCAGAGGAGGTTCAAACCAGTCACAGACCAAGCTGGGGCCAAATCAATGTGCATAGTGTAAGAAAGAAGGACACTGGAAATGCCAGTGCCCAGAGTTAGCAGACAAAGTACACAAAACTCTTGTAGTCACTCTAGATGATAAGAAATGACTGAGGCTGGCCATGCTTACCCTAGCAGGCCCACTGGTTAAAATACAGCTAAAGAATGATAAGTTGAATTTTTAGTAAATACTGGAGACACATTTTCACTCTTGAATCAAGCACTGATACCCAAAAGTGAAAACTATCTTCGAGTAATAGGAGTCACTGGCCAGCCAGAAAATGCCTTCTCCCTGAAGCCACTTAAATGAAAAATCAAGAAGAAAATGGGAATACATCAGTTTCTTTGTTTACCAAACTCACCCAAATCTGTCCTAGGCAGGGATTTGCTTGAAAATTTAGAAGCGACAGTTCAGTTTATACAAAGAAAAATGAAATTTAAGGTTCCTGAAGACAAATTGGTTTTAGCATTAGGACTTAGCATTGACACAAGACCAACAAACAATAATAACTATTTATAGAGCAAGTATTGAATCAGGTGTACCCAAGAGTATGGGATACTGAGAGCCCAGGAAAATCAAAACGAGCAGACCCTGTTAGAATTGAGCTACAGACAAGAGTTAGGCCAGTAGTCAGAAAGCAATACCCTTTAAGATTAGAAGACAGGAAAGGAATAGAGCCAACAATCAGTACAATTGATCCGGGTGGCTGGGTGTATGTTAAGAATTTTACAGGTGATCCTCTGCAGGAAAAGTGGGACGGACTGTTCCAAGTGCTCCTGACTACCTTTATCTGTTTGAGTAAAGGAAAGACCTGCCTGGATTCACTACACCCCTTCAATCTTCTTGATTCAAGAAATCACCAACTAAACCCTGGATGACCAAACCTGTTGGAGATCATGGACTAAAACTGAAATTCAAACCTAAACCATTAAATTCATATTGTTCCTTGTCTTTTTCATTGGTTATACTGTCAGTGCCTTTTATGTTAACACCTGCGTAAGACTAATAGGAACCATAGCTAATTATCCAGGACTCAGGGATTGCAGGATTTGTGGAGAGGTGCAACAATGCAACCTTCCCTTAACAGGGCTACCATCAAGCAGTTGGTCAGATTTGAACCCCTACAGCTTCCACAATGCTAGTGCTCAATGTAGACAGGCAGGATCTGCTTGGGAAAGCCCCTTTTCCAATTACTACCTTTCAAGGAGTCAGTCACAGATACCCAGGGCTGAACAAGTCTGGAACAAATCCCGGCAGCTTTTCCAGTAACACAGCTGGGTGGGTCAGTGGCACTCAGCCAATGAGTGATCAGTGGAAAAACTGTCTTTTTGACAGATATACGGGAAACAAGTCAGTGACAATTAACACCAACTGCCATCTTCCTGATGCATCTTGGTACCTTTGTGGGAATGGAGTAGCATTAAAACAATTAGCAAGTGACTGGACTGGCCAATGTACCATGGGATCCCTTATCCCTTAGTTACAGTTATAAATCAAACTCATGAAATGACAGGTATTATTCAAGGACTGTGGAAGAACAGGCTCACTAAGAAATCACCCAGTAACCCAGTGGTGTGATACAGCAACAGTTTTCACAGTTTTGTGAGGGCGTTGCTCCCAAATTTAGGAATTGCACAACTGGAAAAGGCAATTTCAAACATCTCAGCTGAAATAGAACTGATTGCTAATTCAACAGCAGATGCCTTAGGAAGACTACAAACAGAAACAGACTCACTAAAAGAAGTAGTCTTTCAAAACCTCAGGGTGTTAGATATGGTAACAGCCAAGTGGGAGGAGTTTGTATTCTAATTAACAACAGTTGCTGCACTTATATAGATCAATCAGGGCAAATAGCAATGGATATTCTTGCCATTTGGCAACAGCCAAAAGTATTCCCTGAAGTAACCCAAGGCATGACATCTTGGCTATCTAATCTGAACTGTCCTGCACAACTTTTTGTAGAAATTTTAAGAATTGGAATTCCAATCTTAGGAACCTGCATGATGAGCTAATGTTTCATATGGTATTGTAAAAAAAACTGCCACCACATATAACGAATGGAAGCAAAATAAAATGAGATACAGGATCGAAGCAGGTAAACATTTTGAGACCACAACAAGACTATATTGCCAAAGAATTTGCAAAGGATAAAAGAAAGGGCGGACTTGATGCCCATGCAATGAGATAATGCTTGAGCTACAAAAAGCGTTTGCTGATGCTCTGAGCCCTTCCTAACGATCCTGTTGGGCTGGCTTAGACACCTGGGGCCAGGGATTCCTTCCAGCCTGGGACACTTTGGGTGGGCTGGGGGTGGGCCCAGGGCAGGTGGCAGTGTGTGCAAGGGCCTTTGTGACACAGTGCAGCACAGTCACCGTGTCATGGAACGGGACAGGGTGTCCTTTGTGACACGTGGTGACCTAGGAGCTGGCAGTGACCAGAGCAGGCCACAGTGCTCGGAGCAGGCGACGGGACAGGACAGGACAGAGCAGTGCCGTGAGGAGCCCCCACACAGCGCGCTCGTTCGTGTCCCACCCGGAGCTTTTCCAAGGCGTTGTTCCTACAGGTGACCTCGTGGAAAGACTGTGGGCCTTGGTGGCCTGTGGCCTTCCCGAGACTTCTCTTCTGCAGGTGCCCTTGAGGCCAGACTGAGGGACTTGGTGACTCAGAACTTTTCTGAGGCATCGCCCATCCTTCTGGCCTGTGCACTCGAGGCGACACCCTGGAACTTAGTGACCAAAACCATTTACGTGGTGTCTCCTGACCTTGTGGCAGGAGCCCTCGAGATCAAAGTGCAGGACTTGCTGTCCTGCAGTCTTCCTGAGGCTTGTCTGTCTCAGGTGCCTTCAAGGCATAACAAAAGGACTTACTGACTCAGAACTTTCAGAAGGCATCTCTCTTTAAGTTGCCCTCAAGGACAGACTCTGGCATGGCAGGCAGATTTCTCAGCCTGTTTAAAGTCTTCAAGAGGAAAAAAGAGAAAAGCCCTGGAGCTGCCCCAGGAAAGCAGCCTGAAGAGCCCAAGCACTTACAGCCACTGCAGGAGGGTGGGTGGCAGAGCTGGGCCACAGAACTGATGGTGGCAGCAAGCTTGTCCCCATCCCATCCCATCCCGTCCCGTCCCGTCCCGTCCCGTCCCGTCCCATCCCATCCCATCCTATACCATCCCATCCCTGGGGCCATGCCCATGGTCAGGATGGAAGAGGGGCCGGGCGGACACCCCGCAGTGGCCGTGCTCCATCCTCTGGGGCATCCCGGGGCTCTCCCTGCCTGGGGAGCGCAGGGCTGGCCTCTGTTCTCCAGCCCTTCCTGCAGCCTCTCAGCTCTGGCTGTCCTCGCTTTTTACCAGATCCAGCTCTGGACAAGACACAGGAGCAGGAACCCGGCCGTGGACGCTTCCGCAAAACCCTGAAGGTACCTGCAGCCATCCCCACCTGGGCTGGGCCTGCTGTCCCTGCTCAGCCAAGCACCACACTTGGAGCATGCCATGGAGCATCCCTTGCTTCCCTGTCCTTTTTTCTCCTGCAGATGTTCACGAAATTCCTGCACATTCAACATAGGAAGACCGGCACCACAGCAGCTGAGGGCCCAGCCCAGCCTGACTCAGGGCTGACCCTGTTCCAGGCAGAGCCTCAAGCCAGCCCGAAATCAACAGCTCACTCAGAAAACAATGCAATGAATTATCAAAGGTTGAAGGCTGTTCACATGGCAATGACTGAGAGCATGCCCATCAGAAACACTGACACCAGAATGACTCAGGGCATCACAAATACTGGCACCACACCCATGCCCACTGTGATTCAAGCTCCCACTATGGATGTTTTCAAGGAGAGTGCTGTTCCCTCTCAGCAGCAGGTAAGCAGCCTGGGGCCAGGCCTGGAGGACTCCCAGGATGGTGTGTCCCCTTTGAGCCATAATCACTGGGCCCCCTCAGCCTTTGAGGCCAGCACAGAGTGGAAGGAAGGGAAGCACTTCTTGGGGGAAGCTGGGGAACTTTCTGCCTTGGACAGTGCTCCAAGTCTCCTGCATGCATCCACCAGGTGCCAGCTATTGTTAGGAGCATTCACCAGAGTCTACTGTCCCAAGCCACCTTGGATGCCAGGCTGCAAAGTGACATTGTGCAGCTGGCTGAAGAACACCCTGCTGACGTGGTGCTGACCCTCCTGCGCTGTGCCCCAACGTGTGACAGGTACGGGGCCCACGTGCCTGGAGAGCTCAGGGCTCACCAGCCTTTAGGGCCCATGGCCCTGCACAGCCTGTCCAATGGGCTCTGCCAGACAGGCAGAGAGGTCCAAGACCCTCGGGCCCCTCTGTTTCCCGAGCCTGCTGCCAATGCTCCCTCCCTGGCCCTTAGGGCACCATGGCTCTGTCACCTGGGCCCCCACAGCTGCACAGGGCATGGTAATGTGACTGAGACACCCCTGACACAGAGCTCTGATCCCACAGAGCTGCTAAAATGATATGGAGAGCCATAGGATCATCAGGACCAGCAGTGGAGAAAGTGCTGGCAACACTGCTCTGCGTGATGCAGGATTGGCCACTGAGCAGAATGTTCACCTCCGATGGGGACAATCAGGATGTTTTTGCTCTGGCTGTGAGTTTCTGGGCCTCTGCTTGTCCCTCGGTCACGTTTCCAGCAGCTCTCCATCCACTCTATGCCTCAGTCTCTGGGCTGAAACCTGGGCTAGGGGAAGGCTCAGGGGGCACCAGGCCTGCTGCTCCTCCTGCATCTGCCCTTGGGCCCTGCCCCATGGACACCTCAGCTCTGAGCGCTGCCTTGGGCTGGTTCTTTTGCAGGCAACTCTGGTGATCTGGGTGATTGTCCAAGTGCCTGAGTGCAACGAGGCAATACTGCTTTATTCCTCCCGCCTGTTTGTGGCTCTGCTCTTCCATGTTGTCATCACCACACAGCAGATGCCACCAGTGGAAGCTAGTAACTTCTGGAAAGCATGCCGGGAGGAACACCATGTTCCCAGCAAGCCCAAAAGGTCCCAGTCCTCCTGTCCTTCCCATGCCCTTGTGGCCTGAGCCAGCGCTCCCAGTGTGACCTGGGCTTTGCTCTGCACACAGGTTTGCAGTGCAGGCCATGAAGGCTCTGCTCTGCCGACTGCGGTGTGACAATGAGGTGATGGCTATGGAGCGCAAGCGTGGCTGGGACACACTGCTGTGTGCTCAAACCCAGCACTATGCCGTGGGTCAGCTGGCCAGGTGAGAACCCCTTCGCCCCACTGGCCCAGCCATTTGTGCCCTGTGCCCCACACTGTCCTGTGCTCATGGGCCAGAGGGCCTTGTCACTGAGGGATGGCCAAGGAGACTGGAGAAGGCTGGGAGAGGAGGGTTCCCAGAGGGGGCCGCATTGCAGAGCACCCACATCCCCTCCAGGGATGCTGGAGAAAGACCAGACCTCTGTGAGTCAGTCCTGGGAGAGGTTCGCCCCTCCACCACAGGGTCTTGGTGCCTTTTTTCCCCTGCTAGGGAGATGCGCCGTGTATTGATCCCTCTGTGTTCTCGCATCGCACTCCACTTGCTCCGGCTGCTCAGCAGGGAAGAACCACAATGGGATCTGCCCTTCCTGGCATTCCTTGTGGAGGTGAGCCTGGTGGCCAGCACTGCCTGGCTGAGCTGCCTCCCAGCTCTCTGCCCTCTCACAGCCACAGATGCCAGGACGGTGCCCACGCTCTGTGCTGTGCTGCTGCCTGGGCCCGGCCCTGTGCGGTTCTGGGCTCCTGCCAGCCAGGTCCCCTGTCACTGCCCTGTGCCTTTCAGGTCCTCGAGTGCCTGGACTTGACTAAATGCAGTGGCAGCACCCTGAAGATCATGTCAAGGTACCTGCAGAGTGAATGCAGGCAGAGGCGTCGCCTGGCACTCAGAGGCCTCATGATGCTCAGCAAGGATCTCTTGATGGTGAGAAGGGGGCAGTGGCTGAAGCGGTGCTGTGGAATGCAGCCCCTTGGGCTGGCAGGGCTTCAGGAGCTGAGGCAGCTGCTCCCAGCTCTCCTGCCTCACGTGCCCAAGTGCTCTGGCTCAGGCCTTTGGCCTGCGGGCCCTGCAGCAGCAGGGTGAGCTTGCAGTGCCAGGGCGGTTTTGGCGGTGCAGCCGTCCATGGCTTCCCAGCACAGCCTTGTGTTCCACACAGGCCAGAAGAATGTGCTGTCTGTCTCCAAGCCTTCTGGAACTGTTGGATGATGCAGATGGAGAGGTGGTTGGAATGACGCTCTCTGTGTTCACAAATGTGCTCCTGCACAAAGACATCCTGGTATCCAGCACCACTGCCCCAAAGCTGGCTGAGGCACTCCTGCTGCTCTTTGACCATGTAAGGTTCTGCATTCTTAGCCACAGGCATCGGGTGCTTCCCCAACACTTGGTGCCCTGTGGATTTTTAGGCTTTTATCCAGGTGGGCCTGGAGTAGTTGATTAAAGTCTTTTTCTTTCCTCTAGGACAACAGCCATGTACAGGTGCTCTCCATTCAACTCTTCTGTAAGGTGATGGAATTGGTAGTGGATGAGGGAAAAGAGCTCCTGAAGACATTTGTGAATGACAGCCTGTACCCACTTTCAATCTACTGTCATGATGTGAACTGCCACGTGGCAGAGGTGAGGTTTTGTGTGATGCTGCTGGATCTCTGAGAGAGGGCTCAGCTGCCTCCTGCTCTGTAGCCTTGGAGGCTGCAGCCTCCTCCTGGCCTTGGCACAGGGATGTAGGTCCCGTGCCCTCGGCTGTTGGGCCATCTCTGGGTCTCTGCTGCTCTCCAGGCCTCTCGGGAAACACTGCATTGTGCGGCCGAGTTCCTGAAGAGGAGGCAGCTCGAACAGCTGCTGAGGAAGGAGCCGCCGTTGGAGGTTGATGAGTGCCTGGTAAGGAGGGCCTGGAAGCCCCAGGCTCAGCCTGGAGAAGCCCCTGAGGGCGGTGCTCAGTGTGCGGGGCTGGCAGCTGTTCCTCTGCCCGCTGCTGCACGCAGAGGCCCTGCGGGCTCTTCTCCAGGCTCCCGTGGGCCCGAGCCGGGTGCCGGCTCCCCGGGCAGCAGCCGGCCCTCTGCCCCTCCCCTCAGGAGCCCGGCCCCAGCGGCTGCTGGCCGCGCCTCAGGGCTGTGCGGGCAGGGGAGGCCGGGGCCGGGCGCAGGCAGCGTCCGGCCGAGGGGCTGAGCCCCCACCAACCCTTCCTTCCCCCCTGCTGCTCTCTCCAGCTGGCAGAAGACAGGAGCAGAGCGGCCAAGTGGCACTGCCCTACCTGCAGAGCCCACAGGAGCTCCTGCGAGAGGCGGCCAGCAGGTTCATGGGTGAGCCACGAGCCCGGGCTCCCTCCCCGGCCCGCCGCAGCTCGGCCCCAGCCCCGCCTGATGGCCCGGCAGCGCCAGCAGGGCCCGGCACTGTGGAGCCCGGCCTGGCCTCCGCGCCGCTGCCACCCTCTGGCAGCCGTGCCCTTGGGCGGCAGCGTACGGCCAGGGCTGGGCTGAGCCCTGCTGGGCCAGCGGGCCGTGTGGGCACAGCACCGGCAGCGCCACTGGCAGGGAACTGTGCCGCTGGGGCCAAGGTGAACTCTTTGTTCTCAGAGATGGCCGGCTTTCCCATCATGAAAAGGCAGCAGGAAGAGCTCCAGGCCCTCAGTGTGGGTGAGTGAGGGCAGTGGCCTGGCCGGGCAAGCTGCAATTCCTGCAGGAGCTGCCATCCCTGTCCTGGCTCCACTGTCTTCGCTCCCTGTGTTGATGAGTGGTGGCGTGGGCAGAGCACACAGAGATTTCAGGGACATGGGTGGAATTCGTGGCCAGCATCTTGCTACTGATCCTGTTGGCAACACCTCTCTCTTGGCCATGGCAAGAGTTGGGTGGGTGGCCCTGGCAGGACAGTCTCCTCAGGTCACTGCAGATCCAGGCTCTGACCATGGCTCTCTTGCTGTCTGTTTCAGGCCTTGAATCACCAAAGAACAATTTCAAACCATCCTGCTCTAACATTGAAACTCAAGCTGTTAGCCAGAAGAGCTGAAAAATAGGGCCCTTTTCTGGATCTGGTGAACCTGTGTCCCAAGAACAGCACCAGGAGACACTGAAGTGGACACTATCTGCCATTGCCACTGCAGCTTTAGGCACAGTTGAAGACTGGCACAGCTGAGCCTGTGGGAAGCTTGCATGGCTTCAGCCCTCCCTGCCTGTAGATAGCTCCCTCCCTCCAGCCCTCAGACACTGTCCATCTACTTTTTTCCTGCTGTTTTCCCTCGCTTTTGAAAGCTCCAACACACCAGCCCTCAGACCATGCCCCTTCCTGTGTTTTCCTTCCACTCTTCCTCTTGACAGCTCCATATCTCAACCCCTCAGACCCTGCCCATTCCCCTTTTCCCTCTCATATCACCCCGGTTTTTTGCCCTATATTAATAAAGAGTTTGGCTTCTTCATTGTGCCTGCATCTCTGTGGAGCTGAAGCAAATCCCAGGCCCTGGGACACACGGGCCCCTGCTGCCGTTCTCTTCCACGCCATGTTTTGTGCACAGACACAGAGGAACGAGGGCAGGTCAGGCTGGGAAGGTCCCTGTGCTGAAGGTGCAGTTGCACAGCACTGTGCAGTTCCAGATCTCGCTGAGCACACGGAAGGCCAGCAGTGGCACAAGGAGCCTGTGTGTCAGCACCAAAGTCCTGTCTAAGGCCCTGCCATATTTGGTCCCCTGTTGAGCACGTCAACCAGATAATGGAGAGCAGACAATGAAGGAAACCTTCTGGTTTAAGTGGTGGGAATTTGATCTTTATGAGAAACAATGGATTGGTCAATAAATGGGAAGTGAACCTGTGAAAGACGAACAATGCCCGATGGAGCTGTGGCTGGCATGGAGGCGGTATCACAGGTCCTTGCAGCCTCATCTCACACGCTGGCCAAGCGTGAGATGACGTTGAAAGTGGAAAACCTCCACTCCAGAGGAGGGGATGGCAGGCCTGGTTCTGGGGTGGATGGATGTAAAGAACAAAATGCACACCCTTTTGATGCCAGGGTTGCCCTGAATGTGGGTGGCCTGCCTGCCCGTCCCACTGGAGCACCATGCTGAGATACCCTGAGAGCAGCCCAGTGCTCCTTGCTCCTCTCTGCTGACACGTGAGCGTTTGTCTGGTTTTGGGATGGCCCTGGCTGTGTCAGGGGTGCCAGGTGGACACGAGGCAGCCGGTCCTGTCCCGCTGGGTCCCAGCAGTGCCTCGCAGCATCCCTGCATCCACATCAGCATGCTGACCAAGAGAGGCCCTGGAAGCCGAGGCAGCTGATTTTAAGTTTTGCAGGTGCCTACAGGTCAAGGCCAAGGGTGTTCCCTCCGGATACAGCAGTCCTGAGGGGCCTCTCTAATTCAAAGAAATACACATACAAATGCATTGTCCACCAAAAGCCCTTCTATTGAGCTGCTGGGAGTGCAGCTTCTCTAAAATGCTTCTCTGCCACGTGTAAATTTCCATGGGTTGATGTAGGAATTGTATCAAAAATAACATCCATCTTTACCCTGCTGAGGCAAGGGGTAGAAATACATTGCCTCCTGTACTTGAAGCTAATGTCCAGGCACTGGCCAGGAGAGGTCTTGATACCCTAAAGCAGCACTTCTTCCCCCTTGCTTCACTGTACAGGGCTGAATCTGTTATTGCCCTTATTTTTTCTGGTAGCCTATGGCTAAAGCTTTTTGTCAAGTCATTCTCATGTCAAGTTAGGCCAGACAGGTTTTCCTTAGACTCACTGTGCAAAGTGCTTATGTATGTCTGTGCTAAGTACCTGTTTACTTATGCGAATTGCTTGTGCTTATATCAAACAAAGGCCGTGTTTCATTGCAAAATGTGCCTGAGGTTGTGGCACCAGCCTCTTTCCTCTGGAATGTTCTACCTACCAGGGAGTGAAGAGGGAGCTGGAGAAGGAGCTTGCCAGGCTGCTGTGGATCCTTTTCCAGCAGTCCTGGTTGAGTGGAGAAGTCCGAGCTGAGCGCAGATGTGCCAATGGAACAGCCGTGCACGGGAAGGCTCGCTGGAAGGGATGATCCAGGAACCACAGGCCTGGTGGCCTGAGCTTGCTGCTGGGGAAGGCCTGGGAGCAGATCCTCCTGAGTGTCCCTGCACGGCCCGTGCAGGAAACCAGGGGGTCTGCTGGAGGGTGGGAAAGCTCTGCAGAGGGATGGGAACAGCTGGGGGTCCTGGCAGGGTGTTGAGGGCTTCTGGGCAAAAGTTTGGGGGGGGGTTGGTGTTGGGGAAGGAGTTATCTGGAGGGTGAGAGGTCTAGGCTGGAATTTAAATCAGTTGGAAGACAGCATCTGTGCTTTGGCACAGCTTTGGTTATGGAGGATAGAAAGAAATCTGTGACTTTTCCTCTTTGTGGTCCAGATTCTCCTGTAGGGAACCAGAGGGGGGAGGTGTACTTTATTGGCCTCCTACATATCTTCAGCAAGGGAAGCCCTTTTGCCATCTACACATTCGTTTGGGGTACTTTTGTAACAGTGAGTGGACTTTCATTCCTTTAGAGCTTTTATTCCTTAAGAGAATTAGGATAATATCATCCTTTCAGTGAAAACTGTTTGAAAATCAAAGAATGGCCTTCCTTTTGCCTCTGTGTAATGTTATGTTTTGTAAAGTGACACTCAGTTGATGACGTTAAGGCAAATTAATTGCTGCTGTGAGATGGGAAGCAAATGTCTAACACTCACGTTCTCAGGCCATCCCATTACTTTATGAAGTTTGGAAATTTTGGAACAATTTGAGTTGAGCAATGGGAGGTAAAGCTTTCCTGAAGTGAGGATTCTTTAATACCAGATACATCTCTGCCTTCCCAGTAAAGATGCTTTTGTGCTGAAGGAAATCACTTCAATGAGAAAAAAATTCCAGCATGGAGTAAGAGCTTCTGACGGAGACCAAGTGTTGCTGCAGGTGCTCCAGCCACCAGCCCCTGCAGGAAGGAGCACAGCCCCCAATGCATGTGGGCTTTGGCTCCCTCTGGCACAGAAGCCCCTCGGGGCACAGGTCTCTGGGGCAGGAGAAGAGCACCAGCGCTGCCAGGGCTCAGGGCGTGGCAGGTCTGCTTGGGCAGGGACTCTGCCACACCTGCTGATGTCAGCGATCCCCGGGCCCCAGGGCTCAGAGCAGCATTCGTGCCCAGGCCCACCCGTTCCTTGTGCGTGTCACACCCACGGGTTTAGGATGGCCACCAGCGGGACATGTCCCAAGGAGGCCGTGCCACCTTCCCTAGAAGGCCCCAGGGCTGGGTCTTTCCCAGCATGGCTGCGTCTGCAGCCCTGGGGGCTCCTTCTGCTGCCCTGAGCCTGCAGAGCAGGGCAGCGTTTGCTGATGCTCTGAGCCCTTCCTAAAGATCCTGTTGGGCTGGCTTAGACACCTGGGGCCAGGGATTCCTTCCAGCCTGGGCCGCTTTGGGTGGGCTGGGGGCGGGCCCAGGGCAGGTGGCAGTGTGTGCAAGGGCCTTTGTGACACAGTGCAGCACAGTCACCGTGTCATTGGACAGGACAGGGTGTCTTTTGTGACATGTGGTGACATAGGAGCTGGTGGTGACAAGAGCAGGCCACAGTGCTTTGAGCAGGCGACGGGACAGGACGGGACAGAGCGGTGCCGTGAGGAGCCCCCGCACAGCACGCTTGTTCGTGTCCCACCAAGAGCTTTTCCTTTTCCGGAGGCATTGTTCCTACAGTTGACCTGAAGGCCAGAGCACAGGACTTGCTGACCTGTGGTCTCCCTTAGGGCTTCTCTTCTGTAGGTGCCCTTGAAGGCAGCGAGTGGGACATGGTGTCCCAGAGCTTTTCTGAGGCATCCCTGCTGCTGGTGCCCTCAAGGCTACACCACAATCCGTGACAGGAGTCTCCTGTCCTTGTGGCAGGAGCCCTTGGGGTCGAGTGCAGGACTTGCAGTCCTGTAGCCTTCCTAAGGCTTCTTTCTTGAAGGTGCCTACCAGGCACAACTACAGGACTTGGTGAATTGGAGGTTTTCCAAGGCATCTCTCCTGCAAATAGCCACAAATCCCGTCAGAGACATAGAGCAGAGACCACCAAGAGTGCCCAAGATGGACTTGGTGGAGGAGGAGGAAGAAGGCCCTGTTGCTGCCCCAGCACAGGAGACTGAAGAGGTGGTGCTGTTCCAGCCACCAAAGGAGGGTGAGTGACAGAGCTTCGCTGCAGAACGGGTGCCTGCATCTGGCTTGACCCCATGCTATGCCATGCCATGCCATGCCATGCCATGCCATGCCATGCCATGCCATGCCATGCCATGCCATGCCATGCCATGCCATGCCATGCCATGCCATGGTATGCCATGCCATGCCATGCCATGCCATCCCCTGGGGACATGCCCACGGACAGGACAGAAGAGGGGCCGAGCAGACACCCCGCAGTGGCCATGCTCCATCCCCTGGGGCATCCCGGGGCTCTCCCTGCCTGGGGAGCGCAGGGCTGGGCCCTGTTCTCCGGCCTCTCCCACAGTCCCTAAGCTCTGGCTGTGCTCCCTCTTTGCCAGGTCCAGCCCTGGACAAGACACAAGAGCAGGAACCCGGCCGTGGACGCTTCTTCAGCACAGCGCAGGTACCTGCAGCCATCCCCACCTGGGCTGGGCCTGCTGTCCCTGCTCAGCTGAGCAGCATGCGTGGAGCAGTCCATGCAACATCCCTGGCTTCTTAGCCTTCTCCTACAATTTGTCTGCAAATTAATCAAGAGAACTCGGGAGGAAGAGACCTGGGCCATGGGCACTGTGATTAGAGCACACTCAGAGCTCTTCAAACATAAGACCAGTGCCACGCTGCTGAATTTGCTCATGGAGAGAGGTGGTTCCAGGCCAGAAAAATAAGCAGCCTGTGGCCAGGCTTTAATTCCCCCATGAGTCACCTGGCTTCCCATGCCACATCTGCTGGTCCCTGTGAGCCTTTGACCCTATGGCAGCGTGCTGAGA
The DNA here is from genome assembly GCF_022539315.1 of Serinus canaria. Classification (NCBI taxonomy): domain Eukaryota; kingdom Metazoa; phylum Chordata; class Aves; order Passeriformes; family Fringillidae; genus Serinus; species Serinus canaria. Next base: position 4,069,122 of record NW_026108147.1, on the reverse strand, counting down.
AGGAGAGCACTTCTCTGGGAATGCTGGGGAAATCGCTGCCTTGGGCAGCTTTCCAAGTATCCCCATGCCTTCTCCAGGTGCACTGCCTCACTGAGATGCCTCCCAGCTCTCTGCCCTTTCACAGCCACAGCTGCCAGGACGGTGCCCGTGCCATGTGCTGCTGCCTGGGCCCAGCCCTGTGCGGTTCCTGTGGGCTCCTGCCGGCCGGCTCCCCTTTCACTGCCCTGTGCCTTTCAGGTCCTCCAGTGCCTAGACTTGAGGGAATGCAGTGACAGTGTTCTGGAGATCATGTCGCAGAACCTGCAGAGCGAGCACAGGGCGAGGCGTTACTTGGCACTCAGAGGCCTCGTAGTGCTGGGCAAGAATCCCATGATGGTGAGAAGGGGGCTGTGCCTGAAGCCGTGCAGGCAGCGTGGGGCTGGGCAACGCAGTCGCTTGGCCTCGCCTGGGCTTCGGGCCCTGGGGCAGCTGCTCCCAGCTCTCCTGCCTCCCGCTTCAGCTGCCCGAGTGCTTTGGGACAGGCCTTTGGCCTCTGGGCCCTGCAGCAGCAGGGTGGTGTTTCACAAATTTGTGATCCACACACAGGCTGAAAAAATGTGGAGCCTGACTGAGAGTCTTGTGGAGCTCCTGGAGGAAAATGATAGCAACGTGATCAGGATGACCATTCTTCTACTCAGATATTTGTTCCTTGATAATGGTGCCCCCATACCCACCCCCATCGCCCTGCAGCTGGCTGAGGCGCTCCTACCACTCTTTGACTGCGTAAGGCTCTGTGCCCACAGCCACGGCCACTGGGTGCTGCCCGGACACTTGGTGCCCTCTGGAGATGCAGCCCTGTGCCCTGGGGGGCCTGAAGCAGCTGATTCTGAGGTGTTTTGTCCTTCCTTTCACACAGGATGACAGCCAGGTGCAGCTGAGCTCCATGTGTGTCTTTCAAGAGATGCTGGAGTTATTAACAGAAGAGGGAAGAAAGGCCCTGAAGTCCCACGTGCGCCAGAGCCTGCTTCCACTCTACTTCCACTGCCATGATGAGAATCAGCTTGTTGCTGAGGTGAGGACTTGTGGCCGGCTGCTGTCCCCCTGGGAGTGGGCTGCACTGCCTCCTGCCATGGTTACCTCTCAAGCTGCAGCTTCTTCAACGCTGTGGCACTGGGGTGTTCCTGTGCCCTGGGCTATCTGTGCATCTCTGGGATTATCTGTGCATCTCTGCTGCTCTCCAGGCCTCCCGGGAAACGTTGCATTCTTTGACCAGATTCCTGAAGAGGGGGGATATCGAACAAATGCTACAGGTGGATCAGACATGGAGGTTCGGCGAAGGCCTAGTAAGAGCAATCCTCAGCCTGGAGAAACCCCTGAGCGTGGTGCTCAGTGTGTGGGGCTGGCATCTGTGCCCCTGCCCGCTGCTGCACGCAGAGGCCGCACGGGCTCTTCTCCTGCGAGCTGGGTGCTCATGGAGCCTGGGCCCGGTAGGGCTGCGAAGCCGAGCAGCACCGCGGCTCCCTAGGTAGCAGCTGGCCCTATGCCCCCTGGAGCGCCTGGCCGGGGGCTGAGCCCGCACGAACCCTTCCTTCCCTCCTGCTGATCTCTCTTCCGCTGGCAGAGGACAAGAGCAGAGCGGCCGAGCACCTGTGCCGGGCCCTGCCCTACCTGCAGAGCCCACAGGAGCCCCTGCGAGAGGCGGCCATCAGGTTCATGGGTGAGCCACAAGCCCGGGTTCCCTCCCTGGCCCCGCCCTGCCTGCTGGCCCTTAACGCCAGCCGGGCGGTGTCGTGGAGCCCCGGCTGGGCTCGGCACCGCTGCCGCCCTCTGGCAGCCGTGCCCTTGTGTGGCACCGTTCTGCCAGGGCCGGGCTGAGCCCTGCCGGGCCAGCAGGCCGTGTGGGCACAGCGCCGCTGGCAGGGAGCTGTGCCTCTGGGGCCCTGACAGGCTCTGTGTTCTCAGGGATCGCCGGGGTGCTCCTGAGGGGGCAGCCAGGAGAGCTGCAGGTCATCTGTGAGGGTGAGTGATGGGAATGGAAAGACAACGGGCTCTGGAGGGCGGAGCTGCAAGCCCTGCACTGACTGTGGCGGCCTCTGCTCCCTGTGTTGACAGGGGTGGCGTGGGCAGAGCACACAGATATTTCAGGGCCACTTGTGCCATTTGTGGCCAGCAGGTTCAGGCTGATCCCCTTGGTCCCTGCTCCGTCCTGGCCATGGCAAGCACCAGCGGGGATGGCCCTGGCCAGGGGCTCTCCTGTGCTCCCCACAGATCTGGCATCTAACCTTGGCTTTGTTCCTCTCTCTTGCAGCCCTTGAGGAGATGGCATTTGACAGCAGTCCTGACATCAGAAAGCTGGCAATTGAAACTGGGTTTGTTCTCGGGGCCATACAGAGAGCTCCTTACTCCACATGGCGTAAACTGCGAGATCGATTCCGCAGTGCATGGAAGAAACGGCCACGTCCCTGCAGCACTGCCTTGCTGTGCTGCTGGACCTCTGTGGGGAGCTGATCTGGAAGGCTCTCTCTCCTGAGGCCATTTGAGCCAGCAGGGATTTTTATTTTTAACAAGATTTTTGTTTTCGTATTACCTTTTTTTTTTTTTTTGTACGTAAATAAAGAATATGTTATAATAGACAGACTCCCAGAATCTTTCTTTTCCTTCCAAGGATCAGCAGGGCTTAGGGAAGGAGGGTGAAAAGGGTGCCTGTGCTCAGCCAGCTGCCCGGGCATGAAGAGAAAATGGCAGGGAAAATGACGAAAATCCCCTTGGCCTTTGGTGGTTCTGCTGAAGCCTTGGTGCAGCTGAAAGAGCGGCCAGGCAGGGGCTGGAGCTGCAGGGATCTCAGGCATGAGAGCAGTGCCTGGAGATGGCCACAAGCCCTGTGCCAGGCAGGAAGCGCCATCCGTGTCCTCCTGCCCGTGTGCTGCTGGCTGTATTGCTGGGGGCTCCGAGGTGCCTCTGGCTGGGGCTGCTCTGGAGCTGCTGTGGGGCTGCAGCGCTGCTGCCAGGCAGCTCGGCCGGGCTGGGGGAGACCTTGAAGGGCTGGGGCACCGGGAAACCCTGAGCAATTGGGTGTCAGAGGCCATAAGCAGCCCCCTGGCAGCCTCCTTGTTCCTGACAGCCAGCTGCTCTGGCGCTTACTCAGTGGGCAGCTGGAGGGAACCCCTGGAATCAGGCGTGGAACCCTGGTCCTGGCCTTTCCTTTCAGAGCTGTGATGTTCAATGCTCCAGTTGCTGTCCTTCTGTCTGTGTCATAGCTGATGCAAGGAAGGTATTTCCTCCAGACCCAAAGAGTTGTGCCTGAAACGTCACAGGGCTACATCTCTTTTTGATTTTATTTTTGTTTTCCAGAGCCTGCTGATCATGTTCAAGGTTTTCTCCCTATCCCTAGGACACATTCTCCAGAAGTTCTGCTGTTACATCCTTTTTGCACTTAGTGAAAGCTACTTGCAATGTCCGGTCAATGAAAGCCCTGGGAAAACCTGAACTCCTGGGTGAAGCTGGGCAAAACTTTTCTCTCCCAGATCTGAATCCATTAAGTGCCAAGGACTGTCCCCCGTGTCATGCCTTGTCCCCCATAAGTGTGCTGATGCCATTCAAAGTGGTTGGCAAAGAAAACAACTTTGAACAGTTTTGTAATTGCTGCATTAGCATTCAATCTTTGACCTGAAGAATCACATGTCAACATTTCTGGCTGCTGGCGCTGCCATTTCTGGGATTCTTAAATAGCAAAGCTGTCATTTCCACCCTGGATTTCAGAGTCTCTGAACCATCACACAAAGGTGTAGTTTTGAACACTACAGAAAAAGTCCCTGGTGTTTAGCTGTACATTTACAATCGGCATATACTACTAATGATTACTTTAGGCAGGAGCAGCAAACCCAAGAATGAGCCAAAGAGGTGATTCCTGTGTTCTCAGGTGACCTGCTCAGCACAAAGTGGGAATTCAAGAATGGGTTCAGGAGCCTCAGGGCGCACAGGAGCCACAAAGACTTTGAGATGCTGCAATGGACCAGCCTGCTGCCTGTGCCTGGGCTGCACAGGGCTGAGCTCCATCTGGATGGTCTAACAAAGGCCGAATGTGCATACCATGGCCACTGGAGACTCCTATTCCAAGTCCTGTGAGCTACACAATTCAGCTGTAACCAGCTGCATTTTTCATGTTAGCTTGAAATCCAGGAGAGGAAAAGGCAAATGTGGAAGTGTTCTTCCACTTCTAGTGACAGCTGTGCCTGCACAGCACCTGTGCCCATGGCACGGTGGTGGGAACCAGATGATCTTTACGCTACTTTGCAATGAAAGTGTTCTGGAATTCTAGGATTTCCCAAGCTGAGAAGAAAACTTGAATTGTCTTCATGTTGTCATCTGCTGAGCAAATATGACATTATCAGACGAGGTAAGGGATTCTAATGTGCCCTTCCACTGCCACCATTCACACTGCACAATCCCTACTGCCACTGCAGGCCTTGGAATTGGGGAAAGTTCCTGGTCCAAGCATTATTAGACAGTGCAAAGAGAGCAAAACAAGCTCTGACAGAGCCAGAGGAGCTCTTCCTTGCTAAAGGAAACCACATATTTAAACTGAAAGAGCCTATATTTAGGTATGAGGCTCTTGCCAGCACCTTCCAGGACTCTCTGCTGCACACACAGCGCTTTTCTTGCCCGCTCCCAACAGACTTTGGAAAGCAGAGCACAACCTGGCTGACTCTGCCACCAGCACACCCCAAGCACAGGCAGAGGAAGCAGCAGCAGGGGCTGTTTTGCGGCCATGCCCACGAGACACTGGAAGGCTGCCCTCCCTCTGGTCTCCCTTGGTTGGCTTTCTGACAGGCTCTGAGCCTGGGGCTGCCATTCCTCACTTGTGGGGACCAGAAGCACAGCTGGGATCCTGGCACTGCCTGACAGCGCTCCGGGCCCCGGCACAGTCCCGTGTCCGAGTCTCGGGCACTGTGCTGCTGCTTCATTTGCCCTTAGGCACAGCCAAAGCTCCCTGCTAAGCCCAGATGGTCTCTGGTTCTGCCCTCTTTCTCATCCTGTGCAGGGATGGAGCACTGATGTGCTTTCAGGAAGCTATTCTTGAAAACTTGCAGCATTCCTTTGCCCTCCGTGGATGCCATGGAATCCCTGTCAGCTGGGTTCAGAGCATAGTCAGGTTGGCTCTTCCAAAGTCCAGGGTCTCCGGGGTGCTCAGAAAGATCTGGAACTGCACAGTGCTGTGGAACTGCACCTTCAGCACAGGGACCTTCCCAGCCTGACCTGCCCTTGTTCCTCTGTGTCTATGCACAAAACACAGCGTGGAACAGAACAGCAGTAGGGGCCTGTGTGTCCTAAGGCACCGGATTTGCTTCAGCTCCACAGAGATGCAAGCAAAGTGAAAAAGCCAAACTCTTTATTAATATAAGGCAAAGCAAAGGGATGTGCTTTCAGGGAAAAAAGGGGATTGGAAGGATCTGAGGGCTAGAGGGAAAGAGTTGTCAAAAGGGAGGGAGAGCGGAGGGAAAAAGAAGGGCTGGGAAGAGGCTGAGGGCTGGAGGGAAGGAGCTATCTATAAGCAGGGAAAAAAGGGGATTGGAAGGATCTGAGGGCTAGAGGGAAAGAGTTGTCAAAAGGGAGGGAGAGCGGAGGGAAAAAGAAGGGCTGGGCAGAGGCTGAGGGCTGGAGGGAAGGAGCTATCTATAAGCAGGGAGAGGGCTGAAGCCATGCAAGTTGGCCATAGGCGCAGGCGTGCCAATCATCAGGTGTGTCCTTTGGTCTCAAGGCAGTCTCATTATCCATGGCATTTGGAGGTCTTAAACAAACACTGGTTCTTCTGAGCCAGTTCTGCAGCTCTTTCACTGAATATCTGTTGAACAACTATCTTGGTCTGGGAAGGGCTGTCAACTCTCCTCAGGGCTTGAAGGGCTGGAAGAGAGAGGAACAGAGCCACAGTAAGAGCCTGGATCTGTGGGAATCCTAGGACACCTTCCTGCCAGGGGCCATCGAACCCAGCTCTTGCCACGGCCACAAGGAAGGGGGTGTCAGCGGGATCCGCTGGCCACGAATCTGCTCCCCTGCATCCCTGAAATCTGTGTTCTGCCCACACCACCCTTCATCGACACGAGGAGTGAAGACCGCCACAGCCGGGACACAAGGATTGCAGCTCCATGCCCAGGCATTGCAGCTCTCAAAGCCAGCCCCCGCTCAGCCCAGTGTCCTCACTCACCCTCACAGAGGACCTGGAGCTCTCCTGGCTGCCCCCTCAGGAGCACCCCGGCGATCCCTGAGAACACAGAGCCTGTCAGGGCCCCAGAGGCACAGCTCCCTGCCAGCGGCGCTGTGCCCACACGGCCCACTGGCCCGGCAGGGCTCAGCCCGGTCCTGGCCGCACGCTGCTGCCCAAGGGCACGGCTGCCAGAGGGCGGCAGCGGTGCCGAGCCCAGCCGGGGCTCCACGGCGCCGGGCCCGGCTGATGCTGCCGGGCCAGCAGGCAGGGATGGGGCCGGGGAGGGAGCCCGGGCTCGTGGCTCACCAATGAACCTGATGGCCGCCTCTCGCAGGGGCTCCTGTGGGCTCTGCAGGTAGGGCAGGGCCCGGCGCAGGTGCTCGGCCGCTCTGCTCCTGTCCTCTGCCAGCTGGAGAGAGCGCCAGGAGGGAAGGAAGGGTTGGCGCGGGCTCAGCCCCTCGGCCGGACGCTGCCTGTGCCCGGCCCCGGCCTCCCCTGCCCGCGCAGCCCTGAGGCGCGGCCAGCAGCCGCTGGGGCCGGGCTCCCGAGGGGAGGGGCAGAGGGCCGGCTGCTGCCCGGGGAGCCGCGGTGCCGCCCCGCCCCGCAGCCCCGCCGGGCCGGGGCTCCATGGGCACCCGGCTCGGGCCCACGGGAGCCTGGAGAAGAGCCCTCAGGGCCTCTGCGCGCAGCACCGGCAGGGGAACAGCTGCCAGCCTCGCACACTGAGCACCGTGCTCAGGAGCTTCTCCAGGCTGAAGCTGGGATTTGCAGGCCATCCATACCAGGACCTCAGAAAACGTCAACAGCTTCTCTGTTTCCACCAGCTGCTTGAGTTGCCTTCTCTTCAGGAACCCGGCCGCACAATGTAGCGTTTTCCGAGAGGCCTGGAGAGCAGCAGAGACGCGGAGATATCCCCACAGCCCAGGGCACAGGACCTCCGTCTCAGTGCTGCAGCCCTGGAGGTTGCCAGGGCAGGAGGCAGCCCGGCCCGCTCCCAGGGGAACAGCAGCAGCCCATGATTCCTCACCTCTGCCACGTGCTGATTCTCATCATGGCAGTGGAAGAGGAGTGGAGGTAGGCTCTGGCACACGATTGACTTTAGGGGTGTTTTTCCCTCATCTACTACCAAATCCATCACCTTGAAGAAGAGGTCAAGGGAGAGCAGCTGCACGTGGCTGTTGTCCTAGAGGAAAGGAAAAAAGCTCAGCACCAACTACTCCAGGCTCACATGAACAGTACAAATATCCACAGGGCACAAAGTTTCTGGGCAGCAACCAGTGCCTGAGACTGGGGATACAAAGCCTTACGTGGTCAAAGAGCGGCAGGAGTGCCTCAGCCAGCTTTGGGGCAGAGATGCTGGATACCAGGGCATCTTTGTTCTTGAGCAAATTAGTGAACACAGAGAGTGTCATTCTGACCACCTCTCCATCTGCATCACTGAGCAGCTCCAGAAGGCTTTGAAAAACGCTGCATGTACGCCTGGCCTGTGTGGAACACAAGGCTGTGCTGGGAAGCCATGGACAGCTGCACTGCCACCACCGCCCTGGCACTGCAAGCCCACCCTGCTGCTGCAGGGCCCGTGAGCCAAAGGCCTGTCCCAGAGCACTGGGGCATGTGAGGCAGGATGTTGGGAGCAAGTGCCTCAGCTCCTGAAGCCCTGCCAGCCCAAGGGGCTGCTTTTCCCAGTACAGCTTCAGCCACTGCCCCCTTCTCACCATTGAGGGAACCTTGCTGAGCACCATGAGGCCTCTGAGTGCAAGACGACGGTGCTCCTTGCACTCGTTCTGCAGGTGCCTTGACATGGTCTCCAGTATACTGTCAGCACCTTCACTCAAGTCCAGGCAATCGAGGACCTGAAAGGCACAGGGCAGTGACAGGGGACCCCGCCGGCCAGCAGCAGCCCGGAACCACACAGGCTGGGCCCAGGCAGCAGCACAGGGCTCGGGCACCGTCCTGGCAGCTGTGGCTGTGAGAGGGCAGAGAGCTGGGAGGCAGCTCAGCCAGGCAGTGCTGGCCACCAGGCTCACCTCCACAAGGAACGCCAGGGCGGGCAGATCCAAGTGTGGCTCCTCCCTGCTGAGAAGCCCAAGCAGGCGGAGAGCAATCCCAGAACACAAGGAGAGGGAGACACGGCGCATCTGCCTGGAAGGGCAAAAAAGGCACCAAGACCCTGAGGTGGAGGGGTAAACCTCTCCCAGGACTGACTCACAGAGGTCTGGTCTTTCTCCAGCATCCCTGGAGGGGATGTGAGTGCTATGGGAGGTCTCCCCTTCCGGATACCCCCTCTCCCAGCCTTTTCCACTCTGTACGGCTGTCCCTCTGGCCCATGACCACAGGGAATGTGTGGGCACAGGGCACAAATGCCAGGGCCAGTGGGGCGAAGGGGTCTCACCTGGCCAGCTGACCCACGGCATAGTGCTGGGTTTGAGCGCACAGCAGCGTGTCCCAGCCACGCTTGCGCTCCATAGCCATCACCTCATTGTCACACCGCAGTCGGCAGAGCAGAGCCTTCATGGCCTGCACTGCAAACCTGTGTGCAGAGCAAAGCCCAGGTCACACTGGGAGCGCTGGCACTGGCCACAAGGGCATGGGAAGGACAGGAGGACTGGGACCTGTTGGGCTTGCTGGGAAGGCGGTGTTCCTCCTGGCATGCTCTCCAGAAGTTATCAACTTCCTCTGGTGGCATCTGCTGTGTGGTGATGACAACATGGAAGAGCAGAGCCACAAACAGGCGGGAGGAATAAAGCAGTATTGCCTCATTGCACTCAGGCATGATAACCCAGATCACCAGAGTTGCCTGCAAAAGAAGCAGCCCAAGGCAGCGCTCAGTGCTGAGGTGTCCATGGGGCAGGGCCCAAGGACAGATGCAGGAGCAGCAGCAGGCCTGGTGCTCCCTGAACCGGCCCTTAGCCCAGGTTTCAGCCTAGAGACTGAGGCATAGAGTAGATGGAGAGCTGCTGGAAACGTGATTGAGGGACAAGCAGAGGCCCAGAAACTCACAGCCAGAGCAAAAATATCCTGATTTTCCCCATCAGAGGTGCATGTGCTGTGCAGTGGCCAATCCTCCATCACGCAGAGCAGTGTTGCCAGCACTTTCTCCACTGCTGGTCCTGATGATCCTATGGCTCTCCATATCATTTTAGCAGCTCTGTGGGATCAGAGCTCTGTGTCAGGGGTGTCTCAGTCACATTACCATGCCCTGTGCAGCTGTGGGGGCCCAGGTGACAGAGCCATGGTGCCCTAAGGTCCAGGGAGGGAGCATTGGCAGCAGGCTCGGGAAACAGAGGGGCCCGAGGGTCTTGGACCTCTCTGCCTGTCTGGCAGAGCCCATTGGACAGGCTGTGCAGGGCCATGGGCCCTAAAGGCTGGTGAGCCCTGAGCTCTCCAGGCACGTGGGCCCCGTACCTGTCACACGTTGGGGCACAGCGCAGGAGGGTCAGCACCACGTCAGCAGGGTGTTCTTCAGCCAGCCGCACAATGTCACTTTGCAGCCTGGCATCCAAGGTGACTTGGGACAGTAGACTCTGGTGAATGTTCCTAACAATAGCTGGCACCTGGTGGATGCATGCAGGAAACTTGGAGCACTGTCCAAGGCAGAAAGTTCCCCAGCTTCCCCCAAGAAGTGCTTCCCTTCCTTCCACTCTGTGCTGGCCTCAAAGGCTGAGGGGGCCCAGTGATTATGGCTCAAGGGGACACACCATCCTGGGAGTCCTCCAGCCCTGGCCCCAGGCTGCTTACCTGCTGCTGAGAGGGAACTGCACTCTCTTCAAAAGTATCCTTAGTGGGGTCTTGAATCACAGTGGGAGTGGGCATGGTGTCAGTATTTCTGATTCCCTGAGTCTCTCCAGTGTTGGCGGTTGTGATGGCTACGTCCTCAGTCACTGCCATGTCAGCCTTTGCCCTGTGATCACTGGCATTCATTGCAGTCTCAGAGTCTTCTGAGCACTCAGCCAAACCTGGTTTGGTGTCAGTTTTTGTGATGCTGTGAGTCTCTCCAGTGTTGGCCGCGTCCTCAGTCAGTGCCATGTCAGCTTTTGTCCTGTCCTCATTCATTGCAGCCTCAGAGTCTTCTGAGCACTCATCCAAATCTGGTTTGGTGTCAGTGTTTGTGATGCCCTGAGTCTCTCCATGGTCAGTGTATGTGATGGCCACATCCTCGGTCATTGATGTGAGAAGAGCCTTCACCCTGATTTCAGTCACTGAGGTGTGATAGTCTTGTGAGGGCTGAGCCGAGTCTGGGCTGACATCAGGATCTGCCTGGAGCTCGGTCAGACCCGAGTCAGGCTCGGCTGGGCCCTCAGCTGCCATGGTGCCGGTCTTCCTACGGCGAATGAGCAGGAACTTCCGGAAACTCTGCAGGGGAGCAAAGGACAGGGAAGGCAGGGTCACTGCATGGCATGCTCCATGCATGGCATGCTCCAAGCATGGTGCTCGGCTGAGCAGGGACAGCAGGCCCAGCCCAGGTGGGGATGGCTGCAGGTACCTTCAGGGTTTTGCGGAAGCGTCCACGGCCGGGTTCCTGCTCTTGTGTCTTGTCCCGGGCTGGATCTGGCAAAGAGCGAGGACAGCCAGAGCTGAGGGTCTGCAGTAGAGGCTGGAGAACAGAGGCCAGCCCTGTGCTCCCCAGGCAGGGAGAGCCCCGGGATGCCCCAGAGGATGGAGCATGGCCACTGCGGGGTGTCCGCCCAGCCCCTCTTCCAGCCTGACTGTGGGCATGGCCCCAGGGATGGGATGGTATGGCTTGGCATGGCATGGCATGGCATGGCATAGGAGGGATGGGGCTGAGCTTGCTGCCACCATCAGTTCTGTGGCCCAGCTCTGCCACTCACCCTCCTGCAGTGGCTGTAAGTGCTTGGGCTCTTCAGGCTGCTTTCCTGGGGCAGCTCCAGGGCTTTTCTCTTTTTTCCTCTTGAAGACTTTAAACAGGCTGAGAAATCTGCCTGCCATGCCAGAGTCTGTCCTTGAGGGCACCTTAAAGAGAGATGCCTTCTGAAAGTTCTGAGTCAGTAAGTCCTTTTGTTATGCCTTGAAGGCACCTGAGACAGAGAAGCCTCAGGAAGACTGCAGGACAGCAAGTCCTGCACTTTGATCTCGAGGGCTCCTGCCACAAGGTCAGGAGACACCACGTAAATGGTTTTGGTCACTAAGTTCCAGGGTGTCGCCTCGAGTGCACAGGCCAGAAGGATGGGCGATGCCTCAGAAAAGTTCTGAGTCACCAAGTCCCTCAGTCTGGCCTCGAGGGCACCTGCAGAAGAGAAGTCTCAGGAAGGCCACGAGCCACCAAGACCCACGGTCTTTCCACGAGGTCACCTGTAAGAACAACGCCTCGGAAAAGCTCCGGGTGGGACACGAATGAGCGTGCTGTGTGGGGGCTCCTCACGGCACTGCTCTGTTCTGTCCTGTCCCGTCGCCTGCTCCGAGCACTGTGGCCTGCTCTTGTCAGCGCCAGCTTATATGTCACCACGTGTCACAAAGGACACCCTGTCCTGTTCCATGACACGGTGACTGTGCTGCACTGTGTCACAAAGGCCCTTGCACACACTGCAACCTGCCCTGGGCCCGCCCCCAGCCCACCCAAAGCGGCCCAGGCTGGAAGGAATCCCTGACCCCAGGTGTCTAAGCCAGCCCAACAGGATCTTTAGGAAGGGCTCAGAGCATCAGCAAACGCTGCCCTGCTCTGCAGGCTCAGGGCAGCAGAAGGAGCCCCCAGGGCTGCAGATGCAGCCGTGCTGGGAAGACCCAGCCCTGGGGCCTTCTAGGCAAGGTGGCACGGCCTCCTTGGGACACGTCCCGACTGGTGGCCATCCTAAACCCGTGGGTGTGACACGCACAAGGAACGGGTGGGCCTGGGCACTAATGCTGCTCTGAGCCCTGGGGCCCGGGGATCGCTGACATCAGCAGGTGTGGCAGAGTCCCTGCCCAAGCAGACCTGCCACGCCCTGAGCCCTGGCAGCGCTGGTGCCCGTCTCCTGCCCCAGAGACCTGTGCCCCCGAGGGGCTTCTGTGCCAGAGGGAGCCAAAGCCCACATGCATTGGGGGCTGTGCTCCTTCCTGCAGGGGCTGGTGGCTGGAGCACCTGCAGCAACTGGTGGCAACACTTGGTCTCTGTCCATTGATGTTGCTCCTTCCTGGAATGACTTTTTCCATAGCAGGGATTAGCACCAGCACAAAAGCACCAATAGCTAGTGCATTTCACTGGACTGAAAACTCTAAAGTGACACAATCATGCCTCCATGGACTTTCTGTGGGTTTTTCATGTATTCTGGAATAAAAAACCAGTTGAGTTTAAAATTTAGTGCAGCATTGTGTGTCTGAGGCCAGCAGCTAATATCCAGGGCATTGGCAAAGTACAGAAAACAGGGAGAACTCTCAGAGGAGACAGAGAATGTGTTCTCTACTCTTCTCTGAGTATGGTGTGAGCACCCTAAAGGAGCAGCCCCTGCACATGCTGAAAGTAGACTTGCTGTTTTTGCGTTCTTTCCTGAGCCCGCTCTGGTGCTGTTTCTGCGGGGTCCAGAGCTGCCGGGGCAGCAGCGACTCCGCAGCCCTGCTGGAGGAGACATGGCCATCCTCCCCATGGTGGCAGCAGCTCTGCGGGCCCAGAGCTCTGGGTCAGGGGGTCACAGTGCCGTGGCCTGGGCAGCCACCAGGGCCTGGGCTGGCCGCCAGCCGTGCCTCTGCCCCTGCCCCTTATTGCCAGCACCCAGTGGCCGTGCCCGGGCAGCAGCCCCCTGCCCTCCCTGTCCCCAGCCAGCCCAGCCTGGGCACCTCCTGGATGTCCACACCCTCCTGCTGGGGTGGTGTCCCAGCCTCGAGGGCTTCTGCCAAAGGCCTGGGAGACGCTTTGGGAAAGTGCCAGAGTAGCCGGGTGCCAGGAACAAGGCAGCTGCCTGGGGCTGCTTGTGGCCTCTGACACCCAATTGCTCAGGGCTTCCCAGCACCCTGGCTCCTCAGGGGCCTCCTGTCCCCTCCCCTTGTAGCCTCCTGCCAACCACTCCCTCACACATCGCCCTTCTTCCTTCCCACTGCCTCGTCCCGTCAGGGCCTCCACAGCAGCTCATCCCTTCATGGCCCTGTCTCCTCAGGGTCTCCCCCAGCCTGGCCGAGCTGTCCGGCAGCAGGCGTGCAGTGCTGCAGGGAAAATGGCCAGAAGCCCCTTGGCTTTTGGTGGTTCCACTGAAGCCTTGGTGCAGCTGAAAGAGCGGCCGGGCAGGGGCCGGAGCTGCACGGATCTCAGGCATGAGAGCGGTGCCTGGAGATGGCCACAAGCCCTGTGCCAGGCAGGAAGCACCATCCGTGTCCTCCTGCCCATGTGCTGCTGGCTGTATTTCTGAGGGCTGCGAGGTGCCTCTGGATAGGGCTGCTCTAGAACTGCTGTGGGGCTGGGGCGCTTCTACAAGCACCCTTTTCCCTGCTTCCCCCATGCCCTACAGACCCTGGGCAGCAAAGAAAAGGTCCTGAGAATCTGCATATTGTAACACATTCTATATTTACGTAGGATGAAAAATGCAGGGGGAGGAAAAGAAAAAATTTAAAGAAAAAGAAAATCCCTGCTGGCTCAGAAAAGAGAGCCTCCCGGATCAGTTCTCTACAGAGCCCCAGCAGTGCAGCCAGCCGAGCCGTGATAGACGAGGCCGAGTCATCCATGCCCTGCGCAGCTGATCTTGCAGCCTCTGGAAGATGGAATATTGCCCACTCGCTGTTGCTTGGAGGACATGAAGTGTTTCAAATGCCAGCTCTGACACAGCACTGCTCATGTCCTCCGTCAGGCGTTCCAGGGCTGCAAGAGAGAGGAACAGAGCCACGGTTCAGATGCCGGATCTGTGGGGAGCTGAGGAGAGCTCCCTGCCAGGGCCATCCCGGCCGGCTCTTGCCATGGCCAGGAGGGAGGAGGGACCCAGGGGATCAGCCCGAAGCTGCTGATGGCACACGTGGCCCTGAAATCTCAGTATGCTCTGCCGATGGGAGCAGAGGCCTCCGCAGCCGGGGCATGGCTTGCAGCTCTCCCCGCACTGTCAGCCCCCGCGCTCAGCCCGCTGCCCTCACTCACCACTGCAGATCAGCTGGAGCTCTTGCTGCTGCCCCCTCAGGTGCCGCCCGCCGATCCCTGAGAACACAGAGCCTGTCAGGGCCCCAGCGGCACAGCTCCCTGCCAGCGGCGCTGTGCCCACACGGCCCACTGGCCCGGCAGGGCTCAGCCCGGTCCTGGCCGCACGCTGCCGCCCCAAGGGCACGGCTGCCAGAGGGCGGCAGCGGTGCCGAGGCCAGCCGGGGCTCCACGGCGCCGGGCCCGGCTGATGCTGCCGGGCCAGCAGGCAGGGATGGGGCCGGGGAGGGAGCCCGGGCTCGTGGCTCACCGATGAACCTGATGGCCGCCTCTCGCAGGGGCTCCTGTGGGCTCTGCAGGTAGGGCAGGGCCTGGAGCAGGTGCTCGGCCGCTCTGCTCCTGTCCTCTGCCAGCTGGAGAGAGCGCCAGGAGGGAAGGAAGGGTTGGCGCGGGCTCAGCCCCTCGGCCGGACGTTGCCTGCGCCCGGTCCCGGCCTCCCCTGCCCGCGCAGCCCTGAGGCGCGGCCAGCAGCCGCTGGGGCCGGGCTCCCGAGGGGAGGGGCAGAGGACCGGCTGCTGCCCGGGAGCCGCGGTGCCGCCCCGCCCCGCAGCCCCGCCGGGCCGGGGCTCCATGGGCACCCGGCTCGGGCCCACGGGAGCCTGGAGAAGAGCCCGCGCGGCCTCTGCGTGCAGCACCGGCAGGGGAACAGCTGCCAGCCCCGCACACTGAGCACCGTCCTCGGGGGCTTCTCCAGGCTGAGGCTGGGGATTCTCGGCTGTCCTTACCAGGCACTTGCCGAACCTCCATGTCTGATCCACCTGTAGCATTTGTTCGAGATCCCTCCTCTTCAGGAATCTGGCTGATGAATGCAGTGTTTCCCGGGAGGCCTGGAGAGCAGCAGAGATGCACAGATAGCCCAGGGCACAGGAACACCCCAGTGCCACAGCGTGGAGGAAGCTGCAGCCTGAGAGGTAACCAGGGCAGGAGGCAGCCCAGCCCACTCCCAGTGGGACAGCAGCCGGCCACAAGTCCTCACCTCAGCAACAAGCTGATTCTCATCATGGCAGTGGAAGTAGAGTGGAAGCAGGCTCTGGCGCACGTGGGACTTCAGGGCCTTTCTTCCCTCTTCTGTTAGTAAGTCCAGCATCTCTTGAAAGACACACATGGAGCTCAGCTGCACCTGGCTGTCATCCTGTGTGAAAGGAAGGACAAAACACCTCAGAATCAGCTGCTTCTTGCCCCCCAGGGCACAGGGCTGCATCTCCACAGAGCACCAAGTGTCCGGGCAGCACCCAGTGGCCGTGACTGTGGGCACAGAGCCTTACGCATTCAAAGAGTGGTAGGAGCGCCTCAGCCAGCTGCAGGGCGATGGGGGCGGGTATGGGGCCACCACTATCCAGGAGAGTGTATCTGAGTAGAAGAATGGTCATCCTGACCATGTCGCTATCATTTTCCTCCAGGAGATCCACAAGACTTTCATTCAGGCTCCACATTTTTTCAGCCTGTGTGTGGATCACAAGTTTTGAAACACCACCCTGCTGCTGCAGGGCCCAGAGGCCAAAGGCCTGTCCCAAAGCACTCGGGCAGCTGAAGCGGGAGGCAGGAGAGCTGGGAGCAGCTGCCCCAGGGCCCGAAGCCCAGGCGAGGCCAAGCGACTGCGTTGCCCAGCCCCACGCTGCCTGCACGGCTTCAGGCACAGCCCCCTTCTCACCATCATGGGATTCTTGCCCAGCACTACGAGGCCTCTGAGTGCCAAGTAACGCCTCGCCCTGTGCTCGCTCTGCAGGTTCTGCGACATGATCTCCAGAACACTGTCACTGCATTCCCTCAAGTCCAGGCACTGGAGGACCTGAAAGGCACAGGGCAGTGAAAGGGGAGCCGGCCAGCAGGAGCCCACAGGAACCGCACAGGGCTGGGCCCAGGCAGCAGCACAAGGCACGGGCACCGTCCTGGCAGCTGTGGCTGTAAGAGGGCAGAGAGCTGAGAGGCAGCTCAGCCAGGCAGTGCTGGCCTTGAGGCTCACCTCCACAAGGAACGCCAGGGCAGGAAAATCCCAATATGGCATCTCTTTGCCAAGGAGGCTGAGCATGTAGATTGCAATCCCAGAACAAAAGCGTAGAGATGAACGGCAAATTTCTCTGATGAGAGGAAAAAGGAAACAAGACCCTGAGCCAGTGGGGCCAAGCTCTCCCAGGAGTGACTCACACAGTTCTCATCTTTCTCCACCACCCTTCCAGCAAGGGGATCTGGGCCACTTGAGAGTTGGTTGCTCATGGGCATCCTTCTCTCCCTTCCGTTTCCAGTCTGCTTGGCTGTCCCTCAGTGACAGGGCCCTCTGGCCCATGACCACGGGGACTGTGCGGGGCACCTGGGCACAGAGCACAAATGTCAGAGGCAGTGGGGAGAAGGGGGTCTCACCTGGCCAGCAGAGCCACGGCAAAGTGGTGGGTGTCAACCGAGAGCAGCGTGTCCCAGGCACACCTGCGTTCCATTGCCAGCACCACATCCTCACACCGCAGAAGGCAGAGCAGGGACTTCAGGGTCCGCACCGCAAACCTGCGTGCAGAGCAAAGCCCAGCAGGTCACACTGGCAGCACTGGCTCCTTCGCAGGCCACGGGGCAGGGACAGGAGGACTGGGATGGAGCACCTGTTGGGGCTGGTGGCAAGGCCGTGCTCTTCCTGGCACTCCATCCAGAAGATATCGACCTCCTCTGGCACATGCAGGGTGCTGAAGAACACTTGGAAGAGCAGGTGCACAAAGAGCCGGGGGAAATACACCTTCAATATACGTGGGATACAGGGCTCCTGGAGGATCTTCCACATCACCACGGTGGCCTGCAAAAGACAAAGCCCCCCGAGACAGCGCTCAGTGCTGAGGTGTCCGTGGGGCAGGGCCCGAGCTTGGCAGGGAGAGGCCCCGAGAGACACAGGGGGAGCACGGGGCCTGGCGGGCCTGAAGCTGCCCCTGGGCCAGGTTTCAGGCCAGGGCCTGAGGCAGGGAGATGCAGTGGGGCAAGGAGGGTGGGAGAGCTGCTGGAGAGGCGGCCTTGGGGCCAGCAAAGGCCAGTTGCAGAAACTCACAGCCAGGGCAAAGACACCCGTTTCGTCCCCATCGGAGGTGCACGTGCTGTGCTCTGGCCAGCTGCCCAGCACGTCCAGGAGGATCAGCTGTGCCAGCTCCGCAGTCCTGGCTGAGCCCATGATGGCCTTCCACATGGCCATGGCAGCTCTGTGGGGTTAGAGCTCTGTCTCAGGGGGTCTCAGACACAGCACTGGGGGGAGCTGAGCTGGCTGCCAGTTCTGCCTCTGCTGATTGCCCCTCACCAGCAGCGCCCAGGCAGCCCAGCCCTGTGGGGACAGAGCCCTGAGGGGCAGGGAGGGAGCATGGCAGCAGGCTCAGGGGCTGACATGCCAGGGCTGAGAAAGGCAGCAGCCAGAGGGCCCTGGAAGTCTCTGCTGGTCAGACACCTGGGACAGGCTGTCCAGGGTGATGGGCTGGGGAGCCCTGAGCCCTCTGGGCAGGTGGGCCCCGTACCTGTCACAGGATGGGGCCACACGCAGGAGCGCCATGACTGCATCCTTTGGCTCTGCTTCGGTGAGATCCAGCAGGGGCTTGTCCAGCCTGTGCTCATCAGAATCATTGGCCAGGAGCCACTGGTGGATGTACCTCACCATGGCGGGCACCTGGAGAAGGCACAGGGAGATTTGGAAAGCTGCCAGAGGGAGCAATGTTCCCAGCTTCCCCAGAGAAGTGCTTCCCTTCCCACCACACTGCCTTGTGGCCTCAAAGGCTCCCAGGGACCAGCATGCGTGGCTTGGGAGGGCAAGCAATTCCTGGGAGGATCAAACCCTGCCCACAGGCTGCTTACTTGCTTTGGGCTGTAAAAATCTTCCTCCACCAGCATACACAGGAGGGCAGCACTGGTCTTGGTTTGGAAGATGGGCGAGAACGGTCTAAGCCCAGTGCCCATGGCCATGGTCTCCTCCTCCTGAATCCTCTTTATGAATTTGCAGACAAACTGTAGGAGAAGGGCAGGAAGCCAGGGATGTTGCATGCAGTGCTGCCCACAAGGTGCTCGGCTGAGCAGGGACAGCAGGCCCAGCCCAGCTGTGGGTGGCTGCAGGTACCTGTGCTGTGCTGCGGAAACGGCCATGGCTGGATTCCCGCTCTTGTGCGCACTCCAGGGCTGGATCTGGCAAAGAGCACAGCCAGAGCTGAGGGGCTGCGGGAGAGGCTGGAGAATAGAGGCCAGCCCTGCGCTCCCCAGGCAGGGAGAGCCCCGGGATGCCCCAGGGGATGGAGCACGGCCACTGTGGGATGTCTGCCCGGCCCCTCTTCTGTCCTGTCCGTAGGCATGTCCCCAGGAGGTGGCATGGCATGGCATGGCATGGCATGGCATGGCATGGCATGGCATGGCATGGCATGGCATGGCATGGCATGGCATGGCATGGCATGGCATGGCATGGCATGGCACGGCATGGGGACAAGTCAGGCACAGGCCCCAGTCCTGCGGCCCAGCTCTGCCACTCACCCTCCTGCGGTGGCTGGAACGGCACCACCTCTTCAGTCTCCTGTGCTGGGACAGCAACAGGGCCTTCTTCCTCCTCCTCCACCCAGGCCATCTTTGGCACTCTTGGTGGTCTCTGCTCCATGTTTCTTATGGGATTTGTCGGTGTTTGCAGGAGAGATGCCTTGGAAAACTCCAAGTCACCCAAACCTGCAGTTGTGCCTGAAAGGCACCTTCAAGAGAGAAGCCTCAGGAAGGCCACAGGACTGCAAGTCCTGCACTCGACCTCAAGGGCTCCTGCCACAAGGACAGGAGACTGCTGTCAATGACTGTGGTTTGGCCTTGAGGGCACCTGCAGAAAAGAAGCCTCAGGAAGACCACAGGTCAGCAAGTCCCGTGCTCTGGCCTCGAGGTCTGCTGCAGGAACAATGCCTCAGAAAATCTCCGGGTGGGACACGAACAAGCGTGCTGTGCGGGGGCTCCTCACGGCACTGCTCTGTCCCGTCCTGTCCCGTCGCCTGCTCAAAGCACTGTGGTGTGCTCTTGTCACCTCCAGCTTATATGTCACCACGTGTCACAAAGGACACCCTGTCTCGTTCCATGACACGGTGACTGTGCTGCACTGTGTCACAAAGGCCCTTGCACACACTGCAACCTGCCCTGGGGCCGCCCCCATCCCACCCAAAGCGGCCCAGGCTGGAAGGAATCCCTGACCCCAGGTGTCTAACCTATGTGAAGGTTCTGACACCAAACACTCGGTACTGGGTGGGAGCGGGTCAGGGCTCTTCGGCGCCGGGCCCGGCTGGAGCTGCTGGGCCAGCAGGCGGGGCTGGGGCCTTGCTGCAGTGGGCCGGGGAGGGAGCCCGGGCTCGTGGCTCACCGATGAACCTGATGGCCGCCTCTCGCAGGGGCTCCTGTGGGCTCTGCAGGTAGGGCAGGGCCCGGCGCAGGTGCTCGGCCGCTCTGCTCCTGTCCTCTGCCAGCTGGAGAGAGCAGCAGGGGGGAAGGAAGGGTTGGTGCGGGCTCAGCCCCTCGGCCGGACGCTGCCTGCACCCGGGCCCAGGCCTCCCCTGCCCGCACAGCCCTGAGGCGCGGCCAGCAGCCGCTGGGGCCGGGCTCCCGAGGGGAGGGGCAGAGGGCCGGCTGCTGCCCGGGGAGCGGCGGTCCCTCCCCGCCCCACAGCCCCGCCGGGCCGGGGCTCCATGGGCACCCGGCTCGGGCCCACGGGAGCCTGGAGAAGAGCCCGCGCGGCCTCTGGGAAGGGAGCGGCCTGTGGGGCACAGAGTGGCACCTCTGGGTGCAGCACTGGACCTGCACTGACTCCAGAATTCAGACCTTACAGAAAATGGCTTCACAGTTACATTCACACAACAGATCTCTAGAGCTTTGGGCAATCATATAGCAGCTTTTTTTTTCCACGTGGCAGAGTGGTAGAAATGCTGCAGCCTTCTTCGAAGCATCTCCTTCAGAAGCCGCTTGGAGTAAGGGCACAAGAGCAGCCATTTCAAGTCCATGGACACACACACACACACACACACCACTGATAGCTCGGCGGAGGAAAGACAGGGAGGGTCTTTTTATGATGTATTCCAGCAAAGGTTTATTGCATCCACCATGCCAAAGGGATCAGGGACAAAGACCTGGCCATGTGCTCTGCACAAGGTTTAGTAGGGGTCAGTGGGCAAATGGGGGCAGCACGAAGGGCAGTGCAGAGGGGATTGGCTTTCAGGGAAGGCAGGGTACCACAACCAATGAGGAAACAGGGAAAGGAGAAACTATGAAAATTTGGGACATATGGGGGAAGGAACGGGGTGGATGATAGTGTTGCAAGGCTCCATGGCAGAAGTCTTCTCTTTCAGCCTAGGTGGATACTCTGTAGTGTATTCTTCCAAGGCAAGGCCCTTGGGATTTCCCTGTAGGGTTTAAAGGGTTCCACAGGTTTTTTACAGGAAGGGAGTGAACAAAAAGCACAATTTTCAGATTCAAGGCAGACAAATGATATGGGAAAAATAATTTCCAGAAAGGAACCTTATCTCAAGAATTTATGATGCAAACTAACTGCCATGTGAATCAGTGAAAGCCTGGCTCCTTTACTTTTCAGCAGGAAGGATTTCCCCATGTAAACAGGTGCCACTGCTATTGTTAGTGCTGGATCCCCCAGGATGGTGTCATGCACAGCATACAGCACAGCTGGGTCATGAGATGCAGGGAGAGAAGAGCAGCGACCTCTCTGAATGTATCATAAGGATATAAAGCTAGCAGAGAGTATCCAAAGAGGGGCTTGAAGATGATGAGGGGACAGGAGGGGAAGCTGTATGAGGAACAGGTGAGGTCAATTGGTTTGTTCAGCTTGGGGAGGAGGAGGAGGAGAGAGAGGGAGATCTCATTATGGCTAGCAGCTTCCTCCTGAGGGACAGCTCCAATCTCTGCTCTCTGTGACAGGGACAGCACCTGAGGGAATGGCTGGAGCTGTGTCAGGGCAGGGTCAGGTGGGAGATCAGGAAAAGGTTCTTCCCCCAGAGGGTGCTGGGCACTGCCCATGCTCCCCAGGGAATGGGCACAGCCCCAGGCTGATAAAGCCCAAGGAACATTTGGATAACACTCTCAGGGATGCACAGGGTGGGGTTGTTGGGGTGTCTTGGCAGGGCCAGGGGTTGGACTCTGTGATCCTTGCCTCTGGTGAGTCTCTGATTTCATGATTCCTAGACATTGGGAAGGAAGATTGATACGTTGCTTTGCCATGTAAATAAATGCTATTTGCAGTGCTATTTGAGTGCACAGTTGGCTGTGCTCTCAGTTATACCGAACAAATGTGACAGAATTCAGCTGCTATTTTAGACAGAAAACACAAAGCGCCACCTCACCATATTGACCATTGCTCTATTTAAAGGTTCCAACAATCTCTTCTCCATTTCCGGATGCAAACATCAGCAAACACGTTGGAAAAGTCAAATGAGTTCCAACATTCCCAGGATACAAATTTTCACTAATTAAACCAAGCAAGGATTGCCCACAAAGCCTTTGGAAACACTTCCTAGATGAATTAATGTCTCTCCCATGCAGGGCTGTAATAGCTGGACTTCTGCAGTGCTGAAGGGTTTCAGGTAGAGTGGTAACAAGTCCACAATGTTCCTGTACAGTCTGAAATAGGGATGCAGGGTTGGACCAAAGGCTTTCCTCAGGGGGATGATGCCAAAATCCATTGCATTCTGGTACACCAGCATTCCAGACCCCAGCAGGTCTGACAGACAGCCCGTGCAAGGAACAAGCAAGATCCAGCTACTACAGGACGGAATGGAAGGGAGATGCATTCATTCAGACAAGCATGAAGGAAACCCGGGCACAGGTCCCTTTGAGTGAAATGGAAAAGCAAAGGGATTTTGGCAACAGTAGCAGAACTCTTGAAAATAGGAGTGCTTTGCCACAGCAGCTTACAAGGACTAATTGCTGCCACTGGAGATTAGGGCAGATGAGAAGAGTTTGGGTAATGCAGGAATCATGTCAGGAGATAAGCAGTCATCTCCTGTTTCCCCACAACCTTGCAACAAGCAGAAAGGGCTGTTTGATCAACAAAAATAAAAACAGCAAGAAAATCCTGCTGACTCCTGCTGAGACATTGATAGTCTGGTGCCTCCATTGTCATCTGCTTGGGGGTTACTGCCAGCTCCGAGCAATTATTCTTCATGAATTGGTACCTGTGTGAGCAACAAAAACAATTGGGGAGTAGAGCTCCCAGCCCACCTCAAGGCTTTGCTTTCATCCTCTCAACATCAGGTGACTGGATGCCTTGTCCAGGGGAGGGTGTCCCTGCCCATGGCAGAGGGTGGAACTGGAAGAGCTTTAAGGTCTCTTCCAACCCACACCATTCTGGGATTCTAGGATTCTTCTGAAAGCACTATCATCTGTAATGAGAGTCCCCTTCCCACAAGCTCCATCATAAACTGCTGTCCCTTGTCCCAGGCTGCCCCACTGTATCTAATTACAACCTGTTTTCCAGCCACACTGCAGCTCCCTTTGATCTGGGGGCTGGCCTAAATGGCCTCCAGAGTTCCACTATTCTACAGCCTGGTTTTTAGGCAACTTGGCATCCAGCACGTCCCAGAACCAGCCCAGGAACTGGTGATCCTTGTAGATTTTATTAGGTGGTGGCAAGTCATTCATGACTAAATGGAACTTAGGTCAAGTGAGTATTCAGTTCTCCCAGGAAAACGGTGAGCTGACTGGGGAATGTTTGGCACAGGTTTAAGTTCTCTTGGACAAAACCACTCTTGAACAAGGAGCTAGGCCCTAATGTCCAGGCTGATCAAGTTGTTCCAGATTACCCCATTCAAGTTACACTTCTTAACTTGCTGTCTCTAAAGATGAAAGTGTTTTCTGCATCCATCAGTGTTCTGTCTGCCTTTCACATCCCACCGTGGGATCCAAACCAATTCTTCCTTAAAACTGGAGGTGAAAGTACACAAGGCTGATGACCAGACACTCACCTGGACCAGAGGCTTTGGATCAGCTCCTCACACTGCAGCTTATTGTACAGGACACAGGAAGGCTACAGTGATCCAGCCTAATGCTGCCCCACTTTGACAGTGTTAAAATAAACCTTACTCCTGCCCTCACTTCTGTCTTTTCTATTTGGGTTGCCTGCTCTTCAGAGTTAAAAGGTACCAAGGGTAAAGGATCCAGCACAGCAGCCCTGCATTTTCTAGAGGCCCACCAACACAAAGACAACTAAAATAACCTTGGGTTAGTCACAGTTTTTCAAAGGCAAGTGAACAAAACAAGGTATTTTAAACAGTGCCAAAATTTGAAAGGAACCCCAGATAGAAAACTATATTTTTCAGAAAGAAAAACACAAATGAGGAAGAGAAATCAGGTTTCCTTTCTTTCCCAGTATCAGACAATATGAATACAAGCATCAACAATTAATAGTAGCTCTCCTTCCAAAGACACACCAATTGAACACCAGAAATGCTGGTAAACTTTTTCAAGGCAGAGAATGGATTTAAAGAGGGCTTACCCTGCTCCAGTAGCTGCTCTTGGATTTCAGCTGCACTCATTTAATTTTACTGGAAATCTCTTTCAGAAGGCCTTTCAAATCAGAGAGCTTTAAAAAAAAGAAGAAGGGGATTATTTTGGTGAAGTCCATCTAGCTGAAGGAAAGCAATGCTAATGAGAAATGGAAGTAACGAGTAATTGCCTATTCAAGTATTGCACCAAATGCAAGCGTGCTCCAGAGGACACCCCCAATGACAGTGTTCATCAGGGCAATTAATGCAGCCAGCCCTGATGCCTCTGTATTTCAGTGAGTTAACCAGCAGTTACCAGAAGAGAGAAGCAAGAAATGGGTATTTCTTTTCAGGAGAAAATTAGGGTTAGGAGGATCTCCTTTCAGTTTCAAGAGCAGCATCACTAGCCACAGACTCACCCATGACTTCCCTTTCAGTCTGGGAAGCAAGCTATCATTTTGTAGTCGAAATTATTTGACAGCAACCAAAATAGGTACTCTGAAGTATACGTGGCTCTTTTCACCTGTGAGCTTCTCAAAAGTATGTGCTTCATACCAAAGCCACTCCCCACTTCAGAGGCCCAATAGATAATTCAATCAAGCCTCAAAAAACACCCATTGTGAAGGTCTTTTTAGCATCACAGTCTTAAAAAGATTATTTGTATGGCAATTCTCATAATGTGCTCTCTGGTATATTGGTAGCTTTCTGTTGTTTAATTACCTCGTGCCAACAGGACCAGAAGCTAAACTTGACAGACACCTTTGGGAAGGGCACATGTCAGGTGTGTGACACCCCTTCTTCCCACTGGTGTTTCATGAGCTCAGTGTCGCAGTTTAAGGTGGAAATTGCTTCTATTTTATTCCATCCCACAAGGAATACTCAGAAACACTCCTCCAGTGCTAAGCAACTGTCTTTCTGTTTCATTTTCCTGCACAACATGAAGCTCTTGTGGCTTGTAAGGGACCTGACAGCTCATTGTGTTCCACCCCTGCTGTGGGCAGGGACACAGACTGCTCCAACCCCATCAAACCTGGCCTTGGGCACTTCCAGGGATCCAGGGGCAGCCACAGCTTCTCTGAGCACCTTGTGCCAGGGCCTGCCCACCCTCACAGCCAAGAATTTCTTCCCATTATCCCATCTAACCCTGCTCTATGTTTAAAACCATTCCCTCTTCTCCTAATCACTACACTCCCTACACATTCCTTTCCATGGAATCAAAACAGCATGGTAAAAAAGCCCAGATAAAATGAGGTCCTGGTGACAGTGACAAAGACTGCATACGACTCTGGGAGGCTCATTTTCCTTGCCATGGCACACACCCTGCTTTACCAGAGAGAATCACATTCCCCTGAGCAGTCTGGGACAGAAGTACCTTTGCATCCAGTTGTCTAAATCGATGCACCATCCTAGAAGCAGAAGGAGAACACAGAGCAAAGGGATCAGTCTGGATACCAAGGAAAACTTGGCTAATTACCACACCCCACCTCCCCCCAGGGCTCCATCCTCCCAGGAAGGCAGGGCTGCACATGACTGGCATCATTTTTAGTGCAAGTGAACTAACATGCAAATTACTAGGATGCTATTCTATTTTCCTTCTCAAAACACTTTTTCTTTCAGTACCAAGGAGATGGTTTTGGTATTTGGCTTCTTATCCAACGCTGCTGTCTCTGGGTAGTCTTAACCAAAACATTTATTTGTGGACAACAATGTTCATGCCCACAGATATGGAAGGGTCTGATTTTTCTTGCCCATTCCTATCAGCTCTCTCTGATTAAGGGAAATATTCAGGCTGCCAGAAGTTAGCAAATTTAAGCAATCATACAGAGTGGGTTTTGTTCTCTAGCTGTGCTCTGTTTTCTTGTTTTCTTTCTGTTTCTTTTTTCTCTTATACTATTACTCTGAAAACAGTGGGACAGATCCCAAAGAAAATGTTTCCAAGAGCTGGCAGTCAAAGAAACATCCAAGTCTAAGTGTCCAAGCTCCAAATACCACGATTCTAAAGATCATCTTCCCTACTCATGCTACAAAGTACACACCTCCATCTGGATTACTGCTGCAGGAATGACTGAGATTCCACATCTAATGGTAAACATTCTCTGCTAAATGTATACCCATAGAATTATCTGGGTTGGAAAACCCAACCAATTCCACCACCAACTCGTGTCCCCAAGTGCCACATGCACACAGCTTTTAAATCCCCAGCCCGAGGTGGGAGTGCCACCACTGCCTTGGGAAGTCTGCTCCAGGGCTGGACAACCCTTTCCATAAAGAACTTTTTCCTTATATCCAACCTAAACTAATGCTAGAGCAAGAGCCAGCTGTGGCACTGCTTCCCATGATGACATCTCAAAACACCATGGGAAAGCATTTTCTTGTCTTCAGCAGACAAAAAAAGCACCATGTCACTTTAGAAATAAAAAGCATCTTTATGCTGAGTTTGCTTACTTACTCATTAGTTTGTAAACATTTAGAGCTGCTGAAAACTTGCCTTCATTAGAAATGTTCAAGAGAAAATAAAGAGAATGAAGACAAAGATGGGCAGGCTTACTCTTCTGAGGAATCATTTGCTTTTGTATTGATTTTGACGAGATAATTTTCCTTCATGACAGCTTCCCATGCCAGGATTTCATTGTCCTCATTTCTTGAGCCTGGGAAATGTATTTGAAGAAAAAACACTTAATTTGTCTTTCCAAAGCCAGGGTGCAAAAAGGCTGGGGGTCAGTGTGTCAGTGTGTGCATTCTGAGGTTAATGATTCCCTTCCCCACAACCTGAGCACTCGCAGCCCCACTGCCCACCCCAACTCAGCTCTGACAGATGTGACACTACCACCTTGCACTGAATGCTCCTGGCAACAACAGTCACTTAAAAATACAAAATATGAGCAAAGATAAAACCTCAAACCAGCGAAACAAACACCCCCCCCCCAACCTTACAAGCTCCAAAAGTCTTTCTGAACTTCTTTGAGTCTTGGTTAACACAGGTGCCTCTGCTTCAACAAGTACAGGTCATTCTAGCAAGTTCCCATCTGGGTTTGAGCTTTCCATTTATTTCTACATAATCCCATACTGGCTCATTAAGAGTAACACTTCTAAGCACCACCATGTGTGATTTTTCATTGAACTGAAGCCCACTAGAATGATGAAGTATTGTCTTCTCTAAGAAGCATTTTGTGGTGGTGCTGTAAATTCAAGAATTAATACAGAGGAGCCCACTTTGAGGCATAAAAGCCCTCCAGGGGAATACTTCAGCATTTTATCCTGTTTCAGGAGGATAGCATAAACCATAGAGGTTTAAAGAAAACAATAAAATTAACTGAGAAAAAAGAAGCCCAGAGCTGGAGAATGGCTGAAGTTCTTTTCTTCCACCCAGTGCTTCTCTGAGCTCACACACCCCTCAACTGTTCTCCCACATTCCATCAAGCATTTAAGCACCCAAATCCCAACCATTTCCATAAGAGTTAAATGAGGAAGGCAGGATTTTACAACAGTCAATACATCAATGTGCTTCCTCCACACAGTTCTGAGTTCCTATCATCAGCAAAACCCCAATCATTTTCTGGCTCTAATTAACTCTCCCATTCTATCAGAGCTGCAACATCCACCTTGCATCATTTTAGCAGGAATTTCTGCCATCCAACAGCTTCCCCAGCAAGGAATCCACACAGCAATCTGGACAGTCAAAATGATTTAGTGCTAAGCAATTTTATACCCCAAAGCAGGCTCTTCCTCCTAACTGGCAACAAATCCAGTTTCTGCTGCAGGGCAACAGTCAGGTTGCTGATAGATGGGAACAAGCCTGTCAATTAACTCAACTTATGCTCTCTCAGCTGAGAAAACACTGCATTTGCTGGAGAGGCAGAGGGAAAGCTTGTTAAAACAATTCCTATCTGTGTCCTCTGACAGAGAAATTAAAGGAGAAACAGCTCAAGAACTGACTTGCCACATTTTTGAGGTGGTTTGCTCATTTGGCTTCATGGAAACTGTTTATTCTCTTTCAGTCACCCTAGCAAGCAAAATGAATTACAAAAAAGCCAAACCCACAACCTTGCAAAGCTGGGAAACAGCACAGGCAGCCCTAAAGAGTTAGGATTAATCTAAAGTCTTAATGATTTACACACACAAGAGAATCCTACATCGAAATGGCTTGGACAAGAGAGCACTGACTAATTCTCACTTGAAAACTTGAGTCTTACTGAAGAGATTTCCAGCAGCACAGTGGATTTACATGACAGAGGTCTACATGGCCCTTGGAAATTTCCCAGCACAGCAGAAAATGCCTGGAATAAGCACAGGATGCCATGGAGGAACTGCAGTGCACCTGCTGCAGAGGTGACTTTTGGGCAACAAGGAAAAATCCAACTCACAACAAATGGATGGCTCTTTGCTTTCCTTGTTACAGCAGCACTTGAAGCATTTCCTCAGCACCATGAGTATGTAGGCAAAGATGACAAAAGGGAAGGGGATGGTCAGGCGACTGCAGTATTCCTGCACCAGGAAAAAACGCTGGAACTTCCACACCTGGTCATTGTTCTCCTGCACTGACCCAACTGTGTAGCTGATGGGGAAGAGAGAACACACCCAGCATTAGTTATTCACCAAAAAGCTGCAGCAGAGCCAAGAACAGAGCATTCTTCCACTGTACCAGGGCATGGTTTTATAGTCACAGAATCCCAGAGTGGTTTCACTTGGGAGTGACTTTAAAGCTCATCCCAGTCCATCCCTGCCATGGCAGGGACACCTTCCACTGTCCCAGATTGCTCCAAGCCCCAGTGTCCAACCTGGCCTGGGACACTGCCAGGGGCAGCCACAGCTGCTCTGGGCACTGCCAGGGCCTGCCCACCTTCCCAGGGAACAATTCCTTCCCAATATCCCATCCAGTCCTGCCCTCTGGCAGTGGGAGCCATTCCCTCTGTCCTGTCCCTCCATCCCTTGTCCCCAGTCCCTCTCCAGCTCTCCTGGAGCCCCTTCAGGCCCTGCAAGGAGCTCTGAGCTCTCCCTGGAGCCTTCTCCTCTCCAGGTGAGCATCCCCAGCCTTCCCAGGCTGGCTCCAGAACAGAAGGGCTCCAGCCCTTGGAAAATTTCCTCTGGACTCATTCCAGCAGCTCCATGTCCTTCTGATGTTAGGGGCCCCAATCATTCATTTATTGACTAGGAGGTTATTTAGCTTGCTCTCCTTCTTAGTCACTAATTTGCAAATGGGTGGAACTAAGACAGTAGGGGAAAAAAAAGCCCTTGAATTTATAAATAAACTGGAAAAAATCTGAATAGGAAGAAAATGCTCGAGGTACTTTTACTACCTCAGCTCTAAGCAATCTTCTTCCAGCCTAGACACATGAGAACAGGATGCTTCTTCACAAGATATTGTGTCCTATTAACTGAGTAGATAACTCCTTTCTTAGGGAAAAAAGAAACCCAAACAAATCTAAAACTAGAACACTTACAAGAAATTTAACAGCTCCTGAGATTTGTAGTAGAGGTATTAAGGACACTCCAGGCATGGATCAAACCCATGGCACAAAGCACTGTATGAACCCAGCAAAGCAACAACCACAGCAGCAAGCTCAGGTTAATAAAACCACAGTGTCCTGGAGAGTGAGAATAACTCATTTACTCACTCTAGCAGCTCATAATAACTCATTTACACCTGGGCAGCAGCTCACGCTTGGTAAGGCCCTGACCCAGCCCCTAGGCTGCCTGACCTTTTAATGTGGCATTAAGGGACAGATGGATGCTCCCAAAATGCCTCTGCTGAGAGCCTACTGCACCTTTACATGAGATAAATGCAAACCTTCACCTGGTGGAGATTCTCTTTCTGCTTAAAATATAACTACAACTGGCAAAAACTAGGGGTTTTTTTACTGGCATAACAGCATAAACTCGAGTATTTACCATCAGGTGTTGTTAAAGTAAGTGTTCTAGCAAATATTGAAGGTTTTTAGGGTAGGGCTGGCTTGCTGCTACACTTCCCTTCATTGTTGAGAGGTACTTGCACCCTTTTCTAGGCAGCATGAGCATGCCTATCTGTCCCCAGGCACAGACATGCTCTACCCATCCTGGCTGCCTTGCCAAAAATAACATTTCTGACTGTCTTCAGAGTCCAGGTCAGCCTGGGGAGAAAAGGTCAGAGCAAAACCTGAATGTGAGGCATTCTCAACTTATCACACTCCAACATCTCATCTCAGGCCAGTGTCATTCAGCTGAGAGATCCTCTTGAGCAGCACCAGGAGTCCTGTCAACACTCTTGTTGCCAAAGCAACTTCCTGCCAAGGTACCATCAAAAGACAAAAATAAAACTGGAAAGGGTGGCCAGAGGTCTTGAGTACTCTTGTTATGTTGTGAGTATAAAGCAGAAAAGGAGCAGGGCTGGGAATGGGAACAGAGCCACAGCACCAATCCAGCTGCATTCCCAAGAGAGACACAAAGGCAACACACCCCCAAAGTCTGATATGAGGAACTTCCCAGGATTAAATCAACTCCATCTCACAGCTTGCAGTGGCTGCAACAACGATTTCTGGGAGAAGCTGAGGGGGATGTTCCCTGCCCTTGCTGGTCTAGAGGTGATGGCACTTCTCAAGACAAAGTCCTTTTGCATGTCCCAAGGGGATGTGGCCCACTGCCTGTGGTCTAAGTCAGAACAATAAATAGCAGGTCCATCAAAGCAGTGCCAGACCCATCCTCACCACACAGCAGCTCAGGTTAATCAGAGTGTCCTGAAGAGAATAAGGCATTTGCTCACTCTAGTATCACTGTCATATGTTCTGGAAAAATCCCTTCACCAGGATTTCTTCTCCTGGGAAGCTGAAAAGCCTCAGAGGAAAAGGAAAACTATATTATCTGATTGCTTCTCCTGTGTTTGCTGCTTTGGAATGTGGTTGGAGATTGTTTATCCAACAGGGGAATTGTTTTTACTTAATGACCAATCACAGTCCAGCTGTGTTGGGACTCTGGAAGCAGTCACAAGTTTTTAGTTAGTATCTTATTAAGCCTACTGTAACTATCCTTTCTCTATTCTTTAGTATAGTTTTAGTAAAGTATTCTTTAATATAATATAATACCATAAAATAATAAATTAGCCTTCTAAGAACATGGAGTCAGATTCACAATTCCTCCTTTGTCCTGGAGACCCCAAAAATACCACACTCTAGCAAGGTCACTTGGCAGCAGCTCACACTTGACAAGGCCCTGACCCAGCATCCCTCCCTGTGTGACCCACAGGGTTTCACACCACACCCACAGCTCAGAGGATGCTTGTTAGAATGTTGAAAGACACGAGACAGATGACAGACTTTAGACTTAATTAACATAAGAAATTTGAAAACAGACCTTTGAAAATTAGACTTAGACTGCAAGAAGATGAAATCAAACGGGTTTAACCAAAAAAGAAAATCCCATTAAACTCTGCAAGCAAGAGATGTTGTTACATGCATAAGGTTGTGTATGTGATTTTAACCTGATCATTGTAGTACACATTACTAGTCTCCCTGAAATAGTATAGAAGTGTTTCTATCCCACAATAAACCAGATTCTGATCACAGAGTCAGTCTCCCCATCTCTCTCCATCAGAAGCTCAGAGATGGAGGCCAAGGACAGGCAGCAATCCCTCCCCAGGACACTGCACCAGCTTCCCCCAGGCTGCAGTGACAGATGCAGAGGGAGGGGTGGCTTCCTGCAGTTTTCCAGCAGTGCACTCCTTTTCCCAGAGAAATGCCAGGGTGGGGATGCCCAGGAAGGCTCCTGGGGTACGCACCCGAACATGGCCACGAGCAGGTTGACCAGGAGGATGTTGGTGGAGAGCATGTAAATGCACACCAGGGGAATGGTGATCCACTCGGGGAAGCGGGGCTGGTTGTTGGCATCCAGCTCCACACACAGGGGCTTGGACTCGTTCCCAGAAAACGTGCAGTGGTCAAAGTTGTAGGTGGTACCTCAGAGAGAGAGGGGAGAGCAAACAGTGAGCTCCTGTTCTGCTGGGCTCTCCTGGACTGCCAGGCAAACTGTGCTCTATTTGCCATCTGTGTGGCAGATGTTGTCTTCTGTTAAGTGGGCAGTTTTCTTTATCTCTTCCACAACTGGGGAGACACCTGCTGATAACAGGCTATTGAATGTGCTGCATGGCTGATAAGAACTGCAGCATCCCAGAGATGTGAGATGCTCCACCCAGAGGGGAGAGCCAAGCATTCCTAATTAGATATAATGTGGAGATTCTGGAATACCAGCGGGGCTTTTCTCTGCTGGATTTCCCAGAGGAACAGCAGCTGCCTCTTCCACTAGATCTTAAGGGATCCTGCACCTTTCTACAGGATCCCTGCCCCAGCAGAACCACCCCTGACACTCCAGGAGGGCTGCAGCCACATCTCCAACTGGACTGCTACCACCACCCTGACCAACAGGGTGTCAGGTTGAGTTCTGACTCAGTGTTGTTTTAGTTTACTGCATTGTTTATATTTTTATTTTCTTCCCTATTAAAGAACTGTTATTTCCTGCTCCCATATTTTTTGCCTGAGAACCCCTTAATTTAAAATTTATAGCAATTCAGAAAAGGGGGGGGAGGGTTTACATTTTCCATTTCAGGGGAGGCTCCTGCCTTCCTCAGCAGACACCTGGCTTTCCAAACCAAGACATGGGCCCAGCCCCAGCTCCTGCCCTCATCCCTCCATCCCTGCTCCCCTTTAGACTTGGAGGCAAGGGGTCAGCACAGGGCTGGACAACCTTTAGGAGGAGAGAACCTTTGACCCAGCCAGGAGAGAGCCCCCAGAAGGTAACTACCATCAATGTCATCAGGGTACTGGCCAAACATGGCCAGGTAGGGCTCGTAGATGACCGAGCGGAAGATCCACTCCCAGCGGTGCTCGTTCTTCCTCAGGATGCCTTGTCTGGCCACACCAAAGGCCACCATCCACACAGCAAAGAGGAAGAGGAAGAAGAAGACATCTATCATCTGAAAAAGGACAACAGGCATCAGTCAGTGCCCCACTGCAGGTCTGTTGCAAGCCACACATGGGTGGCTTTTTGCTCCTCGTTTCACCAACACATGGTAATAACTGACCACTCCCATTCAGAGAACTTCAAAAATATTTATGCAATCTTCAAAGCAAGGCATGTTTTGGAATACAGGATATCCCCCTGGCATCAGACAGGCTCCACAAAAGCCAGAACCAGGTAAAAAGGACTGTGGATCTCCTCACCCCTGTGAGATGAAAGCTTCTGGAAATGCCACTCTGGATGGCTTCCAACCAGCATTTACAGCCCAGACACTCTGGCCAATGGTCTCATGAATTTCTAGCATTGTATAAGAGGATCCTCACGACCCTCTTCCTCAGGTACTCATGTGATGGATGCAGTGGAGGACCAAAATCCTCCTCCTGTACCCTCTATCATCACTGTCTTGTTTGGGGAATACTCATGGGAGCAACAGAAATATCACTGAAATGTTTGAGGTATGGAAGACAAAAGCTACCAGGAAGCAAATTTCCTCTTCTGTTCTTCAGCCTGATTCTTATTCTCTCCTGACACAGAAAAATGCCCCACTCTTAATTAGATCCCATTTAAATCTTAATTCATCCTGTTTAGCAGATTTAACTTGCTGCCATCATCAGAACGTGGTGATTTTGCTCTTAAGAGGGAAGGGAGAAAAAAAGTGTCACATCATTTACTTAGACTCTCTTGAATAGCTGCCAGAATCTTACCATCCTCTGCAGCATAATAATTTTGGGTCCTAGATTCCTGCTAACTGTGAAAATATGGATGAGCCTCAGGGTAAAAACTATGTAGTCCAAACAGAAAATTACTCTCCCGGAATACCAAGAGCTTTCATCAGAGTGAAGCCTGATGGAGACAGCAGAAGAAAACAAAGAGAAGCCTTGGGTGAATCATGCAGAAATCAGGTAAAACCACACTAAAACATTGAAATGGAGAGTGGAAGGTGAGTAATTGGAAAGCAGAGCACAGCTATCCAGGGCCCCATGGCCTCCCCCACTAATGACAGGTGACAGAGATGGTTAATGCACACTCTGTTTACACCCTTCCTTCCTGACATGCATCATATCCCTGCTCATTTTTTCTCTTTCCCTTAAAGCTATTAACAGCAAGGAAATTTGTACCTGGAGCTATTCCCACAGCCCTCTGAAACCACCACAGTGCAACAACTGCTCCACTGCCCTGAGGCAACAAGGACCAAGTTACAGCTGGCTGAACAATTGCTTTGGAAAATGTGTTTCCATCATTTCTTTGCCATGGTTTTTAACTGACCCCATCATGTAGAACAGCTACTGGGAGATAATGACATTGTTAGGCTGCTGTAGGGACAATCACAGTCCTCTTAAATATAACACAAGGCCCAGGTGGTCATACTAAATAGCCAATAACAGGAGCCACAGAAAATCCTAAAGATCCCCTGACTTTTTTTTTTTTTTGGTCAGTATTTGGGGCCTTCATAAAGAGAATTTCATGAACACACTGCTCCCCAAAATGTCATTACAGGTTGTAGTCAAAACCCACCTTAAGGGAGGGAAGCAAAGCTGTAACATGGACACAAGAGGAGGCACTACTCACCTGAACACAATCCCTGCTATGAAGTAGAAGATTGCAAGGGTATCCATAACATTCCACAGGTCTGAGAAATACTTGCTGCCATTCATGTACCACTGGGAAGGAAAAAGAACAGAAAGTAACCCCCACACAGCACAGTTTCCTTCCCCCATTGGCTTTTTGTCACACAATAGATAACACCAGAGTTCACTTTCCCCATAAAGAGGGGTTTAGTGCATCCAGCAATGCCACAAGTTACTGGCAAGCTGGTTTTTGGGTCTTGCTGTGACTCAGGAGGCACTGGGGGGGTCACAGTTTAGGGGTAGCTGATGCATCCTGACTTCTCTCCCTTCACAGAGCTCATTCACTAATCTGCCCCCAGCTACATGCACACACTTTGGAGCCAAGATGCAGATTTAATTTATTCTTTCCATTACAGAGCTCTGTATTTCTGAATTGCAAGTCTAGTGAGAATCCCTGCTCATTCCCAGACTGTCTGGCACAGCAGCCTGGATCCCAAGTCTGTGCAAGAACCAACCTCTGGAGTCAATTCAGAGGTGGCTCAAGAGGACAAGAAGCTTCACCAGGACAAACCTCTGCCAGGCCTGGAGAAATAAACTGCATCCCCAATCATAATGCTTTTGAATTTCAATTTTCACTGAAATAATCAAAGTTTTGGAGAATACTGCTCAGTGAATCTCTAACTGGCATATCCAAGGAAGGCAATCCTGCTCTTAGTGCTTCTATGGGAAATAAACAGAAATCAAAGGGAGTTTTCTCCTAGGTGCTGTCTCTGCCCAGTAGCTTCCTAAATCAAACAAAACATCTGGGACTGAGGGGCACTTCTCCAAATTCCAAGCAGTTCCTACTGCTGAGAGGTGAAGTGCACAGAGGTTCTGCCCAGATTTCTCCTCCACTGGAATAAACAGGGCTCTCCTTCACACCCCACCAGCCCACCCACTCACCTGGCTGGAGGCTACCTCCATGTGGCTAAGGAGACAGCAGGGAAAAGCCTCTCCAATTTCCCTAGGGCTCTAAACAGGACTGGGAGAGCTCCAGCTACTTACAAATCCCTGGGACCACCAGAAGTGAAAGCAGGGCTGAGCCAGTGCCTTGGAGCTCAGAGACTGCCCCAGACCAAGGGCTGATTTCTCTCCAGAACTGGTTATCTGACTGCAGCAGCTACATGGGACCCCAGGCAAGATGCTCTTACTTTGCCTTGGATGTGAAAACACAATCTGAGGTACCCCTCTCTTTTATTTCTTTAAATACAAAGGTCACAGACACAATTTTGATGCAGAGTTAGAGCAATGCACACATGGTCTGTCTCAGGGGAAGCCAGGGAGGAATTTCCCCAAGAAGTTTAGAGGACTGGGACACTGCTCTGCTTTTCTGCTCCATTCCTCCTCCTCAGGAAAACAGCTTTGCAGCCAGAACACTGCTGCAGATAGCTTGAAATCTTCAAATTTAGCTGCCTCCACTGCCAAATTGGTACAGTCTGACTGCCAGTTACTAAAGGGAATTGCAGCAGTTCTACCTGCTAAGTGCAGTAAGAAAAAGGGACATTGATAGGAAAAGAAGGTTTCTATCCCTAAGGTTTTCCCCAGGACTTTTGCTGGGTACACACAGGATGTGCAAGGACAGGTCCAGAGACACCAGAACCTAAATCAGCAGAAACAAACACTCCATTAGTGTTTTCATGGCAAAAAAAAAGTATTTTACTTTTCCCCCATTTTCTTAGCAAGTAAAGTTGCCACAAACAGGGTTCCACCTTGACTATTAAAAAGGGAAAACACCACAGTAACAGCAGCATCAGAAATGTCATCTGAGCTCAAGTAAAAAACGTTATTGCAGGGTGGGATGATCCAGCAGATCACCCACAAACACTCATGAGGTGACTCAGGCCTTACAGCAGTCAGAAAGCAGCACCAAACCCACACACCCACTGCTCTTCTGACTGCCCCAGCATCCCCCACTGCTCTGGCCACAGCCTGGCAGAGACCAGCTTGCCCAAAACCCACCAGATTCCATGTGAAGGGAGGAGCAGACACCAGCTAAGTGGCTGGCTATAAAGGCAGTCCCACATGCTGTTCCCACAGCTGGTCCCTGAGTCTACCCTGAACCACCAAAAACTGTACAGATGATTAAAAGCTAAATAGATAAAGGTATGCAGCTTACTGGTAAAATAAAAAATAGATGGGGGTGGAATGTAGGGAGAAGAGGCAGGAATGACTTAATCTAAAGCTTTGCACCAAGATAAATGTGGTAAATTTAACCCTTTATTACCAACTACCTTGGCAAGCCAGGCATTCCTGGGAAACATCTGCACTGGCAAGAGCTTATCCTCTTGGTGCACAGACACTGCAGGAATTAAACACCACAGAAAAAAACCCCTCCCTGAGCCCTGAGCAGCTCTGCTAGGAAATGGCTCCCCTGAGCACCTGCACTGCCTTGGAGGGGAAAAGCCACAAGGCTGTGGCTCTAACACTGAACTTTCTGGGGTTGCAAGAGCTGCCTACTTGTCTCACTTCATCACAAAGCAGAATGAAGACCAGCACGTAGAGGATGATCTCCAGGGCCGTGGGTTCCTTCTGGAAATCCATCAGCAACACGTAGGCAAAGAGCAACAGGAAAGCAATGTAGAAGATGACGTTCCAGGAGAAGACCACAAAGGGGGAGGTGAAGAAAGACACATAATATAAGAAGAGTTTCTTACTCTTCTCCACAGGCTTTTTCCTGAGGAATTAAAAGAGGGAAAAGGTCTCAAAGCATAGCTTTTAATGCCTGGAAACATCTGTGTTCCTAAAAGTGAAAGAGCAAAGGGTGCAAAGTCTAGCTCAGGATGTTACAAAGGGTGCAAAGTCTAGCTCAGGATGTTACTTCAGAGGTAAAGACATCCTGCATCCACTGCCCTCAGGCACTCCAGCAAACTGGGAAATCTTCCAGCTTGGATGGGGCTTGGAGACACCTGGGATAGTGGAAGGTGTCCCTGCTCATGACAGGGGACATTCCAGCCCAGGTCCCTTCCCACCCAAACCAGCCTGTGATTCTGTGATCTTAAATCCAAGATCAGAGTGAAACACAAACAGCCAAAAGCTCATTTGGCTCTTCAATACCTTTACCTAAGACTGACTGAACACTAGAACAGCTGCCCCAGTCTCCACCCTTGGAGATATCCAAAACTGGGCACAGTCCTGGGCAACCTGCCCCAACTGACCCTGATCTCATGGTGGAGATCATCCAGTCCACAGGGTTGGACTGGATGATCTCCACCCAGCCTGACTTGCCCCAAGATTCTACAATTAATTAACTTGCTTTCCCTCTGAAAATTTTTCCCACTAATGCAAAGTCAGTTGATTACCTGAATGAGATGAAACCACAGCCTATTAAAGGGAAAAAGAACAGGCACAGTATAATCTTCCAGTTCTTAGTGTCTCTTGAAATCTCTCCATACCACTGCTTGGAGAGGAAATTCTGCAGGGAAGAAGGAGGAAACACCCTCATTTGTGCTAACAGCAACAAAATAACCTAGGAATGCTATTTAGAACATTAGATTTGGTTAAAATAAACCCCAAACTTTGAGATTTCAATCAAAATACTAGAGATTTTCTATTGCAACAAAACAGAAAGGTGTTAGCATGCTGGCTCCTTAGGGCAGCCATGCTCCATCTCCGTGATGAGGAGTTAAAAATGAGGCTGAGCAGGACTTGACCTGATTGATAAAACACTTACAAACCACTGCATTACATGCAATGCTGGGCATCACATCCACACTGTGCAAGCCCAGAGCAGAAATCACTTCAGGCAGTTTCATTACCCAGCTCAATAGGATTTATAGCCCCAAGCCAAGATTTTTTTGCCCCTCCTGATTTACATTTGTGGGTAGAGGAGCCAACACCCCCTGTTAGAGCACAAGAGCTACAGTGACCTGCCCACCTTTCCCTCACTGCCATTACCTGCACACCTGGCTGGGCAATAAACTGCTGGTCTCTGGCCTCCACTGCCAGCTCCAGACAGTTGCTCCCTCCCCAGGCTTCACAGGAATAAGTCAGCAGCTGCTCAGCCAGTTCTTCATCGTTGCTGTAGCACTCAGTGAACAGCTCTGGAAGGAAGAAGCAGCTCCAACTTCAATTTCCCACCAACTTGGGTGCAAATATCTTTAGTGTTAATAGTTGTAGTATCAAAGCATGTAGACAAGAACCCTTTTCACATTTTCAGCACTGCAGAATGACTCTGCATCCCTTTACAACCCCACTCGTACATCTTCAACTTTTGATACAGAGTTTGAGCCTGGATGGAAAACTGTAACATTAAATCACACAGAGCATTTAGCTCTGCACTAAAAATTTGAGTTTTTCCTTAAATGACTCAGTAAATCTACTTGCTTCGTCCTCTTTTCTTAAATTCTGTTTGGCACTGATCTAAAGAATTATAGTCAGTCCAAAATTAACAGTAGGGTTGAAATAGTCAGAATCTGATGCTTTTTCACTGGGAAAGGCACTGTTCACTCCTTAGTGTCTTGCTAAATCATCAGGCCTGAGGGATGTAGATACCTCTAAAAAAGTCTGTTTAAGCAGTTTTTGCTTTGTGGAATAGGAGATACTCTCTGCAAACAAGCAAGATATTTCCAGCATAGCCTTGAGCTGGTCCTTATAAAGTCACAGAACCATCAATCTACTCTTTACCTGCAACTTGTTCTCACTCCCCAGAAGTACTCCCACAAACCTGAAGGGTGCTTTTTCCCAACCCTGAATGCTACCAGTGCTCATTAGGAAAGTTTCCCCTTTTCCATATTCTCCTTCCTGCTTGTGGGCACCCTTCTTGAGCCTTGCCAGTGGAGCTAAGTAGCTTTTCTTCCCCATGAAAGAAATTCTCCACCCCCAAAAAACCCACTTCACAACACCCCCCTTTTGAAGCCAAGCTCTTAAGGCAGGACACAAAATTTCTACTGGGAACAAATGGTGTGAAGGAATTTCCAAGCAGTAAAATCACATGTTGACATAAAAGAAAAATGTATTCAATGTGAGATATCTAATTCCCTGGTCTCTGACCCTTCCCACTACATTTCTAAAGGACTCACAGAGCAGGCACTTACCTACTGCTCTTGTCTCATACTCGTTAGCCAGTTCCTCTGACTCACCAGCAGCATTTATATCATTCTTCACCTTGGCCATGCTTTTCAGGAGCTTACTGGCCCCCAGGGCTGCCAAAGTGCAGCCTCTGGTCTGTGGAGAGAGAATAAAGTCATGCAAATCCCTCTGAGAAGGGAACATGATCATAGAACCCTGAGACCATGTTGATTTGGGTTGGAAAGGGCCTTAAAGACCATCTCATCCCAACCCCCTGCCACAGGCAGGGACACCTTCCACTACACCAGGTGGAATCCTTTAAAAATTATTCTCCATTTTGCATCTTCTCAGTTCCCAGTCCATGATCTGTTTGATTCTACAATAATTAAATTACAGTCTAATCCAAATTAGAAGCTGGATTTCAATCAAACACCTGGAATCAGAACCCATCCATGCTGTGGAATGGGTGGGAACTCTGCATCCCAGCTTAGGCACAGGTGACAACATACAGTGGATGTGGACTGCAGACTCACACACAGCCTTAGGAAATGAAAGTATCAAGGCCACACCCAGACACAACATGGGCAACATAAAACCCACTGAGAATCATCTAGCAATCATCTCTTGTGGTGTTGTGTTTGAAGCTGGATGTGGAGCCTTCAAAGGCCAAGAAACCAAAGACACAGAACGCCAGTGCACTGCCTGCAAAGAGAAATAAAGGAGAACTCAACTTACTTGCTCCCAAATGACTTTGGACAACTCCTTCTTGTTCTGAAGAACTGACCAAA
Organism: Serinus canaria; assembly: GCF_022539315.1. Taxonomy (NCBI): domain Eukaryota; kingdom Metazoa; phylum Chordata; class Aves; order Passeriformes; family Fringillidae; genus Serinus; species Serinus canaria. The sequence goes on along the minus strand of NW_026108147.1, from coordinate 4,028,998 downwards.
TAAACAGAGCTTGCAATGGGTGCCTTGTGATAGGGCACTCCTCCTGAAAGAGAGAGCAAGGACTCAGACCTAAGCTCACCAAATGTTTTCAACTGGAACAAATCTGAGCACAGACTCTCCTGGTTTTGTATTTTCTGTTTCACAGCCACCTCACCAAACGCTTCTCTCAGCTCTCTGCCACTTGTCCCACACTACTGTGAGTTAGGTTACATTTGCTATTTCTGTTAAAGCCTTCTATTTGACAAGGAACAATCAGCCTCCCTGCTTCTCCTGAAGCTGGTACTAAAGAATGTTTGTGAAAAAGGCACTTCCTGCTTTAACCACTGAGATAACCTCACTCAGAGCAGGATCCAACTGCCCATCACTCACTGAGAGCTGTATCTCCATCTCATCCTTGCTGCTCTTGTAATATCTTTTGAAACCTCGCCGGAAATCCTCCACCATCTTCCACACGAAGGTGAGGAGGGCATCATTGTAGGAGTTCTTGGCAATCTGCAGGTTCTTGAACACCAGGCTGCTGAAGTTGTTGGTGTAGAGCTCCCTCAGGACCTCTGTGGTCAGGAACTTGCGCAGATCCAAGCCGTTCTCCAGGAAGAGCCGGACAAACTTGGGCCTGTCTTTCACCAGGGCTGTGAACATCACATCCTGCAGGTCAGCAGACTAGGGAGAAATGGAAAAGCAAATGTTGGGGATCATGTGAGACATGTACACCTTATCTAAGGCCTGACACACGGTCCCTGTCACCTTTTCATCACCATCAGGTTTTTTTCTGTACACAGTTGCCTTGGCTGGATGGCCCAGAGCATTTCTGGCATGGGCAGATCACCTTTGCAACCACTGATGGTTCAATGGAATGATGGATTGTCACTACAGGACATGAAACAGCACAACACAGGCTCGCTGCTCTTTCCAAGGTAAAAAGGACTTTTTAATTTCTGACTCCAACATTTATAGATTTCCAAAAGTGACAGTGGATTGGAGGGTGACAGTGCCTCCAATGACACTGGACAAACCAACAGTCCATCAAATTTCTCCTCCTCCATAAAAGAATGCAAAACAGTAAGTTATTTTCAGAAAGTGTGTGAGAAGGTTTGTTACTAGAATGTAAACATCAGAAGGCTTAGAAAATCTTTAAAAATCAGGGTGACAATGGATCATTTTGGAATGATCCAAAACGATCATTTCTGGATATGGAATAGCCCGAGTTGGAAAGGACCTGCAAGGATCATCAAGTCTGACACCCCTGGCCCTGCAGACAGCCCAACAATCCCAGCCTGGGGCATTGTTCAAATGCTCCATGGGCTCTGGCAGCCTTGGGGCTCTGCCCATTCCCTGGGGGGTCTGGGCAGTGCCCAGCACCCTCTGGGGGAAGAATATCCAGCCTGATCTCCAGCCTGAGCCTCCCCTGACACAGCACCAGCAGCCCCCTGGGTCCTGCCCCTGTCCCAGCAGAGATGGGAGCTGTCCCTCGTGAGGACGCAGCAGCTTCCAAGGAGGTCTGACCTCCTCTTCTCCAGGCTGAATGGAATGTGTCAGTGCAGGAGCAGGAAGCACTCTGAACAAAGAGGTGCTGGGACAGGGTTCCTGCTGGGCTGTGTCCCTCCCCAGAGCTCCCTGCACTCCCTCAGAGGGGGCTGTACCTCCCAGTTTCGGTCGTTGGTGAAGATCTCGTCGCTGGCCAGGTCCAGCTGGTTCCACTCCAGCAGCAGCTTCAGCTGCCCATTCCAGTTGTCCCTGTCGTGCTCGTTGGTGCTGAAAGCTGCAGAGCAGGAACAACCTCTGGGTCAAGGCCAGGCATATTTATCATCTCTGCTTCTCACACTACTACTGCGTTTGCAGGTTTCCCAGTGAAGGCAGGAATGATGCATCCGACTCCACGTTCTCAGAAGGCTGATTTATTACTTTATTAACTATATTATATTAAAGAATGCTATACTGTACTAAAGAATACAGAAAGGACACTTACAGAAGGCTAAAAAGATAATAATGAAAACTCCTGACTCTCTCCAGAGCCCTGGCACAGCCTGGCCCTGGTTGGCCAAAGAGCCAAAACAACTCCCACAGAATGCAATGGAACAATCACCTGTGGGTGAACAATCTCCAAACACATTCCACATGGGCACAGCACAGCAGAAGCCTCAGAGATAAGAACTGCTTTCCTTTCTCTCTGAGGCTTCTCAGCTTCCCAGGAGAAAAACCCTGGGTGAAGGGATTTTATCAGAGACTGTGACTGTGGCACACTGCCAGGACATGACTCCTTCCAAAGGGCTTTCCCCAGACTCAGGCACATCTTCCCAGCTGGGGCTGGAGGTTCAGGGATGTTTTTGTGGTCCACGACAGGCTACAAAGGAGCTGCCAGGAGCACCTCATGACCAAGATCAGCACAACACTTCCTTCAGGCTCCTCATAGTCCTGCACCCTCTGCACAGGAGAGATCCTGCAGGATTCCCAGTGGGGCCCTGTCAGCATCCCCAGGGCTCTCCAAAATGCCTTCCCAATTACCTGGTTTGGACCTTTCCCACCCTGAGAGATCCCATACTGCTGCTGTAGCCTGCCCACACCCCTTCAGAGGAAGGCAGGCTCCACACTGTGGCAGGAGCTTAGCTCTAGAGAGATGGCTCTGCTCTAAGGAAACCCCTTCTAGAGAATAAACAACCATTCTTTTTCCATTTATTTTTAAATCCCCAAACAAAACCAGAAAAACAATTACTTGCCTTTGTACAGGGCAAAGGAAATGGCATTGCTCACAATTTCATCTCCAGCTTCTTCTATTTTGATCACTGTCAGTAAATGAGGGCTCTCAAGGACTTCTTTGATCTAAAAAAAAAAAAATAAATAAAATAAAAGTTGTTTTCAAAGCTATCAAGGCTGTTAAGTAGCAGATCTCCTATTAAAAAGAAATTTGCCACCACATCATAGCAAAGCTGCTTCTCATCAGTCCTGGGTTTTTACAAATTTAAACAAACCCAAATAGAAGTAGATAATGAGCTTGATTTTAAAGTCACCAAAGGACAACATTAATTATCCTCTGAACATACAGCAAATAACTGTGATTCCCCTATGCAGATCATCTTTAACAAGAAGATATAATCTCAGTAATTAGAAATGACTTAAAGTAGAAAGGATTGTGACAGCACAAGCTTCAACTTATGTCAAGCAGTTTGTTAGAGAACAGTCTCTGGCTCCTTGTGCTATGTCAAAACCAGATAATTTCTCCTGTAATGAAGCTTTGTAGAGTTCATTTCATTTTAGCACACAGAAGACAAATAATCTGGGCCATTTCTGATGCAGGAGGAGGTACACCCCAAAGCTGTGAGGAGTGAGGCCAGACAGGGAACACTGCCTTCAGCAGCTCCACACTCCACAGGGAGGAGATCCTTCTGGAACCTTCGTAGCTTTCCTGTGACCAGACACCTGCTGACTTGATCTCAGCCCCCCCAATGCCTTTGTTCCAATCCCTGTGGATGGAGAATTGTCCTTTTTTTTTAAATCTGCACAGATGTAACCTGGCCAGGAGCCCTGCACACCCACAGGCATCCCCAGACAGCAACCCCCTGCCTTGGAGGGCAGCAGCTGCTCCCTCCAGCCTCTCCCACAGCACCCAACTCACCCACTTGATCCAGCTCTCAGTCTCCTCTTCTGAGAGCCTGGAGATGGTGCGGGGCAGGAACCTGAGCAAGCTCTCCTTGACACAGGAGGAGGCCAGAGTGCCTTCAGCCTCCAGCAGGCTGGCAATGACATCAGCAATGCGCCCCGAGCCCTCCACCACCACACAGGGGATCTTGCTCTTGATGGCCACGTTGATGGACTGAGGGGACACAGGGAGAGGAGAGCACTTGAAGCATGGCTGCTACTGGAGCCTGCTGTGGAGTAAGGAAGCCTAGAGAATGACAGAAACCCACGGTCCACAGCAGGATTTTCATTATTATCCACTGATACATAACCAGTGACAACTCTTTAAAGCATCATCATCTACTGAGAGAGGCTGTGAAGAGCCCCAGAGAGACTGAGGGTCAGAAATCACCATCTGCCAAATTTTCACAGAGCCACAGAACAATTTGGGTTGGGAGGGACCTCAAAGCACATCTTGTTCCACTCCCTGCCATGGGCAGGAACACCTTCCCCTAGGCCAGGCTGCTCAGCTTTAGAGTGGATCAGCAGATCAGGACACTTGCCAAGTGGAAATGGCATTCAGGTCACACAGCAGTGCTGGCCAGCTGCAGTCACTGCTGCTTTATGGCACAGCATTGCTCAGCTGAGACCAAGGGCTCTGGATGTATTTGCTGGAGGCAGCAGCAGCAGTGTTTTACAGGGAGATCACTTCTGTAGCATCACAAGAACATCAAACTCTGATGTTACTGAAAGTCTCCAAGCAGCCACTTCCATGATTTCTCACACAGCAACATTGTACAAAGATTAACAGCAAGACAAAAAGCTGCTGAAATCATGCTGGAAGGACCATTAACCCTTCTGGTGCCAAGACCATGGGAGACACTGATTTAATTTGCATCACTACACTGAGAACAGAGTCACAGCATCAGCTGGCTGCCAGCTAATTGTACAAAGGGAGTCAATGCAAGTTATCACCAAGCACTGGAAAGACAGAACACCTTTAGTTAAGAGAGGTTCTTGAGAACAAAAAAAAACAACAACAACAACAAAAAAAATCAACTCAGTCATCAAAACCATGCACACATTCCTCCTGTCAACTGGAGAGCAGGTCTCTGACAAAGGCAAGGAGGCTTTTCTTATCAGCTAGATGAAAGGGGTTTTCTAAAGAAGGGTTCAGCTAAAGTGCATGTTTTACATCACAGGGAAATTTCAAACAGAAGCTTGGAGCAGTTTTACCTCTCCCTCGCTAATGCTGATTCTTGTCATCATGCACCAGGCACAGAAGCTGAGGAGGAGGAGGGAGCCTTTCCTGGCCAGCACTGCTGGGACCAAGGCATGGCAGGGACAGACATCCACAGCATGGACTCTGCTGAGTCATCTGGGCTGGTCACAGACTCAATTTACTCCTTGAAAAAGGCTTCACCTCAGAATATCTCAGTGCACTTCCAACACTGAGAAATAAAAACTCAGCATGACATAAACCAGCCTCAAGTTGCACCAGGAGAGTTTTAGGTTGGATATCACAGAAAATTCTTCACTGAAAGGGTTGTCAAGGCTGCTTAAGGAAATCACCATCCCTGAAGTGTCCAAAAAATGTGTGGATATAGCACCTGAGAACATGGTTTGGTGGTGAACATGATAATGGTGCTAGACAGACCATGGGATCTTAGAGGTCTTTTCGAACCCCAGTGTTATCATGATTCTATGAAATAGCCAAGAGAGTGACATGAACCCTGAACTGAGCCATCATCCAGGTACTTCCCAGAGGAAACTCTTGCCAGGAGTTATGCATTTGATTTAACAAGGCTTTTACTCATTCTGGTTAGGCAGCTACTTAGTCTGTGTTATGTATCACTGCTGAACAGTGGGTTTGATGTTTCTCCAAAAAATGTGAAATCATAAGTCTGCACAGCTACAGCACCTGGCAGTCAGGCAGCTCCTTCAGTGATGGCCAAATCCTTTCTCAAACATCAGCAATTTGGAGCTAAAAAGAAATGGACATATTCAACACAACCCTTTGAGCACAGCTTTCCTCTGAAACCTGACTGGATGCTTCACTTCATCCCAGGACCTCTGATTAACACTGCATCTGCTTTTATCTACAACTGAGCAAAGACAAGATTCAGCATGTGAATGGAACCAAACTCCCAGGAAACATACAGGGAGGCTAGGATAACAATCTGGAATTTCACACACGGATTCAGACAAACTGATGAAGACCAGAAACAAAGTGGCAGCAGAGATCATGCTCTGAAATCACATTGTTTATCCTCCTGACAAGCCAAGTTTGATCAACTTTGACAGTAACAGCACAGCTCTGGTGAGAACAGGAAGTACCAAGATAACACCTACAAAAACAAAATCACAAACATAATGCTGCTTCAATTTATTTTTGCTGCATCCTACTCTCTTGCAACATCCAGCCCCTTTCCCAGCTTTTTGTACAGGCTAAACCAGCTCTGCCTGCAGTTGGTCAGAGCTTGTCCTCCCTGTTCCTGTTCCCTTCCCACACAGCCTGACTCCACATCCCCTCACTCTGAACACTCTGGGTCAGGTCCCTTTGCCCCCTCAGGCCACTCACCCTCACTCTGGCAAGGTGAATGGGCAAGAACCAACCCTGGGTTTGAACCCTGAGAGAGACTTAGGAGGGATCTCCCTTTCCCCCTCCCCTCAGTCACTCAGACATTCTGTTCCAAAGAACTCCTTTGCTCTGTTCAGCCTCCTCCTGTCTCTCATCTGTTTGAAGGTGATGCCTGCTCCTTCTCCATGTCTAACCCTTCCAGAGGGTCCTTCTCCATGTCAGCCTGGAAGGGTCAGAGTCAGCAGAGCCCTCCTGCCCTGCTCAGCTGCCAGGACTTATACCAGGTCTAGATCTAACCTAGACTTCAAATGTGGCCTTTGAGTACTTTAAGGGACTTATAAGAAACAGGGAGAGAAATGTTTTACATGGGTAGATAGTGATAGGACAAGAGGGTATGGTTTTAAACTACAAGGGGAGAAATTTATATTTACATTAGGAGGAAATGATTGACTGTGAGGGTGCTGAGGCCCTGGCACAGGGTGCCCAGAGAAGCTGTGGCTGCTCCTGGATCCCTGGCAGTGCCCAAGGCTGGGCTGGATGGGGACTGGAGCAAGCTGGGATAGTGGAAGGTGCCCTTGCCCATGGCAGGGGGTGGAACTGAGTGGTCTTTAATGTCCCTTCACATTCTGTGGTGTGGAACAGCTGAACTGTCCCAGCCAATCCTTTTCCAGGATGTCAGCCCGAGGCAGAAACTTTGCAGAGAGTTTTAAACTTCATAAGCTTGAATTGCAAACAAAGTCCTTCTGTAGCAAGTTCGAGACAAGCTTCTGTAAACAACAGCACTTCATCAATTTCTTTTTGGAGCAATCAGTCTTCAACATCAGAGCAATGCCCCTATTGTTATTCCTGGAAATAAATATAAGAAATCAACTCACTTTTAAAGTTTCCTTCCCACCACCTTGAGCAAAGCACACAATTGGGATCTTCCCACCATAATTAGACTCTGTGAAATATGAAAAAAGAGAAAAGAAGGAAAAAGATTAAATCAATGAATGCAGTTTGAACAACTTATTTTTCCTGAGTACCATGAGAGAATTTGTAAGCCATTCATGCAAATACTAGTTTGCTGTTGATTTTGCCAGTTACTAACAGCTGTTTTTTAACAAAAACTCAGTTTTGCCTAATATTCAGACACCTTTCTCCAACAGAAGCTTTTCCCTTCTAAAAAGCCTAATTCTTGCTATCTCTGAAGGCCTTAAAATGGAATTTTATTGTATTTATCTGCTCCTTTCACTCAGAGAGTCAAAGGACCAGAAAAATACAATAAAATTTTGAGTCTCAGAGAAAGGTTCTTATCACAATCTCAAGATACAGAACCTCTGAGTTCACATTTCTGTCATAAAAGAAAGGTAAGAATTCTGTAACTGTAGGAGCTAGTGTTTGAGAGACATTCCAAAAAAAAAAAAAAAAACCTAACCCAAAACAACCAAACCAAACACTCCCAAAAGCTTTTTAATAATTTCCTGCTCAGGCCTTTGATTTCTCTTTTTTTTTTTTTTTTTTTTTTTTGTCTGGTAAAGAAGTGGGCTACAGAGAAATTTTTCAGCAGCAGGTTACAGGCAGCTCAATCACCCTAATAAATAAATATTTTGGGAAAAGCCTAACTTCAGCTCCTGTGTAATTGTGCTCCATCTACCTGGAATTCAGTGCCAGGTGGGATGGATCTAGAAGGGCCAGCTTTTAGGAGGAAGGGAGGGAAGGGCTGTGTGGCTGAAATGAAGCATTTGCTGTGACACACAGGACACACAGAAGGGAAGATGAGGGAAGGTGCTGCTCCTGAAAGAGCTGCAGATGCCTTGCAGTTCACACACAGGTGCCTACTTCCTTATTCCAGGAAAATCACTGTGGCTCAGCCCCAAAGCATGCACAGCCAGGAGGAGCAGGAGGAGGAGGAGGAGGATACCTGGGATAACCCTCTCTGAAATGTACTTCTCCAGCTGGGTCCTCACTTTGGCCTCTGTGGTGGGGTGCCCGTGGGTGCCATTGTCAACCAGCAGGAGATGGGTGTGGTTGTTGTCCAGGCAGTACAGGGGGTCTCTCTTCAGGTCATCCATGATGTAGTGGGCCAGGTAGCTCCCCTGGGGGCACACACAGTGTTTGACATAGAAATTCAAGGACATGCCCACCTTATTTATGTGGTGGGACAATTTTTTAGAGGTGCTCTCTGATGTTTGGTGGACAGGAGGCAAGGGGGGCTACCCCAAAGCTTCTGACAGGAAGGATGGCAGTGTCAGTGAGGACACAGTGTCCAGCTACAACAGGGAAGGTGGAGGTTGGATATTAGGAAGAAATTTTTCACCAAAAGAATAATAAAGTACTGGAATGCTCTTCCCAGGGAGGCAGTAGAATCACCATCTCTGGACGTGTTTAAAAAGCCACTGGCCATGGCCCTTGGTGCTATAGTCTAGCTGAGGTGTCAGGGCACAGGCTGGACTCGATGATCTTAGAGGTCTCTTCCAACCCCATCATTCTGGGATTCTGTAATGAAGATCCTAAACAGCAGCAGCAGCAGCAGGTGCCTACCATGTGCCTTAGCTCATGGGAGCCCCTGCTGTGGGGAAGTGCATGGGATTTCAGAGCTAGAGTTTCCATGGGAGTGGGTTATTCCCTAAAGTAATGCCAGACTCAGAGTTAGAGCAGCTGAGCTCCCACACAGACATGCCAAAATCTGGCACAGCTGAAATCCTCCTCACCAGGCCTGATGTGTGGGACTAACTTGGGCATGAGAACATTTTACTTTGCTCCTGTTCTGGGAAGAACTGCTGACCTTTTGAGGCTGAGCCTCCTCTTTCTTTCCCCATTGACCCATCCATGCAGAACTTGAGGATGTGGTGTCACTGTGAATGTGGTGGCAGCACTGGGCTGACTGCTGGACTCTACCTTAGAAGTCCCAGTTTGTCAAAACTTAATTTTAAGGTCATTAATAACCCCATTGTAAGAGCCTAAATGAGGGATGTGGGACTCCAGGCAGCTCTCCAAAATGCAGTTTATTGTATCCAAGGTGTCACAGCAGCCCAGGGCCGTGGGTGACAGAGCTGTGCCCACAGCTGTCAGCTCCAGCTGCAGGCAGGCCTGGAGACCCTTTGCTTTTGGTTACAATGCATTATTTACTTTTCTTTGCTGAGCATCTTAATAGCTAAGGTATAGATAGGCTATAGATAATAGAGTAGAACCAATCATAACTCCTCTAATTACCATATTCATGGCACTGCTCTCCAGTCACTCACAGTCAGTACATCACAGTTTCAGCTAGAAGTTGTTTTTCAGTTTTCTTGCAGTGGAAAATTCTGAGAGCTTTTTTCTGCTTGCCACATTTGCTGCCTTGTTTGCCTGTGTTCTCTTCCTGCTTGATAAAAACATCTTCTTGTTTGGGGTGGGTTTATCCTTTGCTCTAAGCCATAAAACCCCTTCTAACTCACACACCCTTTGCTCCTTGGTTATCCAGTCAGGCTGGCTCAGCAATTCTTTCCTTCTCTATCAAAACTTGCTTCCAGCTCTCTTCCTTCCTCAGATTCTACATGTAAAAATCTTTCTGCCAAGCACACACATCTGTGAGACTTCCTTGTACACCTTTGATCCTTCCCAGCAGCCCATGCCCACTCCTTACGTCGCTGTCGGCCGTGCGGATCAGCGATTCCCGGTTGGAGATCATGCCCCAGGCGGCGATGCCGATGGCCACCACGTTCTCCTCGGAGCTGCGGCTGATGGTGTTGTCCCTGACCACCTCCCCAATGTACTTCATCAGCCCGTAGTGCGTGCCCCCGGTGAAAATCCAGGCTCCTGGAACGACAGCCGCTCACCTGGGGGAGCACAGCCAAACACCCACCCTCCCAGGGCATCAAAGACAGAACCCAAACTCCTTTTGTGACCTTGGGGCTGGTTCTTCAGCTAAGCACAAAAGAGATGCTACACTACTCACCTTATGTTATCACAGGCACCCCTGAGTCCACTGCCCTAAATCCCACTCCTCTTACTTCCACACCATTAATGCCACACATGTCCCAAGTCAGACAAACTTTGAGGAATTTAGGGATTTTAGAGGAGCTGAGGTTTTAGTTAGAGATAAGCTTTATTGGAGCTAATCAAAATAAACGGGTAGGCCTTGATGAAGTTAAGAGTTAGTTAACTAATAATTGATTGTGTATCACCATAATGTTTAGTTAGCTGGGTTCCTAATGAAGACTATAGAAACTGATAAATGGCTTTTAGGAACATAAGACAATTGTGGGCCTCCTCTGTTCTGAGACCAATTGAAGGCAGGGAATGGGAGTTCTACCAAGGGTTCATTTGTCATATTTGCATTGAAAAGGTAGAAAGGTCACAATGAGGAAGACTTCATTTGCTTCCTCATTTTGGGACCCCTCCCCATGAAAGGGACCACCGACCCATTTCGAGGAACAAACTGCGCATGCTTAATGGATCTTGAACTAATTACCATACCAAAGTTATGAATGTGCATTTGTATTTTGGGTATTCAATACTTGAATAGATAAAAGGACTCTGTAATCCCCTGTAAATTACAGTGTGTATTTGGGAGTTATCCCACAATAAACACACACTTTCTAACTTTAAGCTGCTGGAGAGTCTGTGCCCGTCACAGTTGGATATCAGTACTAGATCAATATCCTTAATTTTAATAAATCACAAGTGCAGCAGCCAAATGAACACTCTGTTCCCCCACAGACCCTTGGAGCTGCTGCCCCTGCAGCCCTGCTGTGCAGCAGTGAAGTGGCAGAGGCCCAGCAGCAGGTGCTCACCCTTGGACTGGGCGATGTAGATCAGCCTGCTGAAGATCTTGCGCATGCGGGGCTTGAGCGCGAAGTTCTTGGCGCCGCCGGTGACGGAGATGACGAGGTTGGGGGTCTTCAGGTGCCAGTGCTGGGTCATGAGGTCGTAGAGGGTCTCCGAGTCTGTGTCACATGACAGGCGGATGTACTTGGGGAGAGAGAACAGGAGAACAAACACAGCAAGAGATAAACTGAGGTGGCTGGGAACAACCCAGGGATTGCATTGCTTCTCTGCTGCTCAGCCTCCTTCCAACAGCCAGGAGATGAAAGGCAAGGTGATGATGAAATCCTTGTTTCTTCCCCTGAAGCACCTTTATCCTTCCCAGCCATCAAACTCAGCCTCCTCTAGAGAAGGCAAGAGCAGTTGTGGCATTCACAGTCTCTGATAAAATCCCTTCACCCAGGGTTGTTCTCCTGGGAAGCTGAGAAGCCTCAGAGAAAAAGAAAACAATTCTTATCTCATTTGCTTCTCCTGTGCTGTGCTCATGTGGTATGTGTTTGGAGATTGTTCACCCACAGGTGATTGTTCCATTGCATTCTGTGGGAGTTGTTTTGGCTCTTTGGCCAACCAGGGCCAGGCTGTGTCAGGGCTCTGGAGAGAGTCAGGAGTTTCATCATTATCATTTTAGCATTTTAGTAAGTGTCCTTTCTGTATTCTTTAATATGGCACGACATTCTTTAATATAATACAGTATGATAAAGTAATAAATTAGCCTTCTGAGAGCATGGAGTCAGATTCATCATTCCTGCCTTCATTGGGCAGGAATGGGCATTTCCCAGCAAACACAATAAGCAGTGACCTTGGGCTTCAGAGGAACTCCACAAGGATGAACCCACCACCACTACAGCACCTAACTCCAGTGGTGCTATTTAAAGCTTGGATAATGAATCACAGGCAGCATTGCTGCAATTGAACTAATAATGATGACAGTTGCCTTTTGATTACACTATTCAAATAAATTCCAGGCTCTGTGTGAGAGGTGTCCCTATCACAACACTTACCCACTCCAGTGCTTCAAGTACAAGACGAAACAAATAGATCAAGTTTGTAGTAGAGCTTGAATGCTCTACAGAGATGCCAAAAAGCACCTAAGAGAGATAATCTGGCTTCAGGTGGACTTAACACATCTCCATTTATGTAAAAGCCTCTCTGGCCTTGTCTTGCTTTGCTATTCAAAAGCCCCTTCACAGTTTCATCACTTTTGGAAGACATTCATGGCTGCACAAGCCAAATCAGGAGAGGAAAAGGAGGAGCTTGGACCTGAACCATAGAGGATTTAATATTGATTGCCCAGTACTTGCAGAGAGCAAAATTAAAGGATTACTTTGAGAAGGAAATATCTTCACCTAAGAGACACTGGACTTGAATAAAAATATTCATGTGCTCCAAGACAGGTTCTCAGAAGGAGTTAAAGCATCACAGAGGATGCTGAGCAGGCTCCAGCAGCTACACAGGAGAGCTAAGGGACTCCCACAGCTTCTGCCCTAAGAAGCCTCAGTCTGATGAAGCTTTGGGTGTTTTTCTGGAGAGGATCCCCTACAGGAGAGGGGGGAGCTACCAGGGAAATGCCCTGGGGCCAGCCCTGCCCACAGCAAACGTGTCAGCTCCAGTGCAGCCGGTGAACTCCCGGGCTCAGCATCTCTCTCCTCCGAAGTGCAAGGATGCCATCTCGTGGAACTGCTGCATGCTGCTCCCAGACCAGGGCTGGGATTCGGGAAGCCTCTCTGGGGTTTGGGCTCCCAGAACAGTAAATGCAGTGACTGAGATGCTCGTGGATGTTACAGGGTCTGAGCAGCAGAGCAGAAATGAAGAGCTCAAAAGCTGGACTTAGAGAGGGTGAGATTTTATAGAATTCCAGAGTGGTTTGGGCTGGAAGGGAGCTTAAAGCTTCAGTCTCATCCCTGCCATGGGCATCTTCCACTGTCCCAGGCTGCTCCAAGCCCCATCCAGCCTGGCCTTGAACACTTCCAGGGAGTCAGGGGCAGCCACAGCTTCTCTGGGCACCCTGTGCCAGGGCCTCATTGCCCTCACAGTGAGGAATTCCTTCCCAATATTCCATCTATCCCTGCCCTCTGGCAGTGGGAGCCATTCCCTGCGTTCTATCCCTCCATCCCTTGTCCCAAGTCACTCTCCAGCTCTCCTGGAGCCCCTTCAGGCCCTGGAAGGGCTCTGAGGTCTCCCTGGATCCTTCTCTTCTCCAGGCTGAAGCACCCCCAGCTCTCCCTGCCTGTCCTCAAACCTCTTTATGGGTTTGTTCACATCCCATTTCTGCTCAGAACTTTTTAGGGCTCATGTGTCCTAAAAAGCACAATGCAAGGTATAAAATTTCCCATCCCTCTGATAATTGACAGCAATTCTCAGGTCACCCTGAGTTTGATATCCTCCCTACTGTGCATCAACAGAAAATATCTGGCAATCTTCAGGAGCAGCAGGTGCCTTGCTGTGCAGGGAATTAGAACAGGGAATTAAGATGTGACTCCAGCCAACATTCCAAGGGGATGGACAAGGAGACCTACGTGCAGTGTTTGAACAAAGAATGCTCTGAAATGTGCACAGTGGCCTTGAGAGTCCCCATGAAACAACTGAGGGTGCATGATTTGAGGGTTCTTTCCTTAGGTTGTACCTTCCCCACTTCCAACTGATTCCCAGAGTTGGAAGTGGGGAAGGTACAACCTAAGGAAAGAACATTTAACCTTTGAAAGGTCTGAAATATTGCAACAGAGCAAAGCACTTTTTGTTCCAGCACAGTCACACTGCAGCTTACAACAAAGCAGAACAAAGCTAAAACCTGCACATCAAAAAATACGTGAAGTACATGGATCTGCTTAAGCCTGATTTGACACTCTCAGTCTCATTTCCCCCACAATTTCTGCTACTTTGCATAAAACAAAACCAAATTCATTGATGTAGCAGGCTCTGATTTTGCTCATTTATTTTGATTGTCCCAAGCTACCTGCACTGGTGTTAAATATCAGCCACTTAGAGGCAGCAGATGAGCTCAGCCACATGTGACTCCTCACAAGCATCAGTATAAATCACAGAAACAGCAACAGCAGCTATTTTCTTCTTCCCACACCTCCACTGTCCACACTCAGAGCAAAGACACAAGGAAAGAAAAAAACAACAAATAGAATAAAACTTTTGAAGTTCCACAGACATCTTACATCTCTCCAGAACTCTCCATCCTAGAAAAATTCAATATTCAATTGTTTATAGGCCTGAGCAAGCTGGACCATGAGGATATAAAATAATTCAGGGATTATTTTATATCCAGTCACTCTCATTCACCCATTCTCCTGCCATGCCTGGAAAGAGAAAATCTCTTTTCACTCCCATGACCAGCCTAACCAAGAGGTAACACAGAAGGAATTATCCTTTGGCACCTATTTTCAGGGCTTGAAAAACAAGCTTGTGTCCCTTGTAGTTTATCTCCTGCCATCAGAATAAAATCCATTTCACCTTCCTTGCTTTTGAGGAGCTCCCACTGGTACTCCCCAAGGGCCTAATGAATATCCTTCATATTTCCACTTACCTTTCCTCTTTTTCCCAAGTTTTCAAACTGAATGTCCCCGAAGGCATCAGTAGGAAGCTCCTTGGTGTGCTTCTTGTAGTTCCATTTCTCAGTGGTGTTAACCTGGGTGCCCTCTATGTGCTGATTCTCAGGGTATCCACATTTACATAAGTTACCCCTGAAAGAAGAGGGAAGAGACATCCCTGAGGAATCCTGAGCACAGAGAAGTGAGCTCTGCCAGCAAGGAAAGCAGCAGGTGGAGCTACAGAACCAGTTGTGTGTGGGACTCTACTGGGATTTAGCACCTGACCCTGCTTCCTCCCCCCAAACCTGCTTCTGCCCAGCACTAGGAAATGGAACACAGCTCAGGAACCAGGCTGTGCTGAGGGCTTTCTTCCCCTTTTTGTGCTCTTAAATACACAGGATGAGCTCGCTGCATCTCCTCTCCCAGGTGACAAGGACAAGAGGAAAAAGCCTCAAGTTGTGCCAGGGGAGGTTCAGATTGGGTATCAGGAAAAAAAAAAATGCATGGAAAGGGCTGTCAGGCATTGGTACAGGCTGCCCAGGGTTATGGTGGAGCCACCATCCCTAGAAATATTCCAAAATCCTGTGGATGTGGCACTTGAGGACATGCTCGAGTGGTGGTGCTGGGCTGGCTTGATTTTAAAGGTCCTCTGCACAGCCCATGTTCCTGCTTCCTCAGAAGACATGGAGAAAGGGGAATTGTCTCCTTTAGAAAGGTTCCTTTTACTCTGCTGTACCTTGAAAATGAAACCTGCTTACCTTAAAAATATCTAGACAAAAATAACCCAGCAAGTTCTGCAGTCCTCTCCCAGAGGGCTTGCAGGAAGAGAAGCTGATGAGAACCAGCTCCTCCATCCATTGTTGGTGCCTTGCCAGACATCCCATTTTTGGTGGCAGAGGAGGACCCTGAGTGAGACTTTCTGAAATGAGACTAATTTCCCTCCCTCTCTGAGGCATTTTTCCTCCCAGCTTCAGAGAAGAGTGGTGTCAGAGAGCCCTCAGAGCTCAATATTAGGATTTCTGCAGCTGTATTAGTTTCATCACTTTTCTCCTGAGGCAAAAAGAACAGCCCAAAACCACAAAGCAACATTATGGTGCTCAAACCAGCACTGCACTGGTACCTGTGCCTGAAAATGGAGCAAGTTTAATACCCTGTCTTAAGAGAACATCAGCCTGAGCAAAATCTAGTGCCTGGGTAAGGTTTGTGCATGAAATCTGTGATTTGGGTTTAAAAGGAAAATTTAAATTATGCAAACCTCTGATGCACACACCTTGTCATACACCAATAATAGTGCTGCATCCTTCAAGCATCCTATTGCCCCAGTTATGCTTCAAATAGGAAATTTGATATTAAACCCTGTGACAGAGCTGCTGGAAGATGAGATCCCTAGTTTTGCATCAAGTTACTTGTGGAGTAACTCAGACAAGGAAACTGAGGTGAGATTGCACTGCTAGATCCAGGCTCTGAACAAAAAACCCCAAAACTTTCCTCCCTGCCTTTGCAGACAGAAATACCCTCATGTACCAGCCCCCCATTCTTGAAGAACAAGAGAAAAGTATCTCTTCCTTACATGGACTTGGTGTCTTTTGTAAAAAAGACACATTCTCTCTTCTTAAAGTTTTCCTGGATGAAGTTGGCCAAATCCTGGAAGAGAAATTTTAGAAGTTTATTTCTGATAACTCACAAAACAGAAGAGACCTCAGTAACAGCACGGTCAGTGTGAACACAAGACACTGCTTAAAACACTATGGCAAACATTCTTCCCAATGGTAAAAAAAATAAAGATAAAACAGGGAAGACTGGAATGTTCTTTAGGGTAGGGGCTGTTCTAATTCAACAGACAGACCCGAGCAGGAGTCCAGAAGAACTTCAAGTCCTCCTTTATATGGGAGCTCAGTGGAATGAGAAGTCTCTCCAGCTTGTTTAACCATTAACTCTGCTATTAACCTTGAAACTCCCTGGAGAAGCTTTCCCACTTGGGGGATGCAAATCCATCCCTCATCTGCCTCTGGCAGCTAAGAAAGCAAAGAGAAATTCTCACGTGCTGATGAAGTGATGGGGGTTTTTTGTTTGCTTTTAAGTACAGCAGGGCAAGATCTCACCTGGGACACAAAGGGAAGACAGGCAGCCACAGTTTAGTTTACACAACACTTTTGTTTAGTTTGTCACAACACTTGTGGTTAAACAGCAGGTAAAGAAGTTATTCCAAGCAGAAAAAACCATTATATCCAAAACAAGGAAAATGGAAGGGAACGCATTGAACCAGTAAAAGTCACAACCAGCAAGACCAAAAACATAAAAGGAGGGGGAAGCACTCTCTGAAGTCCTAAGAATCGGCCATTAAGGCCTTCTGCAAACCCACCAGGAGCAGGGAATCTGCCACACACTGGCTGGGATCAGCAATCTTTCAGGCATGGAAGGATTTTAACAGAACCATCTGTTGGCTGCCTTGGCCAGAGAGCTGGGGTGGTTTTTCCACAGACAAATTTGTCTCTTGCTGCAACGTGGGAAAGGGTTTAAAAGCAGAAGTGATGGAGAAAGCACCATAAAGAGCTAGAGGGCTCAAAAGGAAGGCAACACACCCTTAGGGTTTGAAGGTCCCCGGTTTGGAAAGTGTCTCCCCAAAGGGGAAAGTGACAAATCCATCACATCCTGCTCCTGACCCGAGGGAATTCACCACCGTGAGCCCCTCCCAAGGCACCAGCATGCACCAGGTACTCACAGCATCGCTGCAAGCCACGTCTATGCTGCGGGACATGCTGGAGTAGAGGAGCCTGGAACTCTCAAAATTGCCATTTCTTCGGTGTCTCATGCTGCCCATGGAAACCTGGAAAAGCACGGTAGGGGGAGATGGAGGAGAACCAGACAACAGCAAGGGCACTTTGTGTCCTAGCAAGGCAAGGAAGAGGTTATGTGAATCCAGCAAAAAGAATTAGGAAGGAGATTATTCATAAAGTGTGAAACAAATAGAAAATATTTTTTCTAAATTTTTGTTTCACACCATAAAGAGACTTTCTTTTATCTTTCCCATCTCCAAAATAACTCCAGGTCAACATCTTTTGAGAAAGGAACATACCTTAAGTGCCATCCCCTTCAGTTCATTCCCATATTTTAACTCTTTTGTCCCTGATAAGCAAGCTCAGGCTTATATATATATGAACAGTCCTTAATCCAATGTATTTGCAAATTAAAGGGGATATTAAGAAGAAACCCTTCAGGCACAGAGGAAAAACTGCAATGTTAAATCAGTTGGCACAGCAGGGGAGCTCAGAGGAGCAGCACCCACTACTGATCCCACTCCTGGAACAAGGACAGTCAACATGCAAACCAAAGAGCAAGTGGATTTAAAGGATATTGGATCCAAAATTTAGGAAGTGACCTGTAGAAGCAAACACATTTCAATTGCCCTCCAAAGCAGATCCCAGTGTTGAAGTCACTGTCTTTAAAGGAGCATCACTGCACTTGCAGCAAAGCACAGAATAAAATCATCTTTATTCTAATACAAATATTTCAATTCCCTTTGTGCTGCTCTGTGAATAATATTGGAAAAGGCCTTTTCCTGAAAGAAAAAGGCTGCCAGCCAGTGAACGTGGGGAGCTCAGAGCCTACTTGTGCTTCCAGCACTGTTTTCCCTCCTGCCTGCATGCTCTGGGTTTGCCTCTGGGGTAACACTGCCACTGCATGGCACACACAGCACCTCTCCCAGGCACAGCCTCGCTGAAGCATCACCCTGTAAATACAGAACTCCTGAGAGCCAAGAACCAGCAAGTGTGAAAACTTCCTTGGGGCACTCAACACAGAAGGAATGGCACAGGCAGTGGGAAGCTGCAGCTTCAGTAAACAGAATTGATGGGATGTGATGTGAGCAAGCCCCCAAAGCAGTAAGAAAAGGCAGCTTTCCACAAAGACACACATATTTATGTGCCACAGTTATTTTAAAAATCCTTTGAAAAACACTTTGTGTTGAGGGGGAGCACGAGTGACTCAGTGTTGTTCACTGTGCATGGCAGAAACCCTCAGCTACTTCCCCCAAATTCTGCAGCATGCCTGGGGATCTGTGCCACTTTGTCACTGATAAGTGATGGAAGAGCACAGGAAAAAATGCCCTCTTCCCCCCTCCCAACTCCTGCACAGAACAGGAATGATTTCAACCCAAGAAATGGAAAAAAAAAAAAGGCTGGAAAGTGAATGGCTGGAAGGCTGGGAAAGGAGGGAACAGAATTAAATCCAGCTGGTGGCCAGTCACCAGTGGGATTCCCCATGTTAGGAAAATTAACCCATAAACACCAGAGGTTTACGTCCAAAAAGGAGACAGAGGAGTCCTGTAATTTATCAAAATAAAGGGAGAGGCCATGGGGCATTCCCCTGGGGTCTCTCCAATTTTTGGAGGATACTGCCTCCTTTTTATCCCAATTCCCAGCCTCATTTCCCTTTTCTCTTTCCCCATTTCTGAGGTACTTGAGAGGTTCAGACTTCCCAAAACACCTGATACCAGAGATTCCCCTCTAATGTACAACCCTCCCTTTAATTGTTAATTCTTACAGTATTATGGGGTTTTTCTTCCCCATTGTTTCTTTCATCTTTCGATGTCTAATTTTGTTTATCAGCAAACCTAAAGTTTATTTGTAAAAGCAAATATCTTTTCCCATTCATCAATCAGTGGAATCCTTCCTGTTGTTTCTTTTCTCTCCCAGTGCTGGTTTCATCTCCCAGCAGACCCACAGCTGGTTTGGAAAGACAAATTACAAACCTGCTGTTCCTCTCACCCAGGGCTCAGTACTGTGCCCAGCTCTGTTTAGTGTTTTTATCTTTATCAGGGACCTGGCTGAGGGGATGGAGGGCACCCCCAGGAAGCTGCAGACACAGAGCTGGTGGGATGTGGATCTGCTGGGGGCAGGAAGGCTCTGCAGAGGGATCCACGGGCCCAGGGTCAGCGAGGCCAAGGGCTCCTTGTGACCCCATGGGACACTGCAGGCTCAGGGAAGAGCAGCTGGGAAGCTGGAAAAGGCCCTGGCAGTGTTGGTGACAGGGCTGGACACGAGGCTGATGGCCCCCAGGCTGTGCCAGCCCTGGTGTGACAGCCCCAGGGCAGGATTGTCCCCAGGGCAGGGATTGTCCCCAGGGCTGGCCCTGCTGAGGGGCCGTGTCCAGCCCTGGGCACTCCCAGCCAGAGGGACTGGAGAGTGTCCAAGGCAGGGAATGGAGCCCCAGGAGGGGCTGAGGGAGCTGGGAAGGGGCTCAGGAGGGGCCCTTGTGGCTCTGCACAGCTCCTGCCAGGAGGGGACAGCCAGGGGGTCGGGCTGTGCTCCAGGGAACAGGGACAGGAGGAGAGGGAACGGCCTCAGGGTGGGCCAGGGCAGGCTCAGGGTGGGTATTGGGATGAATTTAATCCCTGAAAGGGTCAGCAAGCAGCAGAACCAGTGGAAGAATCACCTTCCACAGAGCCCCATCACAGCAATTTGGGATTCTCAGCTCAGAGGAACAATAACTACTGCTAAAAATAGGTTACAAACTGTTGTAAAACAGTTGATAGTTTTTAAGCATGTACTGTTGGTTTAGTTATTATATTGTAAAAGGGGTTAAAAGGGTAGTTATAAGAAATAGGGTACTCAAGGGGCCATAACACCCCTCAGTAAAGTGCAGCAAGGGAAACGAGCCAGCCTGGACAGAACTGTGATGGGCCAAGCAAGGCCTAAAACCTTCATGCAAATGAAGGATCCAGAAACAAACTGACCCAAAGGGACAAAAAACAGGATCAAAAGGGGCTTCTGACCCACTGAATTTGTGCCACTCCTCCTGGACCATCAGGGACATCGCTGCTGAAGAAGACCCAGCCCCATCCTTGATGGGAAGGCTCCTGCTCAGCCCAGGCCCCCTTGCTTTAGGCCTTTTCTTATTTTAATAAATGCTGAAATCACTTTTAGCACCAGGAGTCTGGTCCTGTTTTTAACAGCCACCACCCCTTTACTCTGAGCTCCTTTGTTGTGTGATCTCTTCATCCATGATCCAAAAGTGACCGAGGGGGGAAACCCGACTGGCAGAGAATAAGGGACCCAAACCTGACCCAAAGCTGCTCAGCAGCAGTAATTGATAATGTGGAATGTTTATTCCAAAAATGTTATCTCTGACAGGGCAGGCTTGTCAAATAGGATAGTAAGGCAAAAGGGGAAGCTGTACACAAAATACAGAGGGGCTCAGGGCTGGCACACAGCACAGAGACATGAAAAAACACCTTGACAGCCACAGGCATCCAGCAACTCCATGGAACTGCCACTTGGCTTAAGGACACAGGCAACTCTGCACTGGGAGATGTATTTTCTAATAACCCAGAAAGCCATTCTTAATATTTCATATGATTAATGTTCAGTGTAGAGATGGTTTTAAATCTGTAATTCAAGATAAAAGCTCCACAGAGGAAAATAACATTTAGGTCTGGATCTACGCAACTTATTTATTGACAGCTTTACTTTCATTGTTGATTTGCTTAATAAAATTTAACACCAGAAAAGTGACTATGGACATAACTGCACAGCAAGGAGATTAAAAGGAAACAAGGGCATTAAATTATTAATTCCAAACACTACAGGATTTCAAGTTTCCCTTGCTGCTTTCGATAATAATTTATAAGAACGAACAAACAAACTGAAGAAAGTTAGTGAGAGTGCAAAGAGCCCCCCTGAAAACCTGGTATTTAATTTTAAATTCTGAAAAGCCTCATTGATAGCACAGTGTTTAGCTGATACCAGTGAGTGATGCTCATTAACTCTGTGTTGGAGATAACACAGCAATTACACGTTTTTAAATATGCGACACAGCTGCAGTCCATGGAAACAGGCAAACTATTCTTTTGCTAACACATTTCCAACCCATTAAATTAAATATATAAGATACTCAATGCATTGAAGCATAACTTTCTTAAAGCAACATATATTGAGAACAATAAGCATTGGATAAACTCCAAAATAATCCTCTTAAGTGTAAGACTATAACTTCCATGGTAATTCAAGGAGCACATCCAAGGAAATCTTCAGCCTGAGGTGACTTTAAAAAAGAGAAAAAATAGACAAAAAAATCTCTGGTTCTAAGAGACAAATTAAGAGGCTTTTAGAAACTTGCTTGCAATTAAAAAAGCAGGATCAGCTCCATTCCCAGGAAGCTCCCAGATACACTTAGCCACTATTTGCATTAAAAATTCCCAAAATTGGCTTGATGTGAAACCTCTCCAGCAGCAGAGGATGCTGCCCAACTTCAGCTACACCTGCTCACACAACTTCAGCAAATTCAGAGTTTATTCACCTAAGGACAGACAGCCCAACATTTAATCAGCAGCACAGACTTACCACAGTGTCCAGGACGTGCCCCAGGACTCCTTCTGCAATCATGGCTCCGAGAGGATGCTCTGAAATACTCGGGCAGACAAAGCCCCACCTTTATCTGTGTCATGCCTTCCTTTTAAGGGAGGGAGGGATGGTGGCCAGGAGCAGCAGAGTTCTTCACCAGTTCCTAATGAAGCTTTAATTGCAGCAGGGTGCAGGGATGGCAGCTGCAGGTTATTTGTGACAGAGATGTTTGCTGTCCCACCTGCTGCTGCCCAGGGGCTGCAGGAACAGATAACACCACAGCTCCTTTGCACCAGTAAAAAGCCAGGAGTAGAAGAAAACTCTTGTGGGAATAAATAATTAGATTTTAATGTAGCAGATGATAATGAAGCAGCTGTAAAATCAACACCTATTAATCTAATTTACTACAGGGTTGTTGAAGAGCTGTTGAGTGCAATAGAGGGTTTTAGAAGGGTTTTTACTCAACAAAAGTCAGACTCAGTTCCTTAAGTTTTTGACACTCAGCATGGAGTAATCTGGTTTTCTCCTGCCTTTGACTTAAAGCTTTTCACTCAGGTAAAAGCAATTTCTATTGCTGTGATATTCAGTGACTCCATGGAGAGATGGATTGCTCCCAGGCCACCTTCCTTGCAGAAAGCAGTGCTACCCCATTTGCTGCTGGAGAACCTTCTGCTGCCTTTTCATCACCCAGTTTGGAGCAGTTTAGGCCAGGCTGGATGGGGCTTGCAGCAACCTGGTCTAGTGAAAGGGTCCTGCCCATGGAAGGAGGTGGAAAATTTGAGCTTTGAGGTCCCTTCAAACCTAAATAATTTCAGGATTTTAAGTTTCACAGTCATCTTTCCTTCTGTGATGGAAGGTAGGTTTATTTGTCTTAAATCTCACATTACCTTGGCATGTGCACATCTTCATGTGCATGAATTATCACTTAGGGGCTTCACCCCACATGGCAGCATCTAACAGCCCCCTAAAACCTGTGTGTTGAGAAAGACAGAACACATCCAGTGATCCACTGCTCCTAAGGAACACAAAGGAAACAGATTTCAAGGACTTGCAGCTAAACCTGAGGAGGAGATAAATAGTTCCTGTGCATTTTTTGGCACCCTGTTCCCCTAAAGCAGAGTTTTCATGGACAGCAGCACCATGGTCACACAGCAACATTCCTGAAGTACTGAACACAGATCTGTGGTTCATACCTGCAGAGAGTCTCTTAATCACTGCCCTGTGAAACTTGCCTGGCTGGCAACTCTCAAGAAAAATAACAGCTTAGTTCATAAATGGAGAGCTCTGTTATTCCTTTAAAAATGTTAATGCACAGTCGAGGAACAAACCCTTCTGCCTGGTCCTCTTGGGCAGAGCAAAGCTGGAAAGGAGAGTTTGGGGCCACTTTACTGTTCTCAAGTATGAAATTTGGTATCCCAAACATAAATCAAAAATGCTCTCTGAAAGTTTTTAGAGTAAAGATAATCAGTATTTCCCAAAGACAAGATCACCTCTGTGGGCAATAATTCACACTTCCCAGCATTCCTGCATTCTTGTTTTGAGAATCCACATACAGGTATTCCAAATCTACAGGAATATGTTAATATTTACTGCATTCCAGCAAAATCAGAGCTGACTCCAGCAGAGATTTCAGTGAGAATTTGCCAAACTGCACAGCATGTCCTGTCTCTCCCAATTCACACAAGTTTTGTAACTCTGGGTTTGGATCAGACAGAGCTATTTGTGAACAACCAAAGGTGTTGTTATGGATCCTGGCCAAAAAGCTCTGTGTCTTTCTGGTGAACAAGGAGAAGCTTTCATCCTCAGGATCAGAATCCTTGTCCTCTATGCTGGAATCAAAATGCAGCAAGCACTTGTATTATTGAGAAGTGGGAATTCACACAGATACAAAAATATTTTCCATTGTATTGAGAGCAGTGAAGAGGCTGTGGAGAAAAAAGCTTCTTCTGCCTCTGAATAAGCCTTGTGATTGTTTAAAATGAAGTATAAAGGCAGAGAGCAGCTTTAAGGAAAATGGTGCCTAAAGAGCTGCAGGGATTTGAGCCCTGCGGCCCCCACTGTGCACAAAACCAGGTACAATGGGATTTAATTCAGTGCCTGGCAGGAAATCACTTTCTCTCCCAGAACCTGTGAAAGCTTGAGAGGGGCTTTTTGTGGGTGAAGGCAGAATTGACTGTGAAATCAAGTGACATCACAGAATCCCAGAATGGTTTGGGTAGAAAGGGACCTAAGAGCCCATCCCATTTCACCCCTGCCATGGGCAGGGACACCTTCCACTAACCCAGGTTGCCCAAGCCCCCTGGGACACTTGCAGGGATCCAGGGGCAGCCACAGCTTCTCTGGGCACCCTGTGCCAGGGCCTCAGCACCCTCACAGGGAAGAATTTCTTGCAATCATCTCATCTAAATCTCTCTTCTCTCATTTTAAAACCACTTCCCCTTGTCCTATCACTATATCCCTGTGTGATATACATTAGCCCTCCAGTAGAGTTTATTTTGATGGGGGGGGGGGGGGGGGCTTGTGTGTCTTTTTAAAATTAAGTTAGTCTCAGTTCACCACACCAAGTAACATTTTTAATGCCAGGGAGACCATCACTGGCTGACAGCACTGAGATCACCATTGCTGGCCATGAAATCCCTTTGTAGGAGCAAGGGTTTTTTGGCAAAGCTTTGAGCACACCTTGTAACAACCTGGGCTAGTGGAAGGTGGCCCTGCCCATGGCAGAGGGTGGAAGAGATGGGCTATAAGGTCCCTTCCAACCCACACCATCCTGTGATTCTATAATTATTATCCCACTGCTGCAAGGCAATGTCTTACTGGAGGAATGTATGTGGGGTTTCAAAGCTTAGGCTCCACAGAATCCAATAGTTAAAAGTATGATGGCTCAAAAAGGGAAAAAAAACTAATACTTACTCTGTGGAGTGCTAATCATGACCATTCCCTCATCTCAGCTCTCCCCATGGACTGCCAGAGAGAACAAAATGTCAAACACTGTCGTAGAACAGCCAGGGTACTTACTAATTACAGCAGCTCAAACAAAGCTTTACATGGAGATTCACAAAGAACATTTCTATCCCCAAAATCCCTCTGGATTTCTCTTGCAAGCTGTTAACACTGCTCCTGTTTCTGAGCAGGAAACTGGCACTGATGCAGCTGCACACAGAATTTCATTTGCTGTGCATGACCTGCCTTCTGCACCCCTTTATTGCTTGAACAAAAATCCACTTCTCCCCTTTTTATCCAAGCTGCAGAAGCCCACCTTGAACAGGGATAATGGCTGCTGTGTGGCTCCTCCCTCTCTTCATGTTGGGATTTCGGATTCATAGCCTAAATGGGAACTGTAAGATAACATTTGAGCACTCCTCATCCCCTGAAGCATCTGGAACATAACGAGCATGAGCACAACAAACCTGAGGAGAAATACAGAGAATTATCTGCCATAATTATACAGGCAATTAATTTGTTGTCCTAACTTTGGGTTATATGGAGGCACAGTAGAATGAGGAGCCACAGAAGGTTTTCTTCAGTGCAAGAAAGGTCAATGAAACTCCTCAAACTAGACCAGAGTCCTACCCAAAGCAGAGGTGGGATAACTCCTGTTACACACAGATTTGGCAACAAAAGCACAGGAGGAAGAGCTTTTACAGTGACTTCTGTGAGCCAGGGAGAAGTTTGAGGAGAGGATCCATGTTTGATAAGGGGATCCATGTTTGATAAGAGGATCCATGTTTGATAAGGGGATCCATGTTTGATAAGGGGATCCATGTTTGATAAGAGGATCCATGTTTGATAAGAGGATCCATGTTTGATAAGGGGCTCCATGTTTGATAGGAGGATCCATGTTTGATAAGAGGATCCATGTTTGATAAGGGGATCCATGTTTGATAAGGGATCCATGTTTGATAAGGGGATCCATGTTTGATAAGGAGGATCCATGTTTGATAAGGGATCCATGTTTGATAAGGGGATCCATGTTTGATAAGGGGATCCATGTTTGATAAGAGGATCCATGTTTGATAAGAAGATCCATGTTTGATAAGGGGATCCATGTTTGATAAGGAGGATCCATGTTTGATAAGGGGATCCATGTTTGATAAGAGGATCCATGTTTGATAGGAGGATCCATGTTTGATAAGGGGATCCATGTTTGATAGGAGGATCCATGTTTGATAAGGGGATGCATGTTTTATAAGAGGATCCATGTTTGATAAGGGCATCCATGTTTGATAAGGGGATCCATGTTTGATAAGAGGATCCATGTTTGATAAGGAGGATCCATGTTTGATAAGAGGATCCATGTTTGATAAGGGGATCCATGTTTGATAAGAGGATCCATGTTTGATAGGAGGATCCATGTTTGATAGGAGGATCCATGTTTGATAAGGGGATCCATGTTTGATAGGAGGATCCATGTTTACCCCTGAAAAAATTTCCTACCAAGGTCACTGACACAGAAACCAAGAAAGAAAGAAGAATAAATAAGAGAATAAATAAGAGAAACTTGCAGCTGCCTATTCCAATAAGCACTTTGTCTCTTCTAACTAATGAGTAACCTTATGAGCTTTATAAGAATGTATAGGAAGGATGCATACTAAAATAAAAGAGGGGTCTGAAGCCTTCTGAAAATGGAGTGTGTTGTTTTGTATTGTCTCAACTACAACAAGCACAGACATCACAACTTCTGTGGGGTTTGGGTCTTTAAAAATCTTGGCAAAGCCTACAGAGCACTTTTGTGTGGTGACAGCTGCTCAGGTTCTGTGTGCAGGCAACACTTCCTGGTTCCTCCTTTCTGCTGCATTCCGGAAGGAAGGTGCACTGCTGGGCACAAACCAAGTTTCAGAGATCCCAGCTCCAGTGACTCTTGCTCCTTTTGAATGGCAGATATTGTGGAATGGCATATTTCCATCTGGCTGCTCAAGCCACAGGGATTTTAAATTTAATTATTAATTACTGAAAGCAGTTTTTAGCCATTTACCTAAGGATGTAGCAGAGCATTCCATCAAGCCTGCAATGACACACTGAAGGACACACCAGAGAGAAAAGAGAACACATGCTGGTGCAAAATGGCAATATTTTGGCAATTAGTCATGTTGGAACTGTTCAAAAAGGGATTTTTAATGGAATTTAAATCTATTAGAAGCACTTCTGACTAGTCTAAGTGTCAAACTAGTGTAGCTAAAAGACAAAAGTCTCCTGGAAAATTTAAGTATGACCCTGCAGAGATAAGACCTAATGCTGTGCAATGTTGGAAATGGGGATACAACAGAGCAGAGAGCTGTGGTCCTGCCCTCCCTCATCACCCATCCTGCTGTCCACAAGCATTTAAAACCCTTTTTCACAATTTACATTCCTAAATGCAGACACTTGTATTTCCTTTCAGTGTGAGAGTGCATTGCATTTGAAGAACAATGAAATCATTCCGATGTGCGTGTCAGCCCAGAAAGCTCTGAAAGTGCATTTTGGTGTGAAATATTAATAGGTAGGAACAGAACACTGGCAGATTCTTTCTGTAAAAGCCCTAAAAATAAGGGGAAAAAAAATAAACCCACCAGAAAGAATTATGTAATTTTCAGCTTATCAGTGTTGAGTGACTAGAAATTGTGTACCTCGGGCTTTTATGCACTTTATTTGATGGAAATGTTCTGAGAAAGTGTTCATCAAGCTTTAAAAATGAGGAGAGGTGAGGAGAGGAGATGAATGCTTGAGATGAGCTAAAAAAGCACCCAAAACCCAAAGAAAAAGCAATAAGGAGGCTCTAACCAACACAGTAGTCAACTGGAGACTCATTTCCACCAGTCTCAATGCAGTGGGCTCACATCTTAGCTACAGCTCCATGGATTTCTTAGAATTTAGCCAGGATTGAAATAAAAATCTGCATTAATCCACAATATTCCAATTGATGACAATCACAGGGAAGTCTCAGCAACAAAAACTTTAAGAACTAAAAAACCTTCAAATTAAAAGCAATAAATAAATGAAATTCTTCTTACTCTTGCATCAAAACTTCATGAAAACCACCTTCTTGAAAAGGAAGGACACATTTCAATAATCAAGAATACTTGAATATGGCTAGACTATTTAAGGAAAATACCAAGTTCATTAAGTTTTCAAGGCTCATGGTAATATTGTTGCAAGATTTGGAGTATTATCCTTAGTAATAACTGCTGTCACTCACTGTTGTAAAGTTCAGAATTCAACCAAACTATATAATCTTTCTGTTTTGAGAGTTTATGCATAATTTCCTGTGCCTATTTTGCGTGCACTGAGATCACATGCAGAAATCAAAGTCATACAGAAGCACAAAGACAAGTGATAACACCAAAGAAAAAGCTCTCAAATGTTCATTTAATCCACAGAAACTGCTCCAATGAAGAAGTACATCTGTTTCCACAGAGCCATATGACTAAAACACGCTGTCAGATTCATCTAATATTCAGTGAAAATTAACATATGCTTGGGACTATTTCAGTCTCCATTCTCTGGGAGCTGGGTGTAACATGCAAACCTTGCACATCCCCTCCAATCTCCCACCACTGTGTGGCTAATGGTGTGTGTCAGCAGCAGGCAGTAGATTATCCCACCCCAAAAAGCTACACTTAATCAGATATCCAAAGACACCTTGGGTAAAATGCCTTTAATCCATGGAAATCAGAGTTTTCAGAGTAAGTGGGAAGGTACCTCTAGAGGTCCAAATAAGTCAGAACTAAATTACACGTGGCTCAAGAGCTCAAGGAACAGAAATCCCACAGTCTCTCCAGAGTCTTTTCTAGTGCTTGAATGTGGCATTCACATTCTCTGATAAAATCCCTTCACCCAGGGTTGTTCTCCTGGGAAGCTGAGAAGCCTCAGAGAAAAAGAAAACAATTCTTATCTAATTTGCTTCTCCTGTGCTGTGCTCATGTGGAATGTGTTTGGAGATTGTTCACCCACAGGTGATTGTTCCATTGCATTCTGTGGGAGTTGTTTTGGCTCTTTGGCCAACCAGGGCCAGGCTGTGCCAGGGCTCTGGAGAGAGTCACCAGTTTTCATTGTTATCTTTTAGCATTCAGTAAGTGTCCTTTCTATATTCTTTAGTTAGTTTAGTACAATATTCTTTAATATAATATAGTTAATAAAGTAATAAATGAGTCTTCTGAGAAGATGGAGTCAGATTCATCATTCCTGCCTACGTCGAGACATTCCCAACAAATACAATACTTGAACATCCTCAGGGGGATTTTTTTTCTACTACAAGAAAATCCCAGAATGGTTTAGGTTGGAAAGGACCTCAAAGTTGATCTCATTCCAAGCCCCTGCCCTGAGCAGGGACACCTTTCACTCTCATGTTTCTTTCTTCTTTCTCTGCCTGGCTTAGGGTAGGATTGAAAGCTCTCCAGATGCTATTTTGTGTTTGGACTCTTTGTGTTTATTAATTCTTATCTATGTTACAGTCTTACAAATTGTGAGTTCCACAAACTAGCAAGCTACAAAATGTCCCAGTATCTCTCTCTACAAGGTCTTTTAAGGAAAAAGTGTCCAATTAAGAAATGACACCTAAATTATTTTCACTTTTAACCCAATAACCAATCACCCATGTCCCACAATGGGCACTTTTAATCCAATTAAATAAATCACCCAAACCCATGGAGAAGAAGGTGGAGACGAAGAAGAAGGTGAAGAAAAAGGACCAGCCTCCACCCTAAAACCTCCATCTTAGCTTTATCTATATTACTGTATTCTAAACTGTGATATTACACACATTTATTCAAACTCCACACCCACAATCCCAGTTCTGTCACTCAATTTTGGAAGCCTTCTCCATGCCCTCAGGTCAAATGCAGTGTTCTTTTGAGGGTCTGTGCCTGTCAGCACAGAAAGTCTAAAATTCTCAGCATCCAGGGTTCCAACATTGCTCTATCCCAGGATGCTCTCCTACTTATTCCTTTGCTCCAGCTTGTGTCCAGTGCCCCATTCCTGCACCCCTCAGGCACTCCTGGATCCATTTTCTCTCCACATTCCCACATCAGGAAGTTGTAGATACAATGAAGATCCCACAGCATGTTTCCATCTCACGCTCTCCTTGGGCATTGGGGTTGGAACTAGATGATATTTAAGGTACTTTCCAACCAGGAAGATTCCAGGACATTTTATTCACCCAGGACAGGATTTACTTGGGAGGGCACCAAAAATATGCAGTCAGGCATTAGCAAACCTCTAGCTAGGCTATGGAAAAACCCTTCAGCTTCCAGGAATATGCTGCCTGTTCCCAATCCCTGACCAGGCTGAGAGATAACCCATACAAGTCCTGTTGGTTTCTGTTTTCCTGCTGCCACAGAAGAAATAGGGACAGAAATTGTGAATCACCAATCCCATGGAGATAGTACTAAGACAGTGCCAGGAGAAATGTTCAGCTGGAAAATGTAGCTGGAAATCGAGTGAGCTGTGACATTCACCCCAGATCACTCTGAATAAGTTGCTTTCTAAAAACAACAAAGGAATGGGAGGCCAAGGACACCTTGGAGTTTTGAAATGAAAAAGCTGGAATCAGTTGAACTTGCTGAAATACGAAGCAATGAAAAACAGTGTCAGAGAATTCAGAGATGAAAACAAGACAAGAACCCTTGCCAAATTCACAGGCAAAAACTAAAACAGCCACACTCCAGGTTTGAGGTAGGAAACCCCAGCTGAATCATCCATTTTGAGTGGTCTTCACACAGAAGACCCCACTCCTTGAAGGCTCTAGAATGTTTTGCATTGCTTAATAATTTGTCCTCAGCACAGCTGCTGCTGGAAAATCAGTTTGAGAAAAGTAGGAGCATGGGAGGAAATTGCTTCCAAGAAATTTAGCTCAGGTCACAGTCAGGAAGAACTGGCTGTGCCCCCTCCACCCCAAGATGGGAATGTGCAGGAAAAGTTTTGAGCTCAAGAGTCTTTAAAAAGGAAGCACTAAAGGTAACAGACTTAGCAGCTCTGACAAGAATTTCAGCACACAGGGAGAGGCAAGGAGGAAGAGATAGAGTCAATGGAAAAAAATCCCCTGGAGGCTGAGGTCAGACTGATTAAGATGCTGTTTCAGTCAATATCCGCTGAAAACCATAGCTGAAAGCAAACAAACACTAAATATACTTTTTCAGAGTCTTACAAGGAAAAGACTCTCATGGAAAATGTATGAAGAAGCTTCCAAGTAATTATAGATTGGCAAAGTTGTATTTCTTTCCCTGACCATTATTTTAATTAATTATTAATCAGCTGCTGCTGTCAGGCCTGTGTGCTTAAAAACACCGAGCGGTGTGTTCTTTATAAGGGGTAGTTTATCAACTTGATTTTATGTCCATCACACAGCATTAAAATGAAAGATAAGTGATTTAGAGTAAACCATGAATTTGATCCACTCACTTACACATTTCATTGCTTTTCCAAGCCCACACAGAGCTTGGTGTCTGGGGAGGCTTTGATTGACTTTGAGGGTAAGAACAGCACGAGCCCAAGGTCAGGCACAAAGGGGAAGTGCATGACTTGTCTGGAGTTCAACTTCTGGAGAGTTTCTGCTTCTGGAAGACCCCCCAGATTTCACATGCAGCAGTGGAGGACACAGAGCATCACTTTCACCCAACCAGAGTCTCCCTGGAGTCACAGCCAGCTGCACAAAGGGCACCACAAACACCTGTCTCACTCTCCCTGCCTAGACAGGTACCATTGACTCATCAATGTCTCCAGAACCCTTTAGTCCTGCTTCTAGAATATCCAGTTCTGTAAGGCTTGGGCTTTTCCCACTGAAAGTCTCTCATGTTTTGATCCTCTGCTTGCCTTTTTTCCAGTATTCTCAGCACAAGAGCAATGCAAAGCATTCACTCATTCTGTGCCCAAAACATTTTGTTCACAAGGGTGGAGACCACTCAAAATCCCAGGAGCAGAAGTTTCCTCCTGAGGACAGCAAGGATGTTTGAGTGTACTTTATTTATTCTGTGCTGTAGCTGTCCTGGCTGGATCAGCTCACTGTGCTGACACCAGCCTTAGTCCCAGCTGGAAGCACAGCCTGGAAAAAGCAGTGGGAAAAATTATCAGGTGGAAAATGTGACCAAGATGGGGGCTGAAATAAAAGCAAATATCTTCATCTCCACAGTAGTCACATCAATTGATGAGGGCAGGTGAGAGCGTGAGAATATTTACTCCAGCAAGGTTATCTCACTTGGGACTCTGTCAGCTGAGAATTCCAAGGGAAAAAGGGAGAAACCACAAAGAAATGTAGTCACAGACCTGACAGACCACCATGGAGACACTGACCAGGAACAGACCCTGCCAGTCCTGCTGGTGGATGGGCTGCTCAGACACCTCAGGCACCACTTCCAGCAAGATCAGCATGAGGCAGGAATGCTAGGTGTCCTTAAAAACCAGCTACTGGGGGAGACTGATGGGAATGAGGAGCCTTGGAAAGTGGTGGAGAGGAACAGGCTATAAATAAACCCTCCAAAAGATGAACTACCAGGATTAACCACCCTATTTGCAATACCAAGGGTCAAGGCCTTTAGGCTTGGCCTTGGTTGGCCTGAGGGTGGACTTTGCCTAGAGAGAAATAAGATTTAAAGTTACCTTCCAGGATGTCAAACCCCACAGCAAGCTTGTGAACTCAAAAATGCTTTAAAATGTAGATAAGGCAAGGCTGAAGCTGTCTGAGCTTTTTAAGGCAGAGAGAGATTTTAAACAGGGGTTTGCTAAGGTTAAAAAAGCCTTCTAAGTCATTCAAGTCCAACCATCAACTCAGCACCAAATGGTGTCTTTAAGCACCAAGACTGCATTGTTTTGAACACTTCTAGGGATGGTGACTCCAACACTTCCCTGGGCAACCTGTTCCAATGCCTGACCAACCTTTCAGGAAGAAATCTTTTCTAATATCCAACCTGAACCTTCCCTGGGGCAACCTGAGGGCATTTTCACTGGTCCTGCTGCTTGTTACCTGGGAGAGGAGAGACATTTACCAGCTCTAGAGTAATTTTAGACAGCTATTTCTGAATCAGAGCAATGCTAACACAATGGGCCTTTCTTTACAATTGCAAATCTTTCAAAGATGGCCAAATTTTCCAAGGTTTCACTTGTGTTTCTCTGCAGACATCTGAAGCCAAATCTCCTCTTTACTGTTTCACTGCACTTACCACCAAACACCCCAGGTCTGGGATTTTCTCACCCTCACTAGACAAATTTTGCACATCCACTTCTATGTTGATTAGAGTTTGAGGACCCCAAAGAGGCTGTGGAATCTTTAGTTTATGGCAAGAGCTGTGTGCTGTGAAGACTTTAATGAAAATATTGGGGATTATGGGTTCTTTGGGAAAGCCTAGACCTGACAGCCATTGCAGACACATCCTACAGCAAGCAGAGCTTTGCAGCCACTCTCTGCAAAACGCTGAATTAAGGACAAAACATCCTGATCTATTGCAGGAAGTCCTGCCCAGTCTCAAAAAGAGCCTCCAGAGGAGTGAAGAACCACCCAGCTGCAGCAGTGAGTGTCTGTCACCTCTCCATGTGCTCCATTCATCCCCCTGCTTGCTGCTGATGCTCTGGGCTCCACAGGGAATGGGATAATTGTGCCAGTTCCTTCTTCCTCCCCGTTGGAGAGTGGAAGGTGCAGTGGATGTTGAGGTGAAGTCAAACCTGCCCCTGAACCAAAGTCTTGCACCAAAGTCTTGGAGAGAGCAACAACAGCAGTAACTCTCCAAAGATTTGCAAAGTCTGCAAGTTATTGGCACTGGGAACCTTCTTTGGTCTCAGGCTCTCACCAGGACACACACCCCACAAAGACATGGCCCTGAACTTGATGAATAACTGCAATTATTGCTAATTAACAGGCCTTTAAGAGTCAGAAGGAGGAAGGCTGTGAGTACACTGACAGAGGAGGACCAGAGACATTCCAGCCAGAGCTGTGGAAGGAAATGAGAAGGGTATGGAATACTGTTAAAATATGAAAAGGATATTAAAGCCAGCTTCAATTACCTAGACTATAATTGCATATACCATCTGCTAGCAATTTTTTGCATCTCAAAAAGGAGTCTCAATCGAGTCAGCACCATTCAGCTTTTCACACACTGCAAGTGGCAGTATTAGAAAGATCCATTCTGAGCCTCCCCATCATCCCCACCTCTTCAGCTTCCCCAGCCTCCCAGATGGCTGAAACCACAAAAGTAAAGAATGTCTTTGAAACCGCCGCTCCCTGATTTAGGAGGGAACACATTCTTGATCAAATGAAAAAAAAAAAAAGAATGAGAACATTTATGATTTCCAGCTTCTCTGAAGCTGCAGAGAAAGGTTTTCACTCTGACAACTTGTATTACTGGCCTGGAATCTGCAGGCAGCAACATTTAAGAAGTAATTGGAAACTGAAAGAGTACTTTTGGGGGAAGTGTCTCAAATGTCAGACAGATCTATTAAGACAGCTCTTGACAGACTAATCTTTAAGCCTTTCTTTTTTAGTGTGAGATTTGTATCGATTTTTAAAATAGCAATCCCATTACTACACATTAACAGCATGGATAAACATCTCTCCGAGTATTTAGGATTACAGCAGGACAAAGGGAGAATGTGAGGGCAGTAATTTTCCATCACACAGTAGGTGAGTTTAACGCTGTATCTACAAATCAAGTCCACCTCTAAAGCAAATTTTCAGCACAGCAGGAACTCTGATGACCCTTTTTGTTACCCAAATCCACGCTGTACTCTGCCACTCTGCTCCCTTCCCAGCAGTCAGCTGAACATCTGAACATCCTGTTACTCACCTTACTGCCTTCCCACTGCCAGAGCTGGAAATTCCCTTTCGAATGTGTCCCATGGTCACAATTTCAGGAATGACAGAGGAAAACCAGTAGCAAGTGTACCTGTGCATGAGAGTCAGTTAGCAGGAATGCAGGAGATGGACTCCATCTCAGAGGTCTTTTCCAACCTAAGTGATTCTGTGAAAAGAAGCATCCCAACAGAAAAGGAGAGGCAGGCAGCTCCCTTGACAGCAGTCTGGATTTCCAGGGCCAGAAAGATCAGACAGGACCCTCCCCGAGCCCAAAGGCTGCTCATGGGCTTGTCCATGATCAGACCTGTAAGACTGACCAGACTCCCAGCATCACCAGTCACAGCCAAAATAAATAAATAAACAAATGCTATTGCAGTAAATGCTGCTGTTCTCTGTCCCAGAGAGTCCTTGAGCTCAGCAGGCTGGTGCATGCATCAGCCTCAGAGTAGATCACAAAATCCCAGAATGGTTTGGGTTGGAATGGTTCTTAAAGCTCATCTCATCCCAATCCCTTCCACCAAGGTCAAGGACAGCTTCCATTATCCCAGGGTGCTCAAAGCCCCATCCAGCCTGGCCTTGGACACTGCCAGGGATCCAGGGGCAACCACACTTCTCTGGGCACCCTGTGCCAGGGCCTGCCCACCCTCTCAGGGAAGAATTCCTTCCCAATATCCCATCCATCCCTGCCCTCTGGCAGTGGGAAGCCATTCCCCTGTCCCGTCACTCCAACCCCTTGTAAAAAGTCTCTCTCCATCTTTCCTGCAGGTTCCCTTCAGGCCCTGGAAGGGTCAGTTTTGTTACCCTGGAGCCTTCTCCTCTCCAAGCTGAACAATCCCAATTCTCTCAGCCTTTCCTTTTGTCTCCACCAGTTGCCAGAGTTTTGTAACAATAACTGACCTGATTCACTGCTGATTCCAGGTACAGAACAAACTACTGTCATTTCAAGATTTCTCTCAAAATCCAGTGTTTATGCCACTCATTCACTTTCCCCTAAACACACACACAGATTCAAGGAGCTCATTTTCAAATAATGCTTCGCAACCATGATTTGGATGATTTTAAAGCTCACCTTGCAGATTTACAGGTGCTCCTGGCTGTCAGGACACTGGACAACACAAGGATTGCTCAGAGGGGCACAGCAGTAAAGACTGGAGCCCAAAAATGCCCAGCTGTGTAAAACCTGTGACAATGTGGCTGAACCTGGGTCAGGTCAGTGGCCAGACCATTGGATGTGGAAGAATTAAGTCAGAAATCCACGGTGGGGCTGCCACCATGTTCTCTGGTTTAAGAATTGGATTATTCCAAAACATTCAGAGAGATTTTAAATGAGAAAAAATAGATGTTTTCAAAGTGTGGTCTGCAAGTGCTACCTGATCAATGAGGAGGCAGGGAAAATGGGAATAGAGTTAGCAGGGAAGTCTCTCTCCTGGCCTGCAGAGGAGGGTACCCCCTCTCCAACCCCAGCATTCCTAGGGATAACAGATTCCACATGCTGAGTCAGATAACAGGTCTGATAACAGATTCTTCAGCATTCTGAGTTCCTCCAAAATGTCTTGGAGTGTTGGAGGCCTAGCTGGGTGCTTTTAAAGCCACTGGACTTCACTCCTGAAGCCTTCCTGGCCCATGGAAGGAAGCTCCAAGTAAGCCTGCCCATCTCTTTTCCAAGTGCTGTTCCCTCTGTTCCACCTCAGACAACCTCTGCTCATGCCCTGCAATTGCTTTTTCCAAGTCCCCTCTTAGAGAACTGGAAGAGAGCCACAAGAATAGACCTGACTGCTGCTCCAGCTTCTTTTGGGTGGCAAATAGCCTTGAATGGCAGTGGGGAAGGCTTCTCACAGGGGCACAGCTCCAGACCCTCCCAGCTGGTTCCTGCATACTTCAGCAACCAGTGCTAGTGGTGGACTGTGGTATTCACATTCTCTGAACAGAGAGAGACATAATTCTCTCTCCCAGGATTTTTCCTGGAGAAGGCAGTGAGAAACCTCAGAGAAAGAAGAAGGAAAACAATTCTTATCTCTACTTGCTGCTCCTGCTCTTTGGCACACGTGGAATGTGTAATGGAGATTGTTTACTGAAAGTGATTTTGTTAATTGGACTCTGCTGATGGTTTTTTGGACTGATTGACCAGTTGGGCCAAAGCTGTGTCCTGGCTGTCTGGAAAGGGTCATGGGTTTTTCTTTAGTATAGTTTTAGTGTTAGTATTTAGTATTTAATATAGTTTTAGTATTTAGCATTTCTTTAGTATATTTTAGTATAGTTTTTGTGTTATTATTTAGTATTTAATATAGTTTTAGTATTTAGCATTTCTTTAGTATAGTTTTAGTATTAGTATTTAATATAGTTTTAGTATTTAGCATTTCTTTAGTATAATTTTAGTATTAGTGTCATAGCAGTAATATAATGTAATATAGTATAGCTTAAGGCATTTGTTCAGCCTTTGAATCATGGAGTCAGAGCATGTTCCTCCTGTGTTGAGGGCACCTAGCATCAATAGTGGACTTTGGACCACCTCCACCTGGTGCTGGATCACCTCAGAGCCAGCACAGCTGACCAAAGGGATAGCCCACACCATGCAGCACCATGCTCAGCCCAGAAAAAGAAAATCTTTGGGGTCTTTATTGAGTTCCCCATTCTGCTGAGGGGGGCAGGGAATGAGGGTGGAGCTTGTGGGGTTGTGTCACAAGAGAGCATTGCTGGGTTCCCAGGTGTCCCACTCTCTCTGAACATGTCACCCAGCATCTCAGATCTCAGGTGTTACCTGGCTGATTGCAAGGGGCAGAGCCATGACCTTCTTCAGACTCTCAAGTGCAGAAATGTACTGAGAGAGCTCAGGAATTTCAGCTAATCTTTCCATTAGGGCCCCGCTACACAAACTCCCAAAACTGAGGGTCAGAGGAGAATCAGTTTGCTTTCTGAGTGGATTCTGTGCCCTTAGAGCTACAGACCATAATGGGAAAAAACAAAAAAAGCCCTCAAACAGGCCAAGTACTTGAAAGGTGATAAACCCCACACCATTAAAGCAAGAGATTTAAAGGCAGGTACATATTCTACCTGATCTGATTCTGCTGTGAAATACCCAAGGCTGTTACAGAAGTTCACATTAGTTCTTCTAGCTCTATCAAGAAAGAATGTTTGCATGGGCTTTACTAAGAAGAGGGGAAAGTTCAGAGAATAAAATAAAAGAGAAAAAGGAAGAACATTCCACAGTTTGCACAATTGTTCTTACAGAGCCAGTGGAGTGGGACAGCAGAGCAACACCCAGGAAACCTCTTGTAGTGCAAGCTCACTGCCAGCCTGAGCCCAGGGCTGCTGCCTTTTAGAAAGCTGCTCTTGCATCCATTATTTGGGCTGTGCTGCACCTCTCCCTGGCCTGGAAGGAGGAACACAGAAGGGAAAAGGGAGCTGTTCCATTCCAGGCCATACCCATTAAAAGCCTGAGCTTCTTCCTCCAAAATATTTCTAGCAGAATACATTGAATATCCTGCAGGTGTAGCAAGGTTTGAGCACAACACTTCTTTTACCTGCCCCTCACCTCTCTACTCTGCTGTATTTCCAAATTCTGACAGCCAGGCCGAGTTCTGCTCTGTCTGCTGAAGAACCCCACACCTGTACAGTACAGTGCAACAGTGGGATATGCCAGACAGAGAAACCACCAAGGGGAAATAAAATGTATAAACAGCTTCTGGAAGGAGCAGCTGGGTGTCTAAATGAGACTTGGGGAAGATGGAACAGAGAGAGGTGAGCTGGAACAGGGATCAGTCTTGATCAGGGAAAGCTTTCCTTGAAGCTATTTCCCAACAGAGCAGCACTAAGGAAAGCAAGTTGCAGTTTGTCCCTGCTGCTCCCACACAAACTGCTTTTGTGACCAAAAGCCAAACCTGTTTTTAAACATCAGTACTAAAAACCCACACAATTCTTTCAGCCTCCAACTATAGTGAAGAAGAAGGTTTCAGTGTCCTTTTTAAAAGCAAGAATCACATTTTTAAATATAATTTTGACTGCCAAGATCCAGTCTCCTTTCTGCCACTAGATGTCCCACAAGTAAGGGGAGAATCCAGATGGGAGCACTATAGCTAATTGCAATTTGGATTTATTTTCATTTGAGCTGCTTTAAACTCTTAATGTGTTATTCAACTCAGTGGAAGCTTTCTCAAACGTGTAAATACAACAAAAGACTCTTGCTGGATTGATATATTCATTTAACAGTAATTTGATAGTATAATATTAGATGTTAATCCCATATTCAGGTTGTTTCTATGCTTTAGTTCTCTAACTTTTACATATAATGCAATTCTAGCAGGGAAGAATTATAGTGAAGCTATTACCAAATGGGAACAGTTTTTGTTGATGTTTATTTCAGCATTAAAATAAACATCAGAGCAAGAACTGTGAAGTATCACTGGAAAAGGAGAATATGCTGTGTCCCATCAGCCAGGTAATTAATGAAAATCAATATAATCAATCCCCTGGGTACCTTAGCAGCACCTACTGTGCTGCTGGACTTTGTGTCACTGTTCAGCACCCTCTGGCCATTTGGCCACTTTTCATTTTGCCCCACTGGCCACTTCCTTGAGCTGCCCTTTGTCAGCCCCTCTGTCAGGATGGTGTAGGAGACAGCACCAAAGGCTTCAGGAAAGCTGAGGCAGGCACTGGTCCTCCTTCATCACCACTGAGTAAGTGCATCATGGAAAGCTGCCACACAATTAAACACAATTAATTCTGCCTGCAGTGAAGGTGTTTTCCTTAGTGGGGAGTGGCAATATCCCTAGCCATGCAAGAATCTCACCCCTGCCTGGATATAATATCCCAGGGGCTTCTGTGTGTTTTCCAGGAGGGAAACAGGCAAGAAAAGATAGAAAATAACTCCAGAGACAGCAGAAAACTCAACCCCTGAAGCTTGACTTTCATAAGGCAACAGGATTTCATCCCACAGCTGGCACAGCCCTGTGTGCAACAGAGATTTTCTGCTACAAGGGGTGGATCATTTCAGCCCAGTGTGGACACCAAACATTTGACAGCCACATAAATAAACCCTATTTTTATTTCACAGAACAGTTTCCTGATTTCCTGCCACCACTCATGCCTCAGCACACAAAACCCCTAAGCAAACCAAGAAAGGAGATATTTTATTCATGAGTACAAAGCCCAGCTGAGTTCTGAGAAACCTGAGGAGTCCCCTCTGCAGGCATGGAGCTGTGCAGTGCATCACATGGAAAGTGTCACAAGTCCCAGCAGAACAAACTTGGCAGAAGATGCACAGGGAATGGCCAGTGAGTGAGAAGAGGCTTCTGTCATCCATTGCCAGGCTGGAATTTGGCCCCAGCTCTATTTTGGGTATTCTAGCTGCTTAATCCAACAACAAGAAGTGACCAGCTAAGGCTTGGGTGAGAAGGAAGCCAAGGAAGTGACTTTGGCCCAGGACTCAGCTGACAGATGCCAACTTACACAATACAATTCCCTTGGTAAACCTGGATTTATTTCTGCAGCACTTCTCTTCAGCCATTGCAAATAAACAACTCAACAGCATCTCCAGCTCAGGAACTTTGCCCTCAAGACTGTCAGAACACAGCTAAGCTCAGACCTACCTCCTGCCTCATTAAATTGGGCTGCTGACCTATGTAAGCCACAGAAAATCTGCTCTTGAATTTGTCCTTGCTGGTGCTGGGAACTCTGCTTGATTGTGCGAAGTCAGAAGCATGGATTCAATGTTTACCTGTGAAACATTCCCCATTCTCACAAGTGTGAGGAACAGCAAATGTTCCAACAGTATCAGCACACGGAGAATTCACTGAAGATGGAGCTGGAGGCAGCAGGCTGGCTGAGTGCAGAGCCACAAGAACCAGCACCCTGATGGCACCAACAGTCCCTAACTGCCCTGAGCAGCCTCTGCCTGCACTCCTGTAGATGCCTTAAGGAGCTGGAACAGAGGCTGGATGGGGTTAAGAGGAATAAAGGGGATTTTTATTGAAGTGCCTTCCAATGCCACACACTGGCAGTACTGTGGCTCTGCCCAGATGGCTCCAAGATGGAAGCAAAAGAGGGCTTGGTTGTGAGAGCTCACATTTTTATAAGTTTTAGTCCTTTTGCATATAGGGCCCAACTGCCCAATTAACAGCTTCAAATGATGAAGTTTCATCCTCCTTGCTTGTTTGCCTGCCTTCCTCTTCTCACATTGTTTATGCTTTGGGCCTGAAGTTTGAAGAGCTTGTCCTTGAGTGTCCAGCTAGAATAGGATTGTTTTGTCTTTAGCACCCTGTGAAAAGATCCTAGTGACACTTAATAGAAAGCTAAAAGCTGCACACCAAAAGAGAACAGAAAAACTTAAGGTGTCACTGTCCAGAGGGTGCTGTTCAGCTCCATGCCTGGCAGCCAGTCCTGCCCTGAGCTGGAAGGCAGGTGACCCCTTGGAGCCATCTGCAGCCTTGCCTACAGCCCCAATTCCTGCTGCTCCTGTCTGGAGCCCTGGCTGGATCCTGCTCCCTCCTCTCACTCGGGCTGGGGCTTTCCACAGACCCTTTCAGCAGCTCCCAGCTCTGCTGCTGCATCCCCAGGGCCTGAGGAGAAGGTTTCAAATGGCAAAGCCCAGCCCTGGCTGTGATTCTGGTGCTGTTGGAGGCCTTTGTTGCTGTCCCAGTGGATGGATTGCAGGGGACACTGGCAGCTGTACTGACCAGCCTGAAGTGCTCACAGGTTTCACAGACAGTTCACAGCCACACCACCACTGGAGACAGCCTTCAAGGAAGTTAGGCTTCCAAAGGACAGGAAAGAGGTTTCACTTGGCTCTCAAAACTAGGAAGCCCCTGTTAAGCTCTTCTGAGCCCCTCAAATTTTAATTTTATTGTACAATCCCTCTAGCCGCTTTTGGTTTCCCCCTGCCTCCTTTTCCTGATCCTCCTGGCTCTTAGTGAGCCACAACATTCCTCTCACTGGGATGCAGCTGGATGCAGGATTTGGCCCCATTTTCCCCACACACACCCCTGCCAGCTCCCCGAGGCACAGGTGAGGGCAGCAGCTTCCTGCTGAGATGCAAACCTGTTCACTGCC
Organism: Serinus canaria; assembly: GCF_022539315.1. Taxonomy (NCBI): domain Eukaryota; kingdom Metazoa; phylum Chordata; class Aves; order Passeriformes; family Fringillidae; genus Serinus; species Serinus canaria. Next base: position 3,987,343 of record NW_026108147.1, on the reverse strand, counting down.
CAGCACCCAGACACTCCTGTGCAGGTGTCACCACCCTGCAAACACCCTGGCTCATGGTCTCAAGGGTCACTTGGTATTTGCTGTCCCAAAGCCAATGGAACTGGGGCAGCTGGACACAAACCCAGCTCTGGGAACACCCTGTGGATCCAAATTCCCCCTGGGACCATGTAAGAGCAAGGGACAGGGGACAGGCCAACATCTGGAGCTCCAACATCAGGCTGCAGGACAGCTCCTTGGTGTCACTGTCATATTTTCTGAAAAATGCCTTCGCCAGGATTTCTTCTCCTGGGAAGATGAGAAACCTCAGAGAAAAACCAATATTATCTCATTTGCTTCTCCCTGCTTTGCTGCTTTGGAATGTGGCTGGAGATTGTTTACCAACTGGTCAATGTTTGATTGGTTTCATGTGAATTGTTTTTAATTAATGACCAATCACCATCAGCTGTGTCAGACTGAGGAGTCAGTCACAGGTTTTTCATCATCATTCTTGCTAAGCCTTCTGATGTATCCTTCTCTTTCTTTAGTATAGTTTCAGTATAGCATTCTTTAATATAATATCATAAAATAATAAATCAGCCTTCTGAGAACATGGAGTCAGATTCTCATCTCTTCACCTCGTCCTGGGGACCTCACAAACTCAACACCTTGGGAACTGGATTTGTCTGAATTGCACATGGGATTGTCTGTAAGCACTAGATCAATGCCTTGCAGACAGAATAAACCCAATGCTTTGGTAATAAGGAGGTTGAGCACATATTTCAGTCTCTTGCCTAGATATATGCCACCTCTGCAAGCTGAAAGGAGAAGCAGGCAATGAATATTTTGACAAATATTCTGAAGGTTGCACCAACACAAGCTGATGGAACACACAAATAGGGAAAACCCCACATACTTTGCATTATTACTTTCTTGTGAATTAGCCCAAGAGGCCCACAGATTGCTAGCTGAACTTTTTTGGAATAGTGTTACTTAATTTAAGTGCTCTAGTCCCAGTTCTGGTTTACATATATTTAACTCTCCCTTCCCACACAAACTTTGTATTTTGACAAATAACTGATTTCCTCAATAGATTATTCTCCATTTAAAGGTAGCACTGTTGGGGCGGGTCACTGCTTTGGCAATCTTTAAGCTTTAACCCATTTAACCCACCAGCCTCAACCTTATTTTCCTGATCTGGCTGCAGGTGGAGCTGTCTGGATGCATGAGCTGACCGGCCTGGGAAAGCAGATGGCATTTTCCTTCCCCAGCTGATACAAAGGCATTCCCAGAGCAATTCAAACCCTTCCACACTGCCATCCTCTGGCAAAATTCACATACAATATTAATGACAGTTATTTCTGTCCTGTAGCAATTTCAGTCCTAGAAGAAGAGCAGGAATCTTTTCCTAGTTCTTAAGAATCTTTACTGGAAAAGATCCAGTAAGTCTGATCAAAATTGAAAGTAGAGGGGTGTTTCTCCCCCATCCAAGTGCATCTTTCTTGTATTACTTCTGTAAAGATGAATATATAGTTATCCACAAAGGTAGCACACTATAGAAGGGTATCTAAGGACAATATTATCAGAATGAATGTTTTTCAAGCTCAGAAGCTACAGGAAAAAAAGAAAAAGATCAAAGCAGACTTAATAGAGAAAGTTTGCTGTTGGAATGTTTGCCTAGTCAGGTGCTGGATCCTGTCTGGGGGGTGTCCAGCACAAGAATGGCAAAACTCAGCCAGGGCCTGCTGAATTTGCACTCGACTTTGGCACTGGCATGGTAAAAGGACCTGGACTCAAACAAGATCCTGGCCCTGCTGGCTGAATTTCCCACCCCTAAATCAGGCTGCCAGCAGGAAAACTACCAGGTGGCAAACAAGGAAAGCAATTCCTCAATCACAGACAACAAGGCACCAGAGTTTTGTGTCAATCCAGCTACAGCAAACATTCTTGAACTCTTCCAGAGATGGGGTAGGCACAGCTTCTCTGGGCAACCTGTGCCAGGGCCTTCCCACCCTCAGAGTCAACAATTTCTTCATAATACAAATCTAAATCTGATGTAGATATCTCTGCAGAGCTCTCATGTTAAGAATTCCCACTTTCTGTAATGAAGATGAATTTATCCCAGGACTGTGTCCAGGCAATTCTCTCTGCTATGGACCTCAGCCATGAAATAAAAACAGAGCCTACAACAGCAAAAAACATAAAACTGACCAGTGCCATGACTGTGTGCAGTGAGAATTGTAAAAGTGGCTCCCTTAAATAACCCTTGACAGAAAGCAGCAAGCACTCACTGAGACCTCACCTAGAATTCAAAGCTGCAGCAGCTGCTGGGCTGGAAGGAGCACACAGAAGGTACCAGCCCAGGTGTTACAGAACAACAGGGCATGAACTGGAGAGGATGTGCTCCAAAAGGCTCCTGCAGAAGTGTTGAGCAGTGCTTGCTTTCTCCTTAACTCCGGGCTCTGAGTGCCAGAATTCAGGAGCAGGCTGTTGGCACTCCCCTCCTGCAGTAAGCTGCAGGAACAGGCTGACAAGGAGCCACCCCAGGAGCCTGGAACAGGTGTTGAAGCCATGAGATGGACAGCTGACAACACCAGAGTCACACTGACAGCAGTGTCACCCAGCTCTGTGCAGGCCTGGAGCAGCAGCAGCAATTCACCTTCCCCCTGGGAGAGAACAGAACTGTTCCACCAAACCTCAGTGCAGACCCTGGGGATTCCCCTGGCTCCCACCTGCAAACACAGCTCTAACCCTGGGATGCCTGCACTGGAGAGAGCTTGGGAACCACTCAGGGAAGCACAGACCCTCACACTTTCTGTGCACAGCATCCACTTGCACACTGAGCTGCAATCAAGAGCTGAGACCTTAATTTGGCATTTCAGACTGCTGCATTTGCTTTGGTAGTTTTCCTATTACTGTTGTGAATAGTGTCTGGGCTCCTACATAATTAACAGCAGCATAATGCCTATGAAGTGCTTCTAATTTGCTAGGCTGCCTTTTCATGCAAGTGAAAAAAATTTAAGCAGACATTAGCAAGCAAGAGGCAGAACCCCACACATGCTGCTGGTGGATGAATCTCGAGTTCCTGCCTTGAGCAAAATCCTGAGATGATGAAACTATCCATCAAAAAAAATCTAAAAAGTAAAAACCAACAGACAGCAGGTGATTCCTCTGCACTGAAAGGGGCAGTCCATCCTCCTGTGGTGTGAGACCATGACTGTGGTCCAGCCTCCAGTTTTGAGACTGAGATACAGAGATGTGCCATTTCCTACAGAGTGACCTACAGACACATGTCCTGTTGTTTTCTGCCCCACACAGGTCTCTCTGCATCTGTCCAGTGTCTAACACTGATCCAGGCACTGTAGCAAATCCTGTTTTCCCAAATTAAAGAAAAAAACCTAACAGATTCAACCTCCCAGCCCTGGGGCAGTTCTCTCCCCAGGGCTCCCAAAATCTCCCATGAGACAATCTCTTCTTACTCTCCTTCCTCCTAAACCCCTTTAAGAAGCCATTCCCTTTTATCGGAATCCTTTCTATCTTTGCTCTTTTTTTTTTTTTTTTGGACCATCTCTTCACCCTTCTCCCACCCCTCTCCTTTTTTTAACTGCCAGAAAAAGAAGTTCTCACAGAGTGCAGCTGCATTTAACTAAGGATTTGGAATTCTGCAAGATGCCCTGGGTTGCTGTGGACAGCATACCAACCAAGCCTTTAAAAAAGCCAGAGGAAGAACCACACACAGCCCCTACATCTCAAGTAATTCCCACGTCCCTGTCAATGCAGCTGATGTTTGGTGCTGCAGTGATTTTCCCTCAGCCTAGGAATGGGAAGCAGGCACGGCTGGGTGTTTATCTTTTGGCAAGTGCTCCTTCCCTTCAGTATCCAACAAGCCTCTTTTTAACTTCCCTGATAACAAGTACATTGTTTACAGCAAACATTCTCACAGAAGAATGTAGCTTGCACCCCAGGTCAGGCTCAGGGAGATGTTTATTAGCACAGCTGGAGGGATGTGCAGCAGGTAACTCTGCCTCTTTTTCTCCAGTACCAAAGAAGCAATATGGAAGTGTGTGGATTTTTAGATGCAAGGTTTAATGTCCTGTCACAGACATATTTTCTGAAAAATCCTTTTGCTAGGATTTTTCTCTTGAGAAGCTGAGAAGCCTCAGAATGAAATGTAAACAGTGATTATCTACTGCTGTAGAACGTGGCAGGTGCATCTTTGGTTGGTCTCATGAAGTTGTTTTTAATTAATGACCAATCACAAGTCCAGCTGTATCAAGACTCTAAACAATCACAAGATTTTATTATCATTCCTTTCCTTTCTAGCTTTCTGATGTCTCCTGTCTCTTTCTTTAGTATAGTTTTTACATATAATTTTCTTTTAATATAATATCATAAAATAATAAATCAGCCTTCTGAAACATGGAGTCAAGATTCTCATCTCTTCCCTCATCCTGAGGACCCTGCAAAGACCACCACAATGTCCCTATGAAAATAGGTTTTACCTGCACACCCCCCCTTCCTCCTATTTTCCATTAGCTCCCACTGCTAAGCACAACATCCTAGAATCCCAGAATGGTTTGGGTTGGAAGGGACTTTAAAGCTCCTCTCATCCCACCCCCTGCTGTGGGCAGGGACACCTTTCACCATCCCAGGGTGCTCCAAGCTCTGTCCAACCTGGCCTGGAACACTTCCAGGGATGGGGCAGCCACAGCTCCTCTGAGCACCCTGATGTAATCCTCATGCAGCATGGACTGTCCCTTTGGTGGGTACAGGGCAGGTGTCCTGGTTGGGCCCTCTCCCTGCTCCTCACTGAACCCCAGCACAGCTCAGCAACAGCCAGAACACCCCAGTCTTACCAACACTGCACCAGTCACAAATCCAACCCATCAGACAGGCTGCTGTGAGGAAAACTGACTCCATCCCATCCATACTAGAACAGCAAGACAGACATCATTACCATCATTCCCTTCCTGTTAATTCCTCTAAAGAAACACAGTCTGTTCCCACCATTATGTTTAGATTTAATCCCTGAGCTTTCCAAATGAATGTTGGTACGACAATCCGAATAAATTCCAGTTCAGAATAAATTTTTTTTAAAAAAATCACTAATAATTTTTAGCACATATTTTTCAAGCTTGTTGCCCTGCAGCAGGGATTCCCCTGCATGGCAGTGCTTTTGTGCTGCCCCTTGGGGAATGAGACTGCTCCTAAAGAACTGAGCAGCAGCAGGGACCAGCAACCCCTTCCTCACCTGGGGGAGGTTGGTAACCAGAACAGAATGAGCATTTAGTGCCCTGAGCAGGGAATGAGACTGCTCCCAAAGACCTGAGCAGCAGCAGGGACCGCAAACCCTTCCTCACCTGGGGGAGGTTGGTAACCAGAACAGAATGAGCATTTAGTGCCCTGAGCAGCCCCACCTGGGACCTCCACCCACAGAGCAGGATCTCCACTCCAACCAGGACTGTCACCATCATATTTTCTGAAAAATCCTCTTTGCCCAGGATTTCTTCTCCTCAGAGAAAAAGGAAAACAATATAATCTCATTTGCTTCTCCTGTGTTTTGCTGCTTTGGAATGTGGTCTGGAGATTGTTTATGCTACACAGAGGTTCAGGTCATTGTTTCATTGGTTTCATGTGAATTGTTTTAACTTAATGACCATTAACTGTCCAGCTGTGTTGGACTCTGAGGAGAGAGTCATGAGCTTTTCATCATCTTTTAGCCTTCTGTCTGTATCCTTTCTCTATTCTTTAGTATAGTTTAATATTGCAATTTTTAATATAATATCATAAAATAATAAATTAGCCTTCTAAGAAGATGGAGTCAGGTTCATCCTTCCTCCCTTTGTCTGGGAGACCCTGAAAATACCACACCAGGACAGTCCTGGCCTGAGTTAGGACAAAGGAGTGTCCCAGGAGTGTCCCAGGAGTGCAGCACACCTGCATGAACCTCTTGGACTCACAGTGAGTCTCCACCTCCAGCCCTCTGGTGCAGCAAGCCAGCTAAATCCCTGGAGCAGTGCTCCTGGTGGCTGGGATCAGCTGCCAGCCTAGCAGGGTTTCCCTCCCTGTCTTCCCATCCTGGCAATGCAAGGGCTGTGCCAGGAATGCCCCCAACAGGTTCAGCACCAAGCTTCTCAAACTTTGGCAGCAGGCAACAAAGGAAGGGCTTTCACATTTTTGTGTGATTCCTCTTGTGGCCCAAGGCTGAGCCTGTTGAAAACAATGGCTAAACTCTAACAGAGGCAGAAGGCTTGAAGGGAATGAGACATAAAAATGAAAACAAGGTTCCTAACTCCAGTCTCGAAGATTTAGTGCATAATTGCTTTAAATATTTCAAATAGAGTTTAATCCTGGATTACTGATCCTTGATAATGTTCATCATTACGCTGCATTTTGATTACCAGTCAATTAAAAATATTTATTTAATACTTTGTGGCTGCTGAGCTTCTCTTAAATTTAGTTTTGATTTTAATGTAAAGATAATCCTCCATCCCCCTGATGATCTTAGAGGTCTCTTCCAACCTCATTATTTTGTGATTCTGTGATATCTAAATAAGACACCTTAGTAAAAAGTTACCTAAAAGTGGTTTTGACAAAATCTAAATATACAGAAATATATCATTTTTTCACCTATCTTTCAGGGCCCTGAAGGCCCAATTGGCCCCAGAGGAGTAAGAGGGATACAGGTAAAAGAAAAAAAAATAAAAACAAACTATGAAAACAACACTACCTGGTTCCCTGGGATTCAAAGATCTGAAATAACATCATACAAAGGCTGTGCACATTTGAAGCAAGGCCACTGCTCAGCACTCACTCATTCCTGGGAAGAGGATGGAAAAGACAAACAGCATGTGACAGATATTTCTCAATCACCTCACACATTGCTGGGATGGTGCTGGGATACTGCAGCAGCAACACAGCCCAGGAATGCAGGAAACAAGCATTCTTCATTTCCTTTCCAAGGAATGCTTGCTGCAGAAGAGACATCAGGATCTCCAGCACTGCTCTGTGTCCCTGCAGCAGAACCTCACACCAAGCAGAGCAATGTGAAAAACGCCAATCACTTGTTTTTTTAAATTTTAAAAGTTTAATGATAATAAAAGGGTTATAAAAATAGCAATATAATTAGAGTAATAATAATTTGGACAATTAGGATTTAGGAGAACATGAGACAATAAAAACGAAGAGTTAAGGACAGTCTGGGTACCTTTTCTGGGCAAAATAAGCCCCAAAAAGGACCCACATTAACTGAGGATTAACCCTTAAAAGCCACAGCCTGTTGCACATTCATACACCTCATCCATGATGCATCAATTCCATTCACACACAGGATTCTGTCTGGGCAGTGTCAGCTTCTGCCTCTGAATCCTCTTCAGGGCTGAGTGAGGTGGGAAGAAGTTCATTTCTTCTGATAATGGAACAATAAATTCTTTTTCTCTGAAAGATTTAAGTGCCCTGTGGCTGCTATCTGGTACAAGTACCTCATTCCTCTCTTTTAAAATGTATCTTATATAGCACAGTTTCAATTTAGACATTATGTTATAACCTAAAACTCTATTGAACACACTACTTAGGAAAATTAACACAGCATCACTTTCTAACACAACACATATCATATTCATTTGAATATTTGCCAAAAGCCAACCATACAATAGGCATTTTTCACAAGCAATTACAGCGAGCCCCCCAAAGTGAGAACGCATCTTCAGCCGCTGCACCCATCACCCACCGTGCATGACACCAAACAGGCAGGTAATTAATTAGGGCACAATCTTGGAGGTGGCAGGGAAAACAAGCCTGTCCCCTGCCAAGCTCACAGGCTCCATCAGCCAAACCCTCCCGAACTCTCAATTACGGTTTCAGAGCGCTGAGGGCACAGGTCTGGCTGCTCCCCCCAGGCTGGGAAGCGCTGGCATACCTTTCTTCACCATTAAGTGGCTACATTTGCAAACAAATCCCGGGCAGAGCTCCGGCGCCTGCTGTTTGATGGCTTTCACTGCATCAGGAGGATGGACCGGAGGGAATTAGAGCCCTGGTTTAACAAAGCCCAGCTCCAAAGCAGCTGACACGGGGCTGTCAGCACGCTCGGCAGCTTTCCGAGGGAGGGAAAGAAGTTATTCCTGCATTCTGCAGCCTCCTGCGGACAGGCTTGAGTGAGGCTGGAGATAACAAGAGGATTACAGCTCAAGGGAAGCTGGCACCCCAGCTAGGGAGCAGCCTGACCCTTCCAGCCATGCTGCATCCCAGCCCAGCATCCCTGGTGGATCTGTGTCCATGATCTTGTGCCTGTAGAATCCCAGAATGGTTTGAGTTGGATGGGACTTTAAAGCTCATCTTGTTCCACCCCCTGCCATGGGCAGGGACACCTTCCACTATCTCAGGTTGCTCCAGGCCCCATCCAACCTGCCTTGGACACTTCCAGGGATCCAGGGGCAGCCACAGCTGCTCTGGGCACCCTGTGCCAGGGCCTCCCACCCTCTCAGGGAACATTTCCTTCCAAACTGTGGAAACGCAGAGCATTGGGAATATTTCTGTGTCTGCTCTGGGGTGCCCTGAGCTCCAGGGGAGCACTGACTTTGACCCTCATCCATGGAGAAAGTTTCCTAGAGCTCAAGACAGACTGGAATCCACCAAAGTGTGAAATAGATTATAGAGAGCAGTGTGGGTGTATCACTGGGTGAGAAATTGAGGGTTTGGGGTTTTTAATATCTTGTGGATGGAAGCAAGTTGGTTGACACAGGGTGTTGTCCTGGGTTTCTTCTTCATCTTCTTCTTCCTCCTTCTCCATGGGTTTGGGTGGCATTTTGTAATTGGGCGGAAAAGTCCACACTGCAACTCTGTGGGATCAGTTATTGGGTTTAAAGGGAAAATAATCCAGGTGTCCGCTCTTAATTGGATGGTTTAACTTTAAAAGCCCTTGTAACGAGATTGCTGGCCATTTTGTGCCTTGCTAATGAAAAGCTGCCGAACTCACAGTAGTGAGGCTGTTTTACTGATAAGAAATAACAAACACCTGAGTCTGAACATGAATTACTGCCTCAAGTGCCTTCAATCCAGACCCAGAGAAACCAACAACTGCTATCCCCACACCTAACATCTGATCTAACTCTGCCCTCTGTCACTTTAAAACCATCGTCTCTTGTGCTGTCACTATCTGCCCACCTCCTGTGAAAACATTAAAAGTTGAAACCTCCTGTTTACATTCCAAGCTTGCAAAGTAGATGATGCTTTCAAGCCCAGATCTGGTGCCTTTGTGCATCTGTAGAAATGAGAATTTAAAACCTGTACTGTTCTGCCATCCAGAGCAGGACTCAGCAGCTCAGAAATCCAAGCCCCTCCAGGTACTACAGATGTGCTCTTTCATTTTCTGCTAATTGACTTTGTGCTCACTTCCCACTACCTGACAGCTCACTGGCAACCCAGAAGGGCCCATGACTCTGGAGTATTTGAGACCATCAAGCTTCCAGTGTCATCTGCCCCACCAAAGCTGAGAGGCAGAGGACATTCCCAGCCGAACAGGGGTCTCAGTCTGGAAAGAAGAGCTGTGTCTCTCTCTCTTAGGCTGTAACAGAGCCGAGCACATTCTGAGCAGTTGTTTGCTCACACACCATCCCATCCTAGAGCCAGCTTAAATTCCTTGTCCAGATCAGTCTGTGCTTGTTCTTTCTTTGTTTACTTCACAGTTGCCATTGTTTGTTTTCCTTCCCCTGGTCCCTGCTGTTTCAGCCAGTCTTTTCAGGGCTTTTGGTAAATGCTGTCACAGAATTCTTGAATCACTGAGGCTGAAAAGGAGCCCCAAGATTGTCAAGTCCATGCCTTGAGGAGCAGCAAGTCATCACCTGTGCCAAGGTGTTTACTGCTTGAGTTCAGAAGCACTGCCAGAAGCCACTCTACCAAGTCCTTCACTTGACAAAGATGTTTTCTTCTCCTCTGAGATCAGCCGGAGTTTTCTGATCCAGAACATAACACCCACCTAGAAGGAGTCTTTACTTTCCAAGTACCAAATCCTGAATCAGCCCTGAAGGAGAGCCAGCCCTTTTATGTCTCCACCTGCCCTGCCTCCAGCGTGCCCTTGTAACACCAGAGCAGATTCTCCGAGGCCTCCTTAGCTTCCCTTACCCTCTGCCTTCCTTGGAAATCCAATTCCATTTTTCTTTGCATATCCCAGTGTTATTATAGGACACAAAATAACTCAGGCTCGCTGCTCTTTCCAAGGTAAAAAGGACTTTTTAATTTCTGACTCCAACATTTATAGATTTCCAAAAGTGACAGTGGATTGGAGGGTGACAGTGCCACCTCTCCAATGACACTGGACAAACCAACAGTCCATCAAATTTCTCCTCCTCCATAAAAGAATGCAAATCAATGAGTTATTTACAAAAAGTGTGAGAAAATTCATTACTAGAATGTAAACATCAGAAGGCTTAGAAAATCTTTAAAAAATCAGGGTGACATCCCAGGAACCCCAAATGAAACCCACAACAAATCTGTATGAGCAGCTCTCTGGATTTCTTCCTGTTCTTTGTTTTATTCTCAGGCTTTTGGAGGACATGCCCACAGATGTGCCACCAGGTGCACACCACTGCCCAAACAGCTTATCCAGCTGGGGCTCCCTTCTCACAGCTCCCCAAGAGCTGAAGAGCAAAAACATTTCATATTCCTTCCACCACAGCACTCACTGCTCTAATGCTAAGCTTTTACATTTGATAAGAGATGGGAATCCTCCTCAAATGCAGGGCAGGGAGCTCCCCAGCACTTCAGCTGTGAGCTCAAAAAGCAGCTTACCTGGAGGAGCAAGAGGCAGAGCCTGAACTGGAGGCAAATTCTCATTTTTTCATTGTCATGGCCACTAAAACCCAGTGCCCCAGCTCCTCCAGAATGCCACTGGCTCGAGTTACTCCATCAAAAGCAGTTATTTGTGCTTAGGCACCCTACTAGAGAGTGCCAAAACACACAAAGATTTGGTAGAGGTGTTATGTCCACATGCTCTGGCAGAAGTGAGGAGTTAAACTCAATTTATTTTTCTACAGGACACGAGACTAAGACTGACAGTTCATTCCTTCTTACAGAAAAGGGATCCAGCTTAAATCCTAGGACCTGAATTAATCAACAGAGGCTGCAAGAGATCCAGCTATTGCCTGTGCTGAAGCACAAAGTGCATTGGGAATGATCACTGCTAAGCACAGGATAGCCAGGCAGTGCTAAACAGGGCTTGGGTTCCCCTTTTTCCCTTCTCTTTCTACCTTTTTGTTTTCCTTTAGCCACACATCAAAGTCCCAGTGGCCACTCTCCTCCTTAGCTGCAGGCTAAGGGATTGAGACCAGTGCATGCCAGGGAAAGGCCTTCATGTCTAAGAGGAGATAAAAAGTCTCTTCTCTCTGGTTTGGGCACAGCACTAGTCAGAGCTCACTCTCCCCACCTCCTTTATCACCCATGAGTGCATGTAGAACAAATGTCCACTTTGGTCACCATTATTTATGAGAGTTTGGGCCCATAAAAGTCAAAAAAGAGGATTTATGCCTGCCTGAGTGAAGAGGTTAAGTGATACAGTACTGAGCCCTGCTCAAAATACATCTGACACAGGGCTTAAAGTATTTTAGTCCTGAACTTCAAATCTGAGCTGTGCCAGTGCTGTCCAAATCCTCCTAAGCCAGTTGGAGGTCAGTCTCTACATTTAGGAGTGGGTTGGGAAGGGTTCACAAAATAGTGGGTGCAAGTTCAATGAAACAACAGATATGGACTTAAAATATATATATATAAATAAAAAGGAAAAGCACAAGATCAGATAATTACATCCCAACAGGGAGACCTGATAGAGTTTAATACTGTTTGTGCTGTTGAAAAGTGAGAGCTTCATCCTTTTTTGTTGATCTGATGATTCTGATTTAAAATCCACTTAATGAATACAATTGATGAGACTGCTGGGCAGACTGGATGTGGTTTGGTCAATACTTGCAAGTTATATTTAAATAAAGTGCTCACATCCAGTTCTACAAACAGCTTGTTGGAGCCAGTTTGGGGTCATGCCTGTTAGCACACTGTCAGCCACAGAAACTTATTTAATATTTAAACAAAAATCCTAAGAGCTGGCAGATTGGCTGGGGTGCAGTGCAATGGAGCAGCTTCTCTTGCTGGATTCATCTGCTCATGGACACTTGTCACCAGCTGTGTCACCTGCTCAGAGCCAAAGCAATCACACCCCTGAGGTGGCTCTGCTTCAGGAGGGCTCTCCTCAAATCCCTGACCTGGTCCAGCACCACAGGCTGGGAGAGCTGGAGGAGTGGGGAATGGAAGGTTCTGGGGAGAGCTCAGAGCCCCTTCCAGGGCTTAGAGGGGCTCCAGGGGAGCTGGAGGGGACTGGGGACAAGGGATGGAGGGACAGGACACAGGGAATGGCTCCCACTGCCAGGGGGCAGAGATGGATGGGAGATTGGGAAGGAATTGTTCCCCCAGAGCAGCTGTGGCTGCCCCTGGATCCCTGGCAGTGCCCAAGGCCAGGCTGGACAGAGCTTGGAGCACCCTGGGATAATGGAAGGTGCCCTTGCCCATGGCAGGGAGTGGAACAAGATGAGCTTTAAGGTTCTTTCCAACCCAAACCATTCTGGGATTCTGTATGCACAGCATGCAGTTACTGGACTATGTGATGAAAGTGCAGCTACTTTTGCTGACAAATCCTGCACATCAGCTCATAAATTCTGCCTATTTCTTATTTTTCTAAATCTCTTGTCTAGATATATAGCTTAAGGGTAATGCTTTTTGTGGGAGAGATGAGCTCAAAAGAAATCCATTCATTCTCAGTTAAAGAAAAAATATTTCCATAATTCTAATTGAGCTGCATTAACCTCAAATTTTAAACTGCTTCAGATCACTGTTCTTCCACAGGCATCTCATTGACACAGTTATCACTAGACTTCTCCATAGGATCACAGAATCACAGAATGGTTTGCATTGGAAGGGATCTTACAAACCATTAGTTCCAACCCCTGCACAGGAGGGACACCTTCCCCTTTTGTTTCCTGCCAGCCTGGAAAAATCCCTGCTTAGTTAAATTATACTGGTAATGTTTCCCCAAAAGGTTTTAACTAATTATTTTCAAGGGCAAGAGGAAACAAATAACAAAACTACTCTATTTTAGTGTCAAACACACACAACTCCTGCTTCAAAACCAACTCACCTCCAGGGAGCAAAGCCCTGGGAATGGAACAAGACCTAGTTTTCAAATTCACTCCATCAGCAGCTTGTGTTCTGAGCTCATAAAACAGAAACCGTTTTGGAGCAAAATAGATACTCCAGCTCTTTTTTAATGTTTCAATGATTTCTGAGTAACACTTGCAGACTCATCACCCGGGTGCCACATGAATTGCAAATGACAGGAGGAAGGTGAGGGGGAAGGAATATAAATCCCAACTGTTCCAAAGGTGTTCAGCCTCAATTCCCATTGAAGGCTCATAAAAATCTTTTGCTTCAGCTGCACGTGACCTATTTGGCATATTTTGATATTTGGGAGCAGAATGGAGGTTTAAATTGAACACCAACACCTGAAAGAACACTGCAGGAACTTTTAGATATTAAGCAGATCCAACTGCATCAGTCCCATGTGGAAGGCAGCCAGGAATGATTTCCCAAGGTCAGGAAGGTGCAATCCTGCAGCTGCATACTATTACACTGATATAAACTACTGCAACATGCCATTTAGAGGAGCAGAAGTAAAAGAAAGCTCTGTTGTAGTGGGTTTACACCAATATTATTTACAGAGGAAGTGGAAGGTTTATTCTAATAACCTGTGTAAGAGAATTTGGGAAAGCTTGATCCTTGCAGTGGAGGCAGGAGGTGGAATCAACCAGCAGGATGCAAAGATCTGAATGAGCAGGACTGCAAAGCCAGCAGCTGCTCCTTGCTTGCTCCTCTCCTCTTTATTTTTCTTCCCAGGGCAGAAGATGGAGCTGGCACTGGAAAGAGAAGATGCTGAGTGCCAGCAAGGAGCACTCCAGGCTGGAGCCTTGCTGAAGGACAGCTGATCAGAGCAGACAGGTCCCTGCAGTCACTCCAGCATTCCCAAGCCCCTCTGAAGGCACTGCTGGGCACAGCACAGCACTTACTACAGCAAAGGTCTTGTGGGAGGGCTGCTGTGAAATGAGGCCTTCAGTGCTTGGGGAGAACAGACAAACGATTGTTTGGGAAAAGCTATCTGCCCCCCTCTTCCCACCAGCTTCATCCCCGGGTGGAATCTCCCTTTTTCCATCAGCTTGAGCCCGCCCTTAAGAGTCTGGACACTGCAGCTGAATGGATCATCTCCTGTTAAATAGGTGCTGGATCTTGCCACCCCTACACAAACTGACATAATCACAGCACAAAAAGCAGTCAGGAGAGCCTGTGACCATCCCACCACTGGCAGAACATCCTGTCCACAAAGAGATGAATAGGGAAGAGATGATCCTTTCCCAGATTAAAGGACATAGAACTCCAGGTGCAGGGGGCTCCAGCCGGCTCAAAGTGCTCTTCACCTGAAAAATGCCGCTTTAAAGTCACTTCTGGCAATGGCTGTAATTAATTGTTGCCAATACAACCCCGGAGAGTGTAAATGAGCCCTCTTAGCAGCATTTCACACTTCACATTTCTAGCTTAGCAACAGGACTAGAAGAGGAGTGAAAAATTGGAGATTATTGGTTTATTTTCAGGTATTGGGGAAGAGGCTCATGTGTCCAGGTTGTTACTAAGGAGAAAACAGAAAGGCAATAAACCTTTTCCTCATAGTTTCTGAATGGGAAGCGGGGGCAAAAATTTAGTTCCAGTTTGTTTCTATGCTGCTCTATTTTTAATTAGCAATAAATTAAACTTCCCCAAGCCGAGTCTGTTTTGCCCATGACTGATTGGTGAAGGATCTCCTTGCCCTTATCTGAACCGACAAGATTTTTTCACCTCGTTTTCTCCCCTGCCCTGCTGCAAAGGTTCATCCCTGCCAGATGAAAAGGAAGCTCTAGCAGATCAGATTTCAGCAATCAGATATTTTGCTTGATGATCAGCTTGGAGAAAACTGGCTGGTACATTGGCTTAGCAGGGAAGAGGGCAGAGCTCCTACATCTGTAAGGGATTAACCTGCTCATCCTCAGAGGGCAGCACATTGCACAAGAGAAGAGTTTGGCTCAGTATGAAAAAGCAGCTGCTCCCCCAGCCTTGGGGGAGTCCTTGGCTGTTTTGGCAGCTCAGCATCCTATAAAGCTGAGTTCATGTCTCCTGCAAGCCTGGTACCAGAGATGCTGGGTGAGCAAACTGCAGGGGCTGTGCTGTGCCAGTGACAACAGACCTGCTGTGCCTGTGTGTGGTGGGGCAGAATCCCACAGACCTGGAAACACACAAGCTTAGAAGGAAAAAAAAGTTATAAAAGGATAAAATTACTCAAGCACTGCTGTCATTTCCAGGGTGGAAGGGAAGATGTAAAACAATGAGTAACCAGCCTGACAAGGGTAAGGTGTGGACTTTTTCTTCACTCAGGTCACCAAATGTGATGGTGTTCACAGGGGTCCCAGGAGGAGGGAGGAGATGAGAATCTTGACTCCATGTTTCAGAAGGCTGATTTATTATTTTATGATATATATAATATTAAAAGAAAATGATATATTAAAACTTACTAAAAGAATAGAGGAAAGGATTTCATCAGAAGGCTGGCAAGGAATAGAAAGGAATGGAATGATAATAAAATCTTGTGACTGACCAGAGAGTCTGAGACAGCTGGACTGGGATTGGCCATTAATTAAAAACAACCACATGAGACCAATCAAAAATGCACCTGTTGCATCCCACAGCAGCAGATAAGAATTGTTTACATTTTGTTCCTGAGACCTCTCAGCTTCTCAGGAGAAAAGATCCTAAGGAAAGGATTTGTCATAAAATATGTCTGTGACAGTAAGGAGCAGGAAAAGAGTGACCATTGTTATCATCTACCTCCAAACATGGCTCTGTGCAGCCACCAGGACACTGAAATGGGACTTGCATGGCATCATCTGCCTGCTGCCTGAGCTGGGACTAAAAACTTGTCTAGGCTGCTCTTGCAGGTCTGCAGCAAACCCAAGCTCAGCAGAGCCACTGTGCAGCGTGTCAGAGCAATTCTGTGTGCTCCTGATGAGCTCTTTGTCCTCTTCACAGCCAGTTTCACCCTTTGTGCAGAGCAGTGAGCCAGAGCCCGCAGACAAATTTAATTCAGGATAAAAACGTGTTTGCCAGCATGGTTTAGTCATACTTCACTGCCTCATGCTTGCTTCCATTGCAAACAGGCAGATGCACTTGAGTTCTGTCCAGTCACTTTGGTTCTGCTAAATTTGGGAATATAACACAGGAGTAGCATTTGTGCATTGGCACAAAACTGAAGATTTATTTTTCCTGATACAGCTTTCATTTGCACAATATGTGCCACAAATCCAGGATGAAAATGGTAATTCCAGGAACTACAGCATGGTCAGAAAGCCTTTCCCAGGCAACTTACAGTCACCCACCATAAAGCACTCACTGTCCAAGGTCTTGTCAAGAGAGTGCTTCTCCCCTTGGCAGTTTATTTCACCAGCCAGGAATCTCTGGGACTGATTTCTTCTGCTACCATCAGGGCAGCAAGGGTTTCACTGCTGCTTCAGGGACCAGCATTTAAACATAGCCCACATAGCCCCCTTTTGTTGTCCCTTCAACACAGCCCAAAACTTCTGAAAATGCCTTAAAAAGAAAGGCAGATCCTGTGATAGACCAGAAGTTCTGTCACAAAGCACATTGCAGCAGGGGGCTCACAGAGTAAGTTATGAAGAAACATCCTGCAGCAAAAAAAAAAAAAAAAAACACCACAAGCACATTTAAATTGTGATTGAAGGTTGATGATACACTAATTAGTGTGCTCCCAAATTTCCACCTGCTACTGGATGCTGCAGTGCTCAGCACACTCAGCCATCAGTAACTTCACCACATCAGCTCTGTGCTCAGGTTTCAGTGCTGCAACCCCTCATGGAATCTTCTGGAGTCAGGGATTCAAAACCTTTTCTGTCATCTCTTTGGGGTCATGACCTGCTGATGGCAGTAGTTAATACAAGGGTAGCATCACAGAATCATGGAATGGTTTGGGGTGGAAAGGACCTTCAAGACCATCTTGTCCCACCCATGACATGGCAGGGACACCTTCCACTCTCCCAGGCTGCTCCAAGCCCCATCCAGTCTGGTCCTAGACACCTCAGGGATCCAGGGACAGCCACAGCTGCTCTGGGCACCCTGTGCCAGGGCCTGCCCACCCTCCCAGGGATGATTTTTTCCAAATATCACATCTAAATCAACTCTTTCAGCTTAAAGCCATTCCCCCTTGTCCTCTCATTATGCCCAGTTTATTTCTGCACTAGCAAATTTTGCAAGCATGGTGAGGACCATCAAATACCTCACCACAAGCAAGTGCTGTAATTCCCATGGTATTGACAGGATGATGAGTAGCATTATTAGAGGAGACCTTCAACACTGGGAAATTAAAACACTGCATGGCTGTGAGAGACTCCTGTCATTAAAGGGCTGTGTGGAGAACATCTATGACACTTTAAAAAAATGCTTACATGCCATAAATCACTGCCCCTCAATAATACATGCACTTACATTCATAACAGCATAATTACATGACAATTACCATACAGCAGTAATTAAAGGGAAACCCTGTGTGCCATCCAAGGGAGCTTCTTCGAAACAGACTAAATATACAAGGAAAATATAATTAAGCAACAGAAGGTGAGCTGTTTCCTGATGATAATTACATTACTGGCTGGATTTTCAATTAGGTCACATCTAAAACATCAGACTTGTTCAGGGTTTTGATGTCCATAGGAATCCTGCTGCACAAGAGCCCAGGTGGTCGTGGACTTACCTACCAATCTCATTTGTTAAAAGCTTTACTGGCAAGTAGGTTTTGCCCCTTGGCAGACTTTTGGGCAGCTGCCTAATTTCTATAATGGCCTAACACAGACTTCAGCCAAAAGCAGGAGTCATTCTGTATTACTGAAGGAAACATTCAGCCCAGGAGAGTTGAACAATAAATGCAGGGTTTTTTAGCTGAGGCAAGACCTTGCAGAGGTGAGAAGCAGCTTCATTTCTATGCATTTTGGTAAAGCTCTGACAAATAAAAGAGCTTGAGGAATAAGCCAGATGGGAGGGGAAGGCTAGGAAAGAATGTGCAGTGCTCACAGAGGGGTTTACACCCAGCTCAGGCTGGGAGGATCTGCTGCTGGGGACACAAGAGCAGCCCGGGAAGCACAGCTGAGCTCTCCAACACTGGCATCAGAGGCACTGAAGAATTTAAGGACTTCATTTGACACAACTCATTTAAATGTCTCAGACTCCCAGCAGCAGCCTAGAGGTGGGGGAATGCAATAATGAACCCGGGTGCTCAGGTCATTTCCATTACAGAAGCATTTCAGCCTCTTTGGAGAAGCTGCAGCAACTGGTGAATTTCAAAGCTGAGCCTACAGACATATGCTCCATGGCTCGAGAGGGCTGGCTGCTATTTTTGTATGTGCTTTCCTGGGAAAAGCCAGCATTTCACAAACAAGTTCAGCTAGAGGAATCATTGTATATTCATTCCTCGCTCCCTCAAAGGATCCAACTTCCAGGATCCTCCCCAAGAGCAGCTCCAGCAAAGCACAGATGGATGACTCTGGGTTTACCCTTCCTAGGTTGTCTGAGGCAGAGAGTTACTGAACATAAGTTTTTCTCATCATGATCATCATTTAATAGGTCACAGATGGCACAGAACATTATGGCATCCTGACTTTTGTGCCCATTCATGCTGTTGTTTGTTCAAAAAAATTAATCTCAAAGGCTGCCAACCCCTGTCTTGCTCAGAATCACCTTTTTACCTTCTCACCATCTGCTCTGAGCCCTCGAGGGTGAGTCAGTGAGTCCAGCCTGAGCTGCAACTCACTGGGTTGCATCAAATTTGAAACCATCCAGCACAAAATGTACCTCATTGCTACTGATCCCTGCAGGACAGGCAGCACTTCCCTGCCCAGGCCAGCAGTACCAGGACCACTGCAAAGAGAAAATGTTTTGGAGGTTTGTACCCACAGCCTGAGTCCAGCTACCACGCAGCCCCATCCATCAAAATCCTTCTTTAAAATCAGCCAGGCCTGATGATGGATAACATCCAAATCCACACTTACCTGGTCCACTGTCTCCTGAAACCTCAGCAGAGCAGACAAACTGAATTATTCCCTATTTCTCATCTGGCACCCCTTTGCTAGCATGGATACTTTGCCTTAAAAAAAATCCACCTCATTTATTTTGAGCCTATTTTGGGCCTTTGCAACTTGAAGAGTCACTTCATATTCTCCTCTGGCCTCCAATACTTTTTTTTCCATGCCAGTTAGGCCAAAAGGAGACTTTTTTTTTCAGCTAAAGAAACAGAAAATGGGATGAAAATAGGAGATCACAGTCCAGATTTCAGCACTGAACATGACATACATGGCCTTTTCTGTACAAAAAGCCCAAAATCTGATTATGTAGATTATTCTCTCACGTCACACTTTGATACTCTTATGCAGTTCAAGGCTTCTAATGTGTCTTTCAGAGAGAAGGGCTTGCATGAGGCCCTCAACAGAGAGCCAGGAAGGAGGGGAAAAAAAAGTGGATTTATCCTGTCATTCAGCCAGCCACCAGAGCCCCAGCAGGAAGGTGGGGGAGCCTGGCACTCTGCCACCAGAGAAAACCCAAGGAAAGCTGCTCTCTTTTGAGCCAGCCATATGGAGATGAAGCCTTGAGCTGCAGCATGGTGAAAGCTGCTCCTTCAGAGTAGATCTGCTACTCACAGGCAAGAAGGGAGTGGGGTGTGTGGGCTCATTGAGGAATCAGGATAAACAGCAAGCTCCTCTGGAAACAGAGCTGGTGATCCAGAAGGGGGAAATGTAAAGCTGCAGATAAAGCATGCAGCAGCTTCAGCTCCCTTGGAGCGTGCAGAGCTCACCAAGGTGAGGGGCAGGGACACACCTGAAGGGTGGGGTCATCCAGAGGGACCTGGGCAAGCTCCAGCACTGGGTCCATGGGAAGCCCACCAGGTTTAACAGGACCAAGTGCTGGTGCTGCACTTGTGTTGCAGTAAGGGAGAAAAATTATAAAGAAAGGCCTCATAAAATCAAGGCTGCTCTCCCAAATTCAATGGCTGGCCTTGTCAAGCTGGCCCTTTGCAAGTTCCCATGTGAAGGCAGTCCTGGTGTGAGCAGGTCATTAGCATAGCAATCTATTCCTGGGTGAAAAACAACCAGCCCCTGTATGAACTGCCTTTACACCCTTAAAAAATGAAAACTATCTCTCACAAACAGCTTTTCCTGCATGTACACACCAGTTTGGGTTTGATTGGTTTGAGTGACCAATCAATACAGAATAACAACTTGTTACTAAAGAAAGTAATTGGCAAGAAAGTTGCTGCCCAATTGGAGTCACACATGAGGTCTGTAAAGCTGTATAAAAACCAGTTCTGTGAATAAAGAAAGAGCTTTTTTCCACCATGAAGCAAATGGAGGCCTGTGTGATTTATTCCCATACACTTGGGTCCAGGTAAGGCCCAGAATTAGGATTAATCCAGGCTGGGATGGAGCAGCCCTGGGAGAAGGACTTGGGGGTGCTGGTGGGTGAGAGCTGGACCTGCCCCAGCCCTGAACCCCCCAGTGGGGGGGGCAGGGGAGGGGGATTCTGCCCCTCTGCCCCTGTGCTCAGGTGAGACCCCACCTGCAGAGCTGCCCCAGCCCTGGGGAACAACAGCAGACGGTGTGGAACTGCTGGAGTGAGTCCAGGGATGATCAGAGGTCTGGAGCACCTCTGCTATGGGGAAAGGCTGGGAGAATTGGGATAGCTCAGCCTGGAAAAGGCTTTGGGTAACCTAATTGTGGCCTTCCACTAGCCAAAGGGAGCCTACAAGAAAGATTTAGCATTTTATTGGCTGGCAGAATGAAGCTCAGAGTCACATTAAATTCTGAAAATCTCTGGAAGAAAAGTTTTGTGTCTTTTCTAGTGAGTGACATTAAATTCTGAAAATCTTTGGAGGAAAGTTTTCTGTCTTTTCTAGTGAGTCACTGGTCTGTTCCCACTGCCAAAGGAAAGAAAGGAAAGCAAAGCACTGCTGTTACCCAGGACTACCTAAATAGCTGTGGGTTTGGTAACCAAGGGGAGGTACAGCTGCACTGGAGGGGCTGCACTACAGCCCAGTCCCAGTGGCCACCCTGTTTGCACAAGCACTCAGCCCAACCCTGCTGCCAGCCCCATAAATCTCAGATAAAAGAGATGTCTCTGTGGTGAGATGCTGGCTGAGGCACAGGGCCCCACACTGAGGGTCTGCTTCAAGCACCATGGAAAAGCTGAGCCAGCCACTTCTGTGCTCCACCTTCTGCTTCAAAGGGAGCAAGAAATACTCCCTCACTGAGAGGTGAGAGCCATTAGCAGCTGCAGGGATAATTGCACCTGCAGTGGTCTGGCAAAATGGGACTGCAGAGTAGATATTGCATACCCTAGAAGATATAAACAAAGTTTTACCCCAGTTTTGTTTCATTCTGTACATACTTTCCACTCCCTCCAAGCCTTCAAAACTGCAGTCAAGTCATTTTTAGCAGATCAAAGAGACCTAAGCCTGATAGTTTTTCTGAGTACATTTAAAAACTGATTTATTTACCAAAAGCTGCCTAAAATATGTGGAGTTCAACTTGAACATGTTAGACTTGGCTAAAAGCCATCCTGTCCTCTACTGAAGGCAGGAGTGCTATAGAAAGTAAATACCATCCTATTGTCTCCAGGTTTCTGCTAATCCCTTAGGAAAAAAATAGGTAAATTAAAAAAATTGTATTTGACAGTCAAAAAATTGTATTTAACAGACTTTCATGCCATGAAATACAGTAACACTTGAGCTGCACTAAGGATTAAAACATGTATTGCCAGGGACAGCTTAGAGCACACTTACACAACCAAAATAAGAATACAATGAAATGAGAGTATCATGCCTGCAGGATTCTCACAAGCCTGTTTAGTATTCTTTTCTTCCTTCTGCATGACACCAAAGACATTTCCAAGTGGCTTTCAGCTATCACAACCCCTTGTTTATTAAAGGCTCGTGTTTGAAGCAGAATTTGGCCCTGATTTCACTCACTTCCTCTTTGTACCCCTCACCTTTTCCCTTGGATTGTTACTCCATGTGAAAAATGCCCACTTTATGATTGGCTTTTTGCAAATATTAAAATGAATATGATATGTGTTATGTTAGAAAGTGATGCTGTATTAATTTGCTTAGGTAGTTAAATAGAGTTTTAGGTTATAACATAATGTCTAAATAGAAACCATGCTATGTAGGATACTCTTTTTAAGAGAGGAATGAGGTACTTGTACCAGATAGCAGCCACAGGACATCTCAATCTTTCAGAAAAAGAGAATTTGTTGCTCCATTATCAGAAGAAACAAACTTCTTCCTGCCTCATTCAGCCCTGAAGACGCCGTCAGGATTCAGAGGCAGGAGCTGACACTGCCCAGCCAGAATCCTGTGTGTGAATGGAATTGATGCATCATGGATGAGGTGTATGAATATGCAACAGGCTGTGGCTTTTAAGGGTTAATCCTCTGTTAAGGTGGGTCCTTTTTGGGCTTATTTTGCCCAGAAAAGGCACCCAGACTGTCCTTAACTCTTTGTTTTTATTGTCTCGTATTGTCCTAAATCCTAATTGTCCAAATTTTTATTATTATATACCTATTATATATCTATGTACAGATATACTATATAGATATTTAATACATATAATTATATTACTATAAAATTATGGTAATAAAATTTAAAAATTTAAATTTTTTTAAAATTTTAAAAATTATGTAAAATTTATGGTAATATAAAATTATGGTAATATAATTATATGTAATATATGTATTAATGTCTATATAATATATAGATATGTAATATCTATATATTATATAAAGAGATATATAACCATTTTATTTCTATTTTTATAACCATTTTATTACTATTAAATAGTAATAAAATGGTTATAAACTGCTAAAATTCTAAAAACAAATGACTGGCGTTTTTCACACTCCAGGAAGAAACAGGAGGCTCATCCTTGCCTTTCCTCTGAGCGTGCTCACTCTTTAAACTCCTTGGTCCTCCCCTCCACTCAGCCCTTGCTCCGCAGAGCTCAGCCAGCAGTGCCTTTGCTGCTGCCTTCTCATCTTCCCACGCTGCGGGCTGCTATTGCATTTCCCCGGCTGGCTCCACCTCTCCTCTTCCCACTCTCTTTCCTCTTTAGATTCACTTCAAGGCCAGCTTCCCTTCCTTGCTGCTGGGCTCACACAGCTGGGAGTGTGGTAAAGCAGGGGGAGGGGAGCAGAGCAGGGAGCTTTTATTCAGCAACGCTTCCTTAACCAAGCAGCTGCTTTGAAGCCCCAAGGTCCAATTTCAACTGCTGAAGTTGCCAGTAATAAAAAACAGCTAAATATAACAGTGCTTTCAAAAGGCAGGTTTGAGATGGGGGACTGGTAAAGCTCTCCAGCTGAAACACAACCGAATCTGGAAATACACAGCTTAGGTGTCATAGCCAGTAAACACCTGCTGGAGTGAATATTTGGGCTCTCAGAATGGCTTGGGTTGGAAAGGACCTTAGAGCTGATCTCATTCCATGGGCAGGAACATCTTCCACTGTTCCAGGGTGCTCCAAGCCCTGTCAAACCTGGAACACTCCCAGGGATCCAGGGGCAGCCACAGCTTCTCTGGGCACCCTGTGCCAAGGCCTGCCCACCCTCACAGGGAAGAATTCTGTTGCATCCATGATAGCAGCTAAATAGAAATTAAGGCCTTGAGGAAGGCAAATTTACATCAGTGCTGTGGAGACCTGGCAAAGGAAGCAGGAACCAAGAGCCTTGACAAACAAAACTGCCATTCTCTGCATTAAAAAAAAAAAAAAAAGTTCCATTCTCTGCATAAAAAAATAAATTATCTTGGTAGTCTGTTTGCATGTGTAAAACTTGCCCAGAGCAAAGTCTCTAAGGTGCTGGTAAGAAAGCTGTTAAGGGATAGGATGAGTGGCACAGAAAATCACACCAAAGACCAGATTCTGCTCTGCAAAGTTTGACTGCCATATCTGAAGCATCTACAAAATCACACCTCCAGGTCACTAGAGCCAAAATAACCAACTGAGGGGAAAAAAACCCAACCCCAAACAGGAATAACAAGTCTAAAAATAGCAATGTTTAAGTTTACATTTTTGGACAATAGTACTTTCCACCCATTCATTTAGCCAGAACAAATTCTCACCCTTTCCAGTGTCTGAATCTGCAATTCCTCCTGGCCATTTATTCCTGTAGAACTCCTCTTCCCCTGCTGCCCTTTCCCTAGTTATTTCCTCATAAAACAAATGCATTTTGCCTCACTAGAACCCATCACTGCAGTGCACACCACTCACAAAATCTATATTCAGCAGTTTCCACTTTCTCCCTCTCCCTGTATTTTTCTGATACAAGAAGTCTTTGCATGAAAATATTCTTAAACCATATCGCAGCTGCATTGGAAATAATACTTTTTATACAACTGGTTTGGGGTTTTTTTTTTGTTGTTGTTGTTATTCCTAATGATTACCATGGTTGTAAATTAAAGGCACAATTCCATTCCTTTTCTGAGGAGCCTGAAGGATGGGGAGGGAGGTGATCCTGCCTCTCCACCCAATGCTAGGGAAGCTACACCTGGAGGAGGGCTGTTAAATGTGTGCTCCCTCTGTACAAGACATGGATTTACAGGAGAAAATCCAGCAAAGGCCCAAAAGAGGATGAAGGGACTGGAGCATCTTTCATGTGAGGACAGTTTGAGAGAGCAGGAGCTGCTCAGCCTGGAGAAAAGGCTCAGGGATGATCATATCAGTGATGTGAGGGGAAGGAATGAGGCAAAAACAAACAAGAAATTCCATCTGAGCAAAAGAAAACCCTTTTTGACCTTGAGGCTGGTGACACACTGGGACAGCAGAGAGGTTGTGGAATCTTCAGCTGTGGGGATGTTCAGATCCCAGCTGGACAGTCCTGGACAGGCTGCTCTCAGTGACCCCACTGCAGCTGCAGGTTTGGGCTGGGTGATCCCTTCCAGCCCAAACAACACAAGTTCAGGGTGAGAATATCTGAGAGATTAGCTAAAACCTGTCACCATGATATTTCCTGAAAAATCCTTTTTGCCCAGGATTTTCTCCTGGGAAGCTGAGAAGCCTCGGAGAGGAATGAAAATAATAATTATCTGATTGCTTCTCCTGTGTTTTTTGCTTTGGAATGGGGCTTGGACATTGTTTACCAGCAGGTGAATGTTTGATTGGTTCCATGTTAATTGTTATTAATTAATGGCCAATCATGGTCCAGCTGTGTCAAGGCTCTGAGGAGTCACAAGTTTTTATTATTCTTTTATTTTCTAGCCTTCTGATGTATTCTTTCTCTTTCTTTAGTATAGTTTTAGTATAACATTCTTTTAATATAATATAATAAAATAATAAATCAGCCTTCTGAGAACATGGAGTCAGATTCTTATCTCTCACCTTGTCCTGGGGACCCTCACAAACACCACAAAAACCCAGATAGTGACACTGCCCCACCAGTTCCAGCCATGGCTGTGAGGCAGGACCAGGGCTGGAATCCAGTTCATGCAGGAAACAGTCCTGCAGCCTCCTTCATTCCCTGTCCAGCTGGCAAGCTTCACCCAAACCCTCACCCAAGCCCTTTCTGGGACTTGTGGAAATGCCAATACCATGGAGTTTATCTTCTCCTCACTGGAGGGGAATGTTGATTATCTGCAGCTTTTGATGTGCATTTCTCAGAGCTCAGCTACATCCCTCCCCAAAGAAATGGATAAGTCAGCTTGCCTTGAGCAGCATCTGGATCAGCTTTGGACATGTGTGTGTGTGTGGGCAACAGAGATGATGTTGCACTCTGGCTCAGTTCATAAAAAACGTGATTAAATGTCCACAAAAGATGCTGGCCACTTCCACACCCTTGGTTGAAGAGTGAAGATTTTATGCATCTGCAGGACAAATCCTTTTTCACCCCATTTGTTTCCCAAAGCTGCCTGTGGCTGGCTCAGCTCTCCAGCTCAGCAATGATGGATCCATGCCAGATGCCACAGCAAGTTCAGCACCTGACTTAACTGCAGCTTCCTTGATGCAGGGATCTAGTTTTATTTCTTTCTAGACTTCCAGGGAGTCTAGTTTTATTTCATGAGTCTTATCTTAGATGTCCTGCCCAATAGCTTTGACCACAGCTGCATTCTGACACAAGTCACTGCACACCTTGAGTCAGGAGAGCTCACTGAGCTCCTTTTTTAAAGCTGAACAGAGACAGCACAAAAATATCCCCTTTTACTCAGAGTTGAAATGAAGGCCTTTGTATGCAGTCACAAAGTGCACTCGACTGACTCACAGTTGAAAGAAGAAATAAAACCAATTTGGTTTTAAATCACACTTTAAACCCACTTTTCCCCTAGGAAAGGTTTAAGAACAAAAATTGGACTAATAATACCTCAGGAAACCTCAAGGTAAACAAAAACCTAATTGTGAGGAAGAGAACAAAAGTGGGGTTTGCTGCTGCCAGATGCCTCCTTTCCTAGTGTGTGACTCAGCCAAAGGCCTGACAACACTAAACTGCCAACAAAGACAACTCCTCTTCACAATTACATAAACACCATCAATCCAAATCATTAATTCCACCCAGAAGATCACACTGAGGTCTGTAAAGCATTGGAACAGGCTGCCCAGGACAGGGATGGAGTAACCATCCCTGGAAGTGCTCAGAAACCATGTGGATGTGGCCCTTGAGGACATGGGTTAGTGGTGAACATGGTGCTGGGTTGATGGCTGGACTTGGGTGAGCTGAAAGGTCTTTTCCAGCCTTCAGAAATCTGTGATTCCGTGGCCATCAGGTGGAGCAGAGGAACCTGCACAGAAGTGCTCATGCTTCTCATCTCCTCACGAGCTTCAGTTCACCTGTCAGGAGCCCACAAGCTCAGCTCGAAGCCCTTGAAGATGTGATGGAATAAAAACACATCCCTTTCCAGGCAGAGGGTGATGGATGGCTTTGGAGCAGCCCCAGCCACAGGCTTGGCTTCATGCAAAGCTTCTGCAGCAAACCCTGGCAAGAGGCAAAGTAAGGGGAGCTCTATTACAGCAAATCACAGAATCCCAGCCTGGGCTGGGTTGAAAAGGATCTTAAAGCTCATCTCATTGCACCCCCTGCCATGGGCAGGGACACCTTCCCCTAGACCAGTTTGCTCCAAGCCCTGTCCAATCTTGAACACCTGAAGGGATGGGGAGCCCCCAACTTTCTGGGCAACAGCAGAATGGCTGAAGTGCCCAGGGAATGCCCCAAGAAGGATGTGTTAACCAGCAAGGACCCAGTTAAACCTCGAGGCACAGACTCCCACTCAAATACTTTGGAGCTCCAACAGTCCCCTTAGGGACAGGGCAATGTCACCTTGCTGGGGAAGGCTGGAAGGGCCACCTTTCCTCACACTGTGAGCAGCAGCCACTCTTAAAGCCTTGATATGCTGCTGAGTCTAGAAATAGGAGAGTCAGCTTGTCTTCTGTTCTGCCCATTTCTGTGCAGAGCTTGAAAGATTTATTCTGTGCAATAATGAGCGCAACCACAGCCCTTACTTCTTTCTTGGCAGCTTTATTAAAACATTGCATTGCTTGATTAGGTTAAACCATTTCATGTCAAGATTTACACCAACCCTAAAATAAGTAATTTTGTTATGTATGACTTTTTCTTTACTAAGCTTAAGGGAAATGCTCCCTAACCTCTAAACAAACCTGCAGTTCAGAGCTGAGTGCTCACAGCCTCTAAAAAACAGAAGCTTGGCACCTCCAAGAGATGGCTCTATCTAGAGGTTTGGAAAAGCCATTCATAACAGATTTACTTCTGAAAAGATTATCTGACAAACACTGACAGCTTCTCAGCTTGGCTGTCCCACTGAGCCCTGCTCTACTCCTTCCTGCCCACCTCCACGACAGGCAGCAGGAAGAGCAGGACAATCCCACAGCCCCACTCTGCATTCTTGCCTCAAAAGTATCCCAGCCACAGAAATCCAAATCCAACCAAGTGTTTGCCTTCAGCATGATCATGGAATTCTTGGCTAGACAAACTTGAGCCTAGCTCCTGAGGCAAGTGCTGATGGGACATTCCAGGTGCCCAGAAGTCAAGCATTGCCAGCTGGCACTTGGCTCTTCTCTGCATCAAAGGGACCAGCAAAGTGAAACACTGATGGCCAAAGCAAAAACAACTTGTTATTGTTACTTGTTGGATGATTGCACTGCCAGTCCCTTGAGTTCCCTTGTGATTATTTTACAAGCTATAACACCCAGGCAGCAATAATTCTCCTAAAACAAACAGAGAGGCCTAGACTCAGCATGAGGAAATGACTTGTTTTCTTAGGCAGTTTTTAAAGGTACAGTCCACCTCCTGCAGGGATCTTTTCTCCAACCCCCTCACTGTGCACAGCTCCCTGCAGTTCTGAAGCTCAAGCTGTACTTGTGGATATCTCTGCTCAAGATGTTTCAGGATACTTTACACTGGCAAGACTTTGCTCCTGCCACAAACAAGGAAACAAAGCTTTGAAGTTACAGTTGAAAGGCACAGTTTGAGGACACACCTAAAGCTTTACTGAGCAAAGAACCTTCCAATAAGGAAAGGAAAAACCACAAATATTAGTTAGTGATTAACTTATTCAGGAGACAAAGGAACCTTGTTTGTGTGTGGAGTATCTTACAGAGCAAGAAACATAATGAGATTGTGTTGGTCCATTCTCACTGCAGAATTCCGGCAGAATTCACACAAATGAGGCTGAAGCACTTCTCACCATCGTTTCTAAGTTGCAAAGCAATGGATAATTATTTAATTTACTTTCAGAAGAAGGAAGTCCACCGTGACACCTATATCCAACTCTTTCCCTCAGTACACTGATTAAATAGCTGCAACTTGTTTGCATCAGGTGTTTTATCATTTCAGCAATGCCATACTCACAGCACACAGAGAGGTGGAACAGCTGGAGGATCACAGGAGAAGGAAATCACAGCTCCTGGTGGCCAATTTCCTCAGGTTCCAACGCTGCAGGAGATGCCTCTCCCAGGAGTGCATTCCTGAGGAAAGCAGGCAAAAACAAACCACAGACTTCAATAAAACAGCCTAAAACCCCTACAAGGCATTGTGTAATCTTACAGCACTCAGGCTTAGAGCAGGATGTGTACCTGCCTTCCTGCCTGCACATTTAGGGCAGAATCAGAAGCACTGAAACATCTCCTGTCAGGGTCAGTGGCTCATGACAAAACCCTGCAGCACAGAGAACCACAGGGAGCCTGGCATAGGACCAAGGGAGCCTCCAGCAGCATCCTCATCCTAGGGCAGCAGGCACACCAAGCCCACCCTGGGAGCCTTGTGGAGCACAGGAGGCAAGGCAAGCCTCTGGGAAACCAGATCTAGGTTGAGGACTTGCAGCTTCTCTCTTTTTCTTCTTCTCCCTACCCAAATTATAGCCCCACACTGCATTTCAGCCTCATTTATAGCCTTGTGAGGAATGAGCACAGCTGGGGCAGAGCCTGTGCCCTCACAGCTGCCTTCACCCAAACAGCTGCACCTGAAGGAGCTCTCCAGCAGCACAAAGAGCCATCACATCACCATGGCTCCTGCAGGGAAGTGCTGAGAGATAAGGGGAGATTGATAAACAGAGAACCCACCACAGCCATGGCAAGGGGGGCTATGGCAACTTTGGGTGGGTTATTTTGTTTGAGCCTCTACCCCACAGCTGGAGAACAGCCTGGCAGCAGTCCAGGGCCTGAGGAAATGGCTGGAGCTGGGTCAGGGGATGTTTAGGTTGGATTTTAGAGAAAGGTTCTTCTCCCAGAGGGTGCTGAGCGCTGCTCAGGTTCCCCAGGGAATGGGCACAGCCCCAAGGCTGCCAGAGCTCCAGGAGGGTTTGGAAGCACTGCCAGGGATGCCCAGGGTGAGATTGTTGGGCTGTCTGTGCAGGGCCAGGGGTCAGGCTCCATGATCCCTGTGGGTCCCTTCCAGCTCAGCATATTCTGTGATTCTATGATTTTTTCAAGTTTTAGCTTTGTGAGCACAAAACTGATCAGTGCTCAGCAGCCAAATTCCTCCATATGAATAGAGAATTCTGCTTTTCAGACATACTCTGCTCTTGACAACAACCTCCCATCTTAAGTTTTTGATAGCTTGGATTCCAAGAAGAGCTCATGAAGAGCTGTCTTTGGGATTACAGTGAGCTATGATATTAACTTTTATTTATTAGATTCCCAATGAGCAGCCCTACTGCAAG
Source organism: Serinus canaria (assembly GCF_022539315.1). Lineage (NCBI taxonomy): Eukaryota > Metazoa > Chordata > Aves > Passeriformes > Fringillidae > Serinus > Serinus canaria. The sequence goes on along the minus strand of NW_026108147.1, from coordinate 3,957,045 downwards.
TTTCTTTTTATAGCTGCTCAAATTAAACATGTATGACCTGTCACCCTGTAGTCAGTCTCAGTGTTATCTCCTTGCTGAGAAACACAATGGAGAACAACAACATTCCCTCTTCCACAGCCAAATAATTTTTAATCACCTCAGCCACAGAACTCCTATTGGTAATCTGTCCTCTGGGCCCTCCTTGTTCTTAAAGCAGAGGCTGCTAGAGAATTCAATTAATGTGTCCCCCAAGGATAACACATTCAATCACAATAAAAAAAAGCATGCTCAGATGGAAAAGAAACTCCAGCTCCAAACTTTTGTGTCCCAGTGGGCAGAACACCATTAGCCTCATGAAATAAGGAAGGCTTTGGGTTTCTGCCTTGGCAACAAAATCTTTGTTGCCTCTGAATTTCTCCCCTTTTAGGATGATCTGCCATCTTAATCCAGGGAAGCCCAAAGGAGTTCTTGGGGTCAAACCTTCAGAAGAACAGTGTTGGGTCTGTTGTGCTCATTTGGCTTTCCCCATCTGTTGAAGAATATGTAAATCCTATATGCCACCACTTCCACTGCTCAGGTGCCTAAAACATTATCCAGTTTGCAGAGAAAAAAGCATGGATTATATCCCAACCCTTTTTGAAGGGCAAAATTCTCAAAGGAAAGCTGTATTCTGTCTAAGGCTTTGCCCAGTTGGAACTTTCTGCTGTAGTATTTATCACTGAGTCACAGAATCACAGAACAGCCTGGAGCTGGAGGGGACCCTCAAGGATCATTGAATCCAACATCTGGCCCTGCACAGGACACCCCACAATCCCACCCTCTGCATCCCTGGGAGCATTGTCCAAATACTTCTTGGGCTCTGACATGCTTGGGACCATCACCACTGCCTGACTATCAGGCCAGAACTTCATGTGGGGAAAGAACTTTTCCTAAAATCCTGCCTAAACCTGCCCTGACACAGCTCCAGCCGCTTAGCTCAGCTTCCCCACATCATCTTCAAACAGAATCTTGTGTCCCAGTCACACAGACCTTGAACAAAACCAACCATTGTCTTGCTCAAGCAGGGTAAAGTGTGAAGAATTTCAAGCTCCCTACACATGGCCAAAAATGGTCCAAACCAGCTGAAGCACAGAACAAGCCTGCAGCTCTTAGTGGATTTGCTCTCCATGTCATGGGTTGGAACTGTAGGATCTTTAAGGTCTCTTCCAGCCCAAACCATTCCATAATCAATTTGTTTCCACTGGACCTGGGGGCATGCTACAACTCCAGAGGACTAGAGCTTCAAAAACATACATTTAAAATAAATTTTCCACACATCCTGTCCCACCAACCTAAAATATGCAGGCACTGGGTAGAAACCCAGCTTCCCAAACCATCCTGTTGTCAGCAGCTGCAATGCTGCATAAACATACCCAGGGACAACTGCTGAGTCACAGCAGCAGCACGAGATTATCCAAGGTTTGAAAAATCTGGATTTCAGAACAGAAACCGCTGTGTGGCTGTCAGTTAGCAGCGAAACAAAACACAGCATTGAGGGGAGGGGAAAAAAGAAAACAAAGCCAAACTGTTGGCTATGTTGGGTAACTTTTCCAGTCTTCTCAGCTTGTGATAGTGGCAGATGGCCCAGTCTGTAAATTAGCAGTTACCAGATGGGCCCCCTAAGTAGCTTTACTGCAGTAAATTGATTTGTTCGTGGATTTGGTATTAAAATGTCCTTTGCTGTCTGGGCAGTGTTTGGCCACAGAGCTGCAAATTCCACTTGATTGCAGGGAAGGCCAAAACCCCAAACATGCCTGTTGGGAAGCTACTTCCATGTGTGGTGGTTACTGGTGAGTCCCAGTCAGCAGCCAGGTGGGCATACTGGAGGTACCTGGCTCTGCCAGAGCAGACTCAGGAGACTGAGGATCCCTTCAAACTCAGGGTATTCTATGACTCTATCCTTTAGTTCTGGCCATGGATGATAAGTACAGACAACTTAGCAGTGAGAAGCTGGGATAGGACACCCTGACCTAGGGAAATATCTGTTGGGTTGATACAGCAATTTCAGGACACAATTCTCATTGTGGGAAGGAATTCAGCTTATCAGATACTTCAGTGCCATCCATCTGTCTCTCCTTCTTCCCTCTGTACCCTTTGCCTCTCCTCCAACCAATTTCACAGAACCCCAGAATTCCTCTGGAAGTCATCCAGTCCAGCCCCCTGGGTCACCTAGAGCTGGTGACACAGGAGTACATCCAGGTGGGTTTGGGATGCCTCCAGGAAGGGAGACTCCCTGGGCAGCTGTTCCAGGCCTCTGCCACCCTCAGTGAGCAGAGGCTCTTCCTCATGTTGAGGTGGAACTTCTTGTGGTTTAGATTGTGGCCACTGCTCTTCATCCTGCTGCTGAAAAGATTCCAGCACTGCCCTCTTGGCACCCACCCTGGACAGATTTGTATGGACTGATGAGATCCCTCTTGGCACCGACCCTGGACAGATTTGTATGGACTGATGAGATCCCTCTTGGCACCCACCCTGGAGAGATTTGTATGGACTGATGAGATCCCTCTTGGCACCGACCCTGGAGAGATTTGTATGGACTGATGAGGTCCCTCTTGGCACCCACCTTGGAGAGATTTGTATGGACTGATGAGATCCCTCTTGGCACCCACCTTGGACAGATTTGTATGGACTGATGAGATCCCTCTTGGCACCCACCTTGGAGAGATTTGTATGGACTGATGAGATCCCTCTTGGCACTCACCCTGGACAGATTTGTATGGACTGATGAGATCCCTCTTGGCACTCACCCTGGACAGATTTGTATGGACTGATGAGAGCCACTCTCAGTCTTCTCTTCTCCAGACTAAACAGGCCCAGCTCATGAAGTTTCTCCTCATCAGAGAAGTGCTCAAGACCCCTCATCATCGTTGTGGCCTCTGCTGAACCCTCTCCAGCAGCTCCTTGTCTTTTCTGAACTGTGGAGACCAGAACTGAACATAAAGCTCCTGAAGTTGCCCCAACAATTTTGCTGGAGGTGCTGATGAACCACAAGTGCAGATTCTGGCCCTCCTCTGTCTGTTCTGCTGCTCAGCTGTGCAGTGAGCTCCCTGTAGCAGTATGTGCTGCCTTGGTATCCAGGCTGAACTTTGGGTGCTGAAAGGCACCTTTATTTTGTACTGCTAACCAGAATTTCTGCTCCTGTGTCAGTATCTCAAAGAGGATGGAATTACTGGAAAGAAAAGAAGGTCAGTATGTGATTTGCCTCCATTTCATGGCAGAGGCTGATAGCCAACATTCTCTAGCTTTGGTTGTTATCCTTCCAGAGCTCTGCTCAAGTAAGAGGAAATTGTCTCAGCAGTAGTGAGCCGGAAGCTAGAGATTGACATTTATTGAAGTGAAATACTCCACATTCCTTAGATTTCTTAATAAACCCACAAGTGTTTCCATCTTCCTAGAGCTTCTTTGGCATGTCCTGGCATGATATCCCCTAAGACTCAGTCCCAAAAGCCTTTGCATACATTTTAGTTCGTGTCAAAGGCTGGAAGCCATGACTTAATGCTCCCAGTGGTCCTCTGCAGCTGCAAGGCCTATAAAGTCACCAGGGAAGAGTGACAAACAAAAAGAAATTGCTCAAATTTCTGCAAGAGTACTGTCACATGATGGTTTATAGTTCTAATATCTGGATATTAGATATATAGCTGGCAAAACAAATCAAAGAGTTTTCCTCCTCAAGCCTGGAGAATTAATTCATTTGTCAACTTGAAAGTTTGTATTTCCTCAATTTCTGTTGCTGACAACAAAAAAATGGGCAATGGAGCATTGTTCCACCTCCCTTTTTTCCTCCATGTCCATTTCTCCCATTGTTTCAGAACTCCAAGTTAGATCTCCAACCACAGGTATAAGTACATACTATTGTTCCTAATTATTATTAACTTGACTCATACATCTCCACATGCCCACTTGGTCCTTAATCCAACACTAAATGACCAAAACCTGATCCTGAAAATGGAAAGAGCACCAGTGGCTGAACACCAATGGCTGTGATTAAGATATTTTCTGCCTCACTACTTAGTGAATGTATCCAGCATTGAGACAGGCAGCATCCAAACCCAAACTGCTGTGCTACAAACCATTACTGCTGAATGTTGTGTTTTTCTGCTGGAAAAGAAGCAGCAAGGCATTTCTAAAGCAAGTTTTTGCAGGGGAATGTGTGATTTAAAGGACTTTGCACTCCAGCTGATGAGATTGTTCAAATTCAGCGAGCTGTAACTACTACACATAAGCTAACACACAATTATTATTCTCCAAAAGAGCTTGGTTTCAGCAATATCAGTCCAAGGAAATCATGGGGTGCAAAGCCTGCTGCATTCAGAGCTGGAGGAAGTAAACCCTGGGCTCAAGGGAGTGCTGGGAATGACAAGCAGCTCTCTCCCTCTTCTCCTTCAGCACTTCACCCAGTGTCTGGATATCTGGCACGTCACATTTTCCCCAGAGAACTACTTGTTTGCTTTACTATCCCACCAAGCAGCATCCTACCCTGAGAACCAAGGCAGATATTCCTACTGGAATGCAAAACAATCTGGCATTTTTCAGGATAAGGTTTATTGTTGGAGCTTCATTTCCTGTTGGTCATTCTTCCTTCTCCAACTGTCCTCCACTCAGTCTCAGTTTGTCTTCAGATTTTACCCATGACCTGGGCTGGCCTGCCTTTTAACCTCTGTCTCTCAAGCTGCTTGATAGTCCTGTCCTCCTGTTCACAAAACTCACGTCTCTTGGCAGTGAAGCACACAAATTTGCATTGAACAATTTAAAAAGGAGCACAGAAGTCCATGTACCAGGAAACCTGTCTCTGCTGCTTGGGGCCCTGTCCCCATCCTCATACAGATGAGACTGCCTGCACTGCTCCTCCAGCTGCCCCTCAGATCTCTGCTGCCTTCCAAACCATCAGTGTCTTTTCCATGGAAGCCTGAACTGATTTTTCTAGATACTTTTGCCAGTCAAGTGGCTTAGTTGTGTGCTTTTATCAACCTGCCCTGGAGCTGGGGAGGGCAAGCAATGAGGGGACATGTTCCAGTCCCTCCTAATTGAAATCAAGCTCTGTTTATCAATAAATAACTGATATGAGGTGAAAATCAATTACTGTTGAAAAAGGAAAGGCTTTAGAACTGATCTGCTCACTGCAGTGCGAGTTATTTCACCTCACTACTAGCAATTGCTTTTTGTTTCCTCCCTCTTCCCAGACACCAATATCCCAGTATGCCCTTTCTAGCTGTCTTCAGTCACTAATTCCTTCCAGTTCAAGTCCTTCCAGAAGAGGCTGAAGCAAAAACCTACTGATAAGTTTGCAATCCAACCCGAGTACTTGGCTTATTCTCATTTTGGTGTCTTCCCTTCATTTACCATCCATTCCACTTTTTTACTGGCTTCACCCTTGCACCTCCCATTCCTGGCCCATGTTTGAGATTGTGGCTTGCCTGTCTTGAGAGCAAGGACAACACATTTATCCTGCTGTTCCCTGTTTTGTTCTTGGCAAAACCCTTTCTCTCTGCATACTGCACCATAGAGTACTGTGGGACTTTAGTTCTTAGAAGCATTTTCACTGCAAATCCACAAAGGCAATCCCTTAGACACATTCCCAGGATGCACAGACTCACACTGGAAAGCTGTACTTCACCATTTCTTGCACTTTAAGTGTGAGTACCAAAAGGTAGGCAGGGAAATGCTGTCTTCTTCATCCTCATCCTCCTGCAGTGGCTATGAAGAATTGAAAAGCAGGCTCCAGCTTTTGCCAGGTTTTGTGAATTTTCTTTCTTTATCCTTCTCATTGCCAGGCAGATCAAGCAGCTGGGCAGCTGCTGGGCTGTTATTTGTGCCAGGAGTGAGGGCTGTACAGACTCAAGCACTTCACACACTTGACTGCTAAAGTGCATCACCAGAGCAGGTTACACAAGCCCTCCTGGAAAGCCACACATTGTGCACAGCTGGGTAAGGAGATAAAAATAGCTGAACACTGGGACTAGGAACTGCATCAGTAGGGTCACCCTAACCTGAATTGTTCATGGTTCAGCAGCTTCTCTGAAGCCCATCCAGAGAGCCTGGGCTGGAACAAACCCCTTGTGTGATGCAGCAGCAGGCAGCAGTACTGGGAGTGCACTGAGAGCTTCCCTGCAGGGCAGAACAGGATGGTCTGATAGGTCACTGGAGAATCACACAATGGTTTGGGTTGGAAGGGACCTCAAAGCTCATCTCATCCCACCCCTGCCATGGCAAGGACACCTTCCACTATCCCAGGCTGCTCCAAGCCCTGTCCAACCTGGCCTTGGACACTTGGCACCAGACAGCCACAGCTTCTCTGGGCAGCTTTACCTCCTGTCTGTTTTTACAGGTATTGTATGTAATCTGAGCTGACTATAAAAGCCTTTTCCCCTCTTCCCAGGCCACCAGCTCAAACTACTTCAAGCTTGGGACAAACATTTTTATTTTCTCATACTTTATGGAATCACAGAATCATTTAGGTTGGAAAAAGCCTCCAAGATCACTGAGTCCAACCTGTGATTGATCCCCACCCTGTCACCCAGACCAGAGCTCTGAGTGCCACATCCAGGCCTTCCCTGAACACCTCCAGGGATGGGCACTCCACACTGCCCTGGGCAGCCTCTGCCAAGGCCTGAGCACCCTCTCTGTGAAGAAATTTCTCTTGATATCCAACCTGAACACAGCCTGAGGCTGTTCTCTCTCCTCCTGTCCCTGTCTCTGGGAACAGAGCCCAGCCTTCCCCCAGCTGTCCCCCTGTCAGGAGTTGTGCAGAGCCAGAAGGTCCCCCCTGAGCTCCTTTTCTCCAGGCTTCCTGTCCTCCTGGTTGGAGCCAGCAATGCCTGGGAGGCTGGAAGCTGGCCAGCCACAGGCAGTCCCTCTGCACACCATGTCCCAGCCTTTGGCACAGCTTTGTCCTGCATGGCATCAGTGTCACTTGCACTAGTGAGAACGCTGGAGATTATGCAAATTATCCCCAAGCTAATGCAGAATTGATCCCATTTAAATATTCATCAACTCAGAGTATTTAGGAGTTAAAAAAAAAAAAAGAGTAAAATAAAATAACTTACTGTTTTTCCTACACAGCCTACAAAGTGCTTGATTCTTTTCTCTTAATGACAAAAAAATGAGTAAATGTAAATCAGTGCATTTCATCTCTGTAGAGGGAAGGGACAAAACATAAGTTATGAAAGCTATTATGAAGTTTGTAGTGTACTAAGAACTCCAGCTAAATAGCTCAGCTGTTCAGAGCACATTTCAACCCTTTTTAGTGCACTTTTTTCCCTTTTTTTTTTTTTTGAACAGTGAAGCAATCCAGGCTTGAATAAAGCCTGGTCTGACACTGAACTGTTTCCCAGAGCCCAAGGACTGACTTCACTCCCAGGTCAGGCACAGATTTGGCTCTGTGCTGTGGCAGGGCACTGGGAGCTGTGTCTCAGCCCCCAAGGGCAGATGTTTAAGCACTCTCCACCAGTGATGTACACACACCAGTGCAAAAAGAGAACTGTCCAGGGAAAAGGAATAAGAGCTGCTGTGGAAGGATGAGGAAAGAGCAAGGACAAGCCCACACAGAGAGGTGGTGGTCATGAATCATCATATAAGCAGAACAGAGTATGGTTCTGTCATGTTGGAAAACTGATTCTTGTTACATTTTCCAGCTGCAGATCACTTGGAGACTTTTGAGTACAGAAGCCTCAGTCATTCAGCTTTGCACTTCAAAGCTTATCACTGATCATTGAGAAGCACTTACTTAAAACTCTTATTCTATTCACCAAAGTGCCATTTGCATGTCAGCTTTCCCTTTGGAGAATGAAGTTTTCCACAGTGGCCTTCCCTCAGCCTGCAAATCTGCAACTAAAAGTTGAAATGTTGAGTTGAGAGTGGAGTAAGTGCTACTGCTAAGCCATGAACACACAGCAAGTCCTGTTCAGAGCTGGGCAAAAGGGTTTGCATTACAATTACTTACAAGCTTCCCATTTTTTTTCCAAGGACCAGCTCAGCCAGACAGGGCAAAGCTGCACAGCCAGGATTACACAGGGGCACTAAAGGTTTACTCTGCTAAGTCCAAGTAGGGGAAACTTATTACAACAGCTCACATGTTCCAGAAAAAGTGCTGCAAAACTCCCACTGGCTTCAACCAGCAACCTCTGCCACAGAGGCAGAGGGAGGCTCTTGACTCTGATGATTTAGCCAGAATCAAACAAGGAGACTTCAGTTAGTGACTGGTTTTATTGGCACCCATTATTCAGTTTTTATTCATATTTATTCACTGTAACTTCTGTACATGCTTAGATTGAAACCCTGACTCCATCCCCTTCCAGCAGAAAATATTCTTTCCATGCTGTTTTCTTACAGCCTACAAATAGTTAAGAGCCAATTTTATTAGGCTGCCCTTATCACCTGAAGTGCTACTTTGGCTCCTGGAGAGCCCAGCTAAGCAAACAACTACTTCTCTCCCTCAGAATATTGGGGCAGGCTTCAGGCAGTGCTCTGTTGCAGCACACACCATCTTCTTCCATAGCATTTGAAAGCTGAACAACTTCTGCAGGGAAAAAAGGGACAAACATCTGACTGAACTTCCAGTTCCAACTAAAAAAAAAGGAGCAAAAGCACACACAAATGTGGCATTGTAGAGAAGAATCAAAAAGAAGCATCAAAAGCAGCATGGGCAGCAGGGGAGGGGCAGAGTCTGTAAACCCCCCCTGCCTCAAGCCCTGTGGTCCCAGCACATGGAGGACGTGGAGCTGTTGGAGCCAGGCCAGAGGAGACCACAAAGATGATGAGGAAGGTGGAGCAGCTCTGCTGAGAGAAAGGTTGGGATTCTTCAGCTCAGAGGAGAGAAGTTTCAGGGTGATTTAATTGTGGCCTTCCAGTGCCTGAGGGGAGCTCCAAGCAAGATAGAGAGGGATTATTAACAAGGGCCTGGAGCACCAGGACAAGGGGAAATTGCTTCACAGTGACAGAGGGCAGGGTTAGATGGGATATTGGGAAGGAATTCTTCCCTGTGAGGGTGGGCAGGCCCGGCAGGGGTTGCCCAGAGAAGCCGTGGCTGCCCCTGGATGCCTGGAAGTTTTGCAGGTTAAACAGAGCTTGGAGCAACCTGGGCTAGTGGAAGGTGTCCCTGCCCATGCTGGGGTTTAGAATGAAGTGGGCTTTAAGGTCCCTTCCAGCCTAAGCCATTCAGTGATTCTGGGACTTTCAGAGGCACAGGATTGTCTGTTCTATCAAACATTACTCAGGGCCATACAAAGCCAACTAGTTACCCAAGCTGCCAGGCTTTTATCAGCAGATTTTTCATCCCTGCTGGGTACTGGTTACAAACCATCAGCTGTCAGTGCAAGCCTGCTCCCTCAGATTGACTGATAACCAAGGAGTTGCCCTTCAGCCATGTGGATATTCCTCTGCTGACAAGCAGCAGCAGGCAAGAGAGGAGCACTTGACATTTGTGCCCTGACTCCTCCTGCTTTGCACAACTCCTCCTGCTTTGCATGAAGTTGTGCAGCACCCTGGGAGCTCTGACAGGACAGGTCTCAGAATGTGCTCTACATCCACTCAAAGCTTGAACTTCTCAGGGCAAATCATGGTCACTCTGGAGGTTACCCTGAGATGTTTCTCTCCTGCAGAAGACGGCTAAAGTGTGGATTTATATTTAGTCACACTCTGTTTTTCATTAAAACCCAAATGAGTCTTAGTTTTCTTCTGTCAGATTGAGTAAGAAATATTCCCTGCTTCTTCCAGGCAAATAGTCATGCTGCCAGATTTAAGCTTTTCTTAATCTTCTCTGGGAATGAATTATACTGAGGAACCACTTGAACTCCTCTGAAACTACAATTTCCTTGAGTGGCAAGCAGCCCAATTCTATAAAAAGTATCTGTATAAAGACAAATGTATTTGATGAAGGCTCCTGCTGATGTCAACATGAGACACCAGCAAGGATGATGGGTAAAAACCTGTCTGTGCAAAAGAAATAAAGCCAGTTCTGTGTGGGATGAGTGTAAAAAACCATGAAATGCTGCCAGCTCCAGAGTGCTGTTTGCATCAGTTTGGTTTTCCACATAAGGCATTGACATGCTTCATTGCAAAGTGATTTATAGCAGCATTAAAAATTCTTTCACTGCTTTGTTTTGTTTGGAGCTTTTCATTATCAGGGTTGGCACAACAAGCTTTTTTTGGGGCTGACAGACATCTCCCTGGATTTAGGAGCTGGAGATGTTTGGGAACACCTGGTAGCAAGTTTCCTTTAGTCTTGAGAGAAAGAAGAACCATTGGGAGTGATATTAAGCAGATAAATGAAGCTTTGGAGCTTTATTTCTCAGGCTGAGCATCAGAGCATGTTCTGTCTGGAGTCAGGGAGCCATCAGGGCAGCAATGACACCAGGGCCTGGCTGTGACACGGGCTGCTGGTGGCAGGCTGTGCTTCCAGCTGCCCTGGAAAATCCTCTGCAGCTCCAGCTCCCCCCTCTGTAACATCAGACTGAGGGCTGTTCATGCTCACACACACTGAAGGTAGCACATAGCCTTCAGTCTGCATCAAACCCAAAATAGCTCTGATGAAAAATGGATGCTTTACAGCCTAGAAGTCTGGGGTTTCAGACTTTGGTCAGCATTCCAGTGAATCCCATTGCAAATGGAGATATCTCAGGTTCCTGAACCACATTTTGAGAGGTTTGCTGGCATAAAACTCAGGCACTGCAGGGCAGGGTTTAGCTGAACTGCTGTGGTTTCATGAATCATGGTGCTGCCTCATCAACCAAGAAGTCAAGCCAGCCTCAGCTTCCCAAAAGGTTACTAAAATGCTGTTTAGCATTTTTAATAAAGGCAATATACACCCTCAAGGGCCCTGAGCAACATTAGTAACACCCAGTGACAATAAATGAGTAACATTAGAGAGTTTTTGGTAAAGGAACTCAACCAATGGCTTTAGCCACAGTAAAGAGAGGCTGCTGGGAGCTGGATTTGATGGGAGCCTGCTACTGGAATTGTCAGTGATTCTGCAACTGCTAAGGCAGCCTAAGCACTAAGTGATAAACTCTGTGAACTGAGTCAGCATTTACAGCTCCTGTACGAGAGGGAAAAGGGCACACAGTAAATCACCCATCTTTTGACAATAATGAATGATGCAAGGACGTTTTCAACCTTGTAAGTCCAATGTGTTTCTTAACTTCAGCTTCAGGCAGTTTTGTACCTGAGGGTGCCAGTACATTTGTTTGAAACCCTCTTGGCATGACCTCCAGTGACCATCAAATAATAAATGGTGATGTTGCATCTTGTGAAAAGATCAAGTAGCTTCTACTACTCAATAAAACAACAATTAACATTACTCAAAATGAAAGCTCAACATTTGTTCATATACTGGCACTGAAAGTTGCTCTAGAAGGGCAGCATGTCACAGAACCAGCGTGACTGTCATATCTTCTGAAAAATCCCTTTGCCAGGATTTCTTCTCCTGGGAAGCTGAGAAGCCTCAGGAAAAAATGGAAACATTATTATCTCATTTGCTTCTCCTGAGTTTTGCTGCTTTGGAATGTGGTTGGAGATTGTTTATCCAACAGGTGAGTTGTTTTTATTTAATGACCAATCCCAGCCAGCTGTGTCAGACTCCGAGGAGAAAGTCACGAGTTTTTTCATTAGTATTTTGTTAAACCTTCTGTTTGTATCCTTTCTCTATTCTTTAGTATAGTTTAGTATACCATTCTTTAATATAATATAGATCATAAAATAATAAATTAGCCTTCTAAGAACATGGAGTCAGATGCATCATTTCCTTCCTCCTCCATCCAGGGACGCCAAAAATATTACAAGCCAGTGCTTGATCTTGAGGCCTTTCTCAGAGTCAAACCCCACAGATAAACCTAAAGCCAGCCTCCAGCAGGCACAGACATACACAGACACATTCAAGCAGGGTGCTAAATCCAGAATTTAGATGAAAGAGTCAAGGTTTGCTTATTCACAAACGCTCCCTAGGCTCAATCCTTCCTGTTCCTCATTTCTCACTGTGCCTGCTCTCTCCCCCTTTGCCATTCCCTGAAGGGCTTTACCAGCCTCAGAACAGCAGAACAACATCATCTGAGCTGCAGCTGCCACTGGTGGCTGCGTGGGAGCATTCCAGCAGCAGCAAGGCAGCCACGTCCACACCAAGAGCTCTGACTGTGGGAAGGAGCTCCAGAGGATTCTTCACACTCAACTTTGTGCTCAGAGATCCTTGCTACAGCAGCCTGGAGATTCACATCCCAGCCCCTGGCATTGGCAGGAAGCAGGGAGGCTCTGCATGGCCATAAACCAAATAAAATCCATCTGGGCATAAGTTCATATTTATTAGCATTTCCAGTGCACAGTGCTACTTTAATTCCCCCACGGCTCCCAGGCTGCTGCATCTCACTGATGCATAAGCAGCCTTTCTGCTGCTATTATAAAACAAATTACCTCATGCATGAGTGGCCTTAATATCAGTTCATGCTCCAAGCTGTTCTCCTGTGCTGACATATGTACCCTCTGTTCACCCTGTGCTGCTGAAGGCAGATTGGCTTCCCAAACCACCCAGCAGATAGAGCAGGAAATGGATGATCAAATACTGGGTACAGCATTAGCTCCAATGCATTGCCCATATTCTGCTGCCTTTGCTGTGGTTTGCTGCTCAGTGTAAAAGGGGTTACTGGGTGAGCAAGAGGGTTTCAACCCTTCCCTTTGTCCTTTGCCATCCCAGCCTCATATGGCAGGTGTTTCTGTGCCTGTCAAGGCTGCAGAGCTCTCTCCCCATTAAGGCAGTGGTATCTGCAGTGATAAATTTCAGCCTGAGCAGCACTGGACACCTCAGTGAGTAAATAACCATGTCATAGAAGCACCAGTCACTGAAATGAGAATATTATAAATAGAAATATTCCCCATAAGCGGCTTGTGACTAAGCTCACTTTTGAGCTAATAACTTCCCATGGAGATGAACTCTGCAGGAAAGCTCACAGAGCTATAAATACTCAGAATTCATTAACAGATCTTTTTAGTTGCAAACATTCTTTTCTGGCTGTGCATCATGACACTGGTGCTCCCGACCCATTCTCCTTTCAAAAGCTGCAATTGTTTAACCCCCAGATCCAGCCACTCTCACAAATCCTCAGGAAGAAAACATTGGGGCACTTCTGAATATTAAGACCTTATTCCAGTGCCAAAGAAAGAAGATAAAAAAGAAAAACATGACAAGGAACAGATGCTATGTCATGAGCAAGTCTAGAGTTTCATACTCTGTCACCATGATATTTTCTGAAAAATCCCTTGGCCAGAATTTCTTCTCCTGGGAAGCTGGGAAGCTTCAGCTTCTCCATGTTTTGCTGCTTTGGAATATGATTTGGAAAATTGTTTACCCAGCATGTGAATTGCTTTTAATTAATGGCCAATCACAGCCAGCTGTGTCAGACTCTCTGAGTCTGTCAGGGGTTTATATTATTCATTCTTTTCTAGCCTTCTATCTGTATTCTTTCTCTATAGTTTTAGTATATCATTGAATAGAATAGAATAGAATAGAATAGAATAGAATAGAATAGAATAGAATAGAATAGAATAGAATAGAATAGAATAGAATAGTAAATCAGCCTTCTAAGAACTTGGAGTCAGATTCTCATCTCTCACCTCATCCTGGGGACCCAACACCACAACAATACTCTTCGTAAGTTTTAACATTTTGCTAATCTGTGAAGGAAAAAAGTATATTTTAAGGGCCTATGCTTGTATTCCGTGGGTTCTGAGGTAATGAGAATCGTGGATTTGTACTCAGTTCCAGTACTTACTGCCTGCCCAGCTGCATTTCCCAACACTGCTCTGCTGAGCAGTATGAACACTGACTGCCCGGGCTCACTGGAGCGGCAGATCCTCCATGGAGAGGTTTTTGTTCCCATGTGGTTGCCCAGCCCCCACATCAACCATGGACTTCTGAAAAGGCACTTGTGAATTGCAGCATTATTTGCATCCAAATAGTCTCTCAGGTGCAGATGTTCTCTTGCAACCATGCAGTGATGCTCCCTTGAGCAAGAGTTTAGCTTAAATCCTTTCAATTTCATTGCATAGACATGACCCACAAGAGCCCAAGATTTATTTTCTTATGTTGCAAGCTAAAAGCAGAGCAGGCCAATATCTTTTCACCTGGAAAGTCACAGAACAGGATTTTTTGTTGCTGCTTTTTTCTTTAATTCATTCACTGAAGGCTGGCACTGAGACCCAGACCTCCTGTTGCCATGTAGGTGTTTGGCAACAGCCTCCACGCAGGGATTGTGGTACAATATTAATGAGCTCTTTCTCATTGAACTATTAAATCAGGAGCTTTATGGATGCTTGACAGCAGGGCAAATCCATAGAATCCAGAATCCCAGAATGGTTTGGGAAAGGCTCTTAAAGCCCTAATTCCCCCTGCCATGGGCAGGAATACCTTTCACTAGACCAGGTTGCTCCAAATCCTGCTCTTGCTTCAGCCCCTAAGAATAATTCTGGTACAAAAGGAGGGCAGGAGTTCAGCTATGCAAGCCAAACTCTACAGGAGTCTCATGGCATCCTAGTATTTGCCCTTTTGTTGCACAGCAAAATGTTTTCTACAGCTGTCTGCTCCAGACAAGACCAGCAGCTGTGGCTTGGCCATTTTCTCAGCTCAGGACAACAACCTTGACTCTGTCTTGTCCTAGACTCTGCTCCTAGTCAGCTGGGCTTTTTCCAGCCAGCTCCATTTCTGGCTTCTAAATTTTATCCCAGAAAGGCCAGTGCCCCAGAACTTTAACTTGATCCCTTCAGTTTGATCAGGCAGCATGCTGGCACCTAAAGATAAGGACAAACTCCCAGATATCAGGCTGATTTTCAGGCATCTTCACTCCAATTAAACAGGACCCTGTGCTGTAACAGGATCTCTACATGTAAATGCATCAGCCAGTCCCAAGGCTGACAACCAGGAGCATCCTGGACTGCTGCAGGAAGGGAAATCACAGCGAGGAGAGCGAGCAGCATGCTCCAAGCTGCTGCTTTGTTGAGCTATTACTCACCAAGGAAAGAGCATAATTATTTTTCCATGCTTTCACGAAGTGAAGAGAGGATTCTTCAGCCTTATCTAATGGCTCATGCCTGCAGTGAGCTCAGACACAGGGACTAGCAGGCCTCTGTTCCCTGTAAGACCTTTTCCTTTCATACAGGCAAGTTATTTTAGGATTGTAGGTGTTGAGTGATGCCCATGTTTGCCTGTCACTGTGTATGTCAGCACACCAGGTAGCACTTACCCTGTACTCTCACTTTGCTTTGCAGAGGACTAGCTACTCATTTAGTTTCCAATTTTAATTTAATTTCAAGCTCCTGGCACTGTTTGCACTCCCAAGCCACTGCCCAGGCTTGCAGCACTGATGCACAGGGCAGGTACCTTGGCAGATGTGTTGCTGCAATTGGCCACAGCTTCTCCTCCAGCCTCTAACTTGCCCTATCATCTTTGAATTCAACCAGCTTTTCCTCCTCCTGGAAAGAAAAAAAAAGGTCTGTGAAAACAATCTGCTGTTGGAACAGCTAATTTTCAACACTAATGTGGACAGGCTCTACAAAATTACCTCAGCCTCATGTGCCTCTTTGTGCCAACTGCAATTATATTGATATTTCTTTTGTATCCTCCCCTCACCAGCAGCCAATTGGTGGTACAACACACAGGATTATCCTGATGTTTTCTGGTGATCCTTTCAGCAAATGTGTCTAAAGTAAACTCTGTCAGTTTGGAGGTGCTGTAATCTGATTTAGACTGCACAATCACTCCTCACATGAGGTACTGTTCTGTTTGCATTATTCTACCTGCTCAGCACACAAACTGCAGTTCAAAAGCCATTGGGGATGGAGATGAGTTGATTGTTCCAGCTTCTAAAGATGGGGATTTTCCTAAAATTTGACTGCTGTTGGCTTTGAGTAAATCTGGCTAAATTCCTGCTCAAGTAGTTAAGGACTCCAAGGGTAGAGAGTTAGCCCAGCTGACTTGTACTTAACTTCCACCAACGCACTTTATTCCCCATTCTTTTTGGCCCTTGGCTGAAGTTATTAAATTGTCACTACTTGAATACTGGTTTTACTAAAAATTATTCCCAGTTTCAATAGCCTTCAGCTCACAGCCAGTGCCTCACTGCAGCTATTGGCAACCTCTCTGTGCTAAATTCAATTTGTCTGTGCCTTTCAGATATTCAAGATTTCACTTCTTAAATCCTGCTCGGCACCGAGGAGAAGAGGATGTTACAGACATTTCTCACTGAAGGTTTAGTTTCAACAAAAGCTCCAATTCTATGAGTCTCTAATCAGGTTTTTGAAAACTATCTCTCAGAAGTGAGAAGCAGCTCTTTGAATTATCTCTTTCTTACAGTGTGAAGTTAATGAAAGTCCAAAATGTTCCCACTCATTTCATTATAGGAGCCTTCATTTACATTCCACTGAGCTGAATCATAACCAAGCCTTACCCCCACACTGGGAATGCAGCCTGCACAGTTTACATGTGTGTTGGTAAAAGGTGAAGAAAGCTTTTTTTTCAGACAAATTTCCTAATCAATTTCTCACAATCTCTTCCCCAAGTGTCCAGTTTTTACTGTGCCAGGCTAAAGGTAAAGGCTAATTTAGAATTACAGCTCACAGAGACTTGGGTTTAATGCAGTCAAACGTGGCTTTTAAACTATTATTAGATTTTATGGGAAAATAGGCATAACTACCCACTACAATTTTTCAACTAATCATGGAAACGCTTTGCAAAAGTGGATGTCTAACTCTGCATGATTTATAACTTTAATTTTCCCCCAGCAATAATCACAGAGTCCTAGTCACAGTCTGGTTTGGGTCAGGAGGGACCCTAAATCCCATCTTGTCCCTGGGCAGGGACACCTTCCACTGTCCCAGGTTGCTCCAAGTCCTGTCCAACCTGGCCTTGGACACTTCCAGGGATCCAGGGGCAGCCACAGCTGCTCTGGACACCCTGTGCTAGGCCTGCCCACCCTCATAGGGAGGTATTTCTTCCTAATATCCCATCTAATAAGGCCCATTTAATCTCAAACCTATTCCAATAGGGCAGTGATTGCTCAGCTCCAGGTTTCCTACCCAGTTTGAGGACCTGAAATGGTTTGCTGTGGTTCCCAGCTCTGCAGATAACATTTCAGCCCCAATATTAAAGAGATAATCATTGTCCCCAGATCTTATAAATATATAGGATAGCTATATATAAAAATATCCATGGACAGCAGCCAGCTGGATTGTCACATGAACAACCTTGATAGTAATCAAGGTGAGCCAGTTTTGAAATGTCCCAGTCCTCTTCCCTAGAGGAATCTTTAAAGATCTTTCTGGAGCTGTTACTCATATTGAAGCATCCCAGAAACAGGGGTGCCAATTTGTACAGCTGGAGCATCCCATACTTGGTTTGGAAAATGAAAATAATTGAAAATATGTATCAGGGAAGGACTTCAACCTTTCAATTTTGAGCTCAGCCAAGCAAAGCAGATCTATAGAGAAATTTGTCAGGAAACAGGCTGGATTTGTGGGCACTCTCAAGGACCTATTTATGGATATGGATTAGAAACAGGTACTTGTTACATCCAGTACTTAAATCTCAACAGGTCAAAGTTCCCTTTTCCCTTACAAGTTTTGCAATATTGCTTCCCCAAGGAAAGAGAAGCATGGCCCACACCAAGGGCAGGATATCTCTGCATCTCACCAAATGGGAAAATGAAGCAACTTATGGTTTATGGCTCCTGGAAGTATTCCCTATCTTCCCAAGTTAGCCATGACTGCACTAAATAGCTGCAGGAGTCAGCTCTCAACTATGGTTTAAAACTGAAAACAAATTTATCTTCTACAGTGGCTTTCACTCTTTACTCTTAATTATCAGCCTTTATTATCCCTTTCTTCCCTCCAATAATATAGGTCTGGAAAGCCCTTCCAGTCAGGGCTGGCTCACTGGACCACGCATTATTTACAAGCTGCTGATGCCTCATGGAGAGGTTACTAAAGGCCATCTGCCTAAAGAATTCCTGTTTATATTCCTCTTGCTTTATCCTTAGGAAAAACAGTTGCATACAGGCAGAGGTATTTAAAGCTTGACCCATCCTCCCTGGTCCTGCTGGGAGCTGTAATCTGTCTGTGCTATCTCGACTGATATTTGTGTAGCTGATTATGTTGTCCAAACAAGGGATTAGGATCCTGATTTGGGGAGGGAGCAGCACGAACAGAGGGTGTCTGAAGGGACAAGCTTTTTTTTGTTCCCAGTCAGATTCCCTGAACAAAAGGGAGAGAGAAGAAATGCATCTTGTATAAAGGGCAATTGTTTCCCAATGGAACATTTAATGTTTTTCCATTAAGCATGAGCTGCTCTGGTTGTTATGGAATATTTTATGAACAGGTCTGCTAATGCGATGCCCAGCTCCGGCTCTGTCTGCACCAGGAAAACAAAGCCAGCACAGGCCATCCTTTTGTGTTTTGATTTCCTCCTTTCACCCACACAGGGGATGAATCAGAATATTATCTTGGAGCTTTTATGGCTACTGGATGAATATTCCCATGTCTCTTGCCTAAACAACAATTCCTCGTATTAAACTTCTTCATGCAAATAAAGGCTGGGATGTGCCAGGCCTGGCTTCCTGGGCACTGATCCAAGGAATACACTTTGGTCCATGACACAACCTTTGTCACACAACTTTACAGTCTTTGGAAGACCAGACAGATTCAGGGAAACCATTATCTGTAGCTATGGAGTAGGAAAAATAGGGAACATCTATGAAATCCCATGTGATATTCATTTTGTTTCCCAACAAGGGAGGCAGAAGGCACCCCAGGAAACAAGAAGCTTCCACGAAAGCTGAAGGTGGCAGCTGGCAGCACACACAGGCTGTAGAACATTTTGCTCCAAAATGATGGGAGGCAGAAGTCTTCATGTTCCAAAAAAACCCCATGGACAAATTCATAGAAGGGAATGAAGACATGAAGGGCTACTAAATGCAGCCCTGTAGAGCTGGTTCAGGAAGCCCCACCTGCCACAGGAGGTTTGGAATGGGACAATCACAGGTTACTGCAGGGCAGGAGGGACTTTGGAGGGACCTGGGCCAAGGGCCCTCACTCCCTGCCCAAGACCAGGCTAATTTCAATGTTTGATCAGATTGTTCAGGACTTGATCTGCTTTGAATTCAGATCATCTCCAAGGATGGGAATTTCACAGCCTCTCTCAGGAACATCTTTGAGGCTTTCATTGCTCTCTTCAGGAAGAACTTGTTTCTTTTTCCTATCCTGATGCTCTTCATCATCTCCAGCTGGCCCATGTCCTGTGGAACTGTACCTCTCTTGATTTCACCAGCTGGCCATCCCAATGGCTCTAACTATGGGAATTTCTAAGGAATTTTAGTCAGGCACCTCTGTTTCCCTCCAGGAAGGAGATCATATGGGCTGTGGTTAATTCAGACTTGTCTTATGTAATAATGCCAGAAGATTTCAGGCTGGAGTCTTTTAATGCCCTGTATATACTGGCAAATTATACCAAATACTTGTGACAGGAATCAGTGAAACAAGAGATTTTTGACTCTAAATGTGTTCAGTAAGTTCAGTGGTGCAAGTCTGCCTGACAAGCTAAAGTGGAATTCTTACTTACAAAGCATTTCTCTTGAGGTTCACATTACATGATAGTTGATACCAGAAGTATTAGAGAATAAAAGCTGTGTTTTAGAAGTAATGATTTTTTGCCTTGAATGCTAATTAGTGCTATTGTAGACACTGTAGCTCCAAGCTAACAGCAGTCTATCTCCAGCAGAATCCAATGCAAACTCAAAATTCCTCTCTAGAGTCAGCTGCTGGAATTGCTACCCCAGTGCTTGGGGCATTATCACAACCCCCAAAGTATCAGCTATGACTACAAAACCTATTTTTCATGGCTTTTCAGTTTACCACTCTGGGTCAGAAGGGAGAGAAGCCAAGAGACCATTTCTCAGCTCTGCAAATGGACTCATTTATGTCTGTTTAAAAGCCTTCTCTGATTTTAAGAGGGACCAGCCCCATTTCAGGTTTAACCTCACTGAAGCTAAAGTACTTTTGGTCCAGAGTAGAGCTGCTAAAGGGGATTATGCCTCATTTCTCTGAGAAGTCAGACTGGCACATTTCATTGTGCTGGTGACTGAGTCTGTCCATGCACAACCTGAGGGGTTCACAGACATTCTGCAGGACAGAAGTGCCCAAATGGCTTATAGAGTGTGAGAGGGAAGGAAACTTTGCAATGAGGGATATTTTGAAGTGAGAAAGAAGCATAACCACTACAGAAAACTAATCAGACTGCTCTGCTGAGGCAGCTAAGAAGGAAAATGAACAAAGCTCTTTGGTTAGATATATTTTCATTCCTTCTGAGTCCAAAACTATGCAGCTGAAATGCAAGAAAATAATTTGAAAGAATGAAAATTTCCAGGCCAGGCTGCATGAGGCTGGGAGCAGCCTGGTTTAGTGGAAAGTGTCCCTAGACACTTGGAATTGGATGGGCTTTAAGGTCCCTTTCAACCGAAACCATTCTCTGATCCCATGGTTCTAATGTTTGATCTCAGTTTTAGAAGGCAACAGCCTGCTGAGAGAGGTTGGATTCCTTCTATTTTTTCTGGAAGGAGGATCCCATCATCTCTAGCTCAGGATGGAGGTGGTATTTAACAGGACCATGCCCCGCTGCTCTTATCAAGGACAAAAGCAGAACATGAGTAAGCAGCACAAGGTGAGTGAGGCATCATCAATGGAGTAAATCTGTACACAGTCTGCAGATATTTATTAAAACATCTACTTTCCACCAGGGAATGATAAAGTTCTTTTTTACAATACTGGGCTGCAACCAATTTAAGGCTCACCATAACAAGCTTGAATAATTAATTTCTTGTATGCATTGCTAATAGGATGTTGCTAGTCTCAGACACACTGCATTACATCCCAGTTAGAAGGATGAACCATGAAAGTCATGGCAAGCTCTTGCCCAAATCCCTTGCATTAGTCACTCCTGATACCTAAATTTATATAATTAGAGTGGAACCAGTGATGCTGGTACTGTCAGCCCCCTCTGGCTTGATCTGCTCTTGTTTTCTTCCTGGTTTTTAATCAATCAGTAGCACAACAATCTGAAAGAAGCTGCACAATTTTGTGTTGCCTTCAGCTAGATACACTCTTCATGAGCTGTGCATCCTCAGAGCTGAGCTGACAGTGTCTCTGCTTCTGAGAAACCACTTGCAATCCTGAGCTTCCTGTGCTAATGCAACAGGCATGGTCCTGTAATTAAAAGGACATGCTGTCCCCAAACCAAAACCAGTATGTTTGAACTATTAGAAAACCGAGCAAGCCATTTGCACTGGGGATTAAAAACACTGCAGTTGTGGAAAAGAAATCATTCCTGAGTGTATGTTTGCCCAGAGATCTGAGATTTGCCTTGTGCAGAATACCCAGCATCAGCATAATCCCCATAAACACAGCTCAGTGGCTGAGGTCTCCCCTGGAAGTATCAACTCTCCACCACATGGTATTAACCCAGTGCCTGAAAATCTTATCAAATGAATCATGAATCCGCTGCTACATCCCTGAATTTCCTCTTTTCTTAGATTTTCCCGTGTTCTTCATTTCACAGGATCTGTCTAATACCCTTGTGTCATGCTTCAGTCTCACAGAATTGCAACAGAATAAATTCCTTGTCAGCCAGACCCAACGTTCCAGCTACAGCCAATGCCAAGGAAACATAAAGACTCCTTTAGCAAAGGCTTTCTGGAGAAGGGTCTTGGCTCAAATCAGTTGTTCTTGCTTTTTAAGAGCAACTTCATTTCAGTCTAGAACAAATGTTTCCTTCATCTTTGAGCTCCAACAGCCATGTGACAGAGAGGAACCAGTGGAGCAGAGCTGCCACTGGTGAAGATAATTTGGGAAGCACAGCTGATCATAATATTAAAAATACAGTAATAAGTTCAACAAAGTGCAGTGAAATTAAAGGTATCCACCCATTTCATGCAGGCATTAGGCTGCCCCCATGGCCACTGGGCCACAGCTTCCGAGCATGTTTGACAAAGCCCATTTCAGGGGGAAAAGCAATGCTTTAACAATGAATCTAATGAGCTGGGAAAGAGGAACGCAAAACTTATGCCTGCCAAGGTGGGAGAGAAGACTGCAGGGAACACCAAGAGACAGGTTGGCAAAGCACAGACTGAGACTTGTTTGGCCTTGTGCTGCACCATATGCTCAGCCTCCCAGAATAACCAAAAATCAGCTGCTCCTTTTTAGCCAGCAGTGTTCCCTCAGGTCACATTTCAGACGTCACCTCGAGCACCTCTCCTACAGGAAAATGATGCTGTCATGGAACAGCAGATAGCAGGCTGGCATTGTGCAACTTTATTAGAAATCTCAAGGGCTGGCTATGATAAACCAAGCACTTAAGCTATCACAAGATTCAATTTAGCAGTTACAAGAGATGCAGCTGAAAAGATGTGAGCAGATATGATTGTTCTTTTACACTCCAAATATCACAGTCAGGAATACAGGGGAAGTCTTTAGTGAATGCTCAGCACTGAAAAATTGTAGTTCTGCTCCCAGGGCAAACCTGCTCCAGCTCCATGGGCTTGAAATTGGAAGTTAAGACTGAACTTTCAGAAGCATAATCATCCCAAATAGCAGCAAATTAGAAAACAAGTTGTTTATACTGATTAGCAGAATGCAACAACAGGCATCTTATAAAAATGAGCAGCCTTTTCAGCAACAGAAATAGTCACTAATTTGTTGCTGAGCTGGCCTTGATGCATCACTAACACATATGTGCCAGCTATACATTGAACAGTTACTGTAGAAGAAATATGAAAAGCTATGGCTTTCTTGCAGGCAAGTGAAAGCTTTACTCACTAAGGAGATACCACACTTGTACTGAACCTAATACTGTCCTTCAAATACATTTCAGTCAAAGTTAAAGCCCTTTTTTGTTCATTTCATTGCAATTCCATCCCATCTGCCCTTAGCTTTATCAGCTTATTTACCTTCATTACTCTAAGGCCACAGAGGGTTCAAACTCCTTGGTGTGAAAGTCATGGAACAGACTTGTCAGGTGCTGGCACTGAAAGTTTTCAGCCTGCACAGCCACAGCAGGACAGCAGGAATGAGAGAAGCATCCTGCCTGTGTCCCCCAGGCAGGGCTGAAGCTCAACCCCCTCTTGCACCAAGCTCCCCAGTCCTCACATGTTCTGCTCTGCATGCTTTACTCTACATGAAATCATATTTTCTCCCTCACTTACTTCTCCTGCTTGTTGCTCCCTTAATTTTAACACACATAATTTCTGGATTTTCCCTACTCACACTTGGGCCTTCTTGAAGGTTGCCCAGAGCAGCTGTGGCTTCCCCGTTCCTGGAAGTGTCCAAGGCCAGGTTGGACAGGCTGTGGACCAACCTGGGCTAGTGGAAGGTATCCCTGCCCATGGCAGGGGGTGGAATGAGATGGGATTTAAGTCCCTTCCAACCCAAACCATTCTGGGATTCTCTAAGTCCCAAGCTTTACTCTTCTCAAGAAAGATCTGTGTGTGGATAGCACGTTGCATCCTGGAACCACTTCCATGACTGGGTAGTGCTGAGGATGAAGGGAAGAGGGATGGCAAATCCCTCATCCTCCTCCTAAGACACACTTTGCAAAGCCAGCAGCATCCTCACTTTGGAGGGAAATTTCCACCTGGGCCCCAGTTTTGAATTTTGCTTGGTGCCAAGGTGTGTGTTTATGATTGCACTGCAGCAGGAGCTCAGGGGAAGGGGAAACCTCAGCCTTGCCATGAGGAGCTGACAGCAACCTCCCACAAGCTCCCAGGATCATCTCCCATCCAGAAGGCAGCAGGAAGGAGTGGGCAGAGGAATTTCTTTGTGATGATGGATGACACTGAACAACTTGTTTTGGGGATGTTGTCTTTGCAACCAAGGCTGCACCTCCTGCAGCTTCCCAGGGCCAAACTGCTGGCCCTCAGGAGTTATCAGAAAGCAGCAGTATTTATGATAATCAGCCATATAACACAAAAATATGGCACCTGGGTCCATCTGCTTTTTAAGCACCAATCACTAAGATCAAAGTGAGCAGATGTTTCTAGAATGCCAGTATTTCCATATGGAGATGGACAGTATATTCCTTTTAATTAAGCCTCAGGAGAAGAGCTGGTAAGCAGCTCTAAGCCCAGCTGAAGAGCAGCACTGCTATTTCACTTCTAAAAATCATCATCCATCACGCTGCTGCTCCCTGTAAAAGCATTATGCTTAGCCATAGCTAAACTCATAAAATCCTTAATGGAATCAGCACAAAATGCCTTGTGCCTCTGAGAGAATTCCTTTTCCAGGCTGGTTTGCTTATTCTTTCATTCAAATTTCAACAACACATTTAAAATATTGTGCTTTAGGTGTTTGAATCTAGCATGTTTGAAGCTCAGTGACATCAAGCACTGAGAAAACCTTATTATATAGAAACAAATTAATGTTACTTTTTTCTAAGTAATACCAGCTTGTGGGGGGAGTAGCTGCTGGTAACAGTTCAGTCTCATATTTACAGAGCTCTGAGAAGATATAGAAGGTACAACACACCTACTATGAGATGTATTCTTAGAAACCTCCTGCTGCCACCACAGCTACCACTGTGAAAATATTCCTTTCATGTACACACAGCACATAACACTGACAGTCTGAGCCTGACCCCAAAACCTGCACACAAAGATGAATATTAAGGGGAGTTGGTGTGAAAGACTAAATGAAAATATGGGCTGAGTAAACTTAAAAAATTCATTGAGCTTTGGCATAATGGCACTTCCCCACATCAGCCCTAAACTCATCAGTCAAGGTGGGATAATGCAAATTTGGGAGAAGGGCTCTCCCAGTGTGAGAGTCTCATAACAAACGTATGCCTGATGAGATAAAAATATTAAGTGACTTATCTCTGCCTCGAGCCTCTGAAAGGATGGCTACAGAGCCCAGAGCAGTGTTATAGTACAGCCTTTTGAAAATGAGATGCAGCCATAAGAAACTAAGCAGCAATGGACCCAGGGAATTACAATGCACTTCCCTTCCTACATTTGGACCTTCATTACCAAAATTTTCGGGTAGTTTCCATCATTTGTACAGACAAGAATCTCCCTGCTTGTGTCAGGGGCTCATTTCAGCTCTCTTCTTCCTCATGTTGTATCCTTTTAGTGACTGGATTTCTCAGAAAGGAGCTTGCATCTTTTCTGGTGCTGTTACAAATCCGTGCTGTTGTATTTGCTGGGAAAGCACAGGGCAGCTTCTCTGCTGCTCATGGAAGTGAAAGCCCCTCTGAGAATAGAGGTTAAATCCTCATGACAACCATATGGTTGTGGGAAATGACTTAGAAGTATCTGAAGAGCAGGGGAGAGATTTCACAGGCAGGGCTGTCAGCTGTGACCATCCCATTCACAGAGGAGTCGCTGATTCCCAGACAATTAAACAGACAGCACTCAGGATTTCAGGGGAGAATGGATCAAAAAGACACAATTTTGTGCTTCCTCAGTCCATTTCATTCAAAAGGTGTCTTCTTACCATGTTCAAGAGTGTCTGAGTGAGGTTGTGAGTACATAACTGGCTTCTAAGAATGGCTGTTCCGGGGCACAGCTAGCCTGAAGCTGGCAGGCCCATCCCCTGTTAGAAGTGGGTATTGCCAACACCCAGAATAAAAAGGCAACTGCAGTTGGAAAGACAGGCTCATGAATGGGGATAACAGATGTGCTCTTGAAACAGGATCACTTCTCAGACAGTTTAGAGTGTTTGAATATATGAGTAGTTTAACTGTCTAATCTGGTTTAACATGGGAAAGAAACTAGTTCTGGTTAGGACAGGCCTGGCAGCCGGGCTTAAGCTACACTGACCACCACCACAGCATTCCCATACAGCAGATCAGCCTCACACCTCTCCAGTATCTTTGCAGAAGATAATTCTGTTTCCTGACTCCCAAGAACAAACATTCCTCCACTGAAAGGAATAAATTCCTGGCTCCCATTGCAGCCAGGGCAGATTTCTACTTGGGATGTTCCCTATGCATTGATTATTTGGAAATTAATTTCTGAGGTCCTCCCAACCAAAAATGTCTCCTGATGAAAAAGCACAGCTGCACTACCCATCAGCTCTTCCAGGAAACACAACAGCACTGGAAACTCAAGCTAAAATCCAAACTTGGAAGGGAATGGAAGCAAGGAACAGCATCAGAGGCTGAAGGAAAAGGTTTTCTTCTTGTGTAGGAGCAGTGGAGTGGACCGTGAAAACAAATTTCAAGTCCAGCATGAAAGCCCATCAGCTAATTATTTCCAGCTCCTAGTATCCCATCCTGTCTTCCAGCCTGATGCCTTAACAAACCATAACTGGTGCTCTCTGTCACACCCAACCTTGGTGCTGTTTGTCTGAGCCTGACATTTCTGCTAAGATGCAGCATGCCTAGGTTTTCCTCATGAATTCTGCAAAGGGGACAGGCAGAGAATAGTCTGGGACACACAGGAGCATCCCTGCCCATGGCAGGGGGTTGGAACAAGATGATCTTTGAGGTCCCTTCCCAGCCAAAGCATTCTCTGACGATTCCATGACCTTTCCTGCACCTGCAGCAGGCCATGCAGCACTTTCAGCTGTGGCACCCCAAGGCTGGGCACAACAAACCCCTGGCAGAGCACATTTAAATGTTGCTTTGTGGACTCAGTGGGGGTAACAATCCCAGCTACATCAAAGGAATGTCATAGCCAGGTTTCCATCAGCTGCCCTGCAGGCCATGCCCCACATTAGGGACCAGGATGCAGCTCCATTGTGCTCCCTCAGTGTGGCAGATGGCTTCTTATGAAGGGCTGGGCAGCAAGTTCTCTGTGAGAGCCATCATTACAGACCATTATCAGCTTTCCTTGCCTCTTTGTGAACAGCTTTTTGAGATTCTGCTTCATAGCAAGTGTTAAATCACACACTATGAATCTCCATAGGTCTGATGTGAGCAACTGCTCTGAGCCACAAGCTTGTTATCCATCATATGTCTGCAGTGCTACTGCCTCCTGCTCCATCATATTGTGCCAAATGCTGGTGCTCAATCCAAACACAACTCTTCAAGCAGAACAGTGTGAATTACACTCAGTTTCTGTCCTGGAAAGGCTTTCCCCAGCAGCCATCTTTGAGTTTCAAATACTACAACTCCAATCAGGGCTTGGTAGAGTCTGTCAGAAGCAGAAACGAAGCCCTGAGCAAGACTGCAACAGACACATGGCACAGAGCAACATATTGGGGAAGTCTGGTGTTTGCTCTCACACCTAAAAAACACTTCTTCATGCACCAGATTGGGGAAGATTGACATTGACAGCAGAAATGGGGTGGGGGGGGGGAAAGAAGGGTGAGACAGAGAGCTGCACAGCTCTGAGGGTATTCCCATTTCTCCAGACTCTCATTTCCAGTGTAGGATGAGTACTGAGTAAAGCTGAATCTTACCATTTTCCTGAACCCTCCTTCTGATTTCTTCCAAGGCCGAGAGCTCATCTATCAGTACAAGGAGATCAGTGCTTACACCTGGCATTCACATTAATCTGCTCAAGTGTTTCCTTGCTCCAACACTACTTTCACAACCTCAGCCACCTTTATATTTTGTTCATCAGCTTAGAAGCACACCAAACTCACTATCATCATGGTCAGGGGTACTTTTACTTTTTTCAAGGGATTGGAAAACCTCCAAGTCTGTTAGCTGTACGATCAATAACTACCAGACAATCTGGGCAGATTGCACTCAAGATAAAGGATGAAATGTTAAAATATCTTGCAGTCAGGGTCTTGAGAAATGAACCTGGCATTTGTCTAGCTGTCTAGACAGTTGGGTCAAAAAGGAAAAAAAAGGCAAAGATTATCCCTTTGCATATGGTCAATCCTCTGTCTCCTTCTTTTGCATTTAGCAGTTCTATGCAAGCTGATAATGGCCGAGGTGCTGGCTAAGTTGTACTTTATTGCTGCCCTCTTTCTCACTTTGGGGGTTCAACTTTCATAGCTGTGAGCATAATGAGGCCTCTAAGAGCACTGGAGTGCAGTTCAGGCTGCTGAGAGGCAGCTCTAAGGGCTCAGAGGCTCAATCCGGGCTGCGGATCCGAGACAGAGCGGTGACAGGGACGTGCAACTGTATCTATCAATTACTGATTAGGTTTCTGCTCACTTGATGTCATGCTCATTTAGAAATCACTTACAGCTTCAGCTGGAACATGGAGGACTTATATCCTCTTCCAAGGTAGAGCTGACTCGATTAATTCCCAGGCAAACTTGTGCAAACATTCTACATTTTATATTCCCATTTCTCTCTTGCAAGGCTTGGTTATTACATTATCACACTTTTTGTCAGAGCAATGGGTGGCTGATTGCCTTTAAGAACATCAACATTCATTCACCCAGCCTGGATCATAATTATTTAGCTGTCCCAGTCAAAAGAACAAGATAATTAGGAACCAGAGGCCCGGCTCTAAAAGTCTTGAGAAAAAAAAAAGTGCATTTCTCAAAGGACAGCACCTAATTAAACTCCTGTGGAGATCTTCATGTACAGTGCACTGTTTCCTCAGGGCCCTGTTTTTAGAAGCAGGTTATGAAGCTGAGGCACCTCTCAGTGAGGCAGGAAGAGCTAAGTGCTGCCTCTTCTCAGAGTTTGCTGTAACCTGGGCAGCACCAGACTCATGCTGAGCCCGCTGCTTTCTTCAAGCCAGTCTCAGTAAATGACATGTGGGGTCTGGTTCAGCACAAAAGCCACATCCAGTGTTACTTAGATCAGGAGCAAGCTAGGGAAGAACCTTCCAGAAGCAGCTCCATGATCTGGATGGCAGGATCCAGGCTGGTACCCCCTGAAGCTGCAGTGGCCCACGGCACATTAAGGAATGCAGTCAGCTCCTGGCCTTGTGGCATGGGGGAATCCTGGCTCCAATACTGGCACTAAATCACACTTAGAGAGCCCTGGTACAGGGGTGGCAGCTTTACAGAACCTGGTATCAGTTTAGACAGGGCACCTGTGGAGGATTCAAGTCCCACAAAGCATTCCATCTCTGGAAGGATTTGACAGAAGCACAGATTTTTCTCTGCAAATCCCAGGCCATGCAGCAAACGGAAAGGATGAGTCATACTGACCTCCTACCCAGCATATTAAATATGTTCAGCCAGAGACTGAAAGCTCATTTCTTTTATCCATTCACCCCTCCAGCTGACAAGGTCAGTCAAATGTCACTGTATGCTTCATCAGACAGAATTAGTTTAGCAGAGTGCTGGAGTCTAAGTGTATAGTTTTTATACAGTGCATGCTTTTCTCTCTGGATGTGGTTAGAGTTCTGTTTCCAGCAAATTAATACATCCTCCTAATTAGTGAGATGGCAAGCTGCATGTTGGGAAGTTTTAAACTGGCATGGCTGTCTGTTCCCTTGACCAACCCAAGTTAATCAGCACCCAGCTTAACACTGTGACTGAGAAACTGTCATTGTGCTACAGCAGCTCAGAAGTGCTCAGCAGGATTTCACTGCAGCATGAACCAGAAAAGGTGAGTTCAGTCTGACAGCCCACTTTGGTATGGCCAGAAGAAGTTGTCTAGCTAAGGACATGGAAAGACTCACACCATGACTCCCCCAGGCACACGCAGCTTCAGCTTAGGTACAGTTTTTGGTATTTAGTAGCTTACCTAAGAAATCTCTGCTCAAAACAACAACAAAAATAGAAGCAGGTCTCCACCTTTCTTTTCCTTCTGAGCTCTTCCCATTCCTGCCATTAGACAGATGTGCAATATTCAAATGCACATGGACTATTGACTTAGGAAAAGTAGCATAATATTCTGTTCAACTCCCTTTTTATGTTTGGTTATCACAGAACTCATGTTTCCACACAACTACCCAACAGCTCATTTCAGAATGCTAAATGGTCTGAAGAGAGCTCATTACAGGTGCAAATGCAGAGCAGGTAAACACAGGAGGGGACCACACTGACAGATTGATCATGAATAGTGTAGGCTCATATTTCCTCAGCCTAGTGCCTAAATGAACCAACTGCACCTTGTCATTTCTAACAAAAAAGAAAAAAGTGGATTCTTCAGTTGCTTTGCAGAAAATGTGCAACTGGGCTGCAGCAATGAGGCTGCCAGTGCTAAGCAGATGAAATGTGACACCTGGTTAAAACCAACAAGAACTTTCACTGAGTAAGTTTAGGTGTGTTTACAGAAAACTTTCTCTGGCAAAGTTTCAGCAGTCTCCAGATTGATTGCTTTCAGGCTTGAAATTGTGTCCTCCCGACAGACTTCCTTGCAAGAAAATCTACTGGTAAAAAAACACCTAAGAATGTGAAACTCTCAAATACTTCCCCAGTTATTTTATTTCCCTTTTTTATCTTTGCAAGGATATTGTACAACCTGCAAGCAGTTTGCATGAGATGAGAAACTATTTGTCCCAGAGCAAGAGCTCATGAAATACTGGGATGTTTTCTTTCTTTCAGCTGAGAGAATTGAAGTCTAAAGTGTAATTCACAGAGAAAACTATTTGCTTGTAAGAGTTCATCATTAGCTTGGTTAGACCTGATCCAGTCAACTTTTAACACATTTTTATGGTTTATTCTGAGCAGAGAAATAGTGAATATCACCCCCAGGACTCTTCAGAAGGCAGCCTGAAGACAGACACTGGGACTGGTCATATCCACTGCCACTAAGAATTCCAGGCTCCTTACTTCAAACAGCAGCTTAGAATGATGGAAAGAGGCTGGCAGGACACAAAAGCTGCTCCTCCATCATGTCCATGATGCCAAGTTATAACAATTATTCAGATGATTTATAAAGCCTGAGATCTGTGACAAACTCATCATTCTGTTACATCTTATTGCATCATGGATAGACACAGGACTAAAAGCATCAGCCAGCATCAGTCACAAGCTCCCTCAATAACTCTGTTAACCTCAAATGCCAAATGACCTCTTCTTGGAGAATTAAGCTCCAATTTTGGGGCAAAAAGTTCTGTTCAACCACATGCATAGTGAATTGTTCCCCTCCTTGTACCTCTTTGTCAATTTTTTTGTGTTAAATTCCTTGCAGAGCACACTTTGGCCATTGCTGGGATGATTTTGTGGTAGTAATGCCCTGTTTCTGTTACACAGGTACTTTGGGGCAGCTGAGGTGTCACTGACATGTTTTATGAAAAATCCTTTCCTTAGGATTTTTCCTCCTGAGAGGCTGAGAGGCCTCAGGAACAAACTGCAAAAAATGATTATCTGCTGCTGTGGGATGCAGCAGGTGGATCTGGGATTGGTCTCTGTGGTTGTTTCTAATTAATGGCCAATCCTAGCCCAGCTGTCCAGACTGTCTCAGTCAGACACAAACCTTTGTTATTGATTCCTTTTCTATTCTTAGCCAGCCTTCTGCTGAAATCCTTTCTTCTATTCTTTTAACATAGTTTTTAATATAATATATATCATAAAATAATAAATCAGACTTCTGAAACATGGAGTCAAGATTCTCTTCTCTTCCCTCATCCTGGGATCCCTGTGAACACTGTCACATTGAGGGAAGCTTAGAGCACTTTTAGCAGGTTCAGCACAGTTCAGCAAACAGACAGATGCACTTCCATCCTGACAGACATTTCAAATTTGGCTCTCCTTATATTTTGGAAGACTTTGTAGTGTTTGCCCTTTTTACACAGGAAGAACCCTGGTGTTACCCAGCTGCCCAGCAGAAGAAGGCAACTCCTTTTTCAACAGCAAATGTTTGCCCAGTGCTCTGTGCCAGTGGCCACAACAGGCCAGACCCCTTTCCCAGAGCATTAGTGTGCCAGGTGGTCCATGAGGTGGGCAGTGGAGGATCATAAACACTGGAATGCTGCAAGCTCATGTATGCTATGTTTTGTCCTTACAAGCCCCAAACTGACCAATTTATGGAATAGCTTTTATGCCTGTTTTGCTCTGAACACTTCCCAGAAATATCTGAAATCCCTTTGAAAGGTCTCTAGGTGGATTGTTGAGAGGAACCAACAACTTTACTACATGTTAGTTTGGGTTACTGCAATAATGGAAGCTCCAAGTCACTCTAAGAATACTCTCTGTTTCAGAGGGAAATTTTTCTGGGAAGTGACTCCTCACTTCCCTGTATGTCTTTGCAATGCTCTAATGCTGTTTTGGGTATGGAGTTACTTCACTTAATTAGTCCTTCCCAGTGGTTTCCCCATTTTCACTTAGAGGCTCACTTCCTCCTGGCATTGTTTTCACAAATTTTAAGATGCAGAGTTACCACATGATGTGTTGTTCTTCAGAAGAACCTAGAAAAGAACAGGCTGCCATAAGAACTGTAACTTTCAAGAGACTCCAACCACTATCCTAGAGAAAAGATTGGATCTTTCCCTCTGCTTGGGAACAGCCAGTTTACTCCCAGAAAGCAGAACTCAATGCAACTGTAACCTCCTGAGGCTACTGGTGTACCCAGCCCAGGTAGAACTTTGACTCCTGTCCCCCAAAGGTGGGGTCTGGGGCCAAGAAATCAATTTTTTCCATCCATGTAAGTATTCAGAATGGCATCAGATAACCAGGTTTAGAGGCAGGACTGGTCCATCCTTGGAGTACCTTCTTAACTGAACTCACAAGTTTATTTGGATGTGAGAGCCGTGAAGGGAAGCACTCAATATGTGCAATTTAGCTTGGCATTGAGAACTGGCATCCTGGAGCCCTTTTGCTTGAGATCTTAACTCTGTTAATTCCAACTGACCACAGCCTGCACCCACAGGATTTATACCACTCCTAAAAACCAGCAACATTTATATCCTCTAGAGTATACTTCTAACAAAAGTATTAGCTTCCAATTAAACCTGTTTCCCTTAAAGAACAAAGCATAAAGATGAAATTAGCTTTTGAGACTTCTGCCAAGTATTTCATGTTAGGTAACTATTCACCATCCAGATTTCATGTTTTGCAAGGCAACAGCAGTTCCAGGTCTGTTTGGCATGCGTAGCTCCAGCAGATGTGCACATGTGTTTGTCAGCTGCACAAGGAATGATATTTCTATCCTGTTTTCCAGGCTCAGACACAGAACCACTGCTGCAGTAGTTTATCTCAGCTTTCAGAGTACTCTACCCCAGGTTCCATATATCTTAACACTACAGGACTCCCAAGATTCTCCAGGGAACATTTAAAAGTCTGCTACACCTTTTTAAAATCAAGTAGCGAAGAGATAAAACACAAATAAGCATTTATAGTTCTCAAGACAGTACACCTGCAGTGCTGCTACTGGAGACTGCAGCAGAATTTTTTCCAGCGGCTTTATTAAATTTTACGATGGTTGATTTGACTTTAAACATTTCTGGTGCAACCAAGACTCTTCAGCCTTGTCTGAGCAGTGAGGAGTCTGCAGTGGTAGCTTTAAACACTCTCCACACAGGTCATCAAAATTCAGCTGAGGGCCCAAGGATAAGGAGGCAGTCAGACTCGTGACAGCTTGGGTGATTGAACAGGAGCGAGTAAGAATCCATGCTATACTTTCATCTTACTCCATCCAGCCCACTCTTGGGAAAACTAGTGCCAAACTCCCCTGGTTTTGACCCTTGAGACCTGAGTCAATAGCAGGCTCATGCATTCTGTATTGAACTGAGGCCAAAGGGCAGGAACATGCCTCCATCCCAGTTCCCTGCCTGCAAAATGCAGCTCCATCCTGCCTGTACTTTCCTCAAGTCGCTTGAGTTCAAGGAGACCTAAGTCTACATTTTATCTTGCATTTCAAAGTAGTGACACACACTGAAACTGTAGACAAAGCTGAGGCTAAGCTTTGAGGCGTTTCAGCTTGCAGGCTTTGAAAGCAAAGCATTCCTCACTGCAGATCCGAGGTGCTTCCGCTGCCTCGGGAACACTTTCAGGGACACTGGAGCTGTCCTAAAAGTAAGAACTTCTCTTTCTTTGAAGAGTGTTGCAACTCAGTCTTTTGACTTTAAATGAAATGTTGTGCTTGAAATACCCAAGGCCTCTTTTGAAAGCTACTGAACCATGTTTGACCTTTCTTTTTAACACTGTCCACCTTCAGATGAGGGCCAAGGGACCGGCTTGTCCCACTCCAGGTGTCAGGAAAGCTGCAACAAATAACTCAAGGGCAGCAGAAGGGATCTAAGCAGCCTCTACAAAGCAGAGGAAATGTTTTTCCATCAGACAAAATACATCTGAGCCCATACATCTGAGTCCTGGCGCCGATCTGCAGCTGATTATTTTGGGGGGAAAAAAAAACTATATTAATCTTTGGTAACAAAAGGCTTTAAAAATCTCATCCTCCAGCTTGCTTCAATGGCAGCACATGAGCTAATGAGCCTCAAGAATGCTGCTGAGGGGCTAGAACTGCATGTAAAGAGAAATTATGTGGTGAGTACTGAAGAAGGGGATATAAATTATGCAGGGGAAGATTCACTGTTACTTCCAGTCACTTGCATCCTTGTGAAGAAGAGCTCTTTACACAAAGGATTTCTGGCCTTGGCTGGAAATTGTATAGATTGAATTGGTCTGCAGTGGTATCAGATGTAAACCTCAGGCTGAGCACCTTGGGCAGGAGCAGCCTACCTTCCCACAGGTGCAGCACTCCAGAAAACCTTTCCCCACTGGCCAGGGCAGGTACCCAGCAGCTGCCAGGCTGAGCTCTGGGCCAGCTCCTGGCCTTAGCTCCACATTTCTCAGCAAGCTGGAAGCAAGTGCAGCCGACACAGTTCAGGGCCAGGAAATCCCAAAGGAACCATCACAGGAACTGCAATGCCAAAATGAGGTTCCTCTACAATTCACACAGTCAGGAGCTAAGCACATGAATATTTGCTCAAACATCTTTTTTTTTTCTTTTTTTTTTTTCAATAAAGTAGTGACATCAATAGGTTTTGCAGCAGTCTCCTGCTCTCTCTGCTGAAGATGTGTTATTTAGGTACCCTTAGCTCAACCAAAAATTGTCTCTTTGTTAGGCAGTTAGAGCTAAAACTTCTCCCTGTCTTTAATAATTGCTGAACACTCTCCAGGAGCCTCATGGTGTTAAAATTATTATTGGGCATCGAGTTTCAGCTCATTATACTTGCTCTCAAATTCTATTTTTTTTTTTTTTTTTTTGCAAGTGGATGGAAAGTTCGACTGGAATGAAAAATCACACCCAGCTTAATAAAAACAATTCCAAGCTTCCAATTTTATGCTGTGATAATGGGTCTGCAATGGGTACACAGGAAAGAGATTTTCCAGTTCAGTCTGTACTTAGAAGCAAGCAATTGATGAGCAGGGTCCCAGGGTGCTCTCGTGCTATGGAATATAAGTCTGGGCACCATAAGAAGATTGTTCAAAGCTTAGAATCCCAGAGAACATGTTTTTTTATGTTAATGTTATGATACATAGCTGGTGCAGGGCTTTTGAACTGCAATTAATTACTGCAGAGGGAATAGCCAGGCTTTAGCAGCTGGGAACATTTCCAGGACTCCACCATTAAGCCCAGTTTATGAACAGAACTAGGTCAGACAAACCTGGTCAAACCATAAGCAAAATGGGATGGTGGAAATGTGCCAGGAGCCCTTCCTTGTCTCTAGACAAAGAGCCCATGGGGTTTTATTACACTTTTATGAGGAAGCTGCAGCTACAGGAAGGGGGCATACAAGGTGATGCACACAAGGCATGAGTAGGAGAGCCTTTCCAGGGAATTCTTGCCAGGATCTGCAGTGCAGCCCTGTGTGTGCCACACTCCCTGAATTGTGTGAGTGTGAGTTGCTCCCTGAGCTGTGTGAGTGTGAGTTGTTATCAGCGAGCTGTTAAGCAGCTCAAAGAACTGACACAGTCACAGCAAATCCCCCCAGTTTCTATGGTGACCGTGTCCTAGATGCCAGCCCTTTGGAGACCCCCTTGTGACACCACAGTGCTCAGGAATACTGTCCACTGGGGTGAGGGGCTGCCTGGGCTGCAAGCCATCCCTGGGGGAAACTCTTTACATGGGAAAGCTGAAAGGCTGGGCTTCCTACACCAGCCTAATCTCATTGATTTTGAACTTAAAAGTTCCAAGGAAAGGCAAACTCAGGTGATGCTGATGTCAAATACAGACCCAAATAAACACATTGAGTAGGAAACTCAGACCTGTGTGTAACAAGCAGCAGGGAGTGACTGTACTCCAAGTGCTGCTGCAGGGAGCCCGTAACCATTCTGACAGGCACTGAAGTCAACAATTCTACACAGCCACAGAATGGGGTGTTGGTGACAGCACTCTTCTTCTTGGACAGGCTGCCTGTTGCACAGCTGTAGCAGAGTGCCTGTTACTCTTTTCTCCATGGCCAGCAGGACCAGGGTGGTGCCCATCCCTTGGGCTGGCACTGCTGAGGCCCCTCCACGGCTGGGGCCAGTTCTGGGCACCCACAGCCAGAGGGACCCTGAGGGGCTGGAGAGTGTGCAGGGCAGGGAATGGAGCCCCAGGAGGGGCTGAGGGAGCTGGGCAGGGGCTCAGCCTGGAGCAAAGGAGGCTCAGGGGGGACCTTGTGGCTCTGCACAGCTCCTGCCAGGAGGGGACAGCCGGAGGGGAGGTCGGGCTGTGCTCCAGGGAACAGGGACAGGAGGAGAGGGAACAGCCTCAGGCTGGGCCAGGGCAGGCTCAGGGTGGACATCAGCAGGAATTTCTGCAGGGAAAGGGTGCTCAGGGATTGAAGGGGCTGCCCAGGGCAGTCAGGAGTCCCCACCACTGGAGGTGTTCAAGGAATGCCTGGATGTGGCACTCAGTGCCCTGGGCTTGTGACAGTCAAAGGTTGGACTTGATGATCTTGGAGGTCTTTTCCCACTGAAATGATTCTGGGATTCAAAGAAGCTACAGTCTACTGCTGGCTGGTTTTGTGATGTCTGCACTCACATGCACAAGTCTCAAAGGCAAAAAGAACTGGATTTCTCACCCAAAATGTAGGGAAGTACCATGACCAGCCCTGACTACTACCATTCTCAGCTTTGTTTTCATGCTCTTTTGCATCTCTTCACTGATCAGTAACAGCTCACACTCCTCTTAACACCTAAAAAAATGCTTTATTTTCTTACCAGATGAATGATTTCAAGTTGCTATTTAAACTGTGCAATCTGTCACCAAAAATCTGCATTTCAGGGAGTGCTGTGTTAGCCAGTTGGCCAATGTCATGCTCTTAAAATAAGTCACATGGGACCTTCACCAGCAAGGGTTTTGCCAACCTACTTGTTTTGACTTTACTGTATCAATTTCTTGTCCTGTTTCTTCATTCCTTACCACTGGATGTCACAGCATTATGCATAGAACATGTTATTAACCATTAGGGCAATTGTTCTAAAAGATGAGCTTGAACTAATCTAGAGTGACTTCTCCCATGGTTTTCCTGCATTAAATCAATAGCCTGTGTCTGAAAGTTCCAAGGTAACAATTGAGCCCACAATATTCCATAACTTTTCAAGCCCTGTCAGCATGCCACAGCTGAAGTGAGACCTGAGCTTAACATGGAATTATGTGGCGAATCAAATATTGATTCTCTGTCAAGGAAGTGACAACAGCAACAAGCTTAGAGACACTTTCAGTGTAATCATATTTAGCCATGATAAGAGCTCAATAAAGTGCTGAGTATCTTGGAGCTGGCATATGAAGCTGTCACTGGATTTGCTCTGCTATAAAATTCAGGATGTTAGCTGAGCTCTGACTCAGGGGTACCAATTGAACCATTTTTTTTTATTGTATGTGAGTTGAGTCTTTGCTGCAATGAAGCTGTCTAAGCTTTGGGTAGCTCAGGTAGAACTTAAGACCTAAAATCTGCCTTGTGTGAAGCAGCCATTTGTTTTCACTGAAAACACCTTAAAGCTGGAGCACAGACCATCACCAGCCTGATCAAAGCCACAGCACAACTCCAGATCTGAGCAATGACTTTGGTTTAATGAAGATAGTAGTTGTGCAAATCTGCAAATGCTGTAAATGGTTTTACAGTGAAACTTCGATCAACAAGGAGCCAAAACTCGGGCAGTTTAAAAGATGGTTCATTTTGACATTTCAGAAAGCTTCAGGTTAGTGGAAATCCAAGTCCCTGGGGCTAGAATTGAGAAGTGACTCTCAGATTCCTTTCCCCATATGGTGAACACACAGAGTTATTGCTAGTTCCCTGTTCTGCAGCTCCGTGCTGGTATGTGGCTCACTTCTGATTAGAAGACCCCTTAAGCAGGATAATTTGACCTTGCAGCAGGGATTTGATCTGTACTCCCACCACCAGAAATGCAGTTTGCTTTTGCCATGCCACCTTTTTTCAGGCAGGTTGGGTAGAGAACAGCATTTTCCCAGGTCTGACAGGAGCACTGGGGAATGAGCTACAGCTCCGACAGCCGCTTGTTGTTGCTGCTCCATAATTAGTATTGTTTGAACTAGTTGGCATTTCTCCTGGAACAGATTTCACACTCCCTGAATGAGGTTAATTCATTAGTTACATTTGTTTCAAAGCCTCTTGAGCAATCTAATCACTCTGTAATAGTAACTGACTGACCCAAATATTTACCCAGTAAAATAACAGAATTTCATCCCAATTTGTTAGGAGAGGAAGCTTAACCTATTTAAATTTTTATATTCACTGAAAAGTATGGTGAAGATCATTCAGGAAAAAACTTGATGTTTCCATATCTGTTTTTCATATGGGTTTGACTTCAATCTCTATAGCAATATCAGCAGCAGTAGGCACAAAGATGCATCTCTAACACTCTGTCTCCTGTGTTTTTCCAGACACTCCCTGCCTATTAAACAAAACCCTGCTCACACCAACAGCAATCCCAGGAACAGCCAGGCTTTAAGATTGTGAGCAGACACAGAAAGAGTCCCAGTCAAGTGAAATGTTGCTTGACAACCATCAGCTAAAATTTCTCTTATAACTTC
The DNA here is from genome assembly GCF_022539315.1 of Serinus canaria. Lineage (NCBI taxonomy): Eukaryota > Metazoa > Chordata > Aves > Passeriformes > Fringillidae > Serinus > Serinus canaria. The sequence goes on along the minus strand of NW_026108147.1, from coordinate 3,918,227 downwards.
TCCTGAATGGTACAGGAGTCCTTATGCTCTGTTTTTTCAGTTAATCCCTTTCCTGTTAGGTCTACAATGGAGTCCCAGTGTCAAGCTGTCTGTGATGTTTAATTTATGTTAAATTCAGGCACAGATCAGGATAGGATGCTTGAACACCTTTTAGACATTTTTTTCCCTCCAATCAACATTTCAGCTACCGGATTAGTAACTAAAAGCTAGTGCTGCCTAATTCCCATTTCAGCAGCCAGGAAAGCTCCTCCACATCCCAACAAAGCATTAGGGGAAGGTACAGGCAGGGTTTAAATGAAATTCCACCAGAGTTCTCCATTTCCAAGATCTGTGCTTAAGCATCACCTTAGTGGCTTGTGAACCTTGCCTGCAACTTCTCTGTGGAACTTTTGTGCAGTGGTGTTTCCATTAAGGTGGACATGTCAGGCTCAGTTAGAAAGCAAAATGTCATTGTCCCTGTGCCTTGAGTCCAAGTGCATCAATTGTGACTCCCCAAAATTCTTTCCTCCGCTCTCTGTAGGGTTTGGTGGACAGACTGGGAACAGCAGGAAGTGATAAGCCCTGTCATGTGATGGGAGGTAGAAGTGCTTGAGCCAGTGATTCAGTGCTGCTTTCCAGTTCCTGGTACCTCCAGGAATAAGGCGCCAAGAGCAGAAGGAAACCATCCAGGCTGGCTTTCTGTAGGCAGGGCAGTGAGTGGATCTGCCAGATGGGGAGGAGGAGGAGGAAGCCAGCACAGATGGAACTTTGTTCCAGCTCAGAACCAGCTGCGTGGGAGAGCAGTGGGAAGCTTCACCCCTGGCAAGCTTTCACCCTCAGAAAGGAAAACCAGTGCCAGAAGGGTAACCCACACTGGGACCACTCTGTCTGCTTCACTTACAGCCCCTCCATACTTGTGAAACTGCCTGAGCTTCATCACCTCCCCAGATGAACACGCTCATCTTGCCTTTGACAAAACCAGACCCCAAAATGCTGTGAAGTGCCCACGCTAGCCCTGCTCCCAGACCAAAGAAAAACAAACCTGGATTCCTTACTGCTCTCAGCAGACCTGCCCAAGTCATTCCCTGCCAGCTCACATTAAAGGCTGGTGGAACACTTTGGAAGCCAGACCCTCCAGAGCAGAGTTTGAGAGCAAAGACAGGGATCCAGCATCTCCCTGTGCACCGCTAGCAGCATTTCAGGCCAATCTCAGCTGCAAGCAAAAGCAAAATACTTATTGTTGAGGCCTCCCTCCTCAAGAAATCTATGTAAGCTGCAAGAGTAGCTTATATTTTGCTGTGATTTTACAAAGCTTACACAAAAGCTATTATGTAGTAAAAAAAAATCAGGGTAGCAAAGGCTTCACGGGAGGACTACAGATGAAAATATTACAAAAAGGCTTTCTATTAACACAGGGTTTTAATGCTTCAGTTATTTGTGTGCAGTAGCTGCATTCATTTACAGCTGAGACTACTCTGGGAGTTGTTTTCCATGAATTTTAGTGCTGGAAGAACACAAAGCATATGGCAGCAGTGGAAACAATCAGCCCCACATACAGCAGAGGCTGTTGCCTGACTCTTGGCTCTGCTGCTTGTTTTGGCATTTTCTGAGACACAATGTGAGGTAGTGCCTCTGCTCCAGATCAGGCTAGAGGGAGGAAAAGGAGAGAATTACAGCTTTCATCCAGATTTCTACATACATTCAGCTTGTTCAAACAGTTTAAGGTAAATGAAAGCAAAAATCCTCTTGTTTCACAAGTTTTCATCAGCATCATTAATGCCCTGAGTGGCACTCACTAGTGGAAAGGGGACTGTATTCTTCCTGCCTTTAAAATGTATTTCTTTATCCACTCAAGAATTTCCTCCTAGGATTAGAAAATAAAAATGAGAAAGGTGATAAAAATGATACCAATTTCTGCTGAGAAGGAGGAGGGAAGAAGACATTTGTGGTGGTATGCCCCTGAACTGTTCAAATGAGCAGAAGACAACTCTTGCAGCAGACATCAACCACTGCTGAGGAAGCTCCAGTCCCGGCAGCACCCAAAAACTCAATCTCATATCACAGCTTGATTTGTCACCTCTATAGTTCTTTCTTTTTTGGTGTAAACCATCACATCAAGAGCGGTTTGGGTTGGAAGGGACTTAAAGCTCATGTCATTCCACCCCCAGGCCAGAGCTCTATACCCAAATAAAGATATTTTTGGGGGGAAGTTATCGAAATGACTCTCTTCCTTCCTGTGGTATATGTCAGTAGAAGGGATGGATACAGTTTTCCTGAAGCTATCCTATACCAAGTCATCCTTATGCTGTTTCCTAAGGAAAGTTTGCTCCATGTTTCACAGCTTTGGAGCTTAAATCTATAGAATATCGATCCCAAAAATGGATTAATCGAGGTCAGTGGCTGACAGTGCACAGCTGGCTTGCAGCTGATATTGCAAATAACCCTGTTTGTGTAATGCCAACAGTGCTTCATTACTCCACAAGTATTTCTGACAAGTCATAGAATTATAGGGCAGTTTTAGCTGGAAGGAACCTTAAGGATCATCCCATTCCCACACCTTCCACGATCCCAGGGAGCTCCAACCCCCAATGTCCAACCTGGCCTGGAGCCCTTCCAGGGCTGGGGCTGCCATTCCAGGCGTGAATGGCGGACTTTGGGCGCAAACCTCCTACTTTCATCACTTTCAGGGTTCCGGCGGCCGCGGGGCCGGACTCACATTGAGGGGCTCCATCCTTCCCTGCGGGGTGAGAGCAGCCGGGTGTTCCTGGGGGCGGGACCCGAGTCCCCCGAACAGGGCGGGACCGGGCCGGCTCCGGTGTCCCTAAGGGGACGCGGAGCGGCGCGACCCCAACCTTCCCTCAGCCCCTCACTCCGGGACTACATTTCCCAGCGTGCCCGAGGGTGGAGCAGTGCGGGGCCTGCGCAGTGACGTCACCGGGAGGGGCGTGGCCTGCGCCAGCGTGAAGCGGGGCAAGCGGGGAAGGACGCGGGGCGAGCGCGCGGGAGGGCGCGAGGCCGCGGCGGGGCCCCGACCATTGGCTACCGCGGGGGCGCGCGCCTGCGGGAGGGGGCCCAGCCATTGGCTGGGGGGGGGGGCGCGCACGCCGGGGGCGGCGGCGGCAGGACTGGGACCGGGAGCCGTGAGAGGCTGAGGCGGCGGCTGGACCGCGACCGGGGGAGCAGGACCGCGACCGGGAGCGGGTCCTTCCTCCCTCCCTCCATGGGGCCGGGGGCGGCCCTGCCCCGCCCCGCCGCCGCCGTCGTGAAGTGACAGCGCGCTGCGAGGCCAAGGCGCTGCTGCCGGCCCGGCACGGGGCGGGGGGTGTCCGGTGAGTGAGGCGGCGGCGGCGGCCTGGGCTCGCCCCCGCCGCCGCCCGGGGGTCTCAGCGTGAAGGGGCCGGAGCGGAGCGGCCGCGCCATGAACTACCAGCAGCAGCTGGCGAACTCGGCAGCCATCCGGGCCGAGATCCAGCGCTTCGAGTCGGTGCACCCCAACATCTACTCCATCTACGAGCTGCTGGAGCGGGTGGAGGAGCCCGTGCTGCAGAACCAGATCCGCGAGCATGTCATCGCCATCGAAGGTGAGACGGTGGCCCCGGCACCGCGGGGAGAGGGAGCGAGCGGCGGAGGGTGCCCCAAAACCTCCCCCAGCCCGTGACCCTGCAGCCCCCAAAACCTCTTCCAGCCCATGGCCCGGTGCTCCCCCCAAAGCCTCCCCAGCCCATGGCCCGGTGCTCCCCCCAAAGCCTCCCTGGCCCATGGCCCTGCGCCCCGAAAACCTCCCCCAGCCGACTGCTCTGCTCCCCCGCACCAAGCGTCTGCCAGTCCTGTTCTCCCTCTCAAACCTCCCCCAGCGCATGGCTCAGTTTATCCACTGCCCCCCACCTTCCCCAAGACCATGGCTCTGTTTATCCATCCTCCCCCAGCCCATGGCTCTGTTTCTTAGTCCTCCCTCCTGGTCCCCTTCTTCCCCCACATTGCCACCTTGTAAATAGCCCTGTGCCCGCCGCCCCGCCTCCTCCATGGCCCTACTCCCCCTCATCTCCCAAGCCCGTGGTCCTGCTCTCCACTTCCTTCCATCTCCCTCGCCCCTTGCACTGCACCCCCCGTGCCCCCCAGCCCATGCCCGCAGGTCCTGGGGAGCAGCCGCCTCCCCGCTCCGGGCTGCCTGCCCTTCCTCCACCCCTCGTGGCTGGCGTTTTCAGGGAGCCGGAGATGTTCCCCCTTGGTCCCCATAATTTCCTCGGCGCTGCATGCCCCGGGTGGCCCCTCTGTTGGGATTTGTGGGGTTTAGAAGTTGTTGTGTTACTCGTCCGCTGCCGCTGTGCGGGAGAGCAGCGGGCTCCTTCGGGCTGGGGTTCGGTGGGAAGGGTGATGCTCGCTTTGCCTGCAGAAGGGCTCGGGAAAAGGAAATTTTCTCCGGCGCTCCCTGCAGCATGTGATGGAGACGGTGTGGGGCTGTGGTTTGATGGTGTGAAGTGGGTAAACAAGACGTGCAGCTGGGTTACAGAGCGGTGTCGGTCTGTGCAGTAGTGTAAAAACAGGTCGAGAGGCAAGATGGAGATAAGAGCCCTCTAAGCTTAGATTTATGTGCATCTATCCCCGCAGGAGCACTACAGAGGCTTGAACTGCTTAGGATGCACAAAATAAGGAAAGAAATCACCAGCGTAAGGAAGTCTGCAGATATTTTTTTCTTAACTGTCGGTGGAGTTAAAAAGAGCAATCGGTATTGGCTAGGAATATGTATTTTGTGGAGAAATTTATGACTTATTTTGCATGATAACTTGCTGAGCTTCACATCGTGTGCTTTTCCAACTGGAGTATCCTGTCGCTGTTTTGGAAGGGATTCAAGGTAGCAGAGTTTGATGTACAGCAGCTGAGATAGAGCTGCCTAAAACCGTCTTGTGTTGATGGCCTAGCTGGTCTTTAAATGATATGTAATCAAAAAGTCCCGATGGAAAAGCTGCTATTGAGGTTGTTGCCTGAAAGATTTATTTGTGTGCCTCTTGAGCAGTAGAGCTTGAATAGACAGACATCCTGGTTCTTGCAGTGAACATTTTGGGTTTAGTGTGTGGTGTGGCACGGCAGGGAGGCTGGCAGTGCCTGTCACTTATTACAGAGCAGTCTCCAACTCAGATCTACATCTGACCAAGTGTGTGCTAGAGATTTGTGCATATTCTCTGTTTTATTATTCACTACTGAGATTATGGTGTGGGGCTGTCCTCTCCTGAGGGTGCTTTGCCTTTTCTTTCCTCTCCTGAGGAGTTTAAAACTTATTAATACATCTGGTAGGAAAACTAGCACAAGCACTGTCCCCTTCTCGTGCTGCTTGTGTTTGGATTTCTGTGCGATGGATGATGCCTGAAGCAGAGCGTTTTTTCAAGTGGTAATTCATCCATGTTTCCGTGGTATAAATGTGTTTGTGAATAAGATGCTCGGGCTCCAGTGATGTGCCAAGCTTGTGTGGAAGTGGGAGGAGGATGTGGAGCACTGGATGTAGTTATCTCCTTAGCATGTGACTCGTGATAGTCTTTTCATGTATTAATGATTTCTGTTACTTAACTGTGGCTCAGCTCATTTGTCAATCACAAAGACTTGAAAACCAAAATAGCAGTCTAAAAACATGTTTCAAGAGGAGAGGATGAGTAAAACCTTCACAGATCATTTGCTGTCTAACTTTTATTGGACACTGAGTCATGAGAGCAGTAGCTCTGATAGCTGGGAACGATTTATCTGGAAAATGAGTGTATTGTATGTCTTCTGAGGGCTCTTCAACTAGCTCTGAAATAGTTAAAAATGGAATAGTTACAGAGTTAGAGGTAAAACAACAACTCCTCACCCCTTTGGATTACAACTCCACCAGGCTGTATTTTTTGGTAAACCTCCTTTACCTAACTCTCTCACTGATAGCAGCTTTTAAATCCGTGTGGCAGTGCCATGTGTTGAATGTAGGAAAAGCAGACATTTGGGTTGTGGTGCTTGCCTTCCAATTTTGCTGCAAAGAGTTTAGTGTTTTACTGATAACTCCCCAAATCACAAAATCTTTTAACCTCAGGGTACTTGAGGTTTGCTGACAGGAATTGTGGTGTGGTTGGCATGTGGCTGCTGTGAGAAAATGTGAAGTAACTTCCTGGAAGAGTTCCTTCCACTGCAAGGAGAACTGTACCCCATAAAGAGAAGAGTATAGACTTGTTAGTTCAGGCTGCTTTAAACCTCAACTCCAACCTACATGTGCTCCTTGAACTGCTCATTTAATACTCTCCTGCTCAAGAGAGGTTTGACAGCTCTGGAGAAGAACATGCTTGGAATTTTAAGCAATTTGGGATTTTCAGTGAAGTAGAGTTCCTGTTACTGATCCCTTGAGTTCTCTTTCCTATGTAGAGTGGCACTGTCTTTCCAGCACTTTAGGTTTTATTGGCAATGTCAACCCTCTTCCTTTTTACATTTGGAGTTCATAGGAGTGTCTGGGCATACTTGGTGGACAAAAGACTGTTGAAGTAATCTGAAATTCAAACTCCCCCTTCAGCAGCATTGTTTATATTCAAGTGCAAGAGTGCTATCTTATATGAAGAGAGCAAGTGTTAAACTGGGTCCTGAATTGATTTGTCCTTACTTTTTTGCACAGAGATTTCTTGCCTTGTGTTATTCTGAGTTACATGTGATACTGGTTAAACAGTTCTGGGGGATATTGCTTCATTAGTTTTTCCTCACTGGATAAAGGTGCTGAAATAAAAGTGGGCTGCTTCCAGGTTCTTGCGTGTCTCAGAGTTGCAGAGCCAACAGTTCAAAAGCATTTGTTCTGTGTTTTTGGTAGGATGTTCATGCTAAGTAGCCAATCAGTTTTACAGTAACTTAGACTGTTAGATTAGCTTGATGACAGTGTAATTAATATTATTAGATTGTTACACAGGCTTTACCATAGTAAAATCTGCCTTCCCATGTTGTGTAGTTCACAGCACCACTGCTTGGTCAGCATTAAACATTCCTTATACCAACTATGTTGTTTGCTTAGAAACGGGGAGAAAAAATATGAATTGCCTTCAGTGGTCTTTGGGGTACTGAAAATATCCTGAGGTTCCACGGTGTGGTGATCTGCAAGGGTAGGTAACAGCTGAATCTGTCAGTTCCAGTTTCTCACCATCCAGACTCAGACTAGCACTTTATTTTTATAAACTTTAGCAAGATGGAAAACCAAGGAAAGATGGTGAAAAACCTAATTTTTAATGTTTCATGAAAGGACTTTAAAACACTTTAGCCAAGATGATGTGCATATTATTAATAGTCTGTAAAAATACTAATATACCTAGTACTGACATGCTGATGCAGCAGGTGTTGAGCATCTCAAATAGTTTTTATTTATTTATTTATTTATTTAAGGGGAAATTATTGCTTGAATTGGTAAGAATGCCATACCAGACATCACGTGGTTAGGAATTGCTATGTTCCAGAGCATTTTGTGATCTTTATTCTAGTTTTTCTGTTAAAAGTAAATTTTAAAAAGATATGTTGTAAATGCTAGTTTTAATTTTGAAATTATGATTATTAAGTGATTATGAAGAAATAATCTGTCTTAAGGGAAATGAGATTGTACATTTGGAAATAACTTGCTCAAGGCACTGCAAAAATAACACTGGCAAATGTGTGGGTGGGACAGAATGGGAGAAGGTACAAACCTGGCTTTATTCTTTTCTTTCAGGTCACTTTTAAAAGTACTGTTTCCTGAAAATAAAGTAATTCAGGGTGGAGCTAAAACTCTTGAAGTACCTGAGCCTTAGATTGTTGTAGCTCTCCAACTTTGCAACCCCTTGGATGCTGGCATTTAGTATGTTGAGAACAATGTTACAGCAGAAGTTATACTCAGTGTTGGAGTTGAGGCAGCAGTTGTGTCTTAACACTTCTGCTGCTATTGAAGGCTGAGACAGATTACTTGAAAAATGCATGTGCTGCAAAAGCATTGTTTTCTCCAGGGAAATACAAGACTGCAACTGTTCCAGGCCAGCTTAGACAGGACTTGGAGCAACCTGGGCTAGTGGAAGGCGTCCCTGCCTGCTGGCAGGGGGTGGAATGGGATGGGCTTTAAGGTCCCTTCCAGCCCAAAGCGTTCTGGGATTCTCTGGGTACTTGTTACATTGTTTGAGTACATCAAAGGAATGGTGGCATAGTTCAGCTATTTAGGCTTCACTGACCAAAGCTGAAGAAACCTCCAGATATCACATAAAACAATTGCATCTAGAAACCATAATAGCAGTTGTCCTCTTTGAGCTTTTGTTATGTTTGCATCTTGGAACTGTGACTCAAACTGTGGAGAATCAGACTGATCTGTCAAATTGCAAACAGCCATCTTGTTTCAGATTGCTGGCTGAGCACAACAGAGCATGGGAATGTGCTGTTTTTGTTGGTTTGCTGGGGGATTAAATCCAGGTGATTCAGGTGTGGGGAATCTGCCCACAGAGCTGGTGAGTAAGTGTATCCAGGTAGATTCTGAGCTTGCACAAACACAGTAAGCATCAACTTGGGTGAGGATTGTTTCCTGTCACAGCCAGGGCAACTTGTTGGGGATGAGTCTCTTAATGCCCTCTTCTGCTGATTGTGCACTTGCAACTCCATGCCCTGAGCTGTTAACCTGGCTCAAAGGTAACATTCAGAGGGTGCTTAGCACTGAGGGTGCTGAGGCTGTGGCACAGGGTGCCCAGAGAAGCTGTGGCTGCTCCATCCCTGCAAGCATTCAAAGCCAGGCTGGACATGGCTTGGAGCAGCCTGGGCTAGTGGGATGGTCCCTGCCCATGGCGGGGGTGGAATTGGATGATGTTGAAGGTCCCTTCCAAACCATTCTGTGATCTGCTTTTGTTGTCTGTAGACCTCCAGTGTGAAGAAGTTGGTGAGATGCAGCACATGTTTTGCTGTTTGTGTGGCTCATGTGCAAATGGAAAGATATTTCTTTTTAATGCCAAAGATGTCAGACTCCAGCATGTGGGTAAACAAGATTCAAATGTGTGATATTAACTGTACTTGTAAACTAAAAACTAGGTTTGATAGTTGTGTCTGAAGTTCCTGGAATGTCTTATTCTGGCTTTAAATTATATGCTTCGCTGCTGTTCTCTGCAAAAGCTGCATGATTAAATATCAGATCCTTTTGAGCAAGCGCAGAAGATCAAGAGGAAAGCCTTAAACCATTAACTTGTGAGGATAACTTCTTTCCCCGGGGCACAAAAGGAGACCTGCTGTGGATCAGCTGATGTTGATGGAGCAAATGTGTGGTGAGGCTTTAGAGTTTTCAGGGAGTGTGCCGGCCTTCTCCCACCATTTGCTCTGGGGGATTAGTTGAAAGCAGCAGGCAGTAATGCTGATACAAGGGTTCGTGCTGCTGTGTATACATACCACTGTTTTTATTTCTATTTAAATTGGCAAATGAGTCCTGCTCCCTAAGAGGAGCGCTCGGCAGTGCAGATAGGACATTGGATTTGCTTTGTTCAGCTCGGGCACTTGGGAAAAGGAAACACTTTGGAAGCTGGGTTGCTGTGTTTGTGTTCTGCATTGTACTGAGTACTAACAAATGGCAGTTGTGGTTTCCGGGAGGTGACATCGGTGCTCAAGCTAAGTGTCTTCACAGGACATATCTTCCAATTAGGAGAAGTGATTCTTTTCCAGCACTTGAAGCAGCCACAAGCTTAGCCTTAACTGTGCCACCTGAAGGAATAGGTGATCATGCTGTGAAACCTCGTATTCCCACCTCAGTTATGTCATTAATTGCTAATATTTAAGAGATGCACTTATGACTGTAAGGCTGCAGTGTGTTTGTAAGTGAAATTAAAAAATCCCACATTCTTTTTGGCTAATGAGAGAGGCTTGGAGTAGTGCCAGGCAGTTGAACAACTCCCCAGACTTCAGGAATACTCTGTTCTCTACTGTGTCACCACTGGGGTTGGTTTTGTCCTTACCAATGAGCAAGGTGAATGGTAGTGTTGATATTTTTATCCAATCTTTGAAGAAAAGGTATGTAAGCTCCAGAAAAATCTCAGAACTCAGTTGCATCTCAACTGTGTGACCTTTTGCTGACAGTGCATTTCAAACATCCCTTTCTGCAATTGTTAGTTTTTATGTGAGGGGTTTTCTGTGTGACCTTCGTACACACGGCTTTATAGCAGTGGAACAAATCCAAAATGATTGCTTAGTAATCTACAGTGGATAAAGTTTTCTGTTCTGAGACAGCAAGTGGTATATTCAATAGTTTTGATAATCCTGATGTCTGTGGGAGTAAGAGATTTGTCTTCTGTTATATTAGTTTTTGTCCTTGACTGCCTTCAAGCACTGTTTGTACTTTGAGTCACCTGTACTGAGGGAGAGCTGTGGCTCAGCTTCTCTTTTGTGTTCCTGCCTGTCCTCACACCATGAAACAGAGCCAAGACAGTGCCAGATGCAGACAAGTTGGGATGCTGCTGATTTTTGATGTTTGACTTTTGTGATTTCTGTACCAATGGAGACTGAGAAAGAGGGTGATTTTAACCTAGTGTCTGTAAGGAAAGACTTTTCAACTACTTTCTAGTAGGTTTTGAAGTTGTTTGCAGTTAATTTGTGCTTCTCTTGTAATTGTGCTAAGGTTATAAATGCAGCATAAATCTTCTGATCCATGTTAGAAATAAGGTAATGTCTCACTTATTTGTATTTTGGCTACCAGGAATCTAGGATTTTTTAAAAAGTTTGTTTTAAATTTTAGTCCCAAGGTGGAAATGGTGAGGATGTCAGGTTTCCTTGGGGGTGGTGAGTCCATTGTGGGCAGCTGGCAATTCCAAAGCCCTCTGGAAGTATTTAATTATTTTTTTTCTTAAGTGGGTAGAAGCAGATGTGTTACTTAATCAGTATGTGCACATTCAGCCTCATTAATGCAATTTCAGGATCCTGACTAATCTATTTGGAGCCTGCATAGTGGTACAGATGACAGGGTGTTAAGATAGTGGTGCATTTCTACACCAGAGAATGACTTGTTCTTTCACTTTTCTTTCTTTCTGCTTAAATAAGCTTCAGTTAACCACTTCAGGAAGCCAGAGCTAAAACCACAGGGTTGATCTGTGTGAAAGATGTAATTTCAGTGTTTCCTTTGTAGCTTTACTAGTTTACATAGTTGGATAATGAATGTAAACGCAATGATGAGACAGTTATTTTGTTTGGTAATTTTCCCTTTTATCCCAAAGAAAGATATAGGCAAGCAAAGGGACTCTGGGGAGCACTGGAATTGAATCTATAGCTTTGGGTGTATTGCTTTGTGGTTGTCTGTGAGAAGCTTAAATTTTTCAATTTTTTTTCATTGTTTTAAAGGGATTGAGGAACTGTTTATAGCTTAGACCAAATCAGTGCTCAACACGACTTAACTCAAAACCTCGACTTGGTAGTGCTTACATTTTCTATTAAACTAAAACCACAGCTGTTGTTCCTTTTAGTAAATGTCTTATTAATTCTACCACTGTCTCCATAATTTACAACTGTCTTCTGCAGTACCATAACCAGAGGCAGGAATGACACAGCCAGTCAGGCAGTCTCTGTTGCAGTGTTTTGTGGCATCAGGACTGGGTTATACAGATACAGTAGGTTCGAATGTGAGAGATCCTGATCCTTATCTTTGTTTGGGCTTCTCATGCTCAGGACAGCAGCCAGGACGCCTGTCTTTTTGGTATCACAGCAACTGTGCTCTCCAGAGGAAATATGCTAAAAGCATGGCACTGGAATGCCCAGACAGCAATCATTTAAATGGATCCTATTTAACCTGCCAAGTGCTGGTGTGTCTGAGTTAACCCCTTGTGTGCCAGGAGCTGTTTGCATCACTTGGGCAACATCCCAACTCAGGTGCCTGGCATGTGAATTTGGAGATGGCCAGTGTGTGGACAAATGAGGAATTTTGTGCTGGTTGGAATAATTTGGACTTGAAAGTTTAGTGTTGAAGAGGTGTTACTTCTCCTATTTTTCTTTTTCATTCCCCTAAATTCTCCTCCAGTATCTGTGGAACCCTTGTTAAAGCATCTCTAACAGCACGAAGCTGCACTGGGGATGTTTAGGTTGGATTTTAGGAAAAGGTTCTTTCCCCGGAGGGTTCTGAGCACTGCCCAGGCTCTCCAGGGAATGGGCACAGCCCCGGGGCTGCCAGAGCTCCAGGAGGGTTTGGACAATGCTGCCAGGGATGCCCAGGGTGGGATTGCTGGGGGGTCTGTGCAGGGTGGGAGTTGGATCCATAGTCCTTGTGGATCAGGATTATTCCAGCTCAGGAGATTCTGTGGTTCTGGAGGGTGACAGTATTTGGACAGCTGCTGTTTTTCATCCAGCAGTGAATTTCCTCAAAGATACACCAGCCAAACTCAGGGAAATGCTCCATAACTAGGGAGGTGAGGAAGGAGATGGAAATGTCTAAGGCTGTGAATGGATTGATAAACATGAAATTGAAATACATGTCCAGGTCCAGGAAACAATCTGAAGTAGGCTTGCCTAGAAATTTAGGGAGGGTAGTTTTAGAGCTATGTAAATGCATTGTAGAAAGGATCTAGGAGTGTTCTCAAAGCATAAAAATGATTGTGGCTCTGCAGTTTAAATCTGCTGCTTTGAACTAGGTTAGCAGGTGCAAATTGATGGAATGGTCCTTTTCCCACCTGCATTCTATACTGTTACAGTCAGAATTATTCATTCAGTGAAATTCCTTGAGGTGGCTTGAACATTTATAGTAATTTTCATGTCTCCAAGGCAAAAATCAGGTCATCCCTTAGCCCTCCTGTGGCAGCTGTAGCACACGAATGCAGCCAAGAAATCCATAAAGCCAATTTATGGCAGGAACCAATGGCATTTCTTCTCATAAACTTGGCCTGAGAAATTACCTATACTGCTTTCAAAGAGTTCATCTGACTGCAGGGTGAAAAGGATCTCTTGGCAACTTATTTCATCCATTTAGTAATGCTGGAATAGTGAGAAGGAGTAATTGAGCTGCCACTGGATTCTTAGGTTATAATATTGGTGTCTTTTCTTTTGTAAATTTTATGCAATGGTCTGAGTTAGGCTTCAGTGACTGAGTTGTTCCTGATGTGGAAAGAGAAAACATTAATTAATATTAGGTCATAGTAAACTGTTACAGCCATGGTACAGCTCATGGAGAGGCCTGGTAGGTGTTTATATTTAGCTAAGCTGGTGCGACATGACAAATTTGGCCTGTTAAGAAATAATCAAAAGTCAGAGATAGGCACTTACTATCACTGAAGTGACGTACAGCTTAATATCTGCTGCTGTGGGAGGCAGGTTATGGAGCAGGTATGGAGAGAGAGAAAGATGGGCTGTAAATCTCTGATTTGGATCACTGTTGAGCACTAAAACTAGAATGATAGCTTGGAAAGTCTTAAGAGATGTGAGTATTTGATTGTGAGGATTCTGATAATAAAAATCACTTTGTCATGAATTGCACTATCTCTGTTTCTGGCCAGAAGGTGTTATTGGTTGTGCTGCCAAGGGTACAACTGTCAACTATCAAATCTAATAAATAATGACAGTGAAGGAAAATAAAGTACCATTGCTGTCATGAACATAAAATCAATGATGTAGCAGAGTTTAAAGTGCTTTTGTAGTAAAGCTTTGTTCATTTTTCCAATACATGCTAAAGAATTAATAGGATTATTTTCTTTCCACTGTGAATAAAGCTGAGTAATAGTTTTCCTTCCTAAAATGAGTTTTGGATTGCTGTTCAAGCTTGGGGTTGAACGATCTCTGGGAGTCCCTGGGCCAGCTTCTGAGCCCCTGCACAGGGTGATGACATAAATGATGGATGATGAGACTGTAAGAATTGACAATTGTGCTGGTATGTTCTGAATACAGCAAAATCTATAGCTGCAGCCTGAGTGCAGGTGGGACCTTGCTGGAATGGTTTATCATTTTTCTATGGCAGTTCTGCTACTGGAACGGCAATCTGTAGTTCCACCCTTGGAGCTGAGTAAATGAAAGCAGGGAGGAGCAGAAACAAGCTGGGGAAAACGATTCCTATACCCTGAGGCAACTCATCCATTTAGTTCCCTTTCATTATTTTTCTCATGCAAAATAAGAGTCTAATTTTAACTCACATTAATTAAGCTTCAAAAATGCCTCACCGCTATGAGGCTGTGGCATTTAAGAGCATCTGGATGTCCAACAGTACATGAGTTTATAGATGGAAGGATCTGGCTATTGACTTATTGAAAATGAACTTTAGGTAGGGTGGGGCACAGCTTGCTGCGGGCAAAAGCTGGGCTGAATACCAGGGTGTGTGACCCTGGAGCTGGAGGGGGAGATGAGTGTCGGGACCTGGGTGCCAGGTGATCAGTACCTACAGCAGACACCTGCCTTGAGAGCTGCCTAATAGCTGATAAAAGTAGGATTTGAGCTGAGCTCAGGAGCCCTAGGTGGCTTCCAGGAAGACATCACTTCTCTGGGAATATTTTGCTTACTGGAACATTTTGCTTCCCGCATAATAGGATTCAGTCAGAGGGTTGCTGCTTTGATTTATGATGCTAATTGGCGTCGTAGATGATGTGAACTGCATGTACTAATTGCTCACTTGCTAATCCTCTCCAAATTATCTGACTGAAAGCTTTTAGGATGGAGCATTACACGTGTTTTAAAACTGGTCTGCAGACGAATGTAAACAATTGGGGGCCCTTGTTTTGCTTTAAATGCCGAATTCAAGTGCTGGTCAATTTTAGTCGCTGTAATGTTAAAGGGGAAATTCAGTGGCTTTCATGTAGTCTCGTTGTTGCTCTTTGTGGGATTTAAACAACAGCTGAAAAAATATTCCAGAACATGCTTCCCCTCCCCTTAAAGCTGGAAAATTGCCATCATCTATATGGTAATAGTTTTTATGTGCTATCTATATGGTGAAGGCAGAGTATGTCTGTCTGTGCAGCTTTATGTAATGGAAAGCACCGTGTGCCTTTTGAGTTGGTGGTGGTGATGTCAGTGCAGCAGAAAATGCAGTGGGAAAACATAAGGAAAATAAAAAGGAGATATTCATGCAGTGTTGGGATAATGAAGGTATTTTGGCTGTGATTCTGGTAGAGGATATGTGCTTTGACTATTTTACTGTGCAAACCAATGAAGTTTAATATAAACCAGAGCGATTTTGTATTTCCAGGTTGATAGGGAAAATCCTGATGTTAGATTATGGAATGCAGTAGTCTAAAGAGATGAGTTTTACCTTTTCTTAACTAAGGCAAGAGCTGTTTCAGGAGGGAGCTGATTCTTCAGATTGAGAATTGTATAGGCTGCTCTCTGTGTGAATGGGGAGGATTGCTTTGCTTCTGTAACATATTGGCTTAAAGTGGGTGTTTGACAAAATGAACATTAATCTATCTCAAACTTAATATTTCAAGGTGATTTAGACACTTTAATCATACCAAATTTTCTAATTTGAGCCTGACTGGCTTGCTCTCACAGCAAGCACTGAAATGAGATTACAGACAGCTGAAAGAAATTAGTCAATTTGGAAGCAAAATGCATTTAAATACAGGTGTTTGGCTGTGATTTGAATATAGCCTGTCAACAGCAAGAGGCAAAATACCTCAGTGACCTAAAAAGTGCAAATATGTCCCTTTAGGGATTACTTGTTGTTAGGTAATGACATGTTATTAAAATTAAAGCTCACATTTATATCCCTTGATTTGCTAAGTAGGCCAATAGCTTTTTAAAATCCTGGTTGATAAATTGGGAAAATGAATTTTGTCAGAATTTTAGGGACGCAGGTAGCTACTGCTGGTGTTTTGGATGATTATTTTTTAAATTAATGTGTAAATAAGGTGGTGTACTCAGGCTGAACCAGCTACCTGCTAGAAGCTTGAATACAAATACCATCATCTTGGAAGAAAGCAGCACTGGAGTGTTTTAGAAGTGGTCTGGTATTCCTGAATTCCACTGAAAGGTGCTGTCAGAGGAACCTGTGTTACCATGCAACGTGGAGACATTTCTCCTCCTTGCCTGACATTCTGCAGCTGGTTTTGTGTAGTTCTCATACTGTTTTTCTACTCAGCAGGTGGAAATATTGCCTGCTAGGTAAGTGGTGATATTTGATAAAAACTGGTGAGTGATGCCACATTAGGGAAATGAAATGAGGATAAATTACGATTACAAATGGGATTAGATCTTTTTCAAACAAGATCATTGAGGCTGTAAGTAAAAAAAAAAATAAATCCAAACCAACAACCTGCTACAAACGGAGATGAACACAGTTGTGTAAATCTGTGTTCTTCTGAGTATGAACTGTGTCTGTTCTTTCAGCATCTGTCTCTTTGTCTCTGTGAACTGATGCCATCAATAAAAAGGCTGTTCCTAGCTAGGTATGTCAGCAGAGACTGGACATTTGTTGTTCTCAGGGTAATATATTCTCTGGATAGGGATTAAGGTACAGGTTTCACTGGGAATAGTGTGTGCAGAACACTACAGAGTGCCAGAAAAACCCTCTCCTACCCTGTGACTCTTTGTTTGGGTTGGTTTTTGTTGTAATCACTCTTTGTCCTTGGGTTGTGTGATGGGTCTCCAGGATCATCTCTGCGTTGAGGAAAATTGTTACCTGTGGGTATAACAGGCACTTCTTACACATTCAGGAGTTAAAAACTAAAATCAAGAACAACTGGGCATGAACTTGAAGATACCTGATTGAAATTTACATAAAGTTCTAGAAAAACAGCAGTGATGGCAGCAGGCTAATACTGATTATGAACTGGCCTCCAGATTTTGTATTGCCAAATTGTTGTTTTATTACCATCCTATACAGACTCAAATAATAAAAAAGCAAAGAATTAGGCAAGACTGATTTTAGTCCAGTTTTTAAAGCAGAATGTAAAACCTGAGTCTTAGGAGACAGTACAGTAAGCATCTTGAAAATGTTGCCTCTGTAGTAGTGACAGTGGCTCATCTGTTGGCTTCCATGGTGGGTTTTGTGTTTTGGATGCTGTGGCCAAGCTACTGCAGGAGCAATTCCTCACTGAGCAGAGGGGAACTCAAAGCCCAGTGTGGTTTCTGCTGGCCCTGGAGCTTGAATCAGTTGCTAAAAATTTACATGGAGATGTGTCTGTCTGCAACCTGAAACACCTGAGTGAAGAGCAATGGACTTGGAAAGCCTGGGAGCTCTGTATGGGGAACTCTGTTAGGTTTGATGTCCTTGGGGATGTGGACAAGTGGAAGCTTTGATGCTGATGGGGGATGTGACCATCATGGGGGGAGAGAGTGTGAGATTAGTTTTCTAGCTGTAATAGCTTGTAAGTAATTCCTATGGAGCTGTAAAAATGGATTTTAATGGTCAAAATAGCTGCATATGCTTGAGTTATGGGATAGTGAGTGGTTTCCTCACTTGCAAGAGCATTTTTTGCTCAGTTTGCCTCCAAGCAGGACAAACAGGCCATTGAAACATAGGTGATGGCTGGAATGCAGCAGCTTCAGTGTACATTGCTTTTACTCTCACAAACTTCTTGAGTGCTTGCAGGCTGTTGGCTTTTGGAAGCAAAAAGAAGCCAAATTCTTGTAATAGTCAAGGACAAACAGCTGTTCTGGGAGACTTGGAGATAGGAACTAAAATGACATAACGAGAGAATTTTGAAGGCTTCTGGATTATCACTTTATTGTGCCTGAATGTTGTGAAGGAATTTGCTGGATCTGGTTCTGATTCTGGTCCCAACTTTCAGACCAATTTCTATATTTATATGACATTTATATGTGCTATGTAATAATGAGCAGCTGATGTAAAAGCAAATATTTTTAACTGCTTGGCACTTGTTTAATTTGCATCCTACATCTGCTTGTCAGGGAATGTATGAATTTGCAGTTAACTTCTACCTGTTTAAAATAAAACCTGGTGTGCTAATTCCTTCAAAAGAACAGTAAATCAAATTACTTGTATTTATGTTGCATTCAAGTGGGAGGTGATGGGGACTATTCCTAAGAAGGAATAGACAAGGGCTAATGACAAACTGTGGTACAAGATGGAAATAACTGAGGTTGAAAATCAGTTCTGTTTTCTGTAACATGTTTTTTATCCAGGGGCTGACTGCATAAAGGCAACAAACTGTTTTAGCTTCTGCTCTTTGTTTACTCTTGAGGAGGTGGAAGCTTTATGTTCAGGAAAGGACTCAGAATTTCTTGTCTTCTTATAACATGTGGCTGATTGCTAATCTTATGGAAATGATGTATTGAGCAGATGAGACCTGATTAATAATAAATAAAGATGCTGAGAGTGATTTGGGGGGGGAATTAAGCTTTTATTTTAATTCTTTTTAAACCCCCACAGAGTAAAGCCTCTTTAAGCTAGTCAGGTAAGCATAGTCTGTAACCTGAGGATTATATTACTCTGCTCCTTTGTGCCTTAGAATTACTACAGCCTCCATTCAACTTGAATTCAAAATGAGGTGATGTGCTGCTTGATTCCCAGGTTGGGTTTAGCTGAAAATAATACTAGCAATGTGCAAGACTTGTGGTAAAGTTGAGCAGCAGAATATAAACTTGCTAAAAACAGAGGCAGATCTTCACGGCCTTCTGGGAGCGTAGCTGAAGAGTGGGTGAGCCTGTGATATTGAATTTGCTGCTGCAGAGCTGACAGGCTGCTGGAGGGCTCTGGGCTCTGTTTGGTGAATTGCTGTCTTACACCTAAATGTGCTTTTCCTCAAGGAGCAGAGCAGGGTAGGATGCTGCACAGAAACTCCTGCTGCTGAACACCTCTGTGGGCTGTAAAGTAACTCCAGGCCCTAACAAACCTGAACCTGTTTCTCTGGGAGAGAAGGTCCTTCTATCCCAAACCATGTTAAGGAAAAGAAATCTAGTCTTCATTCCAAATGTTTGATTAACCTTGACTATGCAGAGTTGTTCTTTTTTTGGAGTATGGTTAGGTTGTCGGTGAGTCTCGAGTGAAAGAGACAGTTTGTTACCATCTCAACACCCCCTGTAGTGGATAACAAAGGATTTTATCTAACTTGGAAAATCTGTATCCTAGGCTCGAGTGAAATCAGGAGCACGTTGTTCCTGAAGTCAAGTAGTTGTCCTATGCTAATGCTGCTCGGTGTTGGCTACTTTGTGTGGTGTAATCTAAGTAATTTTGTAATTAATGAGTGACTGTGGTAATCCCTTAATGGTGAGATAATTGCAGCACTTAGAGGAGGAACTGTTGGCCAAAACACACAATTAAGTTTTGCATTGGGTAGCTTGAATTTTGTGGGAAAATGACTATTTATCCCCAAGTTCATGAGTGCTTGAGTCCCAAGTACATTTGACTCACTCTGTCTCTCCTCCGTGTCTGTCTCCACTACCAAATCAGAGGGCTCTGTAGCTGATTCCCTGTGTCAGTGACTCTGGGAACCCATGGAGTGCTGTGGAGATGAGAATTCTGCCAATATAAACTTTCCATGGAAACATTTATCAGGAAATTTAATTGAATGAAAAAATAAGCTAACAGGCCAGCCTAGATCAGCCTTCTCGTGTTGTCCTAATGCTTCCTTTTCCCTGGCTAACCTGATACTGAGGTGTTTGAGTAGTCTGATAATGGATGAGTGCAGCTAGAGCCCAGTCAGAGCAGTAACCCTGCTCAGAGCATACATCACCAGCTTTTCAGAAATGTCATCCTGTATTGCAGTGAAAAACACAGGGTTTGTGTCTTCAGGTTTTTAGTACACGTTAAATTTGCATTGCAGCTTACAAAGCTTTAATGAATGATTCTCTGCATTGCTGAACAATCACCCATATAATTTTCACCTTTTATGTTTAAGATATGATACCAGGGGTTAGGAACTTGAAGCATTAAGTGCTTGTGAGCAGAATGAACAGTTCACAGGATTTCAGGGTAAATCAATGAGTTTTCTTTGCTGTTGTACTTCCATAAAGCTAGGAGTGTTGGAAGTTTCATTTACATTGTTTTTTAAATACTCAGGGTTCAGATCATGTGTTGAGAATTTTTTTTTTTTTAATTGTAGAAGTGCTGAGTGGAGATAAATGGTCTCACTAACTCTAATAATGGTCTCACTAACTGCTACAAGTACTGTGCTGCATTTCTGTGCAATGTCTTTCCCTCTACCTGTTCTAAAACCTTTCCTAAAACCTGTGATTCTCATATTGATACTCTCAAATTCTAAAATCTAAACTTGCAGAAAAATATTGCAGTGATGGAAGAGTTGCAAATTTTGAACAGTGTTGCCAAATCCTAGGCAATCTGATTTCTAATGTGTTACTCTTGAATATTCAGAGTATGCAAAGAGGAGGAAGTTTTCTCTTACAAAGTTTGTGTCCTTTGGAGAGTGACAGACATCTGAGACAAATCTGTTGATACAATGTTATTGAATTTCTGCTGGATAGCTGTTAGTTAAACTGTATAGCTTTTTTTGTGAGGACCACTCTGGTTTAAAAACAGATTTCAAGTTGTTAATTCATATTTTCTACTTTATATTGTTATTTTTTTGCCTGGAGATGGAAGAATGGCTTGGAGGTGTGAGTAAACACCACATCTAGTGCTGTGGCAGTGGCAGGGAGATGTGACTGCAGAGGTAGCTTTGTCAGTCAGTGTGAATCTTTACTGATGAGTATTGTTAGACCCCTCAGCATTCAGTGAAGAATACTCATCCCAATTAAAACTGAAGCACCTTCCAGATGACTGGGATCGTAATTTCTAGGTGAGGTTTAATGAAAACACTTTGACTTACTGCTAGGAGCTTGGCCTTTTTAAAATGCGTGCTGCTAGCAGCACTGCTAATTTTAGCTCGTGTGTTCTTGAAATGCCACTGGTAGCTACATACTTAATAACACTGAAAATAAAGGGACTTTTCACTCCCTGGAAGATGTGTGAGAAGCCATGGTGGTATGCAGAAGTTTTGTGCTGAATTCCATCGTGGTTGAAGCTTATGAGTTCTCAACTGACTTGCCCTGGGGTTTCTGTTCAGCTTCAAGTAATTGCCAAGGCTGTGCAAACTTCAGGCACTGTAGCTGTGCCAGAATGTGTATTAAATGCAAGTCCTGATCCTGTGGGACATGGGTCAGCATGTTGGAAGTGACCCCTGTGTTGCATCAAGATGAAAACGTAGCAGGAATTCATCTAACAAGTGTATTTCTCCTGGAAGTTGAACCACTTCATTGAAAGCTTTTTTCAGTTTGCAATAATTCACTGTTTGCCTAAGAGAATTAGAACTTTCATTTGTCATGAACCAAGTGAAGAATTATATAGCAGGTTGCTACTGGTTTATGTCTGAAAATAATTTTGAATAATTCCTGCTTGGGCTCTGGCACTGTTAGTGTGAAACCTGGCTGAAAACAACCATTGCCTGTGCTACTGCAGTAGCAGAGCCTCACAGCTTTGTGGGGGGAGTGTTTGCCAGCACCTGGTGATAATCCCCAGTTGTCCTAGACTGAGAGGAATAAAAGCTTTGGAAATGACATTCCTAATGGCAGGAGCTGAGGTGCCAGTGTTTGTCCTGGTTTAAATGTGGTCTGGATGAGCAGAGGGCTGGGTGCTGCTCCTAAGGGCCTTTGATAATTAAAATTATTTGCTGTACAATTCAAGATAACGTTTTCCTCTAGTTACCTAGAAAGAAACAGTCACTATTCAGAACTGGTTTTTATTCCTCTCTGTCTAGGACAACATGGGATTATCACCAGGTGTTTGTAAATAGACAGACAGTGTGTATTGAACACTTAAATCTGATCAAGAGCTTGATCCTGTAATCGCTCACAGTGATTATCTTGACAAACAAATCTGCAAAATACTGCTTTATTTCCTAGAAATACATAGCAAGTGAGTAGGGCTGATGCTTTGTTTGTCAACAGGAAGTGTTTTCTGGTGGAAATGTTTCATTTGGCACTGGAAATGTGGCTCGTTTTGGTTTGTTTGTGGGCTTAGCCAGATGGACAGGGCCAGGCATTGAACAGTGAGAGTTGTTTCTTTCCTGGCTGAGCTTTAACACTGCAGAAGTCCCCAGTCTCTGTCATTTCATCCCATAACTGAGTTGGACACCTTCAGTTTGTGCAGAAAGCAGAGCTGTGATCTGTGTGCTGATCAGGGGCAGCAATCGATTTTCCTGGGCTGCTGGCTGCTACTCAGAGCTAATTTTTATTTCACTGGGTTTTGTGGATCTGCAGAATTCCTTCACTCTTGAGTCATGTCTCAGATCGATTGGGACTGAGGCACTTGGAGAAGGTTTTAACAAAACAATGGTACTTTTTAGGACTTGGT
Source organism: Serinus canaria (assembly GCF_022539315.1). Taxonomy (NCBI): domain Eukaryota; kingdom Metazoa; phylum Chordata; class Aves; order Passeriformes; family Fringillidae; genus Serinus; species Serinus canaria. Next base: position 3,896,059 of record NW_026108147.1, on the reverse strand, counting down.
CAGATGCTTACTTGGCTGTAGCTGTTGCAAGATGATAACTGCAATAATAAATATTGCAAAGAAATTGGATCTTATTGCATTCTCTGAGCAGTTATGAGAAGGACTTAATTAGAGTTCTGGGAAAGAGATGAAGATCAGTCTGTTGTGGCTGAACTGGGAGAAAAGCATTTTGACTTTGGCCTAATAACTGTGCAGTGAAAAGAATTTATATTGACTTTGACCAACTAAAGTGAAATATAAAAAGTCACAAAACCAGGGTACTCCTGTACTACTGTAATGAATTGGGGCTTCGCTGGGTTTATTTGTTTGGTTGGTTTTTTTTTAAGAAATGACAGAATCAGGCTAATAATTTTTAAACTTTTCCCTAGAAGCAGTGAAATTGCTATGGAAGGATCTCAGATGCTTCTTTTTAAACAGGAGTAAATACAGGATAAGAACCAAGCCAAGGGGCTGATACTCAACTCTGAATTAATGTTTTCAGCTGATGCTTATAACTGAAAAAAGAGTACACATGCATGTTAAAAGGTCAGTACAAATTTGATTGCTTGCTTTAAGACTCAGCTATAAGAGCTTTTTACCTTTTGCTTTGTTAGAAATATTGAGTTGGTGATGTTAAAGTCATTTGCTTGAAAAATAACTTTGCTTATTGGTTTACAGATCAGCTTTTTGATTTTTGATCTGAAATTCAGGCAGTGGCTGAAATGGAAACAAGTGAAGGGACCCCGGCTTGCTGCCCCTGTGATGGAACAGGGAGAATCCCAGGCAGGAAGGAAAGAGGAGTGTAAGTGTTAAATAACTGAGTGCCACTGCCTTGATGATTACCCTCTACTTCTTGGAAGAACCTTCTAATGAGGATCCTTGTGAGATGCCTCCTTTGTGCTAACAGCTAATGATGGAGATGGGCTGTGATTCTCCTCAAGATCTTTAGGAGGTTTCAGGTTTTATGAGTGTTTATTTGCATGGGAGGGCAGATGATAAGCAGGGAGCTGAAAAGGGAGGTGGGCGGCTGTCCAAGGTAATAAACACACTCAGAGAAGTAATTAGGGCTTGTATGGAAGGGGAAAAGTGAGGAGCATCTGCAGCCACTGGCTCAGGAGTTTATTAGTGTGAGAGATGAATTATTGAAGGCAGATGTTCCCAGAGCGTGCTCCAGCTCTGTGCTAATGGAAAAGGTGATGATTAGCCTGAGTTGGTTGATGGCTGAGGAGGAAATGTAAGAAACATCCTAAACTACCAGGAATTGCTGCTCTTTAGAGTAGGTTCCAGTGAGGGGTGACTTCAGTTCAACCTCAGCTTACCTTAAATCAAACTACCTGGTTGAATTCAGGCTTTCCTTGAATTCTTGTCCCTTTCATGTCTTTTTTCTTTTTTTTAATTGGCAAATTTGTCATTCCAAAATAAAGATGCCATGAAATGAATCCCATGTCTTCTCCATAAATGAACTCTGTTACAGGGAAATTCCCCATGTTAGGATGAGGTAAGGATTGTGGGGTGTGGGTTATGAGCTGGCTGTGCCAAATGTGATATGGATCAATTAAATAAAATAATGAATTTCAAAATCATTTTTCTGGCAGATTCCTGAATTTCAGTAGGCCTTGCAAATAGCTTAATTTACTATGTTTCATAATAATCTAGATCTGTCTCACTGACTTGTTCTCATATTGAAAAAAATAAAATGACATCAACTACTTTTTCAATCTCTCTTTGTTCATCTTGGGGGTGAATTTCTTTGACAGGCTGCTTTGAGTGAGACATGCTCTGGCAGACAACTTCAAAAACAGAGCTCTGCTAACACCTAGGTTTTAGCATAACAATGGCTGACAATGAAAACTGTTGAAATATTGATGTGAAGTGTAGACCAGGACGGTGAGAAAAGGATCTATAGAAAGTATAGATACAAAGCAAAAAAGTATGTAAAATGTAAAGCAAAATCATTCCATTTTGGAATAACACACAAAGAATATCTGTCTGCCACTCCTGTTAAGTAGGATATCAGAAACTTTTAAAAGGTCAGGTTGGAGCTTTGTAATCAGAAGATAAATACACAGAATGGATTGTGCTGACCATTTGCCCAAGATTTGCTGCTGCTAGGGGCTCATTTTTGCCCACGTAGTTGGTTTGGGTCACTCTGAAAGGCTGTAGTATTTTGAGGATAAGCTGCTCAGTTCATGAGTGTGCATTCTGTGGTTTGCCTCACATCCAAGGCATCTGTGGGAAGTGCTGGTTGGATGTGGTGGCTACAAATGCACTTGGAAAGCAGATCTCCAAACAAACCCGTGGTTTAGTTCTGCCTGACCTCTGGGGCTAAAGCAGCCAAGTGCAGCTGCCTGTTCTCTGGAACTCTGTGTTGAGTATCAGGAGCACAGCTGATGTGTAGAAGCAAAATAATTTAAGACTTGAAATAGCTGGTCCAGAATTCTTCCCTGTGAGGGTGGGGAGGCCCTGGCACAGGGTGCCCAGAGAAGCTGTGGCTGCCCCTTCATCCCTGGAAGTGTCCAAGGCCAGGTTGGACACTGGGGCTTGGAGCACTCTGGGATAGTGGGAGGTGTCCTTACCCATGGCAGGGGATGGAACAAGGTGGATTTTAATGTCCCTTCCAGCCCAGAGTATTCCATGATAAATTCTTTGTCGTGTCTTGTGTATGGAAAACAGAAAAGCAAATTTTGCTGTGAGCATGGGGCCATGTGCAAAAGCTGAAGTTGTTGCTCAAGGATTAACCTTGCAGGTGTTTTCCTGTAGCTTAATCCAAGCCTCTGCTGCATCAACAAAGGGCAGCAAAACAGCCAAAGCAGTGAATAAACAGTTCTGTGTAATGGCTGAATTACATTTATCAGGTGATAATAAGGGAAGGCCTTTTAAAGAATGCTGAGGAGTTAATGCCGTTGGCTTGGCTGATGCTGTAACGTTCTGATGATCAGCTATAAAATAATCCCAGCAAGGAGGAATCAGCTTCCTTAACTGATAACTCATAAATAATGCTAGAGGAAATCACTGCCTCCTACCTGGGAAGGTTTACTGAAGTAACAGATGTAACTGAAAAAGTGTGTAGAGTGTTTAGCCCTAGATAATTATCTATAATTGTAAAACTGAATAAAATCTTCTGTGGTTGGTCAGGACTGCTTTGAAGACATTAAGCAACACTCTCATGATGTAACACTTGCTAAAGGGCTCAAAATTAACCAAATGGTGATAATTGAAGAGTAAAGTGAAAAGACAGCATTGTGAACACGTTTTCAGCCTGAAATAAGTAGCAGCTCTGAATCAATAAATCTCCTTACATGGCTCTTATACCACAGAAACTAAAAAACCAGACTTGATGAACCAATAACACCTGGATATGTAGAAACTGAATAGAGGAACAAGGCTGAAGAACTGATTGAACTCACTTTCCTCTGTAAGTTGGTATATTAAGTTTCATGTAATTTAATTTAACAAATGTTAAGCCATTATGGGTGTCTTGTACAAAGGATGGAGGGTAATAAGAGTACTTGTTGGCTTGTATATTTTTAAAAAATACTGTAAATGGAGATTACAATCAGAGTTCTATTGAATATGGTTACATTGAAAAGAATCTGTGGGGCATTCGTAATCTGAGGAGTGAATAGACAGAAGGCAAAGTTCTGTGGGATCCTTTTATTAATTTTCCTCACTTAAACAGCTAGGTATCTTATAGCCTATGTGCTGTTGTAAATAACTGGGGTCCAGTTTTACTTCCTTGCTGGGTATTATGGGACTAGTTATGGTACAATGCATACATACACTTTATTTCAGCTGAAATCTGCATGAGCACCATTCTGAGAGTAGAGGGAGAAGGGAATAAAAGAAGGGACCTACACAAGGGATTTTTGTAAGGAGTAAGAAAATGTGGTTTCTGTTTTTGTATTGTGCCTCTCCAATGTGTGGCAATTTGGGTTTCTGATCCTCTCTGTTCCACTTTAAACCATCTGAGGTGTGCATTGGTTAAAACCAGAAAGATGGAATGTGCAGTGATCAAATTCTCTCTGTCAAGGAAGGTACAGCTGGCACAAGTGGAGAAACTTGTGAATCATGACAAGATTCAGCTTGATCTGCATTTTATAGCCAGACCAGTTAGTGGTGGATGCTAATGGAGTATCCCTGCTGCAGCTGGGATAGACTGGCTGGTCCTTAGCAAGCCTCAGTGATCCTGACTTCATGTCCCTCCTTCAGTTTGCTGTTCGTAAAACTGGAAGTGCCAAGCTTGGCTTGCCATTCAGTGCTTTGGAAATTTGAGGCTTTGCAAATATCAGTAGCTGTTTCCAGTGAGAAAGAGGCTGTAATTACTTGAACAAAACTTGACTGACATATGAACAAGATGTATCTGCTGAGGGCTTACTGCCAGGCGTGGATTTGTACTTAAGCGGATGTAATTGCAAGGACTTTGTACTGGATTGTTTGACAGATTAAATTTCTATGATAGTGTGAGATAACAGGAGGTCGCAGTCCAAGAATAAGGTTCTGAAGTGTATGTATTCACAGCTGGGGTGCTAATCTGATTAATTGAAAGCTGATTGAATTAATAATAAATTCATGTTGTTGGATCCAAGAGTGTCAGTGCCAGTTGTCAGTGCCAGTTATGTGTGAGGTCTGTGCATTGAGAATGGTCTTTTGCACTTGTGCTGGGAAAATCTGAGCAGGGTCTCCACTTGGTAGCATCTAAAGCCTGAAGTAACCACAGCTGGCATGCAAGGTTATGCTAAATAAAGGTTTGTTTGGGTTTTTTTACCCTGATTATCAGGCTGAGAACCACATTGATATCGGGCAGCCTTTCACTGTCAGATGCAGAGTGCAATATAAATCTGTCTGGCTGTGGCATTAAGGAAATAGGAGGTCTTAGATGTGGTCAGTGGTGCTGGGTATCAGCACACAGGCTCTGATAGCAGCTGGTGTTCTATTTTTAGAACCCCTGAGGAGCAGTGATCCCAAAGTGTTGATTTGCTGCCTCTTAGGTTGGTGCACAGGAGAGCTGGGCCTGGCACGGGGCAACTGCAGCCTCTTCCTGCAGTGCCAGCCCCGTGCTGCAAACAGGGGCACCTGGGAGCTCTGCCTCTTATGTAAGAGGAGGAAATGATTGCCTGGGATGATGCAAAAGGAGCTGGGGAGCTCTGGGTGGCTGAAGGTGGCACCTCAGAGAGCTCTGTCCTTCCCTGACCGAAGCCTTGGTGATGTGTTTGAATCAGCATAGGGGCATCTAAGCGGTGCACAAGCTGATTTCTGCAATTGCTGCTTTGGAAAGGATGTTATTTGCTGCAAAGGAACTGGAAGAAGATGGCATTTCTAATATAGGTAAGATGTTTTTCAGCTTTCAGTCCAGTTTCTGTTCTGGAATAATGTATTTGAGCAGGTTTCCTATTTAGAAACAGACTGATTTTTAAGTAATTGGCTAATGAAGGATTGCTTGGAACACAAACAAGTTAATCTTGCCAGAATTACTCAGGCAGGTACCTTGCTGCTGGATCTGATGAAAATTCAGTACTCTCTGTAGGTATTCAGCTCGTGTCATGTGACAGGGAGATGTGTTTGGTGGAGAGAAATTTAATTTAAGAAACCCCATTAAGTGGATTGTGGGGTAGATGCAGTAATTCAATAAGCTGAAGTGATTCATATGCATTCCTGATAATTTTCAAGAGGCTCTTTTTGCATTGCAGGTAATTTCATATTTGTACTTAATGGTAACCTGGAGATGTGGCTGATAGCAGAGGCTGTCTGAAAATCAGGGAGATGTAACTATTCCTTTAGGTTGTGCAGAAAGCAGTAAGGTTCTGTGGAGTCTTCTGAAAGCCTGGATAAACAAACAGTGTTACATTTAGAGAGAAGCTCTGCAATGAAAACCCTGGAGGAACAGACTAGTTTTGTATTAAAAACATCTGAAGAAAGGTAATGATCTGTACAAGTGGAATGTTTGGAAACAGTTAATTTAATTAATTAATGTGTCCTCTTTGCCCACCTGAAAAAAGCTTTTAGAAAGGACTGCAGACATCTGCAGTGCTTTTTAATATTTGATGGGCTTCTACGATTCTCCTTACAGAAAATTCATGACCTGCTCTATTTCTGTGAGCCTACTTCAGTGAGAGCATGATGGAGATAAGTCAGAGGGATTCTTTGTCTTCCTGTTGAGACACCAGATCTTCTGCTGCAGACTTACTTAGTTTTCTTCTCATGTTTGTGAGCTCTTCACCAATAGGTAATTTTTAGGGATCTGAAACTGAATTACTTGCCCTGGATGCTGCTTCAGCACTCTGGAATGAGTGCTTTGGGCAGGCAGAGCTTCACTGCCTGCTGCTGTTGGGATTCTTATTGCAAAGAAGAGAATTGTGGGGGTTTAGCACAAACCTGAGTAGCAGCTCAGCATGAGTTGTGTCCAGAGAGAATGCAGTGCAATAGATGCAACAAAATGAATGCTGAATGTAACAGGCTTCAAGGTATGATGCTTTGTCTGAGAAAGCCATGGAAACCTGAACTCCTGTCAGTCTGTGGGGCCTGTCATCCTCCTTGGTGATGTGCTTCCCTTGGCTTTCCTTACTCTCTGGCACAGGAAACCTCACTGACATTTGATTTCTCCTCCTCACATGTAAAACTTCCATAGAAGCCCCCTGAAGGCATTTTTTTGTGATGATGTTTGGTTAAAGGAAAAGATACACTATTTCTGAAATGTTTGAAAAGAGCTGCTTATTCATAGATTATTATTTTGAAAAATAAGAAGTTTACACAGTAAAACCCCCACTTCTCAAAGCTGTTTACTTTTTTTCAAAGCTTTCTTAGAGGTATCTTGTGTACACTATAGCCACAAGATGGAGTCAAGTTTTAGTTGTGGGGAATGTGAAGTTTTGGCATTTCACATAACTCTGATAGTCACAATTTTAGACTGTCCAGAATCTTGCTAGCCTGAATTCTGTAGCTGATGAAGTCAGTTTTCCAGTGCTTAACCATAGTCTGTTATGGAGAAGATTAAAAATTGGTTGTTTCTCATCAGGCCAAAGTTTGGAAATGTCAGTTGAGTGTTACTGGAGTGGTTCAGGTGAAGGCATTTATGGAATCATTGCAGAGCCCTTCACTGGTTTGGGATGGAAGGGGCCTTTGAATGTCATCTGGTTCCAGCCCTGCCATGGCAGGGACACCTTCCACTGTCCCAGGCTGCTCCAAGCCCCATCCAGCCTGGCCTTGGGCACTTCCAGGGATCCAGGGGCAGCCACAGCTGCTCTGGGCACTGCCAGGGCCTGCCCACCCTGCCAGGGAACAATCCCTTCCCAATCTCCCATCCATCCCTGCCCTCTGGCAGTGGGAGCCATTCCCTGGGTCCTGTCCCTCCATCCCTTGTCCCCAGTCCCTCTCCAGCTCTCCTGGAGCCCCTTCAGGCCCTGCCAGGGTCTCTGAGCTCTCCCTGGAGCCTTCTCTTCCTCAGGCCTAAGACACCCATTCTAAAAGGAATCCTTGAAATCTGTGTGTGTGGATTCCTGGCGCAGCTGTAATGGTAGCAGGCTCTTCCCCTGGTAGAGCCAAATTGAATACATGGAGCATATCACAATCTGGGAAATGTATTTTTTTAGGGGGGGTGGGAGTTTGGGAGGGTTTAACAGGTTAAATACAAATCATTAAACAATAGTTTTTAGCAGAGTTTCAGTATTTGCACTGAAGAGTTCAAGTGCCTGATGTTACTTGTGTGCTGTAAGCAACTCAGAGTTACTTTAATATCCTTATATTTTGTCTTCAGGTAGTTTAAAAATAGCAAAATGAAACTTTTGGCTGGCAGAACTCAGAGTGCTGTGGTGTCACTGTTCCTGAGCATGGAATCATTGGGGTTGGAAAAGGCCTCCAGGATCATCAAGTTCAGCCTTTGGCCAGTCACCACCTTGTCAAGCAGACCAGAACCTGAGTGCCCCATCCAGAGCCAATCCTACAGTGACATTAATTTCAGCTTCTTTTCAGAAACATTTTCTGTGGAGAACATCTGAAAGCATAGTGGCAGCAGTTAAGACTCAGTCAATGTCTGCAGATGGATTTGAATGTTAAATTAGGGGATGTTAATAATGAAAATGTGATGTGACAAAAAGTTTGTCATTAATGATGAATAAACTTCATATGTATAACACAAAAACTGATGCCTGTGCTTTTAAGGATCTTAACTTCAGTTTTTTTCCTTTAGGAAGTATCCACATTAAGAAATGCCTTTTTTGGGGAGCTCAGATGTGTTGGAAGCCTCAGGCATATTGTTGCTATCCCAGGAGCAACAGGTACAAGTAAATGCAAAGGTGGTGATAATGAGCAGTGCTCCTTGTCTGCTGAGGGAGCTGATAATTCACAGAATTCATCACTTTGCTTCAAGCAGTCTCTTTGGGAAGACAAAAACATGGAAACCTCTTAGAAATCCTCAATATAGTAGCAACAACAGCAGCAAAAAACCTGCTACATAAATCCCACCCCCAAACTGTTCCATTTTCTGCTTTTGGAATCAAACACTAATTAACTTCTGCCCAATATGAACTCATCTGAGCTTGGTGCCTGTCAAAGGAACATGCTAATTGTGTAATGTTAATAACACACAAAAAAATTTGGCTCTTGGTAAATATAAATAAATGCTGGTGGTATTTACTGTATTCGGAACTGCAGCTAATACAATCCAGTGTCAGCTTTTATTAAAAATAAGAAATGAGGCTCTGTAGGATTTTCCTGATGCTCATCAGCCTCTTGTCAAATGAACTCTTGGCACCATCAGGGCCTGCTTGGATCTTGCATCCTGGAGATCCTGGTGGTGACCAAGTTCAGCCACATGGTTTGAACAATGGACAGCAGGGAATTCTCTTAACTTTCAGAATTTTAGGTGAAAGGAAATAATTTTTTAGTGTGGCTTTTTAAAAATTTGTCCTTTCATATATAGTGATAAGTCCTTTTCAAGCTAGGATTTAACAGAGGCAGACTTACCATGAGGTCCTAAATTGTGGCTGCCCCATCTCTGAAAGTGTTCCAGGCCAGATTGGATGGGGCTTGGAATAAACTGGGATAATGGAAAGAGGTGGAACTGGATGAACTTTAAGTGCCTTCCAACCCAAAGCAGTCTGAGATTCTGTAAGTAGCAGTTACAAATGAATTTGAGGTTCTTATCAAGTCTTCTGTACCAAAGCAATATTGTCAAGCTGCTAAAAGCATCCTGACTCTGGAAATGAGAAATTTGGATAAGTTTCTGAGGTCCAGGCTATGCAGAATAAATGGAGCATTTCAGTTTTGCAGGGACTTCAGTGATTAATTGAAAGTGCTCAGATGCTGGGAACTGCAGTGAACTGAAGAAAGAGGAGGGGCTCTGCAATCAGGCAATGAACCTTCCAGTTCATCAGGGTGTTTTTAATAAGTGGGCCTGATCTCTAAAAAAAATAATTAAAATTCTCATTGTTTGTGTGAGTAGAGATGAAACATTGCACTAAGGACAGAGCAAAATTGTTTCACTGTGATTAGCACTATTCATAATCTTAAACTATTGGAAAGTAATTGTTGGATTGATGGATGCTTTTTTTTAACCAGACAATATTTATGAGTCTATTGGAGAACAGAGCAGCAAGATAAATACTGTGGGCAGATCATTCTTGATCAGTGGGTTGTACCTGTGCAGAGGAGAAAATGCAGATGTTGCTCATGATCTCTGAAGGTGAAATATTGCTTCCCATCCTGAATCCTCTCCTCCATGAGGAAGCACTGTGTTAGTTTCAGTAGCTTTGCCTAAGCATATTTACCACTGCCTCCATCAAGACCTCTTCTGATAACCTGGTAAAAAAGGGAACACTTGGGCTTATTCTGGGTTTATTTTCAGTTATTTTGTGGAGTTTTGCTGTTCCAGTATCCTCAACTATGACCATCTATAAATTGGGATATGGCAAAGTAATTAACATTCATAATTGGTATATTAATAAAAGCAGAATTGGTTGGTACATGAGGATCTCAAATGCCAGTAATTCAGGTGACTTCTGGAAGCAGAAGGTTTTTGAGGTGAGAGTTTGCTCTGATGTCAGTCCAGTGACATTCCAAAGATTACTGGCAAGTGAGGCTAAAATCTTCTTCCAGGAACCTGAAGGTATTGAAGACTCATTTGCTAATGAGTATCCAGGGGTTTGGAATCCCAGAACCCTTTAATACTGGCTCTAGGCTTGGCAGGTCTTGGTTTGAGTGGAAATACAATATTCTGCTTTAAATGTAGTCAGTTTTCTCTAGCTGTAATAGGAGGTATAATATGCAGAAGGGAAACAGTATAAATATGTGCTGTGTGTGTACAATCTGAATTATGATCATGTTAAAAGAGTGCTTTTTTGAGGAAATGGCAGTGTTGGTACTTGAGTAGATGGATAAATGAAAAACAGCATACAGTCCTGGCAGAGGAGTAAGAATACAAATGACTTTCAGCTAATAAAAAGCCTCTATCAATATTGATGTCTGACTCAGGATAATACTCTCAGGATTTCCAGATCTGGTTATTTGATTATTGACAGGGATGAGTGCAGGAGAAACCTGAAGAGGGATGAGGGTGGTGTGTGCCCTGTTTTCATGAAATATGTGACTGCAGAACTAATTACATTTTTTTTCACAATAAGATAAATTAAAAGCTTTTTTTATTAACAAACACTTGTCCTACCTTCTAAATTTTAAGTCTCTGTGAATATTTTGCTTAAAACATCTTCTGCACAGGAAGTGCAGTTCTGGGAAAACATCTGAGGGGGATCATGCACACACAAACCAGAGCTGTTGGATCTTGGCTCAGGAGCTTTTTGGTTCATGATCTTTCATTCCCTTAAACAGCTGCCTAATTAGTCAGCCTTAAGGGCTGGTTTATCTGGACATAGTGGAAAAAAATGTGACATTTCTTGTCCCAAACTCTTGGTATTCAGGAGTTAGTACAAAAGGGCAGTTTGGGTTCCTTTTCCTCCTAGATTACTGGGAAAAGATCAGCCTGGGACTGGATATTTAAACCAGTATTAGTAAATCAGTGTGGCCTTTCCCTTTCTTCTGTGACAATTTTTACTCCTTTTTTTGCTTACTTTCCTGTTACAAAATTTTGATTTTTTTTTTCCCATGAGTGAAGCTTAGTTATGAAGTGAAATTTGATTGTTTTAAAATTTCTTTATGTCATAGCTTGAAAATATTTTATTGTATTTTAAAACTCAACACATCTGTAAAACCATGGGGAGTTTAAATTACATCAGCCTGACTTGAACAGTAAGTACTTAGTTCTCATGGAAACTGGGCTGAAATCTTGAAGGATTCTGCTACAGAATGCCAAGCATCTTCATCCTTACCCCCAAATCAATCCAAGTTGGGAATATTCTGTTTTCAGGCAGGGATTAGTCCTGGATGCCTTCAGGTGCTGGTTCCTTGTGGGGTTCCTCACAGCCAGCACCCACCTGGGCCAGGTAAAGTTAGAGCAGGTTTGATCAAGCACAATATGAACAAACTCATAGACACAGGTTCATTCCCAAGTGTAAACTATGCCAGGCATTGAGGAACAGCTAAAAATCAGATTTAACAGCAATACACTTTTTAAGATTAAATGAATGCAGCCTGTTGGCATCCATGTAAGGAAAACCAAACCTCTCTGGTGAATCCCAGGTTTAACTTTCATCAAGGGCATTCACATTCTTTCTTGAAACTGTTTTTCCATGGTAACATTTCTCTCTCACTCCCCAAATTGAAATTTACTATTTAAAACCCAAAGGAGTTTTTTTGTCATGTTTCTGCACGGTGTTTTTGTGGATGTTGCTCACTCTTGAAGAGGCATCACCATAGCAGCAGTCTCTTAGAGAATTTTGTGCCTCTGCTTGTGGATCAGTGAGCAGCACTGTCTTGGATGGATCAGAGCATGTTTTGCTCACTGAATTTCAAAGAATAACTGAATCTGTGTTATTTATCATGAGATGAAAAGGTTTTGCATATCCCTTGGCTTAAGTGGATCACCGTTCTGACTTTATTGTGAAAGTGAAGTAAGTTGCATGAAAAAAATGCACTGTGCACACTGAGTGTATTTTAGGAACACAGGGTGGTAAATAAAGAGTCTGAAATGCTTCAGAAAAGGTCTCATTTTAAAATTTGCTGCATAAAATAATGCAGGTTAACAGCAGTGTGCCTACAGAACAGTTTTGCTTGGGTTGAAGCATCATGATAATGCAGTGCTGGTAGGAAAGAACTTCATTCACTGCTTACAAAAATCTGATCAAATCACTCAGTGGAGATCTTGGATCTGTAGAAAGAGGAAATGGAAATTTTATATTATGTAACAGTGATAAGTGAGGAGCTTTGGGACAGCCTGGTGGTTTTTGGTAAGACTAAACGTGTCCCAGTGCTCTGCAGCTGATGGAATTGGTAGTGGTTTTACATAATATTTCAAATGTTGCCCTCTTCTGGTTGCTGACAGCTGTGAGAGTTTGGGATGAGGAGCAGTACCATAAATAACATAAAAAGGTCTGAGAAAAAGGAAAGCATGCATTTTATTTTGCATTAGGACAAATAGTTTTGATGTCTCAATCTAATACTTCACAAAGAACAGCTGAATATAAGGAAAAAATCCAGGCACATTTGAGGATGCCACTTAATAAGGGTTAGGGTAGGTGAATCAAGATTGTGGAGACCACCAGCCTCCATTAGTGTCAAAGATATGTTTTGATGTGCCTGAATTGTAGTGTGTCATTTGTTTTGTTGTTAACTTGTTTTGAAGAACTGGTTTGCAGAGGAGCTATGGCTTTGTGTAGGAATAGAGGCTGGGATGTGATTGCCTTGGGGTGTTTGTGCTAGTCCAGGAATTCTTTTAAATAGGAGCTGTTCTTGCTTCTGTTACTCTTCTGGCCCACCCCTGGAAGTGCCCAAGGCCAGGCTGGACAGGGCTTGGAGCAGCCTGGGGTAGGGGAAGGTGTCCCTGCCATGGCAGGGGTGGGATGAGTTGGGCTTTGAGGTCCCTTCCAGGCCAAACCATTCCAGGATTTTCTGATTTTATGTCTGATGTGTTACCAGTAAAGGCTGGGAAGTTTAATGGGAAATCACATTAATATTTTAAATGGACTCTTAGGCTTTGGCTCCTGTGTTGATTTTCAACCCAAATATAAATTTTGTAAGCTGGTAAGGAGGATTAAATTCTAGAAAACAGAAAAAAAAGTGGTGTGAGGTCTACAAGTTGGCATGTACCTTCATGTGGTTTGGAATTGAATTGTTTGTGTTCTTCCTTCTCACTTATTTCCTTATCAGTATTTCTGAAGTTAGGGTTTTTTAGAAAGAATGAAGTATGAGCTGGGTCTGGAGGGGGTTTATAAACCAGGAGCAGCTCTTGCCAGTAGATGGAGGTAATGAGATACAGAAGTCAAACTGGATTCTCTGCTCCTTTGAAGATGGGATAAAAGCCAATTGATATGTAGGAAAAAGGAGAACCTGTAGTTTGTTTTTGCATTTCCTAGGACTTGCAGAAGAAATTAAGAAAGCCAGTTTAAAACAGGACTGGAACTCAAAATGCTGCTGTACAAGTGTTCCTGCATCAGGGGATTTTCCTGTTTTTTCTCCATTTTCTGCACTGTTTATGCAAGTAATTAGTATTCTTTCTGTAAGAGTGTTTTGGGGCTCTTCTAACAGTATGAGTCACAATGAGAATTGATTCTCTCCCAGCAGTTTTCTAGTTTGCCTTTTGGTTTATAACATTTCACCCTGTTTTTTTAAAATTAGATGAAGGAAGGAAGCTGCTTTAGCTGAATGCAGGCTCTGAGGGTGAGCGTCCGAGTTCTGTGAGGGTTTATCTTGTGGGACAAGACCCAGAGACTTTACAGTATAAAATCCTCCTGTTAACCTCAGAACCTACAAGTCAAATCCCCTTTGTGATAGTTACATGTATTTAACCTCACAGAGGGTAGCAGTTGCAGCAGCACAGTGCTGCCTTTGCCTAAAGAGTAGCAGGACAGTTTTTAAAGTCAGTTGTGAGGATGCCTCTATAAATTGTTTGTATGTTGTCATTCCCACCTGCTCTGTATCTAAAGAAATACTTGCAGTCAGTCCTCTAAATGAAGAATTTTAAATTGCATCATTTTGAGAGGGCCTTCACAGGACAGTACAACAACTTCCATGTGCTGCACTGGTACCTTTGGGTTGGAAACCCTGAGATTATTCCACTCTCACCTTATCTTGCTTCTTCACAGGATGAAACTGAACCTTTCAGCTACTCACTTTCATTAGAAAATTGCCCAGGGGTGTCAGGAGTAATGGTATTAAACACGTACCTGTTGTGGGACTGGTGCTTCATGCTCAGCTCTTGCTTTGGAGAGAGAGCTCAGATCCCTGTGCTTCAACTTTTAAATCTCTTTCCACGGGAAGAGTTATGGGAGGTGTGGCTGACACTGAGAGTTCACAGGCCAAGGTTAAACAAAACTAAAACAGAAACTCAGAGTTGAGAGATTTCAGGCAGCACGAGAGCAGTTTGAACATTCCCAGCATGTTTTTGCTTAGTGAGATATGTATGACTGTGAGTTCAGAGGTTCTTTTTTTAAAGGAAAAGTGCCTAAGGAGATGTAATTTTTCTTAGCACTGTCACAAATTTTATAGGTGTTGGCACTAACTCTTTTCCCCTCCTATGCAAAAGGAGAACTCTCCATAAATTGGCTGTCACCTTTGTGGAAAGTTACCACTCATGGTGAACTGGTTTATGACAATTATGCACTGTCCATAGAATAAGTGAACTTAATATAAGCAATTTATGGGTCTGTATTTTTCCTTTCCTCCTGTTTTACAGCAGTGGGAATAACTGTGAGCTTTCTAGAATCTTGTTTGTGCAAGACCATATGGAAAACAATGCCCTGGAAGGAGTGCTTGCTGATATGGAAATAGCAGCTGGAGTCATTAGTTTGTGTGAGTAACCTTCCCCAAAGAGGTAATTCAGGCTTTAGGATGTACTTCTGTGTGTGTCAGGGTGCTGGTCATGCACAAGTGCTGTGGGTGTCTGGGGATGCTGTACAAAGATTTCTAGAGCAAATAAATGTCCTGGGAGTTGAGAATGAGAATGTCTCCCAGGCTGGGTTAAGGCTGAAAGGAATATTTAAATGTCCAGGGTTCACACCTAGGGAGAGCAGAGAAAGGAGTGTGTTAAAGAAGGGATTAAGGATTTGGTGTGTGGAATTCTGATTGTGGATGTCTCAAGGATCTTCCCTGCTTAAAGGTTTGTGAGTTGGCACGGAGGCAGCTGAATAATGCAAGGCTGGAGGGTGGTGGGGCACTGCCCAGGCTCCCCAGGGATGATCCCAGTCCCAAGGGTGCCAGAGCTCCAGCACAACTCTGTCAGGCCCAGAGTGGGATTGTTGGGGTGTCCATGCAGGGCCAGCAGTTGGACTGATGATTCCTAGGGGTCCCTTCCCACTTAGGATATTCTGTCCTTCTGTGAAATAACAGAGCTAAAACAAGTCACAAAACACAGTGCCAAGGCTTTCCTCTCCTAGTGTTGTATCAGCCTGTGCACACGGGAGTAGAGCTCAATCCATGGAAGATTCCGAAATCTCCTAATTCAGTGTTAGTGTGTAAGGCATGGCATAGAAATTCTGATTGCAAGGTATCTGATTGCATAGTGTGTAAGGCATGGCATAGAAATTCTGATTGCTTTATTTGATTTGGGCAGCTTTTCCTGGGTTTTCTCAGTTCAGGTCTTATGTGTAGGGTGGTGGGTTTACTGCTGCTAGGAAAAAACTAGCTCCTGACTGTGGCAAAGGGAGACCTGGAATTTCAGGTAATTCTGGGCTGTTGATGTGATGATAATATTGGTGCTCTAAAACCTGACATTTTGGGGCACCTTTGGTGACTGTACCTGTTTCTGAGCTCCTGCCAGTTCATTTCAAGGGGTGAATCTGTGTCCAGCTTGCCTCTTTACATCAAAACCCACAGCTGAAATCTATAATCAAAATAACTTCAGCTTTCATATTTTGTACTTGCTCCATGTTAAAATATTCTAGGATCAGTAATTTATCTATTACACTTGTGTGTTTATACTACTTATTGAATCTACTTGTAAATTTGCAGTGATAAATTAGGAATGTGGGGCATGTTAGCCATTAATCTGGGGCTAAGCTTGGTAGCAAACTGTATTTCTCAGTGCTGCTAAATAAAGCTGAGAAGCTCATTGAAATGGCAGCTTGCATTTTAAACCCCCACTCTGTGATTCAGACAAGGCCAGCAGTGAGCTGTAAAGATGCAGCTCTGTACAGATGCAGGAGCTGAGCTCAATAGTTCCCTTCTCCTGCCTGCAGAGCCAGCAGAGGGATGGGCAGTGCCTGCCATGGGAACAGTTGTGCCGATGAAGCCTCCAAATCCAGGGCTCCCAGAGCCTGCTGTGTGTGGGGATTGTTCCCTGCATGTGCAGGCTCCTTTCTGCTTCCAGCTGGGGGGGAAGCCCGGGGAACACAACTGGGGACTGTTGCAAGAGAGGATGTAACAGGAGAATCTGGAGGGCAAGGTCTTTGGCACTGTGCTGGTAGAGGAAAGCTGGTGTTTTGGGGAGGGGCTGGAGGATGAGTGGTGGGAATGAGAAGATGTGGAAGACAGAAGGCAAAAGGAGGAAGGATTTGGAGGGGTCACTAGCGTTGGTCTCAAGTGCAACTACCAGTTTTAGATGTATTTGGTAGAAGAGCAAAGACCTTGGTTTATTTTGACCAGATAGAAAACGTTATTTCACTTATGTTTGCAATCTCACTTTTTTTTTTTGTATTTCTTTGGCATGTGAATGTAGCTTTGCATGCTTTAGGAGAAAACAAATCTTACCCCTGAACACTGGGAAGTGATCTGGCAGGGGTCAGTGCTGCTTTGCTTTCAGGTGCTAGCCCTGTTCCCTGCCCTCAGCACGGGCAGGAGGTAACCTGAGGTGGTGTTCCCTGGCTGGATCCTGTTTCTCTCTGGCTGATACTCTCAGCCTGTGGGGAGCTTTCCAGAAGGGCTTGTGGACATCCCACGGCTTTTAAAAGTTCCCCTTTGAGATATCTGGTTTGGTGGTTAGAATGAAGAGTGTAGGATGCTTACAGATCCCCAGAGGAAAAGTTTCTGTGCCTTGTTGGCTTGGTAATTGCTCCGTGCTTTGTTCTGCTTGTCAGTATCTCCAAACTGATAAGGGAAAGCTGCTGTAAACAGATGTTCCTCCTTGACCAGGGTTAAACCACAGCAAGACCAATCCCTTTTACTTTTCTCTCTAAGATCAAAGTCCAGCTAGTTGCTGTAAAGAGCAGTGGGAACAAATTTAAATGCATGCACTGAATGTATCTAAGTGTTCAGGGGTGGAGTTGTGCTTTAAAAGAGGTGTTGGGAGCTGAGCTGTTTTTTTGTGTACATTACACCTGTGATTTCTGCATTCAGGTCAGGGTCTGGTTGGTTAAACAAGGGGAATAAAGCCTTGGAGCACAGGGAAGAAGAGTTCCCTGTATAGGAGCAAGGGCTTTATGTTATATATATGAAAGCTGTCTTAAATCAGCCTAATGAAGTGCTGGGAATGAGCCCCCCAATATTGATGTGATAATTGCTGTCTGTTTTCCATCAGCAATGCCTGTTGTATTCATACATGCTTGGGCTGTTTTTTCAGACTAGTGTTACAAATATTCTGAATCCTGTTATATGAAAATAATGATTCTGCATAAAGGTAGGACTAGATTTAATACTGCAATGGAAGATACCATTCTACCTGCTCTGCAGGCACCTTCATGGCTGTCAGAGGCATCAGTGTGAGAACACCTGTTGAGTTGGATGTTAATGAAATGGAAGGAGGAAATGAATGTGTTGTGGTATGGTCTAAAAAAGAAGCAAGTGAGGCTTCACTCCATTTCTATGAAACTGTGGTCAGGCAGCCCTCTTAGGGCTGCTTTCTGGGAGAAGGAGAAGAAATGGGGAAACCCCATGGTCAGAGCTTGGATGCTGCAGTCCACAAGCTGTTGGTTTCTGGGATGAGTAATAGATTTCCTTCTGAAATTGCACTGTAGAGGATAGAACCGGGTCTGAAACAGATGAGGGAGATGGGAAGGAGTGTGTTCTGATGTGTCTGTGTCTCCCTGTGTGCTGTCACTCAGATAACTGAAATGGATCACCTTGTGCTTTGGGTACAGGTGATTAAGACCAAGAATTTCCTTTTCTGTCAGGGTGTCAAAAAGAAAAGGAAGAAAAATGCCTGTATTCTCCAGGCTACTATAATTTACCTTTGGGTTGCATTGCAAACATCTGTGTACTATCACTTGTGATGGGTAAACTTACCAGCCAAGAGCATCACCTTGTTCTGTGGAATGAATGTTAGATTTGAGCTGTTTCTGGCTTTGTCTCCACGTGGTGGTTTAAAACTGGGGCACAGATGTACCTTCAGCATAAAATGCATATGCATAATCAAAAACACTGGTTTGCAGTAAATAATTCATGTCAGCTGGGGCACTTGGTTCTGATAATGAGATCTCAGGGGCTTGGCTCTTTCCAGATGATATATGAAATATTTGCTGTTAGTCATTCACACTGACAACTACTTAGTTGCTAATAGGGTTTGTGTGTTGAGGGGAAGGAAATTCCTGAAGTTTTTTGGTTGTTTCTATCCTTTCTTGATATCTCTTTTCCCTGTCTGCCTGGGCTTTGAGCAGCACTGACTGATAAGACTTGGAAGGACAAATGACTACCACCCCTGAGTGCAAACCTCTAGGAATTGACATAGGTAGGGATATAAATCTCTATTATGCTGTTATTGACAACCTGCTCTGTACAAAATCCATATGGAAATTGCCTCTGAAAAGGTGGGAAATTGATAGGCAGAGATGTGCTGGTATTTCTCTACTTTGAGGGTCATGAAAATATTGATGGAAATAAAACCATCTATTTACATACCCATTAAACTTTTAGGGAATATGGAGATTTGGGTAGGTTTATATCCCTCCTTTAGGCAAACTTCAGCAGGACAAAGTCATTTGTGTTCTGTCCCACAACTTATGGGATGCTGAGGTAAGAAATGGTGAGCTCAGCTTTTATTTTCACCTGCTGGCATTTTTCTTACCAACTTACATGTGAGAAAAGTGATGAGTGACAGCATTTGCTCAAAATCTGGTGATGCTCTTGAGCTTTCAAGTCAGCAGTTCAAAACTTGGGTAAAGGTGGCTGATAAAAGGAACTATTATTTGGGAGCAGGATGCAGTAAATGTTCCCCCATGGCAATGGGGGATGGAATGAAATGATCTTTAATGTCTCTTCCAACCCAAACCAGTCTGGGATTCCACCCTAAACCAGTTAGGATTTGGTTTAGCACTGGTGCTGATGCCTTGCACATGGAATGTCAGATTTTGCGTGTATAATAGCAAACACAATGACTGGATGTCATTCACCCTTAAGTCACTAGAAATGCTGTATTTTTATCAAAAACTTTATTAATCAAAAATCTTCCTTAAGGGCTGTGTTTGCTGGCACCCTTCCTCAGTGCTCAGTGCTGCAGTAATCATGACAGCTTCTGTAATTAATAGCAAATTAGCATATGACAGTGGCTCCTGCTAAACCTTGAACCATCTGCTCATGGCACTCAGCTTGTCAGTCTTCTGTGCAGGGATCTGCTGAGGATACTGAAGAGGGGTTCTTGGTTCTTCCCTTCCAGAAGGCTTAAAATCCACATCTCATAATTGGGTAAGGAAGAGGTGGGGTTTTTGTAACTTTAAAATAATTATCACCTGCTTTGTACACTTGGGTGTGCTCCCTCCATAACAGAAAGGGAAAAGGGATCTGCTGGGAAGCCTTATGCTTCTCCTCTGCTGTTAGTCCTGCTAATGTCTGCCAGCCTTTTGTTTCATGCCATCCCTGTTAGGAACACAGCTGGAGTGTGTGTGGAAGGGCAGTTCTCCAGGATCAGAGCTGGAGTGTGAGTGGAAGGGCAGTTCTCCAGGGTCAGAGCTGGAGTGTGTGTGGAAGGGCAGTTCTCCAGGGTCAGAGCTGGAGTGTGAGTGGAAGGGCAGTTCTCCAGGATCAGAGCTGGAGTGTGTGTGGAAGGGCAGTTCTCCAGGATCAGAGCTGGAGTGTGAGTGGAAGGGCAGTTCTCCAGGATCAGAGCTGGAGTGTGTGTGGAAGGGCAGTTCTCCAGGATCAGAGCTGGAGTGTGAGTGGAAGGGCAGTTCTCCAGGATCAGAGCTGGAGTGTGAGTGGAAGGGCAGTTCTCCAGGATCAGAGCTGGAGTGTGTGTGGAAGGGCAGTTCTCCAGGAACAGAGCTGGAGTGTGTGTGGAAGGGCAGTTCTCCAGGCACAGAGCTGGAGTGTGAGTGGTGTGCAGTTCTCCACAGCCCTTGGGTGCAGGTTGTTACAGTGCTTGCAGTGACTCTTGGTGCTGGTGTTGTCCTTTCCCCCTTTCTGGGCTGTCTAACTCTTGGCAGGGCACTTCCAGGACAGTGGTGTTTGTACATATGTAGTGAAATCACAGAGTCATGGGCTGCTTTGGGTTGGAAAGGACCTTCAAGTCCATCCTGTTCCACAGAAGAAGAGCTGGACCCAGGAGGGTAATTTGGTTGTTGTTGTAGATCAGGTGTCTGTGACTGCTGGGCCTTCAAGTCAGCTGAGGTCAGCCTGGGGAAAGCAGCTCTGGTGTTTGACCTCAGAGAAAGGGTGAGGCTCTCAAGGCTTCTAAGACAGAAGAGGACAAGAATGGATTTGTTACAGATGCCCAGAGAAGCTGGGGCTGCCCCTGGATCCCTGGGAGTGTCCAAGGCAAGGTTGGATAGAGCTTGGAGCAGCCTGTAGCAGTAGAAAGTGTCCCTGTCCATGGCAGGGGGTGGCACTGGATGATCTTTAAGGTCCCTTCCAACCCAGGGCATTCTTCGCAGTGTCTGGAACTTGAAGGAGAAAAATTGGAAATATGCTTGATCTGTCCAAGTCACCTGTGCTGTAAAAAGGCATTGCTCTTTCTGAATCTGGAAATAGTTGATGAGCAAGTCTGCTTGTAGGCAGTGTCTGTTTGGTGTTGCCCTTATAATGCCAAAAAATCAGCTGGAAGATGGGTTGCCTTAGGGATAAAGACAAAGCAGGATGGGAAGGGATAGCTCAATATATGTAAATAACTGGCCTTTATTCTTGTAATTCTGGTATCCTGATGAGCTTCTGTATTCTGCAAAGCCTTTATCAGTATTCCATGTGTATGCTGATGATTATTCACTGTAAGTGTTGCTTTTGCAGCAGAGTAAGCCTGGTGGGAATGATACAGGCACTGCTGCTAGGTGAGGATTTTATCTAAGCTTCTTGCTTGAAAAATTCCTGATTTCCTTTTTTTTTTAAATTCCACTCCCTCCCAGAAAGACCATCTATGGTACTTGCCTGAAAATAATAATATTTTAAAATAAAAGTGATTTTTTCCCTAGGGTGAGCTCTGGTGAGCGTGTATGGCAAGTGAAGCGAGTTCAAAATCCCTTTGGTTCAGCTGTTTTCTGCAGAGAATAAATTACCACAACAGGAGTGTGGTCTGCCTTCGTGTGAGCTTAACACAGAGTGGTCATATGGGCTCCTGCAGAAGTGGGTCAAAGCTATTTTTGCTCTTTGCCTCCAGCCATTAAGAGGAAAAATTGGACACCTGGCTCTGCACTATGCCAGGCGTTTTATGTCTATTTTAGCATGCCTTCACCACAAGAAAATAAAAGCCCTCTCAGCTACTGTTCTCTCCCTTGGAGGAAGCACAGCTTTAAAAATGGATGGACACGTGCTCAGTTAATAATGAAAATAAATGTTACTCCTAAGAGGGAAGTGCTAATTGAATACATGGGCATTGTAGCTGAGGCTAGAAAAGCATTCTGGGGATTTGGAAGTGGTATTTAAATTTCACATACAGCTGTGCTTACAGAGCAGGCACCCTATGGAATACACACACAACCTGAAAGCAGAGCTAGGAGGACCTAAGTGAAATCATGTCAAGACTGAGATAAGAGCTGGTGAATTTTGCTAGTGGAGCTTGAAATCCAGCCCAAGACACTTGACTTTTGGCCATTCACATTGAGACCAAATTCATCACCATTGTGGTCAGCTGTGGTTTGGAAGGGTGGTGAGGGGTAACAGCACTTCAGAAGAAAATGAAAATGAAAGATAGCAGGCATGTGTGATAATATCCTGAAAGATTCCTGCTTGTTACTATAAGACAAAATAACACGATGTGTACACACAGCTCTCTTAAGGTAAAAAAGAGAATATTTAATTTCTGATTCTAACATTTATAGATTTCCAAAAGTGACAGTGGATTGGAGGGTGGCAGTGCCACCTCTCCAATGACACTGGACAAACCAACAGTCTATCAAATTTCTCCTCCTCCATAAAAGAACGCAAAACAATGAATTATTTACAGAAAGTGTGTGAGAAAGTTCATTACTAGAATGTAAACATCAGAAGGCTTAGAAAATCCTAAAAAATCAGGGCAACACCTACTAGATTCCTGTTTTATTGTGTTCCCCTCTGCTTTTGGAGCGATCTCAGAGCTCTGCATGGTTACCTGGTTCATGTGCTGCAGCACTGCAGAGTCATGGAGTCATTAAGGCTGGGAAAAGCCTCTCAGATTGAGTCCAAGCATCCCCCAGCACTGACCTTGGGCTCCTCTCAGCCTGGGGCTGTGACCAGTTCCTGGGGAGCTGTTCAGTGCCCAGCCACCCTGTGGGAGAAGAACCCTTTCCTTTTAGCGCCCTGAGCCTGCCCTAGCAGAGCTGCAGCCGTTCCCTGGGTCCTGTCCCTGGCTGCAGAGATGGGAGCTGCAGCCCTCCATGGGGTCTGACCCCATCCTCCTGCAGGAGAACAAGCCTCAGCTGTTCCTCACTCAGCTCCCCCTCTGGGCCCTTTGGCATCTCTGTGTCCCTCCTTTGGATGCTGTCCAGCAGCTTTAGATCCTTCTGATGCTGTGGTGCCCAAAACTGTCCTGAGTGCAGAGCAGAGAGGGACAATGCCCTCCCTGGCCTGGCTGCAGCCTCAACATGAATCTGCTTCTCTGCCTCTGTAGTAAAAGGACTTGGGTTTTCCAGGTCTGCTTTATCAGTTGATGTTTATCTCCCTTGAAAGCCTCCTTCCTTTTGATAAGGTCATACACAGTGATAATTCAAAAGGAAAAATAGTTCTGTGGTGGTTCAGGTCTGTTCTATTTGTGAGGTACCTGTAGTTGGCTTCACTGACCTTCCAGACCACAAGGTACTCCTGACTTCTTTTTTGTGTCAAGTTGTAAGACTTGGAGCAAGCAGACAGGGAGATCTTGGCTCTGAGGGAAAGCTTTTGACCTTTGCAAGGTTGTGGTGATTTTTATTCCACTGAGCAGATAGGACTGGAGTTCTGGAGGGTCCCTGAAGTCTCCCCAGTTTGAAGCTGGTGATAGCAAACTGCTTGGACCATGCCAGGGAAAGTTCCTTTGTGTTCAGACCCCTTGCATGCCCGTGGGAAGAATATATATATTTTATATTTTAAATAAAAAGTGTGTTGGTGCTGCCTGTGCAGTTTTAATTCCACAGCTTTTATCACTGTTCAAATGAAGAAGGGATTTTGGTTTTCCCTGTTTTTCATGGAGCAACTCTATCATCTGTTGTTTTCTGTGTGACCATTTCAAATAATTTCAGGAAGGAATTGGTCTGGACCACAATTCCTTTGTTCTGTAGCAGGTACTAATTCCTGCATTTTCCACAGCGGGAAATGCTTTAGTAGTATTAGGATGGGGTATGTGTATTTAAATCCCATCTGGTGCTGAGCTGAGAGTCCTGAGGAAGGTCATCCTAGGTAACCCCACACATGCATCCTATGATGTAGGATAAATGGTGCTGCTGACATGTTTTTTCCCTGTTGATGGTCCTGTATCCTGGAAAGATGAGGGTCATTTTTATCTGGAAAGTGAAAGCACGTAAATGGCTGAGCTCCAAGGACAATTACAGCTGCAGAGGCATCTTGTTTTGCCAGCAGAATGAAATATTAGGAAGTCCCATTTCTTTTGTGAGTTGACCTCAGTTTGTTGGTTTTTAAGGAGTCTCTGCTCCAAGTGTGCTGTGCTGTGGAGGCTGGGAGGGGGAGAGGGACTCCAAGGGGAGCCGTGGCGCACTGCGGAATTACTGCAGGTACAGAGATAAGGTTTGATGGGCTGGCTTTTATAATTGATGGGGGTTTAGCTCTCCAGTGTAGGATGGCTGGCTGGAAACAGTGCTTTGCCACAGTGCTGGCAGAAAATTGACAGCAGTGTGTGAAGGCTGGATCTTTCAAATGCTGTTGGTATCCCAGAAGAGTTAGTGGGTATCAGCTGAAGCTAATGAGGGGCTGGCAGAATGTCTTGAGGTTTGGAAGTAATTGGCTTTTTCTTGCCTAGAAAACACCAAAAAGTCCCAAATACAACCTTTTCTAATCAGCTCAGTGTCCACTTTCCAAACCAGGAGGCCAAATTCTCCTGGAGCACGTGTGGATGATTTGTGTCACAGGCTTTCGACAGCCGTAGTTCACTGAACCAAGGCTGTGCCTAAATTTTACATGAACTGCTGTCGCTTCAGTGCAAGAAAAGTGGCTTTTTGGAGTCAGGATCTGTTATTTGAGAGTTATCTATGATTTGACAGTGAGTGCTGGAGTGTTTTCTCTCCCCTCTCTGGGTGCACGTGCTCGCTGTGCCCGTAGTGCCCCCACGTTAATGCTGGCTGTGTTTGCAGGGTTGTTTGGGGATTGTAAATAATTTGGAAGCAGCAGGAGTGACCTAATTCTTAGAAGCATTTGCCTTCTGGCTGTTTCGTGGGTTCTGTGGATTCCCAGATCCCTTCCATGGAAAGGCAATTTTCTTGCAGGTTTAATGCCATACAAATGTGAAGAGAAGCATAAATTTGGAATGTTATGCTAGTAGAATACAGCTTGTTTGTACAGTTAGTGTTGTATTTCCTGAAAGGCGTTCAGCATTCAGCACAGAAGCATAACAACTGTGTGAATACTTTCTGGAGTACAGGGAATAATTATGAGCAAAATCTTCTTTCATTAAGTTTTTTTTTTTTGACTGATGTTTTAGGTCACTCCCAATTCTCTTTAAGAACAGTGAGTTTTTGTTCTTTGCTTATTTGATTTCAACTTTGCCAAGACTGGATTTCATGAAGCAGATTTATGACTTACCTGGGCTTGGTGGTCATAAAAGACAGTTTTGGGTAATGTGTGATTCCCTTTTGTGTCTTAGCTCTTCTCCTCTCACCCTCCTGTAGTTCTTCATGGTTTATCACCTCTTCCTGAGTTCATGTCATTATTTCTGGGGACATTGTGCTCTGTGTCATGTTTTAATTTGAATTTAGATGCATTCTTCCTAGGGTTTAAGGGCATAACAAAATCCTGGTGGGGTCACTCTTCTCTTCCACAGCATTTTTGTCTGACAGTGTGGATATTTGTTGAGTTGGAGAAGTTTGTATTTTAAGAAGAACAACATTTTTTGCTAAGGATGTCATTTACCAGGTTAAACCAGTGTAAGGAATGGAATGAGGACAGAGTGAAGTGTGTTGACAAATGTAAAGCAGAGGGGTTGAGGCAGAAATTCATGGCATACTAAAGGTTTAATTATACAGTAAGGAAATGGAAAATGTTCAGTAGCCCTCGGGGGACTGAGGTACATGACTGAAATTGTGAAGTTATCCTAAACAAGTCTCAAAGGGATAATTGTTTTTACTTAAGGATTGCTGCAAAATGTTGGATTAAACCTCAAACCATCACCTGGAAGCAGAAGACAAGGGAAGACCTGGCTTTGTTATCAAACCAGCTAAATCAGGAGCAAGTCTGTGCCTTGGTTGTGGTTAGAATGGTTTTCCAAACTGTTGGCCATTAGAAAACATCTGCTTCCAGACTGCAGTGGGAATGCTGCCTTTGGAAGAGCTGTGGATGTCTTCAGGAGAGGGAAGGCCCTTGGTTTGGGTTTGCTGCAGCCATCACTGCCATCTCTTTGGTTTCCTGGGACCATGGGGGCTCTGTTTTGCACAGCCCTGTGACACTCCCAGTGCCCCAGAGAGGGACAGGAGCAGCTCTCCTGCTGGAGGAGTCCCATCCTTTCACCAGGAGGATGGAATCCTTCCAGACAGGGAAGCTCCCTGGATTTCAGTGATGATTCTGATTTCTGAAATCATCTGTTCCTGTACTTTCCATGGGTTTGAAGTGGGTCTCTTTACTCAGATCGCTTCCAAAAATTGAATCCCAATCTCACCTTGTTCCCCTGGGTGGGGGAACAAGGACATGAATTTTCTCTCCTTTCAGGAGGGGAGTTTGAGGCAGGTTTTGTAGCTTGGCCTCTGGGCTGAACCTCTCTCTGTAGATGTTTTAAAGATGTTCCTTATTAGGCTGAAAGCTGGAGTGGCTTCAGCTTCTGGGGGCAGGAGGCTGATCTTATCAGGCCTGTTGTGCTTCCTTCCCTCCCATCCCATCCCATCCCCTCGGGGCTGGCTGGGCCCAGGCCTTCCCTGGCAGCTCCTCCTTGTTTGTAATTCAGTGGCTGAGGCACAATTTGTGTTGCTCTGCTTTGCAATTCCTCCAGTGGCTTCCTCCTCTCCTTCCTCACCAGGCTGGCATTTTCTCCAGTCAGCAGGATGCAAATCCCTTTCTCCAGTTTTTGGTGGGTGCTGTAGCCTGGTGGCTCAGTCCTGCCCTTGGAAGTGATCTGGTTTGTGTTTTGTCATGTATTTTTAACACTCTGATCTTTGCTGGGCAGAACAGCTCAAATCCTGGAATGTAACCAGTATTGAATTTGCTGGGACCCTCGGTGGCAGGAAGGAATGATGAATCTGACTCCACGTTCTCAGAAGGCTGATTTATTACTTTATTAACTATATTATATTAAAGAATGCTATCCTATACTAAAGAATACAGAAAGGACACTTACAGAATGCTAAAAGATAACAATGGAAACTCCTGACTCTCTCCAGAGCCCTGACACAGCCTGGCCCTGGTTGGCCAAAGAGCCAAAACAACTCCCACAGAATGCAATGGAACAATCACCTGTGGGTGAACAATCTCCAAACACATTCCACATGGGCACAGCACAGGAGAAGCAAAGGAGATAAGAATTGTTTTCCTTTTCTCTGAGGCTTCTCAGCTTCCCAGGAGAACAACCCTGGGTGAAGGGATTTTATCAGAGAATGTGAGTGCCACATAACCAGAGCTAAGGAGTGGTTCTCTCACTGCTGTAGGAATATCTGGGGCTCTTTTCCATTGTTCAGCACCTGATCTTGCCCTCTGTGTGTGGCCATGGGCACTGTTACTCTGTATTTTGGCCAACAGATCCTCAGGTTTGCCTTCTAGCCAGTGCATGGCTTCTGCAAGCTTTTTATTCCTGTTCAGTGTTTATCATCAGACATCAAATTCCATTGGCTTGCCTGTGGACAATGGAAATGTCACTTTTGTCCCTTGTGACTGGAAAAGGAGCTTTTTATAGGCTACTGGAGTGAATTAAAAAACCTCACACAATGTTATTTTTGGTTTTTTTTTTTTTTTTTTCCATTTGAACATTTAGATCTTTTTATATGTCTAAAAATGAATGATTGAAAAAGGTTTTTTTCCTGCAGTTTGTTTTCTTCCTCTGAAATTGCTTTGGAAAAGTTGGGATAGCAGCCATGTAGGCCTTGGGAAAAACCTAATTGTTGTGTTAGGTGTCCATTTGTCTTCTGTCAGGGTATTGTGAACAAAATGGGAAGCCATTCCATTAAACTTCTCTAAGATAATTGAATTAATTTAGTTTTAAGGAAGGGAACCTACAAACGTTCCCTGCAGAAATTCAGTGTAGCAGAAGAGGCATGTGAAGAGCTGGCAGGAAGGACAGGGGAAAAAAAATGAATTTAGCAGAAAATTCTTAAAATACCTGAAAATGAAATGAATGCTCCTGGACTGGGAAGCAGATGAGGAAGTGAGGAATTGGTTTCTGTTTGAGTGATGGGCAAGGAACTGAGAAATTAATTTTAAGTAGCTGATACATTCACCTGAGCTGTGGAATAATCACACAAGAGACTTGTAAAGCAGCTTTGGGTGGGAAGGTCACAGCACTCTTTGGTATTCCAGCAGGCACATCAGTGCCATCTTCCCTGTCCCTCATGTTGGCTGTAGCAGTGTTGGAACTGGAGGAGAATCGCAATTACCTGCAGTGTTCTCCTATTGCTGAAACCTGCCTTGAAGGGCTGATGGTAAAAAAACCCATAAAATATAAATGGCTTTTCTTGTCTGGTTTAAAAAAATCATGTAAGACTGGAAATATTCCACTGTAGCTGTAACTGAGTGCATGGATTTGAACAGAGTCCTCAGGATGCTGGGTAAAATCATGGAATGTTGCAAAAGAAATGAGGGTCAGGTGGCAGCACGTGGCTTTAGGAGCCTGAGGAGGGATGGCTGAAGTGAATATTAGAGGAAAATACAGGGGTGGGAGTTGCCTTGGTGAGGCAGTTGGTGAACCAGCTGGGAAATGGACTTTTACCAACTGGCCATATTTTGTCCCAGAGATTGCCTGGGAAAGCAGGAGGCAGTGGTTGGACCTCTGGGATCAGTTGCTCCCAATCCTTGCTGCTGTGAAACTCCTGATGCCTGCATTGGAAAATACAAAATAGAGGCATTTTTGCCTTGGCAGGTGTGCTTCCAGTGTGAAGGAAATCGGTGCTTTGGTTGAAGCAGATCCTTACAAAAGGCTTTCTCAGTCTGTATCAAACAGTGGAAACATTTCCTGCAGTGGATTTGCTGGTGGATGAGCACATCCCATGGTAGTTTGATGTTGCTGTGCCTGTAAATCCAATATTTGTAGATGTGCAGATCTGCTCTGGGGCTGGGTTAATGGCTGGGACTCAGTCTTGGACTCAGTCTTTTCCAGCCTTAATGATTCAATAATTATCTCATGTAAGGCTTGGAAAGGGCTGTGGATTTTCAGGTGACACCTAAAATATGTTGGTGTGCTTTTCCAAATGAAATATTTGTCAGTTTTATTTCGTTAAGGTTGGAGCATTTCAGAAAGGTCAAGGCATGAGATTTACACTCTAGGTTGTGGCTTGGTTGATATATTTTCCTGTCTCAATCAATAATTGTATTATTAGCAACCTTAAGCTACTCAGGAGGCTGTTGAAAAATACTTGTCAGGTGAGTAAAATCATCATTCCTTGGTATGATAATACAGCTTCCCTGTATCTTATTTATTAGGTGCTTGTTGAAATGTTTGAGCCCAGACATGTCCTGATCTGGTGGATTTATACAGCTTGGAGCTGCCATGCTCTGCCTAAAAACAGCCCAGGAAAAACCCAAAATGCAGCAGAAGCTTTTGGGTAGAATTCTCCTGGTGCCCATAAAGCCATTGGCAGGGTTAATAATTTGTGTTCAAAGCCTGTGCAAGGCTTGTGGTTGTCCCCAAAATGCATTGTTTGAGCAGAAAAGTCTTAGGAAGATTTGGTCAAAGCTGTCATAAGAGTAGTGTGGGTACAAAGGGTTGGTTTTTTTAGCCAATAAAAATGATATTTTCAGGTTTCTTAACACCTTTCTTTTCTGTTTTAAATTATTCTGCAAATAATTTCTGTTTTTAAGGAACTTTGCAATGGGATCCTGGCTAGTGGAAGGGGCAGGAGGTGAGCACAGATTGTTTCATTAGCCATAACCTTTCCTTTGTGCTGTTTGTGTTCTGCCCTCTTCACTCACAGAGGCTTGGGAAGGGGCTTTTCTGTCCTGCTGGGCTGGAGACTAGCTTAAAGATATCCTAGGACATGTTGGGGCCACAGGGGGATTTAGGATCGCTTTAGAGGGCATCCCATCGTTAGCAGGATCTGGATTTAATATGCAAACCCCTAAATGAATATCTAATCCTTTTCTTTCTGGGGATAGATGTTTTATCCTCATTTTGAAACACAGCCTTGCGCTGTTGCAAGTAACTGAAAATCTCTGAGCATCTGCAGCTGGGAGCTTGCCAGGCCAGACACAGGGATACACCTGGATACACATTGCATTTGGGCAACTGGGGAATGCTGAGCTCCAGCCAGGGGGGCTTGGTGGTGTTTGGGAGTCAGCAGTGTGTGCTGTGATAATGGCTTGTTCCTGTGGGTTTGCCTAGGTGGGTGTCTGGGTTTGGAAAGCCAGGAGTCTGCTGAGGATGGCAGGAGCCTCCCCTGAAATGGAAAATGTGAACACCCTCCCTTTGAATTGTTATAAATTTGAAATTGAGGGGCTCTCAGGCAAAAAAATATTGGAGCAGTTCTTTACTAGGGAATAAAATAAAAGGATAAAATAAACAATGCAGTAAACCAAAACAGCACTGACAGAGCCAGAGCACAGCCTGACACCCTGTGGGTCAGGGGGCTGGCAGCAGTGCCACTGGAATTGTGGCTGAGCTGTCCTGCAGTGCCAGGGCTGGTTCTGCTGGAGCAGGGATCCTGGAGCAGTCCCATTCCCATTGGAATTGTGGCTGAGCCCTCCTGCAGTGCCAGGGCTGGTTCTGCTGGAGCAGGGATCCTGGAGCAGTCCCATTCCCATTGGAATTGTGGCTCAGCCCTCCTGCAGTGCCAGGGCTGGTTCTGCTGGAGCAGGGATCCTGGAGCAGTCCCATTGCCACTGGAATTGTGGCTCAGCCCTCCTGCAGTGCCAGGGCTGGTTCTGCTGGAGCAGGGATCCTGGAGAAAGGTGCACTCTGCCTCTGGAGATCCAGGGGAAGAGGCAGCTGCTGTTCCTCTGGAAAATCCAGTGCAGAAGCCGTGCTGGTGTTCCAGAATCTCCAGATCATATCCAGGTAGGAATGCTTGGCTCCTCCCCCTGGGCTCACATCTCCCAGTGGGATGCTGCAGTTCTTATCAGCCATGCAGGGACATTCCATGGCTGTTATCAGCAGGTGTCTCCCCAGTTGTGGAAGAGATAAGGAAAACTTCCCACTGAACAGAAGACAACATCTGCCACACAGATGGCAAATAGAGCACAGTTTGCCTGGCAGTCCAGGACAAGGGGGTTTTTGGTTTGTTTCTCATGCTGAGGGAAACAAGATCTGCTGAGTACCAGAGGTTAAATTCAGCAGGAACTAAAATTATCCTGGATACCAGAAGTGTGTGTGGCAGCCCATGCTAAGCCTGGCCTCAGCCCTGGATTCCCCATTCCTAATCATTCCCATGGCTTTAAGGAGTGGAAGGCACAATTTTGTTGCTGCCAGAGGGCAGAGTTGGGTGGGGTATTGGGAATTAGGAATTGTTCCTGTTAGGTGGGCAGGCCCTGGCACAGGGTGCCCCTGGATGCCTGGCAGTGCCCAAGGCCAGGTTGGATGGGGCTTGGAGCAGCCTGGGATGGTGGAGAGGAGTGGAATGGGATGGTGTTTGATGTCCCTTCCCATCCCAACCAGACTGTGATAGGATTCCTTTTCTGAAGGAAGGCTGAAGGACAGAGAGGGAGCTGATCCTTCCTCTGGACTCCTACTGTTAATTGTGGGCTGCTCTGTAAAAGCAAGAAATGGATTTACTGGAGCAAATCTGGTGAGGGGCTGAAAGATGATGAAGGGATGGAGTGAGGAGAGGCTGAGGGAGGGACTGCTCATCCTGGAGCAGACTCAGCCAGCTCATCCACTGGTGTTAAACTGACCTGTAGATGTTGTTCTGCTGGTGAGAATCCAGAGCAGAGCTCTGGTTATCATTTAAAAGAACCCCAGGGCTCAGATTTTAGAGAATTGAGAGTTCCTGAGGCTTGTAACAAAAATCATCTTGTTGACAGCTGCTGTGTGTGCTTGGTGTGATGCTCACCTAAATGCTTCAGAGCTTCATGAGTGCTCCATGTGCTTTCCAGGGGCTGTGCTGGAGCTCTCAGAGTTGCTGTTTCTGCTCTGTACATGGTTAACTCGGAGGCTGAGTCACAGTTTTTCCCAGTTGGATCAATGTGGTGGGAAATTCTGTGGGCTGGAGCAGATTGGAGAGACAGACTTCCTGGGTATCTCCTCTTGAGAAAAACTTCCTTCTGACTGAACATCTGGTCCCTGTCTCAAGATTAACCTTTAGCATTAGATTTGCTGAACAGTTAAGAAAGGAATACATGCAAAACTGTGTGAGGTTTTTATTTTTATTCTTTCCATTGTGGATACAAATACTTAAAGCAGTAAAAGAGCAGGGTTATAATTTGCTGTAAAGTAGGAATATACATTTTCAGTAACATTTGGAGCCCTAACTGTATGTCTTGGGAAAGACAAGAGCTCTTGAAGTGAGTGATGAACCCTTCACGAGGTGTTTTTCAGCACCTGCATTAAACCCCTCATGAGTTAAGTTTTTCATACACATGAATCAGCATTCCCAGCTTGTGAAAATGCCAGTTGTGAGCAGCACCTTTCACTCTGTCAGTGGCTCACTGAGGCCTGGGTGAGGAACAAACTCTGTGTGTTAAACAGAAAGTTCAGTTTTTAGGAGCAACTCTTGAGTTTCTCCCAGAAGTTGTCTTTGAATCTTGTTCTGAGTGGACTAAGTGCTAGAAAATCCTCATCTCATCTGGGTTTTTAAAATGAAAATGTCTTGTGACATCCTTACAAAACAATGGTGTACAGGAGGAATGACCTGAAAGTGCTGGTGGTTGTATGAAGAAGGTTTTTATTGTGTGTTTTTGATTCAACTGCAATTCACAGTTTGTGTTTTACTTGGAAAGCACTTGAAGTGTCAGCTATTTAAAGAAAGCTGGAACTTATGCAGAGAAAAAAACTTGGCAGTCCCTGCAGTGGGAGTTTTGGTGATCCATACATTAAGGTAACTCATTTTGCTAATGGATAAGTTATGGCTTGGAATTTCATCTTGTCTGATAGGACTGAACCTGCTTTTTATGGAAGGATGAACCTTTTAATGCTCCTATTACCTGGTGTTTAAACAAGCCAGTTTAAACATCTTGTGGGAGTGTTCAGATGTTTTTGCAGAAAATGGTGCAGCTGAGTAATGAGGCTTTTTTATGTGCAAATAAAAAGGAGGGATTAGAAGAGGGATGGGTACCTGTGCTCCATGTTAAATCAAAGCCAGGCTTTGCTGCCCCTGCTCCAGAGCTGCTGGGGGGGAAAAAAAAAGACAAAAAAAACCAAACCCACTTTTGGGGTTTTCAGGGTGGAAATGGAGAGAGGGCAGTGCCTGCAGTGATAGGAAGAGAACTGGAAACTGGAAAGGTTTTGGGGAAAGTGTTTTTCTTGAAAGAATGTTGTTTTGGACGTGTCTCTTCTCTTCTGTTAGTGATATTCCAGTCTAAAATACGATTTAGGGTTATTAAAATGTGATTACTTGTGTCAGGAGGCATTGTTGCCATATTGCTATGGCTTTAATGAGATTTTTTTTCATGTAACATTAATATGTTATGATTAGGGGTTTTTTTTGTTTTCTTAAGCTTGAACCTTCATCATTTGTGTGTGCTTGTTCTGAGGGGGAAAATCCCTCCAATTGCTTTATTCTCCCACTTTGTTATACCACACAGAATGTTATGAAAGGGATAGATATGAGAAATAGTCAATTTCTTGAAGTGTTTTCATTTGATATGAAACTTAATCTAGCAAAATCATGTTTGAGCAGTTTAGAAGCCTTGATGTGTGTAGGAAAATTCAGGCTGGGGAGACCCAGGGGTCATGTATCTCACCTCCTGCACAAGGCAAGGTCAGGCCAAAACCTGGGTAAAACCTGCCTGCTGTGTGACCTGGGGAAAAACAAAAACAAACCAAACCATTCCTCATGTTTGGGAAATACTTCCAGAAAGTTCTGTCATTCTCCAGCTCTCCTCTGCTCTCCCCCCAACCCCAGGTAATAGGAGCATGTAAAACACCCAACTCTGGGGTTTTGAGCCTGTTTCAGGTAGGTTTCTGTGCTGTTGCTTTCCCTCCCGTGTGTAGACAAAGATATCCATGAAAACTGAGGCTGGAGGAGGGTGAAACCCACATCAGGGTTATCTGCAGGGTTAGACCATAGTGTGCACCAGCCAGCCTGCTTCTGTGTGTTAGCAAAGCCTCAGAACTCATCAGGACTACTGGAACAGAAATGGTGCCAAACTGAGGAAGAGGAGGCTGAGAAACCAAATCCCAATTCAGCCAGAAGAAGGTAAGAGAGGGCTGTGGAACAGCTGGAGTGTGAGCAGCCACACTCTGAGCAATGCAGGCAGAAAAGGGATCAACAAGGCAAAGGCCCCAAACAAGAAGTGAGTCCTTAGCAGTTGGTAGAACCCATAAATGTGTGTCAGGTAAACCATAAATGGCTTCTGCTCAATCCTGTTGAGCTGTCCTGGGGTCCCCCATCAGCTCCAGCTGGCCCAGGGAGGAGCTGAGCTCTAGGATTGCCAAGGTGCCTGGCTGGGTGTGTTTCCTGACTGCTTTGAATGCCATCCTGATCTCCTGGGGCAGGCACACCAAGATTGCTGCTGGTTGTCCAGCCCTGTCTGGCCCAGCTTCCCAGGAGCTCCAGGAAAAGCCACCTGTGCCTGGTGGAGGGTGACAGGGACAGGGTGACAGCAGTGCTCCAAGCCAGCACATCCAGCCCAATGCTGTGCCTTCAGAATCTGCTGAGGCTGTTTGCAGCTCAGACTGCCACATCAGGGAAAATTCAGTGCAGAAGCTGCAGCCTGTTTTCCCCAAATGCCCCAAAACTGGCTGGCTGAAGGGCCAGAGATTTGTCCCTGGGTGATTTCTGAGGCCAGGCTTTGCACTGCCCTGTCCTTTACTGAATCCTGATAATTCACTCCCTGGTTTTGTGTCCTTTGGGGCCCTTCAGAGGTTTGGGTGGTCTCCTGTGGTATTTTTGGGGTGCCCCGTGGCAGGAAGGAAATGATGGATCTGGCTCCATGTTCTTAGGAGGCTAATTTATTACTTTATGATATTATATTATATTAAAGAATGCTGTACTAAACTATATTAAAGAATAGAGAAAGGACACAGACAGAATGTTTAACAAGACACTAATTAAAAACCTGTGACTCTCCAGAGTCCTGACACAGCTGGCTGGGATTGGTCATTAAGTAAAAGCAATTCACATGTTGGATAAACAATCTCCAACCACATTCCAAAGCAGCAAAACACAGGAGAAGCAATCAGATAATTGTTGTTTTCATTTTTTCTCTGAGGCTTCTCAGCATCCCAAGAGAAGAAATCCTGGCCAAGGGATTTTTCCAGAAAATATGACAGTGACAGTCTCCACTCAGAGGAACTGCAGTCACCAACCTGGGGGTAAAATCCAAATTTTAGATCAGCCAGTTCCTCTTGGCACTCACCCTCTTGTGATCACATAATGATTTTAATTGCAAGGACAGCTTTACTTCACTTTTTTGCCTGGTGAAGAAAGACCAGAGAAAATGTCAGGTGGGCAAAGAATTTTGCACTGAAATCCTTCTTACTAAGGTGCAGCTGGCAGCCATCTGTGACCTCTCTCCTTCCTCCTGGACAGAAGGACATCATTCAGTTAGGTTTCTTATTACTGCATAAACCTGGATTGTTGTAACTTGTGAAAAATCCCAGCCCCAGTTGGAACTCTTCACCTGGCACTTTTCTCCTTGAGGTGGAACAACAAATCTCAGCCTTTCTCTGCTGAGAATATTCCTTCTGCTGTGAGCACCTCAATTTCAGTGAACCAGGGAAAGGGACAGGTCAGAATTATTTATGGTAATTGCTCAGCAAGCTCTGTGTTCTGGGATTCAGTGTTTCTTCAGAAGATCTGTGCCTTCTACTTTAATAATAATTCCCCCCAGTTCACTGAATTTCAAATCACAGCTTGAATCAAGATGAGCTTTCCCAGGTAAAACATGCTTTTAAATACACCTCTGATAACCTTTGTTGTGACATTTGGGTCCTAATTAAACATTATTCAAGAGTGTTCTGATTGTACAATTCATAATGTTGCCAGTTAATTGAAGTACCAAACACCTTCAAAGTGCCTAAATCTTCATATGAATAAAAGAAATCTTCATATGAATTTACTCAATTGATGTCTCTTTGTCACTGCAGTAAGGTATAATTCTGGGAACTTGAGCTGTATAATAAAAAATGGGAATCGTGGTGCAAGCAGTTGTGTGGGATTTAACATTTCTACAGAGTTGTTGTTAGAATCAAGAGGGTGTAATTCATCCAATTAAGAATTTCCTTTTGCAGTCAATAACTGTCAGTTTTTAGTTTCACATGTGCCAAGAGCAAACTACTTGACTTGGACATAAAAGCCATAATAAAAGCTGAAGGAGCAGACTTGAAAATCCATTCCTGATAAGAAGGGAAGAGACAATAAAGACATTCATTGTTCTTCAAGGTGGACAGGACCTGAGTTCTTGAATGAATTTTTGACATAGCACATTCTCTCTGCTCAGGAAAGCAAATACAGTATCTGCTCAGCTTTCATGTCTTATAAATAATCTTAATTTTAGAGCAGCCTTTTAGTCTTCAGCTTCAAAACCTGTGTTCTCTTTATTTCCTTGTGTTTGCCAGGATCCTCAGGACTCTTGTTCACAAAGCTGATTCCACACTGAGGTCATTAATTCCAGAGATTCTAAGACAAAACTTAATTTCTGCTAAGTAATCCAGGCCATTAGCAATTGCCTTGGAGCTGAAAGAACAGTTCAAATTAGGAGCAGCAGGGGGCTTAAGTTTTCTGTAATTATTTGCTTTTATAAGAAATTTACTCAAGCCCCCTGTCTGGGGTATAAAAGGAAGGATGCAGAGCATCATCCTCGTGCAACAATTGATTTATTCAAATACACACTGGGGGCAGTGTTTTGAGGTGCCAGAAATGGATAAGAGTGGTTTGTTAATGTGGTTTTCTGTTCATGGTGGAGCCACAGAGTTATGAAGGTTGGATCTTCTTTGTATCTTGGGGATGTTGGGGTGAGGAGGGAAGAGAGGAGGTGCTTGAGGGTATTTTTTTGTTTTATGTACACTGTACCTTGAGGTTTAGTTGTTCAGTTTTCATGATTTTTCATTTTCTATTTCCTGTGGAGGTACAGGGTTTTTTGTTTTTTTTTTAATGAAGTACCCCCTTTTCTGGGAACATGTCAGTAACTAAAGATACTAAAGAAACAAAGAGCTTCAGCTACTCTCAAATGGAATATCCCAGAGCTAAATTCCATGAGATGATAATGCATTATGGTCAGAAAAAATTAGAATAACCCAGCAAAAATGGGTTATTTCAGCTTAGTGATGGAGGAATGTAGAGTTTGCAAGAGCAGCCTCAGTTCCCAGTGTCCTCCTGTGTGTGCTGCAAGATCTGAACTGTCACGTGGTGAAGGCCACCAAAAGGTTCTTCAAAGGAAACAAGGAAGGCTCCAAATGATTTGCTTGGAAAAGGAGCTGAACAGGCAGCTACAATCCATCTGGTGATGCAAGGAAGAGCAGACTTGCTGCAGATATTTACTTCAGAGTGGCACAGCATTATGGAAAGGCAGGGAAAAAAACCCCCAAACCCATAACCAAACCAATCTGTTGCACCAGGACATGTGAAACCTGCTATAAAACCCCAGAATGGTTGGAGTTGGATGGGACTTCAAAGCTCACCCAGTTCCACCCCCTGCCGTGGGCAGGGACACCTTCCACTACCCCAGGGTGCTCCTCCAAGCCCTGAAATTTCCTCCTTGTGGCTGTAGGAGAGCCCTGAGCATCTCTGGCATGGCCAAAGTGTTCATCAGTGCCAGGTGATGGAGAGAAACCTCTGTGGGGTTCAAATACTCCCAGCAAAACAGGCTGAGGTTGTCCTTTGAAAGAGTCAGTGTTCTTTGTGTGGTGTCAGTGAAAAGGATCCAGGATGAAATCAGTCACAAAATGAGGAGGCTTTGCTGTTTGGAAAGAAGGAATCTTGAGCTACAACTTCTTTTTTTCCCCCCCTCTTCATTTGATCTGGAATGAATGCAATACCTAGAGAACACTCATATTATGTCAGGTGTTAATAACAAAAAATAGCTCCTGGCTTCCTGGTGAAATTCCTCTAATTCAATTATTTTTTCTGTGATTTCTATTTTTTCTTTTTTCCCCTTTTTTTTTTTTTTTTTTGGAAGTGATTTTGATAGTGTGCCTGAGTTTTGAGGGATGAAGTTGTTGAACATGGCTGAGAAGTATTTCGTAAGGGCCTTTGATTGCTGGCCTGCTTGCAGCATGTGAAATTTTTGACAGCAATCTCGATTGATTCTCCCATGTTCAATCATGTGTTCATTCCAATGGTATTTCCTGAGCAGCTGGGCTTGCTTAGCTTTGGAGCTAAAACAGCAAAAGCAAGGAAGTGAATTTTCCAGCCCCCTCCCCACCCCCCTTTATTTTTATTTTTTTTTTATTATTATTTTTTGGCATGTTAGAAAATTATGTTAATTTTTTTTTTTATCCTGTTAATGAAATGGCATGGAAACCATTGGAATAACAGGGGGGAGGGCAGGAGCAGGAGTGGAGAACCAGGAGGAAATGGCACATTTTATAGCCCTGTGCATGGTGGAAGGGCTGGCTTCAGGAATTAGCTTCTCCTTTCAGAGCCAGTCTAATCAAAATTCATATAGAGCTGTGTTTCCTGCTGGTCTCTGCCTTAATGAGTGCTTCTGTTTCAGGCAGATCTTCTGAAGTGCTCAAGGATGAGTTTTGTGCATTAGGACTAATGGTGGGGCTGCAGATAACAGGCAGATTGTCCATGGAAATGCTGCTGGGCAGGAATGGGATGTACAAAGTGGGGAAGGGAGAATTTGTGTGCTCCTGTAGTGCATTGAGGCAAATCTGTGTATTCAGAGTGACTGCTAAGAAATGGAAAATGCTCTCCTTCAGGTTTTAATCTTTTCTTCAAGTGGTATCTTTGTCTGTTGATTAGAGACAGGCTGGACATCGAGGAATTTGGAATACAGAAGGAATTCCTCCCTGGGGAGGGTGGGACACAGGGTGCCCACAGCAGCTGGGGCTGCCCCTGGATCCCTGGCAGTGTCCAAGGCCAGGCTGGATGGGGCTTGGAGCAGCCTGGGATGGTGGGAGGTGTCCCTGGAATGGCAGGGGTGGGATGGGCTGAGCTTTGAGTTCCCTCCCAGCCCAAACCCCTCTGCTTTTACAATTCTAAATCTGTTGGAAGCCCTGCAGTGCTGGTGTTTAGTAGCACTTCCCAGCTGATCCAAGCTGGTGTTTTGGATCTCTGCCTCCTGCCACTGTTGAACATTCCTGCAGAGCTGGAGGGAACCAGCCCAGCCCCTCCAGCTTCCCTGGCTGCTCTCTCACATTGCACCTCCCTGAGTTTGCTTGTACACCCCAACAACCACAGCCCCTCACTGGGGGATTTCCTAAGGATAATTTGGGGTGTAAATGGAGCCTCCCCTTCTCCCCCCTGTGCCCAGTAGTACCTCCATCCCCAGGGAAGGTGTGCAGGGGAGGTCTTGGAAGTTCACTGGGCTCTGTGATCCTGGGATGTGTTAAAAGTCTCTGCCTCAGCCTGTGTGTTCAAAGGAGGAGTCAAAGCTCCTCAGATTTCAGTCTCAGAATTGTTCATTGTATCTTATCTATAAAATCTTCTCCCTGCCCAGCCCAGCTCTGCTCAGCAGGACAGCCAGAGGCACTCTGCCTCCCCCAGGGCAGTGCTATCTTTATATACTAAAATCTACATGTACAATATTTACAGTTATTTTCCAATACCCATCACCTGTGTGAGACACTGAGCTTCTACTCTAAACCAATCCAAAAGTGCCAACACCACCAGTGAAGGTGGAGGTAGAGAAGGAGAAGAAGAAAGGCCAGACACACCCAAATCCCTCCATCTTGTCCCCAAACCCCTGTACTAACAATCCCCAAACCTACATTTGCACCCTGTGATAACTTTATTCTTACACTGTTGAACCTGCTGTGGCTTTTATCTCTTCATGTGAAGGTGGCAGTTTGCTCCAGGGTTCAGAATGGAGCCCACTGCTGTTCTGGGCTGTGTGCCAGGGTCTCTGAGCCCCCTGGCAGGGTCCTGGCATCTCCAGACTCCCAGAGGGATGTCCTGAGTTCCGACAGGGAGGCTGCTGGGCTGGGACAGACTCGAGCAAGCTGTGCAGGAGTTGAGCCTGTTTGGGTTTGCTGCTCTGCATGGTTCATTTTAGCAGCCTGTCTGTGTCCTTCAGTGCCCCTTGGGTCAGTGCATGCTTTGCAGAAAGTGCCTTACCCAGACCCACTCTTTGTGTTTTTTAGAACCTTTTTGGCTTCTCAGCTCGAGGCAGGATTGAAAACACGGCCACTCAAGCTGATTTCACATCAGATTTTCTTTGCTGCTCTTGGTTTATAAAGAGAGAAGCTTTTGAAAGAGTTTGGGTGATTGTTGGAAGCTTTTACAGACGTCATGGTTTGTTCAGTGGCAGAAAGGCATCGAGCAGACTCAAGGCAGGGCTTGCATAACATGGGGTGGCTGCACTGAGGGCAGCACCTGCAGGGCCAGGGCTGGTAGCAGCTGCCATCTGCTCTGTCCTCAGCCAGAAGGTCACCCTTGTGCAACCCCACACAAAGCTGTGTGCCCACAAAACACCCTGGAGAGACACAGGAGTGGTGCTGTGGAACCACAGAGTGGTTTGGGTTGGAAGGAACCTCAGGGGCCATGGAAGGTGCACATCCCTCTATCCCAGATTGCTCCAAGCCCAATGTCCAACCTGGCCTTGGGCACTGCCAGGGATCCAGGGGCAGCCACAGCTGCTCTGGGCAGTGCCAGGGCCTGCCCACCCTCACAGGGAACAATTCCTAATTCCCAATATCCCATCCAGCCCTGCCCTCCTTTGGTTCACAGCCATTCTCCCTTGTGCTGTCCCCTCCCAGCCCTTGTGAAGTGTTGCCCTGCAGCCTTGGTGTGAGCCCCCTTTGTGTGCCCTCAGGTGTCCCTGAAGCCCATGGGGAAAGCCACACTCCATTTCTGAGGCTGCAAAAGGGAGTGTGGAGTTGTGACTGCACCCCAAGGCTCTGTTCCCTGAGGTAGGTCCAGTCTGAGCCTGTGGAATGGATCCAGAGCTGAGAGTCCTCTGCCAGCTCCTTGTAGATGAGCCCAGAGTGCCCTCCCCACCCCACTCCTGCTCCTCACTTCGTTTTCTTGCCTGGAGTTCAAACCAATCCAGAGTCAGTCTGTGCTGAGTGTTGTGACTCTTGGCTTTGCAGAGGGATGAGGAGTGGTGGCAGCAGTTGGATCAGGCTCCCAGAAGAGTGGCACAGCTCAGGCTGTGGCAGGAGCAGGTGTCACAGCACATCCTCCTCCTTCCTTACACCCATGGATGTCACTGCAATATTTTCTAAAATCCCTTTGACAGGATTTTTTCTCCTGGGAAGAGGAGAAGCCTCAGCTTCTCCATGTTTTACTCCTCTAGAATGCAGTCTGGAGATTGTTTATCCAAACATATTAATTGCTTTTAATTAATAGCCAATCACAGCCAGCTGTGTTGGACTCTGAGTCAGTCATGAGTTCTTATTATTCATTCTTTTGTAACCTTCTGATGTATCCTTTCTCTTTCTTTAGCATAGTTTTAGTATTAATTTCTTTTCATGTAATATCATGAAGTAATAAATCAGCCTTCTAAAAACATAAAGTCAAATTCTCATTTCTCACCTTGTCCTGAAAACCTCACAGCACCACTGATGGATCCAAGCTTTTGGAATAATCCTTGTCCATGAACACACAACCCTGTGTCTGCATGGCCCTTCAGAGCCTGCCCAGGCTTTGTGCACATCATCCTGTGCCTGAGTGCCCACCCAGATCCTTGGTAGTGACAAATTCACCTGCTTCCAGTATCTGGGAGCTGAAAGTTTAGCCAAAAGTGTTTTCTTGAGTTCTCTTTGCCTTGCTGCAGTGCAGTTGGAGTGTCTGGGTGATTGGAGGTGAAAAACAACCTGCCTAACAATGAGGAGCACTGGAGAGCTGGCAGGCATCTGGAAATCTCCCTGCTTGTGTGAGAGGGGCTGAAACACCACAAGCAATGAGCAAAAGGTGCAGTCCTGAGTTACAGCTGATGCTGCCTGTCTCAGTATTTTACTGTGCCAGAGAGGGGATTAAAGGAAATGTATGATGGCCTGAGTTAAAAAGCATTTAGCTTGTGAAAAAATAAGACATGAGATCCAAAATGAGGTGAGA
This sequence comes from Serinus canaria, assembly GCF_022539315.1. Classification (NCBI taxonomy): domain Eukaryota; kingdom Metazoa; phylum Chordata; class Aves; order Passeriformes; family Fringillidae; genus Serinus; species Serinus canaria. The sequence goes on along the minus strand of NW_026108147.1, from coordinate 3,854,117 downwards.
GAGTTGAGATTTGCACTGTGTCTTGTGGAGAGAAACATGGCTTTACATGAATGCATTGGCTGTTAATAAATACCTGTATTTTAGGAGATCCCAAAGCAGCAGCCCCTCAGGGAAGGCTGGCTGTGCAGGGAGAGGAGGTTTCTCACAGTTCATTCTTGGAATCTTTGCCTGCCAGTGTGCTGGTCCTTTTCCTCAGTCAGGGTCACCAAGTGATGCATTGTCACAGGGGTCCCAGGGTGAGGGAAGAGAGGAGAAAGTTGACTCCATGTTCAGAAGGCTGATTTATTATTTTATGATATAAATTATGTTAAAAAAGAACACTAAAAGAATAGAAGAAAGGATTTCATCAGAAGGCTGGCTAGGAATAGAAAAGGAATCAATAACAAAGGTTTGTGTCTGACTGAGACAGTCTGGACAGCTGGGCTGGGATTGGCCATTAATTAGAAACAACCACAGAGACCAATCCCAGATCCACCTGCTGCATCCCACAGCAGCAGGTAAGAATTGTTTGCAGTTTGTTCCTGAGGCCTCTCAGCTTCTCAGGAGGGAAAAAATCCTAAGGAAAGGATTTTCCATAAAACATGTTGGTGACATGCCAGCAGCTGGGAGGGCAGGCAGGTGCCAGGAGCAGCCCTTTGGAGCTGGATCAGCTGATGCTATCCCGAGCATCCCTGGGATGGCAGAGGTGCCCTGCTGTCTGTCTGGCTGGCTGTCTGGCTGGCTGGCTCAGGAGCAGCAAGCAGGGCTCCTGGCTGGCACTGGCAGCCTGCTTAGAAGCAAATTAAACTCACAGAATTCTCCTTTCTACAGTCACCCCTGTGAATAAAACCAGACCTGTGCTGGCAGCTGGGATTGAAGGGGAAGCAGAGTCTTGGGATCACCTGTGGGAATGGCTTTGGCCTTGGGGGATTGGCAGAATGATAAACCACATTTACAGAAGTACAAATCAGGTTTTGTGTCTATAATTCAGTGGTGTAGCTCTCAGGGCAAGCTACACAAGCTTTAGTGTCTTAGCTTGAAGTGTTTCCATGAGGTTTCTATGATCTCTTTCATTTTTCCTGGTTTGTTTTTGCCTGTTCTGCTTCAATTCCATACAACAGAAGGATACAACTCCTCTGTCAGATGATGTGATGTCAAAAAAATCTTTATTTAAAATGGGCAAGTGAATCTCACACTTAATTCTCTGGATGCCTCTTTGTTCAGTGAGAAGCTACCCTTTTGTTCAGTGAAAATCCAGCTGCAGTCAGGTGTGTTGTTTTGTTTTTAAGCTGATGGATGGGCACAATATATTAATTTTAGCAGCTCCATCAGCTTGGGGGCAGAAATCAAAAGGATGATCTCAGTCATGCAGAAGAATTCAAGAGGTTTTGTGCTCTTTCCCTTTTAAAAAAGGGGTTTATTCTGCTCTTTTAAGTAAATTGCAGGGATCAAACCTGCTATGCCTGGGCACCAGCAATTATATGGAATTTGGAATTTGCTTGAAGATCATTTTTAAAAAATAATAATGCTAGCATGTGTCAGGCTTTAAAAAAATCATAACTGATTTAACTTCATTTTTTTCCATTTCACATAAAGATGAGTGATTCCTACCCTCATCTTTAATGAATGAATATGAGTCAAAGGTATTTCATTTTTCTGTTTATAAAATAATGTTGTCTTCTGAAGCAAGAGCCTTTTAGAGTATGCAGTACATAAGAGGCATAATTGATGTGAAAGGAAGCACCATCATCCACTCTGAGACATGAAAATGAAAATTATTGTGGCTTTCATTATCCCATGTGGTGGAATATCCCTGGCAATAAGGAGTGGCCTTCCTGGAGAAGCAATGCCAAACATTTTACCTCTCTCCTGCTGAGACAAACAACTGAGCTGCGTTTTTACTGTGCATCCCATGTGCCTGTCACATTTTCTGAAAAACCCTTTTTGCCCAGGATTTTCTCCTGGGAAGCTGAGAAGCCTCAGAGAGAAATGAAAACAACAATTATCTGATTGCTTCTCCTGTGTTTACTGCTTTGGGATGTGGTCTGGACATTGTTTACCAGCAGGTGAATGTTTGATTGGTTCCATGGGAATTGTTATTAATTAATGGCCAATCCCAGCCAGCTGGGTCAGACTCTGAGGAGTCAGTCAGGAGTTTTTATGATTCATTCTTGTTAAGCCTTCTGTCTGTATCCTTTCTCTTTCTTTGGTATAGTTTTAGTATAGCATAATATACTATAATATACTATAATATAATGTAAGGTAATAATGTAATGTAATGTGATATATAATAATATAATATAATGTAATGTGATATAATGTGATGTGATGTAATGTAATGTAATGTAATATAATATAATATAATATTTCATAATATATAATATTATACATAATTATATATAATACATATTACATTATATTATGAATAAATTATAATATATGATATTATATTATATTCATAATATAGAATACTAGATATAATATATATGATATTATATTATATTATATTATATCTATTAATTATATTATATTATATTATTATATTATATTATATTATATTATATTATCTTCTATTATATTATATTATATTAAACTCTCACCTCGCCTTGGGGACCTCACAAACTCCACACCCATGGCCCTTTTTCCCTTCCCTGCTCAGCATCCAGTGGTTTTAGGACAGGAATGTGCTTTCCTCGTGCTGGCAGTAGGTCATCATTGGTGCCAAATGCTGCCCCTGTTCTCTGCTTTGGTGGGAGATGTGTGTGTCCTTCACGTGAGCACAGAACTGCCTGCGGTGACCTCGGGCCCATTTAATGGACAAGTGCAGAGTGACAGGAGAGCACAGCTCAGTGCCCTAATGCAAAGCCCCTGAGCCTGGCTCTGTGCTGCTGCTCCCCTGCAGCACAGTGTTGTTCTGGTCCAGATGCCTTCCCCTGTGTGCTGCTGGGGCACTGATCTGTGCTGGCAGACAGCAGCTGGAGCAGGGCCTCTCCCGAGACAGGCGTGGAATCGTGTCCAAATCACCCCTCAGAATTGCTCAGGTGACCCAGTTTTGCCTTCCACAATCAGTTTGTCACAGGAACCACTGCTTGGAGTGATGCTGTGTGTCTGGAGTTGAACCTGCAGTCTGCTAAAATGGTAACATTTAGGGCTGCTTTTCTTACCAAAAAAAACCACTGATGGCAGTGGAGTGTCCAATAAAATTCAAAACATGGGCACACAAACCAGCAGCATCACAGGAGTTGTGTCCCTGGAAGGTTTTGACAAACCTGTCCAGTCTGTCTCAGCATGGAAATGTTCATTCTGAGATGGTGCTGGTGCATATGAGGCATTTCACAGAATCCCAGAATTGTTCAGGTTGGAAAAGACCTTTAAGATCCTTGAGTCCAACTGTTCTTTCTCAATGTCTGGGCTTTTACCTTTGTAAATTAGCAGGTTGTGTTTGATCTGCTGGCAGAATGTGAAACACCTGTAAGGAATTAAGAACAAGGAATCAAAGAATTATGATTATAATTATTTTTGCAAAGAGCTCTTGGGAGAAGAGAAAACGCAGCACCTATTTTACATCACTTGGAGGGACACAAGAAGTGTTGGCTTTATAAAGTCAGTAGCAGCAGTGCTTGCTGCTCACAGTGACCTTGCTGTGCAGCTGTTGGAGAGCAGGAATGTTTCTCCTGCCAGCAGGGTCATCTCTGCAGTTGTTGATGGAGAGCAGGAAGGGAGTGCTGAGTGCTGGGGATGTGAAACTCAGCTGCAGAACATCACCACTGGGTGGGCATCAGTGGATGGAGTGTTCAGAGAGCTCCCTCTGCACTCTGAGCACACCAGCTCTGCTGGAGGTGTTCTGAAGATGTGTTTGACACCTGTGTTTCACTGAGTAAAAATAAATTCTCATTGCTGAGAGCTGTGAAACTCTACATTCTGGTAGAGAGCTCATCCTAGGTGGGAAGTGGCAGAGGTGGCCTTTTCCTGGCTGCATGGGATGGAGAGTTTCCATGGTTCTACCTTCCAGTGTGACCACACTGGAGGGACAGCAGGACTTGGTCAATCAGAATCCTCTGGGGGTGTTTTGTGATCTTGGCAGAAGGTCACAGAGCAGAACGATGTGGGACGAATGGAGGGTGTAACCCCCAGTTTCCCAGCCCCCGGAGAGGGCCGGCACCTTGCAGTGCCCGGTGTTTGTGGAGCCTGTGCATCCTGCTCTGCTCCTGAATAATGAAAGGTGAGCGGGAGCGGCTGCCGAGGGCCCTTCAGGACACACGGCGCAGGCTGCGAGCCAAGTGCCTTGTTTGGCTTGGCTGCCGTGCCTCCTGGCTGCTCTTGTCCCGGGGCCCGAGGGATTTCTCCCGTTCTGGGAGCGGATCTGTGCTAATTGCGGGCCGGGAGGAGCGGCGGGGGCCGGGCTCGGGATGCCGCGCTCCGGGCAGCATCCCCCGGCTCGGGCAGCTCGGAGCCCGTCCGGAATATTCAACATGGCATCCCTTGAGCTGTGAATTAGCTCCCTGCTCTGAGATAACCCGCTGTTAAAGCAGATTCCTGTAGTTCATCTGGCTGGGGTGAAGGGGGATGGCAGGACCACCAGGTGATGGTGGGCTTTGCACCAGCGGCTGCAAAACGGCTCTTCCTATTTACAGGAAGCCTTACAAGAAGTTGCAGGGTGGTAAGTTGTGCTGAGTAGCAGCAGAGCAACCTTGGAGTACCACTTAGTGCCCGTAGGAAGAGCTGCTGCAGCAGCATCCCTACGGATGATGGATACCCGCGTTCCCAGCGCGGTGCGAGCGGAGCGCAGCCCCGAGCGGGGCGGGATGCGGGGAGCAGGGAGGTGCGGGATGCTCCGGAGAGGGCTGCAAGAATGTGCCGGCTATTTGTCTGTGCTTAAAAGTGGTTCCTCTGGAGGGGTCTGTCATGCCGGGAGGATGAAAAATGGTTGATCCCGCTCCGGGTGAGGAGGCTGCGCTGCCTGCGCGGCGCGCTGGAAAGCGCGGCCTGGATCGGGAGGCGGGACGAGCCCTGGCAGCCCTGCACTCTCCTGCTCTGCTGGATTTACAGATTTGGATCTTGAGGAAAACATGAACAATTTTTCACTCTTAGGTTCGTATTTTTCAACAGGTCTTTCCTTCCCCCGTCTCTTCCCTTTGTTTTGTTTTTGTTCTTTGGAAATACCCATTGGAAGTGGCATTTTGGCTGTCGGAGAAATGGAGAAATGTGCTGGCATTCTATGGCAGCAAACAACACCTAGAAGGAACTGGAAATCTGTTTTCAAGCTGGCCAAGGGAGACCTCTTAGAATCCCGTGGACATTAAATATCACCTTGTTCCAGCTCTCCTGTGGTGTGCCTTGTTCCAGCTCTCCACCACGGGCAGGGACACCTCCCACTAGAGCAGGCTGCTGCAAGCCCCTGGTCTTGAATCCACGTCTGCTGAAGATACACATGCAGCTCTACTCCACGGTGAATAGAGCTAAGAGCAATAATCAGTGTTAATTAGTCAGCGTTAAAGACAGCGGTGATACCTGGAGAAATGAGCTAAGTCAGGAATTCTCTGTGTTAGCAGAGCAGCAGTGTGTGCTGTGGGAGCAGAGCATCCCTGATTGCTGTGTGAGAGCCCAGCCTCCCCCTGGAGCTGCTGCTGGGGCTGTGCCCTCCCCAGCTGTGCCCCCAGGTCTGCTCCTCACTGAAAGGGAGGTCGGGCCCTGGCACAGCTGCCCAGGGTGTGGGGGAGCCCCCATCCCTGGGGGATTCCAAATCCTGTGGATGTGGCTTTTGGGGCTTAGTGGTGGAAGTGGCAGTGCTTTCCTTCCTTTTCACACCGGCTTTTTTATTGCTTTTGACCCTCACTGGCATTGGTGAGGGATGTTCTGCTTGTAGGTGTGGGAGGGAGGTGCAAGGCAGCTGCAGGTGGTTTTCCAAGCCTGACTTTTTATGGGATCCTAGGCACGGAACCTAAAAACATTTTTCCTAATGTTGTGTAACTTTTTTTTTTTTTTTTTTCCTGCCATCCTGGTTTGTGAGTGACTAAGAGCGGGCATTTACTGTTGTTAATTACCTCAGCATCCCTGCAAAAGCCCTGGCAAGTGGGTGTGGAAGGGGGCGTGTGTGCCACGCCCTGCTCCAGCTGTGCACCAGGGCCAGGTTCTGATGAAACCGCTGCTTGGGAAGGGTTTTGCATGACTAACCACTCCAGTAATGGGGCTTGGTAATCGTGCAGAGCGGGGCCGTGAACAAACATTTATTAACGAGGGTCACAGATAGAAAAATGAATCGCTTCTGGGTAGATTTGACTGGTTTTGAGGAGGAAGTGTTGTCTCAGATGCAGAATGAGCTCAGATGTGAGCTCACGGTGTGCTCCAAGCTGGTGAGCACCACACACCTTGCCCATGAAACATGGGTCTGGATAAATCCTGGGTCCCATTAACAGGTATAATTATCCCAAAAGGCAGGTGGTGGCAGCAGTGGTGTCCAGTGCCAGGAGGAGGAGCAACAGCCATAATCTAAACCACGAGAAGGAAATTCAGGATATTGAGGATGGGAACAGGCTGCTCACATCAACACGAGAAGAACTTCAATATATTGAGGATGGGAACAGGCTGCTCAGGGAGGCTGGGGAGTCTCCCTCTCTGGAGCCATTCCAGCCTCACCTGGATGTGTTCCTGTGTCACCTGCTCTAGGTAACCCTGCCTGGGCAGGGGCTTGGACTGGCCGACTTCCAGAGGACAATTCCGTGCTTCTGGCTAGCTGGTGCTGCTGGCAGGGAAGCGTGATGTGTATCCCTTTCCCAAAAGGAGCTGGCCGAGGGAATCCTGGTGCTGCTGGAAGGGAAGCTGATGTGTATCCCTTTCCCAAAAGGAGCTGGCCGAGGGAATCCTGGTGCTGCTGGCAGGGAGCTGATGTGTATCCCTTTCCCAAGAGGAGCTGGCCGAGGGAACCCTGGTGCTGCTGGCAGGGAGGCTGATGTGTATCCCTTTCCCAAGAGGAGCTGGCCGAGGGAACCCTGGTGCTGCTGGCAGGGAAGCTGATGTGTATCCCTTTCCCAAGAGGAGCTGGCCGAGGGAACCCTGGTGCTGCTGGCAGGGAAGCTGATGTGTATCCCTTTCCCAAGAGGAGCTGGCCGAGGGAATCCTGGTGCTGCTGGCAGGGAAGCTGATGTGCATCCCTTTCCCAAGAGGAGCTGGCCGAGGGAATCCTGGTGCTGCTGGCAGGGAAGCTGATGTGTATCCCTTTCCCAAGAGGAGCTGGCCGAAGGAATCCTGGTGCTCTCTGCTGCCGCTCCGGGCCGGGCGGGACTCCATGCCGGCTCTTTGTGGCTGCCGGTGCCGCGGCCGGGCCCCGCCGCTCGCTGCGCTCTGCCCGCCCCGGGGCGTGCGCCGGGCTCCGGCACCGCCGGCTCCGCTCCCGCCGGCCCTTCCCGCGCCCGCCGGACCCGCCGCGGATGCTAATCGGATTTACCCGGCCGAGAGGGCAGGGAGAAACCCGGCTGGGTCCGCAAGCCGTGCGGCCGCGCTGTAAACAATGAGCTCGGAAGCGGCTGCTGCGGCTCCCGTGCCGTGAAGAGCGGAGCGGGGCTCCGCGGGAGGAGGATGCGTGCGTGGATGTGAGCCGTGCCTCGGCGTCTCTCCGGGATGCCGCTGCCATGGACGCCGGCCGCCGGCGGGGAGCGCGGCCGGAGCCCAGCCTGACCCCGCCGCAGAGCGGGGTGTGACACCGGAGCTTTTTTTTTTTTTTTTTTTTTTTAATTACTATTTATTTATTTCATTTTTTAACCGGGTTGCAGTGGATTGTGGCTCTGCGTTTCCAGCGTCTCTCCATCTGTCCATTCATCCATCCATCCATCCATCCGTCCATCTCGGCGCCGATGCCCGCCTGAAGGGCAGAGCCATCATGTACCTCCTGGACAGCAGCGAGCCGCCGGCCGCCGCCTCCTCCCCCGAGAGGATGCAGCGGGGCACCCCGCAGAGGAAGACCGTGTACCGCATCTCCGTGACCATGGTGAAGAAGGAGCTGCTGGGGCCGGAGAGCGGCCGCGCCGGCCCCGAGCTGCCCCGGCGCGGGCGGAGCCGCCCGCCGGGCTCCTCCAGCCTCACCAGGGCCGGGCTGCTGCTGCTGGAGGAGGAGGAGGGCGAGGAGGAAGGCGAGGAGCGGGACAGGGTGCCCAGCCCCTGCGGCTTCCGCACCTTCAGGACGCTGAGCACGGGGCAGCTGGAGCTGGGCCGCCTCAAGGTGCCCCGGAGAGCGGGGCCGCCCCCGCCCGGGGCGCCGCGGGGCAGCGCCGGACCCGAAGCGGTCGCGGCCGCCGCATCCCCGCCCGGGCAGGAGGGGGACGAGGACGGGGGGCCCGGGGAGCCGGCGCCGGCGGAGCGGGGCCAAAGCCCGAGGCGGCACTCGGGGCTGCTGCGGCGCAGCTTCAGCTTCAGGCACTGGAGCGGCGGCGGCGGCGCGGAGCCGGCCCGGGTGCGGCGGCACAGCAGCTCCGGCTGCCTGCCCGGGCCGCCGCCGCCCTCGCCGCCCGCCGCGCTGCCCGCCGAGCCCCCCGAGAAGCGCAACACGCTGGATGTGGGCGAGGTGCTGAGCCAGGCGGAGCCGCTGTCCCGGCTGGAGCGCTGGGAGCGCAGCAAGAGCAAGAACCGGACCCTGGATAACAGCGACCTGCAGCGGCTCTCGGAGCGGCTGGGCCGGGAGGGCCCCGCCGCCGGCAGCGAGCACCGGCTCCTGCGCTTCTTCAGCGGCATCTTTGCCCGCAGGGACGGCCCCGCCGCCCTCTTCGGCAGCCCCCACGGGCGCTCCCCCCGCAGCAGCTTCTCCAGGTCCAGGGCTTATTTCAGCAGCCTCAGGAGAGCCGCCGTGGACATGCAGTCCAGCTCCGAGAGCATCAACGGGTCCCCCCAGAAAGGTGCCCGTCCTTGTCTCCTCTGGGTGCTCGGTGTCGGTGCTGGGGGATGGACGGTGGGGTCAAGGGGCTGCTGGGTGGGAGGAGAGGGAGATGCTGCCCTGGGGTACATCAGGGTGGTGAGGCATGCACAGAGAAGCTCTGGCTGCCCCTGGATCCCTGGAAGTGTCCAAGGCCAGGCTGGATGGAGCTTGGAGCAGCCTGGGCTAGTGGAAGGTGTCCCTGCCCGTGGCAAGGGACATGGAATGATTTGATGTTTAAGGTCCCTTCCAGTCCAAACCGTTCCTAATTCTATGGCTGCAGCGTGCTTTGGAGCACATGGTAGTGCAGCTCTGCAGAGTGCAGGTCAGGCTGTGTGTCCTCCTGAACCAAAAATCCCTCTCTGGGGTGACTGGCTGTGCATTCTAGGACAGATGAGTGAGGCGAGTGTCGCTTGTTTAATTATGGAATAGAAGCTGGTCTGGAGTGCTGCTGTATATAGGTCACTGGGTGGCCCAGTGCTGCACAGCAGTGGCACTTTCTCCTTTTGGAAAGGCTTCTGGAATCTGAAGGATGGGTTGTGTTGGTTAGAAATGGGCACTGCTGGAGAAGTGAGTGAATACTGGTGCAAATGTCTCATAAATCCAAAACGTTCATTGTAATAAAAGAGCTTGAACTGAGTTAGATGTTTTTGAAAAACACAGTACAGACTCAGAAGCCACATTCTTTGAATTATTTTATTATTTGAGTCATTTTATATAGCTGTGTACAAATTAGCCAGAGCGTTTCTAGTCTAGGTGGAAATCAGATAGGGAATTCTGGGGGTTTGTGAATACCTCAGATGCAAGAAAAACTTGAACAAGAACCTTGCTGTGGGATGGAGGTACCTTGCTGTGGGGTGGCAGGGAAGAGCTGACAAGCTGCTTTCTGTGAGGACCTGCAAGCATCCCAGTATCACTGGCTGGGACGTGTCAAACCAGAAATGCTGGTTGTGGAGCTTCACTGTGAGCCAGTGCTTTCTTCCAGCTGTGCTTTCAGATCTTTAATAACTATCTGTGATGAAACATTTAACCAGCAATTACAGTCCCCTTTAAGCACCAAGTGCTTATCAGGTGGCAGATGATCTCTGAGTTGCTGCTTTTCTGAAAATACAATTCTCAATTAGACTAAGCTTTCAGAAAGGCCCAGGTACAGCAGAGGATGGTGTGGAGCTGGGCCCAGGTGCTTTACTGGGGAAAGCAATAACCAGCTGCCAGCTCTTTCCCTATCCAGAGCTCCTGCTGCGAGTGGAGCGTGCCCAGAGTTTGAGGCACAAGGAGCAGAGCCAAATATTCAACCTGGTAGCTGAGGACTGTGAGGTTTTATTGATGTGGAGGCATTCATGTGGGCTTAGAATAATCCTGACGGAAATTGTGGCCTGACCTTGGTTAAAGTTCAAGGTAACCACAGCAGGGAATTACTTCATTGGGCTCTTGGTGCCTGTCCTGGAACTCCTGCTCTCCTCATGCTCTGGGAGCACAGTGCTCCCAGCCTGGGAGGAGCCCTCAGTTAATCAATAACTCCTGGTGCACAGCCCTGAGATGCTCCAGAGAGCTTCTTCCTGTGTGTGCCAAAATCTGTCTGGGGCAACGAAGCCTCGAGGCTTGTTCTGCCCAAAATGAGTGCCAGCAGTGAGGCTGCAGTGGGCAGCAGTGTGGCAGCCTTGTGTAAGGGTTAGCAGGCCTGCTCTGCTCTATTTCCTTCCCTTTTCCCATCAGATTGCAGCTTGGGAAAAAAGCTTCTGCACAGCTCCAGCTGTTGCTCACTGGTGACTGTTAGAAAGCTGAACTTGAACTAATTTGTCTTTGATTTCTCCTATTGTATGTTAAGAAATAGATTTAATTAGTTATTACTAATTAGCATGCCAAATACATTTGAATATTTTAAGGTTGGAACAAGCTGCTGTTTGGCCAGAACTTGTTTTTTTGCCTTTTTCAGTTGATGTGGAGTTGGTGTGCTCCTGACAGCCCTGTGCACAGACAGCCCAGGTGGAACCTTCATTTCAGTGTGGGTTTTATTCCCAGCAACTTGAAGAAATTCTTGGCTGGGAGAGTGGGCAGGCCCTGGCACAGGGTGCCCAGAGCAGCTGTGGCTGTCCCTTGGAAGTGTCCCAGGCCAGGCTGGGTGAGGCTTGGAGCAGCCTGGGACAGTGGGAGGTGTCCCTGCCCATGGCAGGGGGTGGGATGAGATGGGCTTTGAGGTCCCTCCCAATTTTATGATTTTATGGTTCTACACTTGTTTCCCTCATGGCCTTGGTATTCTCTGTGTTTGGTGCTGTGCATGAGTTGTTTGATTTTTTTGTTGCCACAAAAAGCCTGCCCAGGGTTTTAAGAGAAAGTAGAAGTTTTAAGAAAGGTAGCTTGTTGGCATTTTTAGCTTCAAATATTCACCTGGGTGCTGCAATATCTGCTTGGATGATATTTCCTGAAAAGAAATACCTCACTTTACCTACCACAGTCAGGTGTAACATAGTTTTGGACAAGTTTTTAAGCAGAAGAGTCAAGAACTTTTAAACCTCCATGTTTTTGGTGTTACTGAGTCTGACTTAGGCTGTGGAGTCAGTAAAGGTTGATTTTTGGCTGGGATCAGCCTAGAGTCTCTCAGAAGTTATTCAGGCTGTCACTAAAGAGCCCTTGAGCATCTCAAGCCTTTTCCTTTCCTGCCTGCAAACCCCATTTGCTCTGATATTGTTGGCCTCGAATCCTCTGCAAGTAACAATTCCCAGAACTCTTGCAGGGGATCCATTTGTTTGAAGGAAGAAAGGTTTTGAGGCAGAAACTCCCATAAACTTCAAGCCAGAGGAGTTATTTTTGCCTTAAACCATTTAGAAGAAGTCCTTAAGGGGAATCTCATTCCTCATCTAAATTTTTTTTCTCCTTGAGGTTTTCATTATTTTTTCCTGGTGAGAGGAACCCTCTCTGCTCTGGAGGAAGAGGAGGAGGATGGCTCTGAGGCTGAGGCCATGGGGGATGGTGTTAAAATCGCTCCTTTTTCACTGCTTCTCACTTGTTGCTTTTGGTTTGAGATAAGTTTGTTTGAATAACCCCTCTTTGGGATACTCTAAGCAGATTTGGGTATCAAAATTGTTGACTATCAAAGAGAGTATCATTAGAATATAATAAACTGCTCTTTTGAGGTTTTGTTTCCCCCTGAGGTTTTAGAGGAGTTAGTTTTAAGCTCTTATCTCAAATTCTCTGCAGCTTAGAGTCGTGGGAAGCAGGGGGAAGCTGCTGAGTGATCTCTGTTGGAGGCCTCCAGCCTTGAGATAATTCCTGTTAGTTCTGTGTCCTCTCCTTGCTGCCCTGGTCCCTGTTGTGCTGCTGGCATTCCCAGGGCAGCCTGGTGGGCATGGCTGGCTGGGCACAGACCTGGGCCATGTGGCATTTCAGCAGGGGCATGCAGATGCACTGGAGCTGCTCCTCTGTGCCTCCCTGGGATGGAGCTGCAGGTTTTTGGGGCTGTGCTGGCATCAGCAGAATCTTTTTCAGCACTGATTTCATGAAGTAAAAGCACTCCTAGCACTCTTTCAGCTGTTTCAGTTCTTGTGAGTGTTGTCTAGAGGTTGTTATGAAAATAAAACCCAGCAGATAAATGGATTGTGGTTGGGGTCAGGCGTTTTCAAGCATTGTCTAAGAGGGGTTTTTTAAATTATTATTTATTGGTAGGTCCTGTGTCAAGCACAATGAATGCCAGCTGCACTGATAGAGCCAGGTGATTAAGAACTGAACTGGTATTAAGGTCACTGGCTGAATTAGAGAATGAGATGGATTAATGTGGGCACAATATTGAAGGATGTGCCAGCTGCTATCAGCCATGGTCTTTGTTTTCCTCTTAAAATTGAAAAGAAATGTAGAATTTTGATGCCTGTGCTATAAAGGTGACAGTTAAATGCCTTATGGCACTAATGGGTGACTGTGTTGGGGCAGATCACTGAATATTTCTGCAAAGTGTTGTGCAGGCATTCCTGTCCATTCCCTCCCAAAGCTCTGTAAATTGAATTAGTGCTCTGTTCTTCTGCCAGAGATCTGCCTGCTCCTGGTTCACCACCCCAGGTAACCATGTGCTTATCTAACAAAGCTCATGCAGATGACCAAAGCACAACCTGCACGAGGAAAAGCAACATTCAGAACACGACATTCCTTCTCCTTTCCTCATCATTCCTTGCCTTGAGCCCGAAGTTGATCAGTGGGAGGAGAAGCCAAGTGCCAGCTCCTGCCCCTGCTCAGGGAGGGGTGGCTGGAAGGGTTCCTTGAGGAAAGGACCTGGAGCTGCTGCTCAGCAGCACCTGAAAGTGGGGCCAGGTGGGCAAAAGGCTGTGCCAGCCCTGGCGTGACAGCCCCAGGGCAGGGATTGTCCCCAGGGCAGGGACTGTCCCCAGGGCTGGCCCTGCTGAGGGGCCGTGTCCAGCCCTGGGCACTCCCATCCAGAGGGACTGGAGAGTGTCCAGGGCAGGGAATGGAGCCCCAGGAGGGGCTGAGGGAGCTGGGAAGGGGCTCAGCCTGGAGCAAAGGAGGCTCAGGGGGGACCTTGTGGCTCTGCACAGCTCCTGCCAGGAGGGGACAGCTGGGGGGGGTCGGGCTGTGCTCCAGGGAACAGGGACAGGAGGAGAGGGAACGGCCTCAGGCTGGGCCAGGGCAGGCTCAGGGTGGGCACAGCAGGAATTTCTGCAGGGAAAGGGTGCTCAGGGATTGGAATGAGCTGCCCAGGGAGGTCTGGAGTCCCCATCCCAGGAGGTGTCCAAGGAAGACCTGGATGTGGCACTCAGAGCTCTGGGCTGGTGACAAGGTGGGCATCACTCACAGGTTGGACTCCATGGCCTTGGAGTGCTCTTCCAACCTGAAGGATTCTGTGATCCTGAGGAGCACAGGGCTCCTCTGGAACTCTGCTCCTCCTGGTGAGTCTGTAGTTTCTGGCTTTTCAGAGGTGCACTCTGTATGTGAGGTGGCAGATGAGCTTTTCCTCAGAGCATGGGGAGGTTTTTCGTTGCTCCTGGCTGCTGCATGACCTGGCTGCAGTTCTTTGCTGGATGTGATGGCCATTCTGCCCTGCAAAATGAAATCACTGGTGCCAGATGCTGAACCCTTCCTCTAGTGAAGCAGCCAGGACCTGCCATCACTCCCATTTCACCAGACACAATTTCAAAGCAGTGTCAGATCATCAGCAGGGCTGCATCCAGGTCTTGGATTCCTCGAGCACCACTCAAGAACCACTGGGGTGTGTTTGAAGGAGCAGTCTGGCTCTCTGCTGCTGAGCAGAGCTAATTTGGATCCCACAGAGCTGATGACCAGCAGTAGTTGAGCACTGATTGCCCAAGTTCAACTCTAATGAGTGTAAAACCATGGCAGGTGTGGGGTTTTCTTTGGCATGGCCATAACCTCAGGAACCAGGGTTTGGAAAGCAGAGAGAGAACGTTTCAAATGCCTGAATATTCCTTTGCACTTCGGGCTGCCTGGGATGTAACAAGAAATCATCATTAATGCAGCCTGTTCATGTGCTGGTGTTACTTTTGATAAGTGCTGTTGGGATTTCCTCCCCATGGCAACTGCAGTAAACACAGAGCCAGGGGCTCTTTCTGCCAAAAAACCACAGAATGGCTTTTTTCATGTGTGAGGAGAAGGAAATGTCACTATCTTGAACCCTATCATCTCTTCTGCTCATGAAAAGCATCCAGCATAAAGCTATTATCTTGACAGCAGTTGAAAAAGGGGTGTTGGATGAGTTTGGATGGTTCAGGCTGCTACATAATGACAGTGTGTGACAGATACTTGTGCTTTATTGACAAAATAGCACCAAATGTTGCTCCAAAGCAAAGCAGGCGGGGAAATGCCAGCCAGAGAATTAGCAAACAGCGTGCTGCAGCTTTCTGCAGGGTTTATTTTGATCATCACAGGCAGCATTAATGGTTGGCCTTGTCATTTGTTGAGGTTTCCTTTGGGAACAAGAAGGGAAGCGAGGCAGGGAGAGCTGCAGTGCAGCTGTGGAAGGAGGAGCTGGAAGGGCTTTGGGACAGGCAGGGACTGGTGTTTGCCATCAGGAGGTCTCCTTTGGGGGGGAGTTTGTGGGGTGGGTTCCCTTCAGCCCTCATTTCACTTGGGCTGTGCCCAGATGAAGATGTAAAGGTCACTTGTGTGCAGTGATAACCCAGAGCAATCTCTCCATGAGCTGGGATGGTACAGCCAGGCCTTTGTGAGGAGGATCTGGCTGTAATGCCAGTCCAGCCCCCTGGGATTTCCAAGGCAGGTGTTTCCTGGCTGTAAATGTTCCACGTGGGTGGTGCTCAAAGTCTGTCTCCTTGCTTGGAGAAACGTTCCCTCTGTATTGCCTGACACCCTTATTTGTTCCTTTATTTCCACTAGCCCTAGACAGAGCTATTGGATTAAAGATTCAGCAGTGGTTATATCAAGCAACTTTGATTTTTAAGTGAACTGATGGTGTGTCTCAACTGCTGAGCTCGGGGAAGTTCATTGCAGCCTTCAAGGTACTTAATAAGAAATAAATTCAAAGTTTCTTGGGAAAATCCCAGTGTTAGTAGAGGGTTCTTGTTCTTCCCAGCTCCCATTTTGTGAATGGAGCCTCCCAGCAGATCTTTCCTGCTTGGAAGGATTAGCTGCTGGTGTTTTGCTACTTAGATGCGAAGGGGAGCTCAAACACTGTGCTGAGTGCTGCCAGCTCCTGGTGTTCCAAGTGATTTATAATCCCTCTTTGTTTGCATGTGTTTGTCAGTCAGGTTGTCTGGCTCCTCTGACAGGGAATCTGGATTCCTGCAAATGCTGCTTCAGGATTGGTGTGTGTACACAAACACAGATACAACTGGGGGGTTTGAGAAGAGGCTTCTGCACCACTGATGCAATGGGGTTTTTTTTTTTCCCCTCTTATTCCTTTGCTTAGCAGCAGTGCCAATGTATTAAACATAAGGGAAAACTGTTCCAAAAGTGCCTGCTGAGCCACTCAGTGGGTTTGATTTGTAGGGATGGGTGAGGCATTTATGGAGCTGCCCCCCTCCTCAGTTTCTCTGCTGCTCCTGGGGGTGCTGGTGTTGTTTGGGTGTTAAAAACACAATATTTCACCTTAATGAGTTGCTGTTTGTCCTCTCTGCTCAGTGGCACTGCTTTCCTTAGGCTGGGCCCTGAGAAATCAGTAGTGGCCCTTAACCCTGCTAGTTATTTATTATTTATTTGTTTATTAATGATGATGGTTAGTTAGAATGCTCTTCTGAGCATTCCTGCAGAGCTGATGCTCCCCCTGCTCCCAAACCAGGGCTCCCAAAACCTTCTTTGGGGTGAGTGTCACAATGACAGAGTGCCTGAGACATCCCCTGCTCTCCAGGGCTCCTGTTGAGTTCCTGGCTGGGGTTAAATGCCTGGGAAACTGGGATGTTGTCCCAACTGGTCCTTATGCAACATCCTAATTCAGAAGCTCCTCTGGTCACAGATACAGAAATATTTATGTTGGCAAGGCAACAGCTTTTGTGCCTCGACCTCTGTGTCCTGTAGGGAAAAATCTGATTTTGTGCTCATGGAGGGGACAAGGTTTAACTTTTCTCCAGTTAAAATTGACCATGTGTTGCTCTTCACAGCTTGCAGGGGCCTGGGAGAGAAATTAAAATATTGTCTTCTCTACCCTGACTGGAATTGAAAATTCACCTGTTTTGCCTCATCCCTGGCTGCAGGTTGTTGCTTGCCTTGCTCCCAGGGTGGCGGATCCTTGGGCCCTGTCACTGTGTGTGTCCCCTTGTCCCCTGCTCATGCAGAGCCCACCCAGTGCCACCCCAGCCATGGCAGGGACACCTCCCACTGTCCCAGGCTGCTCCCAGCCCTGCCCAGCCTGGCCTTGGGCACTGCCAGGGATCCAGGGGCAGCCACAGCTGCTCTGGGCACCTGGGCCAGGGCCTGTCCACCCTCTGATTCAAGAATTGATCCCCAATATCTCACATAAATATTTTTTTTACAGTTCTCCCTTGTCCTGTCTGCCCATGTGTAAAGCCCCTTTAGGTACCCCAAGTCCACAGAGAGTTTTCCCCAGAGCCTTCTTCCACCCTGACTTGTTAACTTCATCAATCAAGAGTTTGTTTTAATCAAAAGAGGTTAATTTCTGCCCTCAGGAGAAGGTGGTACTGGCCAGGAATTCCCTGAGATTTCCAGCAGGGTGTTGGGCAGCCTTGTGCTAGTCAAGAGTTAACCAGAGATGTTTTTAATTCCATGTAGATTTGTGCATAGCAGGGTTGTTTCCCAAGGGTCAGAGGAAGAAGAGGGCAACACTAAAGGGCTCTTTCTGAGAAAAAAGATGTTTTAAAAGCAGTGTTCAGAAGTCCCTGGGAGTGAGGGGCCTCTTTCAGCTCCCCCTTGCAGGGCACTGTCTCTGTGGGGTCACCTGGGTGCTGGGGAATGTGAGCAGCTCTGGCCAAAAGAAGTTATTTTTGTATCTGATTGTAATCTCCCAAAAATATCTTAGCATGTCTTAAGTCTTCAGAATCCCTGGCTCTTTCTGAGTTAGCTGCAGAGTCACTGCTCAGGGCAGGTGAGGGGAATTCAGTATTGCAGGTGAGGAGCTTGCTGTGAATGAGGAGCTGAACTGCAGCTCCATGGGGCATTCAAGGAGGGGTCTCAGGAAAAACAAAAAAACAACTTTATTTTCAGTTCAGGTGACTCAGGGTGAGGTTGTTGGAGAATGCAGGCAGCTCAAAGCTGTTGGTGCTCTGCCTGCCCTCTCTCTTCTCCAGGAAACACTGCTGGGATGGCAGAACTGGTTCTGAAAAGCACTGGGAGGGACGCCCCAGTTAAAAGAAATAAATAGATGTATGGATATAAACTGTAGAAATAAAAATCATGTATTTTAATAGACAAACTTTTAAAGCCTTCAGGTTTTTTAAGGGTATATTTTAAGTGTTTGATATATAGCATACTTATATTATATTATATTATATTATATTATATTATATTATATTATATTATATTATATTATATTATATTATATTATATTATATTATATTATATTATATATTATATTCTATTATATTATATTATATTATATTATATTATATTATATATATATTATATTATATCTATCATATCATATCATATCATCATATCATATCATTATACTATTTATATTTATCATATTATATCCTATTACTATTATTATATCTATCGTATATATCATATACTATATCATATATCCATTATTATACTATATATATATATACTATAGATAATAAATATAACTAATTATATAATATATATTACATGTGATATATTGCATATGATATATATTATACTGTATATATTATATTGAGTATATTATCTTGTATATAATATATAGTATAATATATTTTATATATAATATATAAAATAAAACTTAAACGAAAAATGTAAATAATCTGTATTATATATAAATATAAAAATAATTGCATAAAATATAAAGAAATATGCATAATATAGAATATATTATTTTAAAATATAAAATTATATTATATATTATAATTTTATATTTTTATAATTATATAATATATCTATTTCTATATATTTATTTTTATATTTATATATAGAATACAGATACTTTATATTTTTATACCCAATATATAAAATATTATATATTATATTGTAATATATAATATATATTATAAATATATATTATATATTACAATATATAATATATAATATATATTATAAACTTATTTAGAATAATAAGTAAAACATAAATAAAATTACATATAGACTACATATTTATATTTTGAATCTATATTTTCATATATAAATGAAATTACATATATTATAGACTATATATTTATTTTTTTGAATCTATATTTTCATTTATAGTTTAGCCATGGAATCTGAAAGTTTCTGGTGTTCAGTTGTGCCTGTGAAATAGAAGCATCATGGCTGCTGTTTTCTCTGAAGGCTGCAGAGCTCTGGTTCCTGGCTGGGCAGATGGTTTCACTCAGTTTAGCTGTGATTGAGATGTCCCAGTCCCAGGCAGATGTGCTGTTTCTGTCCTCAGGTGGGTGTGCAGGGCTGCCTTGCCCTGCTTCTGTGCAGCTCTGCCCCAGTGCCAGGGCACAGAGCCATGGGGAAGCCCAAAGGCAGGAGCAGACCTTCCAGGAGCTCTGCCAGGCTGGGCCAGAGCAGCTCCTGCCCCAGGTGCCCATCCTGGGGAGCTGCCCTGCCCCAGGTGCCCATCCTGGGGAGCTGCCCTGCCCCAGGTGCCCATCCTGGAGGAGCTGCCCTGCCCCAGGTGTCCATCCTGGGGAGCTGCCCTGCCCCAGGTGCCCATCCTGGGGAGGTGCCCTGCCCCAGGTGCCCATCCTGGGGAGCTGCCCTGCCCCAGGTGTCCATCCTGGAGGAGCTGCCCTGCCCCAGGTGTCCATCCTGGAGGAGCTGCCCTGCCCCAGGTGTCCATCCTGGGGAGCTGCCCTGCCCCAGGTGCCCATCCTGGGGAGCTGCCCTGCCCCAGGTGCCCATCCTGGGGAGCTGCCCTGCCCCAGGTGCCCATCCTGGAGGAGCTGCCCTGCCCCAGGTGCCCATCCTGGGGAGCTGCCCTGCCCCAGGTGCCCATCCTGCAGGAGCTGCCCTGCCCCAGGTGCCCATCCTGGGGAGCTGCCCTGCCCCAGGTGCCCATCCTGCAGGAGCTGCCCTGCCCCAGGTGCCCATCCTGGGGAGCTGCCCTGCCCCAGGTGTCCATCCTGGGGAGCTGCCCTGCCCCAGGTGCCCATCCTGGATGAGCTGCCCTGCCCCAGGTGCCCATCCTGGGGAGCTGCCCTGCCCCAGGTGCCCATCCTGGATGAGCTGCCCTGCCCCAGGTGCCCATCCTGCAGGAGCTGCCCTGCCCCAGGTGCCCATCCTGGGGGAGCTGCCCTGCCCCAGGTGCCCATCCTGGGAGCTGCCCTCCCCAGGTGCCCATCCTGGAGGAGCTGCCCTGCCCCAGGTGCCCATCCTGGGGAGCTGCCCTGCCCCAGGTGCCCATCCTGGGGGGAGCTGCCCTGCCCCAGGTGCCCATCCTGGGGGAGCTGCCCTGCCCCAGGTGTCCATCCTGGGGAGCTGCCCTGCCCCAGGTGCCCATCCTGGAGGATGGTTTGTTCCTGCCCAGTGTGGCAGGACCAAATCCTCCTCCCCTGGAGCAGGGGGGTTGCAGTGCAGGGCAGAGCCTGTCCCTGGGCATTCCCTGCTCCTGGATCTTCACTCTGCAGCATTCCCAAGCCAGCTCCTCCTGCAGGGGCTGTCAGGAGCACTCAGCTCTTGTTCCCAGCTCTTGTTCCCAGCTCAGCCCCAGCCAGGGCAGCAGCAGGGTTTGGATTGTGCTTGGTGTTCAACAGGGAACCTTCCTGCTGGGTGGCTTTTGCTGGCAGTTCTCCTCTGATCCCTTTGGAACCCTGATTTGGGGGGGTGAAATAGCAGTGCTTGATTTTGGGAGATCTTTGTGTCCCTTCTGAATGAAGTGTGATGTCACCATCAGATTTTCTGGAAAAATCCCTTGGCCAGGATTCTTCTCTTGGGAAGCTGAGAAGCTTCAGAGAAAAAGGAAAACAATATTTTCTCATTTGCTTCTCCTGTGTTTTGGTGCTTTGGAATGTGGTTGGAGATTGTTTATCCAGCAGGTGAATGTTTGGTTGGTTCCATGGGAATTGTTTTGACTTGATGACCAATCCTGGTCAGGCTGTGTCAGGACTCTGGAGAGTCATGGTTTTCATTATTATCTTTTGAGCCTTCTGTCTGCATCCTTTAGTATAATTTATTACAGCATTCTTTGATAGAATACAGCATCATGAAATAACAAATTAACCTTCTAAGAACATGGAGTCAGGTTCATTCCTTCCTGCCACGAGAAAACCCAGAAAATCCCCCAGTGTGAGGCTCTGAAGCAGAACTTTGCTGGGGTTGCTTTTTTTGCAACAGAAAGCTGCATTTAAAATAAAGGACTGCAGAACAAAGTGGGATTTATTTGCTGTGTTAGTCCCAGCTTAGTTCCAGGTCACTGTTAAATGATGCTGCTGATGATTAGATGTCTTTTTGCCATGAAAATGGGAGCTCTGGTTTCCTTGTGGATGATGGATGGCAGTCCCAGATGTTTAATTTCACACTGAACCACTGGAATTCTGCAGGCCCTGAAGGTGTGTCTGGGCACCTTGTGGGCTCCCACCTGGGAATCCTGGCTTGGGAAAGAAATGAGCACACTGCAGGGAATTGTTCTGGGAGTTTCTGTGGCAGGATGAGCCCAGGAGGGTGCTGCAGTAAGCAGGCAGAGGTGTGAAGGTGCAGCTCCTCTTCCTCACCCTCACAGGGAATATTCCTGTCACAGCTTGCCTCAACCTCTACCCCTGCAAAGAATGCCAGGAATTGACTGATAACCAATCCCTTTCCATCCCCAGATAAAGAAGACATGGAGTGTGATCTGAGCTTGCCTGCTCTGTATTTTTAGGGTTGACAATCAGCTGTATCAGTGAGGTGTTGCCCATAAATAGTGGGGTGAGGTATGGAGACAGGTTGCTTTTGTGTGGAAAACCAGTTTGGATGGAAAACCAGTTTGGTTGGGGGGGGGCTGGCAGCATTGAGTGGCTGATGGAGCTGCTTATGTATCACTGTCACATTTTCTGAAAAATCCCTTGGCCAGGATTTCCTCTCCTGGGAAGCTGAGAAGCCTCAGAGAGAAATGAAAACAACAATTATCTGATTGCTGCTCCTGTGTTTGCTGCTTTGGGATGTGGTCTGGACATTGTTTACCAGCAGGTGAATGTTTGATTGGTTCCATGGGAATTGTTATTAATTAATGGCCAATCCCAGCCAGCTGGGTCAGACTCTGAGTCAGTCAGGAGATTTTATGATTCATTCTTGTTAAGCCTTCTGTCTGTATCCTTTCTCTTTCTTTAGTATAGTTTTAGTATAGCATAATACACTATAATATAATATACTATAATATAATGTAGTGTAATGTAATGATATATACTATAATATACTATAATATACCATACTGTAATATTATATACTATAATATTCTATACTAAATATAATATAATATAATATAATATAATATAATATAATATAATATAATATAATATAATATAATATAATATAATATAATATATAATATATAATATTATATAATATAATATAGAATATATTATATAATAGAATATATGCCATAATTTAATATGATACAATGCCATAAATTAATATAATACCACAAAATAATCAATTAGCCTTCTGAGAACGTGGTGTCAGATTCCCAATTCCTCCTTCATCCTGGGGACCCAGCAAATATCACATTTATGGTGTAGTGATGATTTATGAAATGGGTCTGACCCTGTTCCCACAAGCACAGGACTTCACACAGCATTCCTGCATTGCAGCTGGCTGCCAGCTCAGTGCCCTGTCCCCAAACAGCCACTGCAGGTGGCTTCTGGTGCCTTCTGAGGTGGCCCTGCTGGCTGTTCCAGCGCCCTTGCCCAGCCCCGAGGTTGGAGCTGAGTTCCCCAGCCCAGCTGCAGGGAGCTCTGCACATTTGGGATGCAGGATTCCTGCTCCCTCTGTGCATCCCACTGCTGCAGCAGGCTTGTGTGGCTCACCCTCCCAAGGGAAAAGCTGATTTCTTTCTGGGTCCAAGCTGAGTTCCTTTCCTGCAGGATAATCCCAGGAATGTGTCAGTGCAGTGACACAAGCACTGCTGGCCTTTGCTGCTCACATCTGCTGTCCCTGTCCCCCAGCAGCTCCTCAGGGAGGAGGAAGGAAGGATTTTGTGCAGCAAAAACTGAACAAAAACCACAGCAAAAACATAAATCTGTTTTTTCCCCCTGCTAAGATGGATAAAATTGGATTTCTGTGCATTTTTTCAGCCATTCAGATGATGAGCTTTGGTAAACACTGGACCAACAAGCCGTGGGTGCTGGATGAGAGCCCAGGGAGCCCCATGGAACCTCCACAAAGGCTTCCCAGATAAACCAAGGCTAAATTTGGGCTCCCACCACTGGAGTCCAGCTTATCTTCTCAGCTCTCGTGCCCTTTTCAGCCAGAGGAAATTTTTTTTTTTTTTCTTAATTCCCTTTTTCAATGGCATGGCATTTTTGGGATGATTTATTCACATAAATAAACACATAGATGTAACACACATATATATATGTATATATACACATATATATAATTTTTATGTAATGCATAAATCCATGTCCAGTAATTTAATAATTACTGGACATGGATTTATGCATTAAATAAAAAGGATTTATGCATTAAATAACATGGATTTAAATTTTATAATTTAAATAAACACATAGATGTAACACACATATATATATGTATATATACACATATATATAATTTTTATTTAATGCATAAATCCATGTCCAGTGGAGTTTGCTTGCAGTGCCTTTATTTCAGGCACATTTCTGTGCATATTTAATAATTTTATGGCTGTGGCTAAGCTGGTGAGCTGTGAGAGGAGTCTGGAGTCAGGCTGTGTCCTTGCTCTCTGGGCTGGGAATTTTTGAGTAATAAAGGCACTTGTGTTCAACTCCAACTCATGAAATCACTCCAAGTGAATTTGACCACCTTTATTTCTTCATGTTTGTTTAGTGGAATATGCACCCAGCAGGCCAAACCTAGGAAAAAGTGATGGCAGGACCCATAAAATCAGCTGGGTGTTGAAAGAATCAGTTCTGCAGCATTCTCACTTGTATTTTTTTCCTTCATTTCAATGTCATGTTTTTTTCCAGTGGATGACTTGTGCTTAAAACCTTGGGCCTCAAAGTGGTTGGGAGGCTTTTTGTGGTTTTTTTTTTGTTTGTTTGTTTGTGGGGGTTTTGGTTTGGTTTGGTGTTTTTTTTTTTTTTTGTTTTTTTTTTTTTTTTTTGTGGGTTTTTTTTTTGTTTTGTTTTGTTTTGTTTTGTTTTGTTGGGGGTTTTAAGGGCATTTTTGCTGCTTCTGTCCCAGATTTTGGCAGCATTTCTGAGGAGCATTTCCAGGACACTAATTGGTACCTGGAGTGGGAGCCAGTTTGTGGAAATGCAGCTGGAATTACAGCACAGCTTTTGAAGCTGTCTTGGGTCTTTGAGGTCCTGGCCACCTGAATTTTCAGGAAGGAGCGTGGCCTTTAATTCCTGTAGCAGATTTTTGAGCTGGAAACTCTGTGGCTGTTGATATTAAAGTGAGATTTCAGCACAGGAATTTTTTGGGAATTACCAATAAAGGCTGGTGGGGCATCAATGCAAAACCCCCCAGGTCAAGTTTTCAGTGGTGCTGTTGGCAGCTTTGGTCCCTGGGCATGTTATAAACCACTCCTGGGAATAATTTGGGAATTCCTGAGAATTTCCCAGCCTTGAAATGGCTGTGAGGAGGAAACAGCCTGGCAAGGAGGGCATCACATTTCTCCTTTACTGCTGGTGCTTTGGGTGTTGCTCTCTTGATACAGGAGCTGCCTTCAGCTCCAGGGGCTCTGCATCTCTGTGGGCTGAGATTTATTCACTCATAATTGAGATTTATTCACTCAAAATTGAGATTTATTCACTCATAATTGTGTATTTGGGTGTGGCATGGTTAAGGTGGGTGCTTTATAACAAAATGTCATGGTTTGGGGACAGTCAGTGACTTCCTGAGGGTCTGATGTCAAATGCTCAGTGCTCACTGTGTGTGTGTGTTGGGGGAGACACTGGGTACAGGCTGGCAAATGCAGTCTCAAAGTATTGTAAATTTATATGGCTTATTCTTTGGTTTCTGTAGAAAATCTCCTTGTTCCTCATGGACATTTCACTCCCCAATATCAGCTGGGGGAATGGCAGCTTTCCATTTTTTCCATTTCTCCTGCTGTGATTTCCAACTTTTGAAATTCAGCATATTCCCCCCTTTTTTTTAAACAAGAAGGATTGTGGTGACATCTCTGTTTAATTGAGAAGATAAATGCCTGACTCTGGGGAGTTCAGCTGTCTGAAAACACCTTTAAAATCTCGTGAGGATTTTCCCTTCCAGGTGCAAATGCTCCTTCCTTTGCTGGAAGTGGCAGTGAGGGAGGCAGGCTGGGAATTCTGGGGAAGGATGGAGGCACAGCCTTTGTGCTCCCAGTGGCAGAGCAAAGCCTTGGGAACAGGCAGCCCATGGATATTTTAAGGTGATGAGAGCAGCCAGAGGTTTTCATTTCTTGGTGCCAGGTGCAATCCTGAGCAAGGGTTTCACTCAGAGTTTCACAATTTTCAGCCTGGGATCCACAGTGGGTTTTTTACTGCATTTATCTCAGGCTTTTCCTTCCTGTGGAGATTGGTCTGTGCAGAGATTTCTTAATGGGGAAAAACTCATGTAAAGCTTCCCCAGCTCATTTTGTTCATTCTTCTCGTGTCTTGCAGTGCCTAAAGCAATTTAACAGGTAACACTGTTTGAGATTTTTCTCTTTTTTCTGCTGTAGCCTGGGTATAATTCACCCTGAGGATTGCTTTAGAGCTTTACAGGTGACAAACAGGTCTGGTTCTGAGCACACACCTGGCTCAGCTACTTGGACTTGATCTTGGAGGTCTTTTCCATCCTGAATTTCCTGTGATTTTAACAGGGATGCTGCCACTTGATGTGTCCCTGGTGCTTGGGCTAGAGCAGGGCCTGTGGATGATGCTCAGCTGTGATGCTGGGCATCACAGTGAATTTTTCATGAAAATCCCCTCACAAGAAGCACCTGGGCAGCATTTCCTCCAAGGGAGGCAGCATTTCAGAGCCTGGAGGCACCTCTGGAAGCAGGGATGCAAAGGTTTCATTGGAGAGGGCACTTTGAGCCCATCCAAGGTAACATTTTCAGTTTGCATTGTCAGCTTTGCCATCAGAACTGTTGTTTTTTTCTGCTCTAAAAGCAGCTGGTTTGTGTGCAGCCTTTAATTTTGTCATGCAGCCTGGTAAGGTGATGCTGCTTAAAACTGCTCTGAGATTTTCTGAGCCTCCTGTGGGTCCTGCCAGAGGGAAGGGCAGCAGGATGGGATCCTCCCACTCTTTTAAGGCCCTTTCCAAGCCAAATTATTCTGTGATTTTTAATAACTGGAAGTATTTTTTTACATAAATAAGCAGCAGCTGCTAGAACTGTTCACCCTGCTTTTATTGAGTGGGGATATTTGATGGAATAGGGAATATTCTGCTTTTATTGAATGGAATATTCTGCTTTTATTGAATGGGGATATTTGATGGAGTGGGGAATATTCTGCTTTTATTGAATGGGGATATTTGATGGAATGGGGAATGTTCTGCTTTTATTGAATGGAATATTCTGCTTTTATTGAATGGGGATATTTGATGGAATGGGGAATATTCTGCTTTTATTGAATGGAATATTCTGCTTTTATTGAATGGGGATATTTGATGGAATGGGGAATATTCTGCTTTTATTGAATGGAATATTCTGCTTTTATTGAATGGGGATATTTGATGGAATGGGGAATATTCTGCTTTTATGAATGGGATATTGATGGATGGGGAATATTCTGCTTTTATTGAATGGGGATATTTGATGGAATGGGGAATATTCTGCTTTTATTGAGTGGGGATATTTGATGGAGTGGGGAATATTCTGCTTTTATTGAATGGGGAATATTTATGAATGGAATATTCTGCTTTTATTGAATGGGGATATTTGATGGAATGGGGAATATTCTGCTTTTATTGAATGGAATATTCTGCTTTTATTGAATGGGGATATTTGATGGAGTGGGGAATGTTCTGCTGCACATCCAGGTGGATCTTGTCAGCTCCCTCACTGTGCTCTCCTCACCTCCCTGAGCTGGTTGGAGTTTGCTGGTGGTAGAGCAGCACCTTGAAAGGCTGATGAATGTTTGTGTGAGTCAGCAGGGATGTGAATGGTGGGTGGTTCTCAGCCCACCAGGAAATGTTCCAGAGCTGATAAAGGTGAGCTGTTTAATTGGGGCCAGCTGGTACAGCTGGCATTACCTTTGCCTTCTATTAAAATGGGGTGGGGACTTGGATTTCAGGTGTTGGGAGCCACCCAGACCACTGTTATGAAATGATTTGGGTTTTAGTGTTGGTGTTGAGGATAAAATTGTTTATTCTTGAACGTGGAAAAACCTCAGAGTTCTGTGGAATGAAGGGATTTCACTGCTGGGAATTTTTTACCCCATACATAAAGACTTGGCCCCTCATTTTCTTGCATATATGGATAATAAGCACATCCACTGAATCTGAATTAATTGTTCAGATTTCTGTATTAAACCAGCTTTAATTTCCAGTTGATTTAATTAAACCAATTTCCCTAAGCAGAACACTCAGAGCAGGAGGCACCTCACTTTTCCAGCTCTGATTCCATCAGCTACAGCTTGGTGCCATTTTTCTAATCCTGGGGTTAGATGTCTTGAGCAGTCAAGAGAAAAAAACCTGGAATGTGGTTGGAACCACCCTACAGCCATCATTTGGGAGCAAGTTACAAGTGGAAACTTGTTGGCTTGTTCAAAAACCTGAACTGGGACTTGGACTTGTGCAGGGAAAGTGAGATTTTCATCTGTCATGCCTTTGGGAACAGTTTCCTAGAGCTAGGTGCAGACAGTAAATTTGGAAATGCTTGTTTTGCCTTGGCTTTCAAACCCATGCCTGTCACTGGTAAGTTCAGGCTTTTATCTTCTAAATAATGGGATTTGTTGGCAGTGTGACCTGCAGCATGGTAAGGCCCCATCTCTGCTGTGAATGAAGTGGAAAGGGCAGCAAAGGCAATTAAAAATTATTAATTAAGAATTATTAAATAAGATACATTTTGAAATTGCTGCATCCCTGAAAGTGTTCCAGGCCAGGCTGGACAGGGTTTGGAGCAGCCTGGGATAGGGGAAGGTGTCCCTGCCATGGCAGGGGTGAAAGGAGATGGGTTTGGGTTGGAAGGGACCCACAAACCCTTCTGGGATTCTCTGGAATTCACTGGATCCTCGACAGGGAATGAAAATGGGGATGCTGGAGAGGGAATTCCAGTATTGTTGGGATTGAGCTCATGCAAATGTCTTGTGGCATTTCAAACACATTTAAGGGGGAGGAAAAAAAAACCCTTTCCTAGGCAGAGCTTTTGGTGATGCTGCAGGGGCAGTCAGGCTCTGCTTTCCCTGCACAGCCTCCAGAAAAATGCTGGAAGGACTGAGTGCTATAAATACATCCTTAACCCCACTGCAGTGGTTTGTCTTGGCCTTCCTGGAGGAAAGAATCCCTTTAATTAGTAAGAGAGTCAAGTTTATTTTGGGGTTTGCTTTGTTTTCATTCTGGGACCTGAACTCTGATGGCACTGCAGCTTCAAAACCAAAAATCCAGAATGCTGGAGCTGTGCTGGGGTCTGCTCCAGCTGCTCTCCTCATCCTCCCCCTGCCTCTGCCTGGGAAAAAACAAATCCTTGCAGCGGGGAGGAGGAGCCAGAGGTGGTTTTGATGTGCCTGGATGTGCTGAGCACATGTTGGTGAGAGAGAGCCCAAGGACAGAGCTCCTGGCTCTGGGAGCTGTGCAGAGGGCAGGGCTGGTCCCTCTGGGCTCTGCACTCAGTGTCTCACCTTCTCTGCTGCTTTTGGGCCATATCTGGAGGGTTGGAGACTCTTTCCCCAAGTGGCTGCCCTTTATGAAGGATTTAAGGCTGCACTTGATGGTGGTAATTGTTTTCTGAGCAGTGAGTGCTGGTGGTGGTGCTGGAGTAGAGGCTGACACCCTCCTTGTTGGCTTTGAACTGCTTTTGGATCTTTAGGTGGGGTTTTCTGGCACCTTTTTTTCCTCCCCTAAACATGAAAAGAATTTTTTTATAATGAATTTCAGTGGCTGGTGGGGTGGAGTTAACCTGAGGAAGTGGCACAGAGGTGACAAAGAATAAAAACTGGCCCCCAGCTCTCCTTTCTCAGCTGATGTAAAGGAAATTGGAGGTTATAGGATTAGTAGGGAACAGGATTTGAAGGGAGAATTTCAAGTGTTTGGGTGCAGGGCTTGAGCAAGGACTCAGTTTTCAGCGTGGTTTGCTGGAGCACATTGTAGGTCAGGATGCAGCAAGAGGCCTTGTGCAGAAATAACTCATTTTTTCCAAATTATCCTTTAATAGGCCTCATTTGCATGCTGTGAAATAACAAGTGTGAAAAGCGTCAGGGCCAGGTCTTTAAGGATGGAGGGGTTTGGTCTCTTAGGTGAACAAAATTGCTTTCTGATAACTGAGCTCAGCACAGGCTCCTTTAAAAATCTCATTTTAGTGCAGGGCTTTGGGTTCCAGGGGTGTGCCTGAGGTGGTGGGAGCCTGCTGGAACTTGGAAAACACACTTGAGCCTTTTGCTTCACCCAGGAAACACAAATAAGAGCACAGCCAGAGGGCAGGGTTTTTGCAGAGACCCACAGCACTCTGATTCCTGGATGAGTGTTGTATTTTTTTTTCTTTTTAAATATGTCATATTACCAGTTCTGGCACAAGTCAAGATTCAGCTTTATAAAGCTCAAATGGAGGGGGATTAACAAGTGGATATTTGCAGTGTTGATTTAGATCTCAGGCATTGCAAGAATTCCCCAGGTGCTGTGTGGAGGAAGAGGAGCCCCAGGAATGGCAGGGGATGGACCTTTGGCATCCTGGTGCTTTTTCCTTCCTCCATCCCTGCAGCTTTATCTGCAGGAGAGCTGCAGGAGCCTTTGTGCTGCAGCTCTGGCTCTGAAGTTCATGTGAGCAATGCTTTGGGTTTCCAAAATGAATCCTTGGGACTTGCATGGCTCCTGTGCTGTCCAGAATAAATCCTTGGGACTTGCATGGCTCCTGTGCTGTCCAGAATAAATCCTTGGGACTTGCATGGCTCCTGTGCTTTCCAAATGAATCCTTTGGACCTGCATGGCTCCTGTGCTTTCCAGAATAAATCCTTGGGACTTGCATGGCTCCTGTGCTGTCCAAAATGAATCCTTAGGACTTGCATGGCTCCTGTGCTGTCCAGAATGCCTGGTGCTAGCAGGTGCTTTTTAAATAGGCAGCTGTGGAAGGAAACTCTTCCCTAATGGAGCTTTTGGGCACAGATGATCTTTTCTGACTCTTGTGAACTGTTTTGAAGCACTTTTCAGGCTGGCTGGCTGAGCCCTTCCCTGCTTGCTTGGCTTTGTGCTGGCTCCAGGGTGCAGCCCTGGCTCAGCTGTGCCAAGTGCCAGGATTTTAGTGCTGGTTTCATGGAATGGAGTCAGTGGGATCAGCCTTGCTGCAGGAAGGTAAAAACCAACAGTGCAGCTGAAGCACCTGGGGTGAGGGTGCTGCCAGGGGAGGGAGACAGGGCAGGGAGAGCACCCAGGGCACCTGATGGGAACCTCTGTGGGGCCATCTCCTGTCCCCATCAGCTCAGGGAGATGCTCTCATGCACACAGGGTAGGTAAATCAGCCTTTTTCTCCTGGTGGATCTCTGTGCAAGTGAAGGAGAGTGGGGGCCCCCTTGCACTGTTTCCCTGTTGCTGTAACCAAGGCTGTTCCAGATCAGCATTAATTCCCTTTGAGACCCTGCCTTGGATTGCATTAACTTTATTCTTTTTTTTTCTTTTGACATTTGACAAAAGCTTTGTTTAAACAAAGTGAGATGTGCATCAGGCTAATAAATATAAACCCAGTCAGATTCTCCCTGCTGGGCTGTTCTCTGGAGAACAGTGTCTCATTTGTGTGTTTTCCACTAATCATCTCCAAACCTTGCATGGGTGATATCAAGTCAGGGAAAGTGGATTTAGGATTACATATGGTGCAGTCAGGGAAAAAGAGGCTCTGTTTTGACAACCAGCATAGCAATCTGGGAGACATGACTGCAGTTTTAAAAAATGTTTTCAGAAATGTGTTGCATAAACAAGTCATCATTTCCCTGGTGGAGAGGGGAAGTGTTTTTCTAGATGAACTTCTGCACAAACCTTCTGCAGCCCCAGCTAAAGGCACTGGGAAAGGTCAGGTGATGGCAGAGCACGGCTCTGGGTGGACAGGCAAGGAAGTTGGGCTGGACTGGGATTGAATTTGTGTTCCAAGCCCTGTCCAACAAGGCCTTGGGCACTGCCAGGGATCCAGGGGCAGCCACAGCTTCTCTGGGCACCCTGTGCCAGGGCCTGCCCACCCTCCCAGGGAGGAATTCCCTTCCCAATATCCCATCCAGCCCTGCCTTCCCTTTGTTTCAAGCCATTCCCCCTTGTCCTGGCACCCCAGGCCCCTGCCAAGTTTTAGTCTGGGCTTTGCTGTTAGACACTCTCAGGTGTTTGCCCTTCTGTTTCATTAAGCCTGCCTTGATATCCCCATTCTCTCCTCCCTCCCAGACCTTTTTCCCCCCAAGGCTGCTGTGGGTTTGCTCATTTACTGCCACCTGCTTCATGTTCTGCTGCATCAATGTTGGTGATGCTCAGGTGTTAGCCCAGAGCCAGCTCCTGTCTGAGTGCCAGGGCTGGGCATCCTGGCATGGGTTTTACTCACTATTGCTTCTAGAGCTGTGCTGGGGATCTTCAGGCTGGATTTTAGGAGAAGGTTCTGCCCACAGAGGGTGCTGGGCACTGCCCCAAGGCTGCCAGAGCTCCAGGAGGGTTTGGGCAGCTCTGCCAGGGGTGCCCAGGGTGGGGTTGTTGGGGTGTCTGTGCAGGGTGAGGGTTGGACTGGATGATCCTTGTGGGTCCCTTCCAGCTCTGGATATTCCATTTTCCTCTCTATCAAGTAGTCACCAAGTTCCCCTTGCATTTTTTTTTCCTGTTTTTTTTGGAGTTGCAGCCATTCTTACCCATCTGAAAAGCTCAAAGTCTTTGCAGCCTGCCCTTTTTTCTTTTTTTTTTTTTTTTTGTGACTTTCTTCTTGCCAGATAAATCTGCTCCTATATTCTTTCAAAATGCTCTTTCCCCCCACTTCATCTTTTTTAATTTCTCCTTTCATGTCGATTTTTCTTGTGCCAACTGCAGAAGCTGCCCCTTTTCATCTTTGATGCTTCTCAGGGAGGTTCCTCATTAATATTCAGATCTGAATAAGAAAGGCTGATGCCTGGTTTGTGTTTTAGTCAGCAGAGGCAGCCCAGGCTGTGGCTTTTGAAGGGTGCTTTGGACATCCTTGGGGACATGGATTTAGTTGTGGATTTTCCCTCCTGCCTGTCTCAAGTCAAAACTTGAGGCTGAGTTCCCTGTGGGATCCTCTTTGCTGTGCTGGCACTGCCCTTCCCTTGAGGCAGGAGATGGGAGCAGCCAGATCCCCCCTGTCCCCACTCAGATCCCCCCTGTCCCCAGCCAGATCCCCCCTGTCCCCAATCAGATCTCCCCTGTCCCCAGCCAGATCTCCCCTGTCCCCATCCAAATCCCCCCTGTCCCCAGCCAGATCCCCCCTGTCCCCAATCAGATCCCCCCTGTCCCCAATCAGATCCCCCCTGTCCCCAATCAGATCCCCCTGTCCCCCAATCAGATCCCCCCTGTCCCCAATCAGATCCCCCCTTGTCCCCAATCAATCCCCCTTGTCCCCAATCAGTTCCCCCTTGTCCCAAATCAGATCCCCCCTGTCCCCAATCAGATCCCCCCTGTCCCCAATCAGATCTCCCCTGTCCCCAATCAGATCCCCCCTGTCCCCAAATCAGATCCCCCCCTGTCCCCAATCAGATCCCCCCTGTCCCCAAATCAGATCCCCCCCCTGTCCCCAAGTCAGATCGCCCCTGTCCCCACCAATCCCCCCTGTCCCCAATCAGATCCCCCCCTGTCCCCAATCAGATCCCCCTGTCCCCAATCAGATCCCCCCTGTCCCCAATCAGATCCCCCCTGTCCCCAATCAGATCCCCCCTGTCCCCAATCAGATCCCCCCTGTCCCCAATCAGATCCCCCCTGTCCCCAATCAGCTCCCCCTGTCCCCAATCAGATCCCCCTGTCCCCAATCAGATCCCCCTGTCCCCAAATCAGATCCTCCCCCTGTCCCCAATCAGATCCCCCCTGTCCCCAATCAGATCCCCCTGTCCCCAATCAGATCCCCCCTGTCCCCAATCAGATCCCCCTGTCCCCAATCAGATCCCCCTGTCCCCCAATCAGATCCCCCTGTCCCCAATCAGATCCCCCCTGTCCCCATCAGATCTCCCCTGTCCCCAATCAGATCCCCCCTGTCCCCAATCAGATCTCCCCCTGTCCCCAATCAGATCCCCCCTGTCCCCAAATCAGATCCCCCCCTGTCCCCAAATCAGATCCCCCCTGTCCCCAACAGATCCCCCTGTCCCCAATCAGATCTCCCCTGTCCCCAATCAGATCCCCCCTGTCCCCATCAGATCCCCCCTGTCCCCAATCAGATCCCCCTGTCCCCATCAGATCCCCCCTGTCCCCAATCAGATCCCCCTGTCCCCAATCAGATCCCCCCTGTCCCCAATCAGATCCCCCTGTCCCCAATCAGATCCCCCTGTCCCCAATCAGATCCCCCCTGTCCCCAATCAGATCCCCCTGTCCCCAATCAGATCCCCCCTGT
Organism: Serinus canaria; assembly: GCF_022539315.1. Lineage (NCBI taxonomy): Eukaryota > Metazoa > Chordata > Aves > Passeriformes > Fringillidae > Serinus > Serinus canaria. The sequence goes on along the minus strand of NW_026108147.1, from coordinate 3,820,875 downwards.
CCCCAATCAGATCTCCCCTGTCCCCAATCAGATCCCCCCTGTCCCCCAATCAGATCCCCCCTGTCCCCAATCAGATCCCCCTGTCCCCAATCAGATCCCCCTGTCCCCAATCAGATCCCCCCTGTCCCCATCAGATCCCCCCTGTCCCCATCAGATCCCCCCTGTCCCCAATCAGATCCCCCCTGTCCCCAATCAGATCTCCCCTGTCCCCAATCAGATCCCCCTGTCCCCAATCAGATCTCCCCTGTCCCCAATCAATCTCCCCCTGTCCCCAATCAGATCCCCCCTGTCCCCAATCAGATCCCCCCTGTCCCCAATCAGATCCCCCCTGTCCCCAATCAGATCCCCCTGTCCCCAATCAGATCCCCCCTGTCCCCAATCAGATCCCCCCCCTGTCCCCAATCAGATCCCCCTGTCCCCAATCAGATCCCCCCTGTCCCCAATCAGATCCCCCCTGTCCCCAATCAGATCCCCCCTGTCCCCAATCAGATCTCCCCTGTCCCCAATCAGATCCCCCTGTCCCCAATCAGATCCCCCCCGTCCCAATCAGATCCCCCTGTCCCCAATCAGATCCCCCCTGTCCCCAATCAGATCCCCCTGTCCCCAATCAGATCCCCCCTGTCCCCAATCAGATCCCCCCTGTCCCCCAATCAGATCCCCGTCCCCATCGATCCCCGTCCCCAATCAGATCCCCCTGTCCCCAATCAGATCCCCCCTGTCCCCAATCAGATCCCCCCTGTCCCCAATCAGATCCCCCCTGTCCCCAAATCAGATCTCCCCTGTCCCCAATCAGATCCCGTCCCAATCAGATCCCCCTGTCCCCAATCAGATCCCCCCTGTCCCCAATCAGATCCCCCTGTCCCCAATCAGATCTCCCCTGTCCCCAAATCAGATCCCCCCTGTCCCCAATCAGATCTCCCCTGTCCCCAATCAGATCCCCGTCCCACGATCCCCCTGCCCCATCAATCCCCCTGTCCCCAGCTCAGATCCCCCTGTCCCCAATCAGATCTCCCCTGTCCCCAACAGCTCAGATCCCCCCTGTCCCCAATCAGATCTCCCCTCTCACCCTTGCCCTGCTTTTGGGCAGACACACCAATACAAAGCATTTACCAACCATCCCCTCTCCTCTCCTTCCCTTTCCTCCTGCTTTTCCCTGCTCCTGGGGTTCTGTGTTTAGCTGAATTTCTGTGTGGTTTGGCCCTTAGGAAATGTTGTTTATTGCCTGAAATCAGAGATATTCCTCCAGAGATGATCATTTCCCTGCCCAGGTTTCCTGGAGCAGGGAGCAGTTGTGCTGCTTTCATTTTCTCTTTGTCTGCTCTCTGTGTTCCTCTCAGCCTCTTGCTGGGGTTGTCACTGCCTGTTGGAAAAGGGGCTGGCCCAGCATTCCAGTGCCACATTTCTGAGAGGGATGTGCTGGGAATGTGCCTGTGGTTGGAGCTGAGTGATGTTTCAGTGTTTTTCACTGTTCCTGACACTCCTCACCCACAACATGCCCTGCTCTGTGCTTCTCCCCCAGGAGAAAACTCTGGGTTCATCTCTGGGATTTAAATTTCTCTTGCACTGACCGTGTGTGTCAGCTCCAGGACCCAACCCCCTGGGGAAATACAGGCAATGGGAAGTTTTCCTTTGTTAAGGATGTCATTCATTTTGCCTTGTGAAAAGCCTGCAGCCAAAATATCTGCTCTGTTTGCTTTTGGGATTTGTTTTGTGGGGTGGGGAGGCTTAGGATGAGTAGTCAGGCTTGGAGCTGCGTTGTATTTAAGGGCAAAATAAATAATTTGGTGGTGTTGGATGTAAAACTTTGTGCATGGGATTGGTTTTGGGAAGATACTGGGGTCCATTATTGATCATTCCTTTTGTAGGAAGCACCTTAAGGAGGTGACACACCTGGAAGCTGTGAGGAGTGAGAGAGGGGGAATATCACCAGCAGCAAAACCCCTTTTGATTGGAACAATTAGAAAACTGAAGCCAAACCCCAAATACTGTGCAGAGAGCCAAGTGCTGTCCAAGCCCAAAATCAGATTTTGGGAAAGGCTGGGCTGGGGAGCTCGTGCAGGATTTTGCATCCCTGGTCCTCCTTTTGTTTCCATGGCAGCACAAAGGATAACAGTGCTGCTGCTGCAGCTGCCAGCTGCTGCTGGAGGAGAGATTACAGCTTTGACCTAAATCTCTCTTTAATGCAGTTCTCAGTTACTGGGAGAGGCTTTTCAGATGTCAGAGATAAGGGAGGCTCTGATGAGCACGGCCTGGGATTCCTGCTCAAAGCTCAGCCTCCTTCTCCTGCTTGTAATTAGGAATTGGGCATGGCCAGAGATAAATCTGCCCAATATCAAACATTTCTCTGGGAGCTGGAGGGGTTTTATCCACCCTGGCAGGGGATGGGAGGAGCCCTGAACTGCCAGCTCCTGAAATCCCCCTGGTTTTAGGGCTGGCATTGAATTCTCTGTGGCACTGGTGCTGTTGGTGAGGTGCAAATGCAGCTTTGGGATGGCATTCCCAGAGCCTGGCTGCAGCAGGGCAGGGAGCTGCAATGCTGCTTTTTACCTAAACTGCCTGAGAATTAGAAATTACCCATCTGCAGCTCAGGGAGGAAAAAAGGGCCAGCTTGGGGCTGGGTGGCTGCAGCAGTAATTCCTAACTGGCATCCAGTGGGAAGCCATGGAATCCCTGATTCTGTCACACTGAGCAGGGAGGAAATAAAACCTTAAATCATCCTGGTGCTGCTGCTGCTGGTGGATTTCTAAAGGTTTTATTTGTTACTGCTTGGTAGTTATTGTTTGGTGTAATGGGACAGAGTGAATGAGCAGAGAGGACTGGTATAAAAAAGTGATTTGAAAATCCCAATCACAACAGGTATAAAAATTCATAGAATTCCAGGGTGATTTGTGTTGGAAGGGACCTTAAAGCCCAACCAGTTCCACCCCCTGCCATGGGCAGGAACACCTCCCACCCATCAAGGGTGCTCAGAGCCCCATAAAATACAGAAAAAGAACCTTTTGAAACATGACACGATCTTCCAAGTGATTTTTTATGCAAAGCTCAGAAATCAACAGGTCAGGATGGTTTTTTGGCTATTTGCTGTTGGAACTGACTCAAGGCTTTAAGTGCTGGGGGCTGTGTTGGAGAGGATGTGCTGGGAGATTACCCCCCCTGAAAAATGTGAAAAATGCATGTTTTAGGGGGATCACAAGTCTGAACCCAAAAGCTGCACATTTCCCTCTTTGCTCAGAAAATCAGCCCAGGAGCTTTGGGAACTACATCCTGAAAGTGCTGCTTTGATACAGCTCCAGGAGAGACATGTGTGGCCTCATCTGCATCCCTGTGGGCAAGTGGGAGCTTGTAGGAATATTTCCTGTACCAGTTCACTCTCAGCTTTTTATTTCAAAGCAGAAGAAACTCTAAATATTGCTTGTAATGCAGAAATTATTGAAGGGGGAGAGCAGCAGGGGACGTGGCTGTTGGTGCTTTTAACTTCACCCCCGAGTTGGGGAGAGCTCCTGTTCTCAGCAAAAAGGATCTTTAGCTGAGAAACCCCTTGGCTTTTCTATATTTAATTTATTTACAGCTTTTCCTCATTTAGAGGGACAGCAAAGTAACTTTGGGATTGCCTGAGGGAAGCTCTTGCTGAGTTTTCTAAGAATTATGAAAGATTTAAGTCCTTTTCATGGTTTTCATGACTTCCCTCCCCTCTTCTGAGCCATGGATGCTGGGATTGCCCTTGACCCTGTGTTCTCACATTAACACTGTTTTCATGATATTTATTTAGGTTTTAGTGGCCATTCCTGGATTTGAAGAAGTGGATTTTATTTTTTTTTTTTCCTGTTGGGAAATTCTAAGCAGGGCTTTTAAATGTGGAATATTGGCACAGTCAGACCTTGGAGTCAGCTGCTCTCCTGTGCCATGGAGGGCATGGACAGGGCAAGAATGGCCCCCAAACCCCAGGATTTCACCCCAGGAGGTGTTGGCTCATCCCTGGGAGTGTCCAGGGCCAGTTTGGACAGGGCTGCTGGGACAGTGGAGGTGCCCCTGCCCATGGTGCAATGGATGAGCTTTAGGGCTGCTTCCAACCCCAAACTACACAGTGACCCTAAAACCCTTCAAGTGACACCAAGACAGCAAGGCCAAACCCTAAACTGACCCTAAACCCCACATGGGGGTCCCAAAGTGACCCCAAAACACCAAATCCGAACCCCAAAGTGACCCCAAAACACCAAATCCAAACCCCTAAGTGACCCCAAAACACCAAATCCAAACCCCAAAGTGACCCCAAACCCCACATGGGGGTCCCAAAGTGACCCCAAAACACCAAATCCAAACCCCAAAGTGACCCCAAAACACCAAACCCCAAAGTGACCCCAAAACACCAAATCCAAACCCCAAAGTGACCCCAAACCCCTCATGGGGGTCTGAGGGGTTTGGGGTCAGTTTGGGGTACTGGTTAATTCCAGTATTAACATCTCATTGTTAATACTGGAATTAAGCAAGCTCCTCTGGGTGGGGCTGAGTTACCAAAGTGAGGTTTTAAAATAGGTGAGGATCCTCTTGGGAGTTCATCTTTAGTGCAGTGGGAGAAATCAAAACAGAAGAATTGAGGAAAAAGAAAATGAAGATTTCTGTTGTGACAGTGTTGTGAAGGAAATGCAGCTCCCAGAGTCTTGGGGCAGGTTTTAAAGAGTGCCACCATCAATGTTTGAGGCTTTTGATCAGTGATGCAGCAATGAAAGGAGCCTGAGCTGCAACTGTGATTAATTATTGACAGAAGCCATCTCTTGCATGTGGTGGGATGGGGAGGTTGAGTTCCCTGGGATTCCAGGGCAGTAATGGGATTCCATCAGCCCCATCCATGTGGTTCTGCTCATGGTGCAAATCTCTTCCAGTGGGTTTGGATCAACATGTGGTGCTGGGGGTGAAGCTGCAGCTTCAGGGGGGGTTTTGTGAGCTCTGTGTGCTCCACTCTGCTGGATCCACTGGTTCGTGCTGTAGCTGGAAGTCAGTTTTCTTTATTTAGGAAAATCAAACCTGTTTGTCACGTTCTACCTGTGAGTGTTTCCTTTTCTCCCAACATCTGTGGATCTTGGAATAAATCAGTTTTTCCTGAGATATTCCTGGAAGGAATTGGGTAGAGGCTGCCTCCATGTCCATGCCAATGGTGGCACACAAACTTCACAGTGCAGAACAGACCAAATGCTGGTTCATGCCATGTTCTGTGTTCAGCTGTGGTGATTCCCTCCAAACATGCCACTGGGGAGGAATCTCATGGATCTCCCCACAGAAATAAGTTGGTTTTATTTTTATAGAGGGCACTGGAAGACTTGATGTGAATTAATTGCAAATTGGGGATAATAGAAGTGGGAGATGGAAGTTTAAATCTAAATTAGTTGGGTTGAGGTCAAGGTGTTTTGGTGTTTTGGTGGTTTTTAAAAGGCATATTTGGTTGAAATTCCATTTTATTGCCAATTCTCAAGCATTTTGGACACTCAAAGCCTGTGTGGGGGCAGGACCCAAGGGCTTTGGTAAAAAAGGGGAAGGGAGCTTTGGCAAGAAGTCCAGCACCTTGTCAGGTGAATTTTATTTTATTTCTTGTATTGCTGATTGGGACTAAAATGCACAAACTGCCCCTATGGAGGGTCCTTGAGATCTGATGCAGTTTTGGAAGGTCCTGCTGTGGGGTTTTGGTGCATTTTGATGAAGGAAGGACCAAGCAGGAGGAATAAATCCACATCCTTGGATTTATTTATCCTTCCTTTCTGCAGCTGCCCACCTTCTGCTTTGTCTTTTGGCCTCTGAGCTTTTTGGGATTTCAGCTTTCACTGCCTCCCTGATTTGTCCTTTTGGAAAGCACAGGTGTTCCAAAATAACATTTTAAGGTTTTTACAGGGTTTGTGATGTTCTTTTACCCCTGTGCAGCTCCCCTTTGGCTTGGCAGGTTTTTATTTTGCACTTCTCCAAGTCAGCAGCAGTGATTTGCTCACTCATCTTTTTCTTTAATCTTCCATGGTGATAAAATCCAGTGGTTCTCCTTCATGGAAGCTTGTTGACATTTACCAGGGAGCTCTCCCACTTTGTTTCACACACCTAAACCCCCACAAGTCAGGGATAAGAGACTGATGGTTTTCCTTGACTCCTGAGAGTCTGGAGCTGAGCTGGAACCTCCCCATCCCCTTCAGCCTTCCCAAATCCACAGAGAGCTGCTGCTTTCCTGTCAGGGCAGTGACATTTTCCCCCCAAAGCTCCCCATCCCATTGCTCCCTGTCTGGGAAGACATTCCTCCCCCAGGAAGGCAGGAGAACATCCCAGAGCAAGCTTTGGTCCCTTTGGAATGCCTCCACCATTTCCATTTCCCAGATGGAAACTGCTGCTGGTTCTGTCCCCAGCTCAAGTCCTTGTCACCTGGGTGTGGCACAGAAAGGTTTTCCTGAATTCCAGTGGGGATTCAGGCCATGGAGCAGGAGCTGCAGGAGCACAGGGAATTCTCTTGCACCTGGAATGCCAAAGGTTGACCCAGTTTCTCTCGGAGTCTTTGGTTTTCCTTCCCCTGCCAGTGAGGGTGTGGGAGGCAGCTCACACCTGTACCAAACACTGATTATTTCCTGTGTTCCCATACACACAGGGATTATTCCCAGCTGGAATGCAAAGGGTTGGGTTAGGTAAACCTGGAGGAGGTTTCCCAATTCCTGGCTAAGAGGTCTTTGTGGGCTGTTGAGGAAAAAGCAATATATTCACTGGAGAGAGTGGGAACACAGGTTTGCTTGGTGATTGTTTGTAGGTGGGTGCTGGGAGAGCTTGGATGGTTCCTGCAGTCAGTGAGGGTCACACCTGGAGTAGGAAATTATCTCCAATTTCTTTCCTCTCCAGATAAAAACATCAAATGTAAAAACCTTCTCCTGCTCTGCTGCTGGTGCAGGACCCTGAGAGGTTTGTTTAAAACCAGCAGGGTCAGGTGTGACCTGGCAGCTCTCATCTCCTGAGGCTTCAGGGGCTGCTTGGAGCACCAGGAATCTCAGTGCTGCTCCATCTCTGTGGGCTTGGAGCTGAGCTGCTCAGCAGGAGCATCCTGAAAGGGTTAAATCAGCACTGGGGACACAGACATCACTCTCTGTTTGCTGACCAGGCCTTTATGGAAGCAACAAAACGAGAAATGTTTTTAAATACAGGAAAGTGGAGCCTTATTTCTGTTCTTTGGTGTGGTGAGGTGAGGGGCAGCCCAAAGAGCTGAATTTCTGTGATAAACCTGCCTTTCTTCAAGGAAACAACCCCTGCCCCAAGCAGTTTTTAATTAATTTCATAGTAAATGGCTCTGGGGTTTATTTCTAGATTATGCTGCTGAAAAAATGGTGTGTTTGGGGAATAAAGAGATTTTCCCCTGCCTGAGCAGGGCTGTTCCCACTGACTGTGGTTGCTGCCATGAAGTGTGATGTGCAGCAGAAAAGAACATGGTTCAGAGCCTGCAGCTTTCCTTGTTTCCCTGCTGGAGAAGTGGCTGCAGCTGCAGTGGGTGACATGGGTGTGACAAACCCAGGGCTTTTCCTGTCACAGGGGAAGGAAAATTCTGCTGTGGGTGGGAAATGGCTCAAGCAGGAACACACTGGGAGAGCCTTTGCTCCTAACTGGAGTTAGTTTGAGCTCTGGGATGATGTGGGAGCACCTGCTGCTGGGAGCAGATCTGTGCAGAATGGGAATTTTGGGGATTTTTTCTACAATTTCCCTGGTTTTTGTCATGTTGGACCATCAGCCTCCCAGGAATCAGACCTTTGGTCTCACATTCCCAGAGCTGTGGCATGAAATTGTGTACAGCAGAGCATGAAATGGCATTATCCTGACCTTGGGAATGTTCTCCTCTTCCACAGATGCCTTTGTGAACAGCCAGGAATGGACCCTGAGCCGCTCTGTGCCCGAGCTGAAAGTGGTGAGTTCCTGTTTGCTCCTGCCTTGGGACATCCTGGGAATGTCCCACCCCCCTGGGGACCTCCAGCTGCTGCTGGGGGAAATGTGCAAAGCAGTTTGTGACAAGGATCACAGGGGTCCCAGGAGGAGGGAAGAGAGGAGAATCCTGACTCCATGTTCAGAAGGCTGAGTTATTATTTTATGATCTATATTATATTAAAACTATACTAAAAGAACAGAAGAAAGGATTTCAGCAGAAGGCTGGCTAAGAATAGGAAAGGAATCAATAACAAAGGTTTGTGTCTGGACAGCTGGACTGGGATTGGCCATTAATTAGAAACAATTAAATAAAACCAATCCCAGCTCCACCTGCTGCATCCCACAGCAGCAGATAAGAATTGTTTGCAGTTTGTTCCTGAGGCCTCTCAACTTCTCAGGAGGGAAAAAATCCTAAGGAAAGGATTTTTCATAGAACAGCAGTTTTAATAAGTGAAGAATTTTCCCTTTAAATATCTGTTATAGACTCCCAGAAGGGTTTGGACTGGGAGGGACCTCAAATTTCATCTCATTCCAGGGAGACCTTCCACTATCCCAGGCTGCTCCAAGCCCCCTCCAGCCTGACCCTGAACACTCCCAGGCCTGAGGCTGCCTCTGTGAATCTGATGTCTATTCAATTTTCATTTTGCTCCTCCTTCAAGGATCTCTCAGTGTTTTATTGCTGCTGGAATTTGTTCTGCTCCATGAAGCAGCTTCCAGGGGGGATCTTCTCAGCAGGGAAGTCTTAGGAGGGCAGTGGAAGTTAGCAGCTGACATGTAAAGCTCATTTTATCTCCCCATAATCACTTTCCATGATTTCAAGGGCCAAATGTCCCTTCTGCCTCTCTTTAAAGAACTTAAAGCTTTTCCAAAATCTGAGTTGACAGTGGTGTTTGGTGGAGAGAGCCTGCAAGGCCACACTTAGCAGGATAAATGCACTCAGAGAGGCATTTGAAGGGCAGCAGAACCCTCACAGCTGCAGTTCTGTGGCTGCTTTGATTTTAGCAGGGCTCAAGGTGAGTGCAAGAAAAATCTGGCAGTCAGTGGGTGTAATTCCCCAATTCAGGAAGGGTCTCCAGGTTTTGTTAAACAGGTGGTGTCATGTGGAAGACCCCAAACACCTCACACAATGAAAAACCAGGAATTCAGGCCTGGAGGGTGTTGTTGGACAGGATTCCAGCACTGCTAGCTGCCTTATCCTGGGAATCCTTGCACATCCCTTCCCCTCCTCTGAGCCCTGCTGATTCCCAAGAAAATTGGGAATTGCAGGTGAGAGCAGAGCTGCAGGCTGGGATTCAGGGCACAAACCATTGCTGCTGCTCTCAGGGTCCATTTTTCCCTTGTGCCAGGCTGGCTGCACCCTGTCAGTGCCTTCCTTGGCTGTCCTGGCCCTGACTTGTCTGAAGCAGGGCTGGGAAAACAGACTGCAGCTTTGTGCCTGCTGCAGAGAATGGATTTGCAGCCACCAGAGCTGTCCAAGGGGAAAAGCACAACTCCTGCTGCTACAAAAAAGAATAATTTGATTACAGCCCTGCACATGATGGAAGCCAGCAGCAGCAGCTGTGAGCTTGTGCTCCAAGAGGAAGGGGGAATAAGGAAATCTGAATAAGCTGAAATCTGCCTTTCCTGCACATCTGCCCCTGGGGAGGGCTCAGGGCTGTGAGTTCCCCCCATCATTCCCTTACTTCAGCCTCATCCTGGCTGCTCCTGGGGCTGAGGAGCATCAGGGCCATGCTAAAGGGAGAGCTTGTCCCCCTGTAGGGGCTGGGAGGTCCTTCCATGGATCATTGGTGTTGTTTATTATGGGGTTGGGCTGTTTGTCTCTGCTCCCACACACCCTTAGGATGGTTCTGGCAGGCCGGGTCACGAAAGATGAGTCTGGACTCTGGGTTTTTTGGTCTTCAGAATTGTTTATTGTTTCTTATCTACAAAGTCCCTTCTCTGCCAGACCTGGATCTGACCAGCAGGGCAGCCAAAGGCACTCTGACCTTCCCCCAAGGCGGGCACATCTTTTATAACAAAAACTGCGTATATCAGATTTACTTTTTATCCCCAATACCTGTCACCCTCGTCACCCAGTGCACCCTCACCCCAGACCAACCCACAAGTGCCAACACCACAGCAGAAGATGGATGACAAGAAGAAGAAAGAAGAGCCTTGTGACACGCCCTGATTGCTCCATCTTGTCTCCACAACCCCCCTGTACCCAAACCCCAAAATCTGTGATTTACCCTATAATTGTGTCTTCCCTTCACCATTCCCACCCCAGTGATTCCCACAGGTTCCATCTCCTCATACACAGGTGGCACATCCCTAGATGGATCAAAATCCATCCACCAAGTGCTTCTGGCAACATTCCAAGGCTCCCGAGCCCCCCAGGGGTTCTCTCATAGCTCTGGACATCAGGAGGGATGGGCTGAGCTCCCACAGTTTATTGTTGATTTAGTTTTGTTGTTGTACCCTTTGGGCTCTGCAGAATTTTAAAGGGAACAGAAACTGGCTCTGGGAGAGCAGAGAGAGCCCCCAGGGCTGCAGGGAAGGAAGGAGGCATTTCTCAGTGTGCCTTGGAGGGAAGAACACCACTCTGTGCCTCCTTCCTTCAGCTTGCTTTCTTTGCAGTGCTCAGAGGGACATTCAGGGCCACCTTGGAGGGGTTGGAGCAAGCTGGGATGGTTGGGGAGGTGTGGGGAGGAATGGGGTGGGCTTTGAGGCCCCTTCCAACCCAAACCAGTCTGGGATTCTGTAACTGCTTCTGCTGATCCAGGACTTGGGTTTCATGTGGATTTTGATGTTTTTCTTGTGGACAAGAGCGTGGTGAGACCACTGCCTTTGGTGTTCCTGGGTGCTGTTTGCTCAGATGTTAAATGAGGATGTGTTAGGCAGGATAAACACGAGAGATTGCTGCATAAAATCACCAAATCTCTTGCAAAAAAGATCTGCCAAGTGCAGGCAGGCTCCTCTCCTGGACAGCTTTAAAATGCCAAGTGCCATCAATACAGTTTGTGATTTTCCCCAGCAGGCTTTAGGAGGCTTGGGTTTGTTTTACAGCACGTCTGGCACATGGAAATAAATGATTCAGTGTTGCACAAGTCAAAACTGAAAAGAGCAGCGAGTTGGAGCTGAATTTTCTCCTCCTGAGCTGGGTTAGGGTGGTATTTTTGTTCCCTAACATGCTTGTCATAACTCGGTGCATTTCAGACATAGCCATAAATAAATGGAGATGACTGGGATTGTTTGTGTACAAAGCAGGGCAGAGAGGAATATGACTGCTGTGAAAACAGCCTGGCATTTTTGTCATGCTGTGGGGGATCAGCCTTAAAGCAAATATTATTGCTGACAAAGAGAGAAACTGTATCAGAAGTCAATTTCTTTTTCCCCCCAGTGTGGAATTTATTGCTCTTACTTTGTAGGAATGAGTCAGAGAACCTGAAGTGCTGTCAAATGGTGTAACCTGGTATGTCCTTTGGGATAGTAAAACAAATTAATACATAAAATTGTGTTCTTGAAGCTTTTGATGTCTTTCAAATTTTGGGGGTCTCTGGATAGAACAGGACATCCCAGCCATGGGATGGTGCCTCTGACTGGGCCCCCAGGTTGATGCTTTTCTGTTCTCCCTGGCAGTTACAAGTGTAATAGAAAATAAAATTAATTTCCATCCACACAAGGCCAATCACTTGTAAGTGAAGGTTTCACTGGAAAATTGTCTGGGCCACATGTGTGGACCATTAGAAACACAGTTCAGCTTTCACACACTAAAATAAATATTTTTCAGTGATGAATCCTCAATGGGGGGGGGACTTTGTGCATTGTTGTAGGCAAAAATAAGAGTGGGAAGGAGCTTCTCCTTGGGAAGCTTTGTGTGGAAGGGGAGATGGTGTCCCTCTGGTGATGAGAGGAGGTGCCAAGGCCGAGCTGTTCACTCAGGGCTCCCTCAGCTCTCGGTGGGTTTGTGCTGTGAGTGGGAGTGGACAGATGTGCTGCAGCTCCTGGGCATGGAGTGGAGGGAGAAGGCAGGAACTGCAGAGCTTGCTTCATGTCCTGGGCTGAGGGACACGTGCTGGAGATGTCATTTTCTTCCCGTGACTCATCCCAGCATCCCTCCCTCCCTCGCTCCCCTGCTGCCCACGCTGTGGGATCAGCCCCAGGCAGGGGGAATTTGGGGTGCCAGCACACGTGGCTGGGTCCCACCAAGCCAGTTTGGATCAGCAGGGTGGTGTCCTGCCAGCTGGGGTGAGGAGGTGGGATGGGATGGGGAGATGAGGTGCAGCTCGTGGCTGCTGCCTCGGCCCCTTTGGCAGTCAGGGCAGATCAGCAGAGCTCATCTTCTCTCCAGGGACCTTCTGTTCTGGACCTCTGGTGAGGGTCAAGTAAACAGGAGAGAGCAGAGCAGGCTGGGCTTGTTTCAAAGGGGGAGAGGAGCTTCCATCCCCTCCCTGCCCCGAGAAGGGAGCACAGTGGCGCCTTTAAAGCCACGAACCCCAAATCTCCTCAAGCCCTTGGGCATTTGGGCACCTCCAGGAACAAAACTCTGGGGTTGGGCTGAAATATTTCCCTGGGAGGGTGGGGAGGCCCTGGCACAGGGTGCCCCATCCCTGGCAGTGTCCAAGGCCAGCTTGGGCAGGGCTTGGAGCAGCCTGGGATGGTGGAACAAGAAGATCTCTCAGGTCCTCCCCACCCCAACCCCCCCTGCTGTTTATTTTATCTCTTGGCACGTTTTGCTCCATATTGGAATAAAACCCCAATATTGCAGGGTGGAACGTGCCTGGGCTCCTCTGGCCCTGCTCTGGACCAGAGGCAGCAGCTCTGTGGTGTTTCACCTCACAGACACCTTGGGCTGGCTGAAGTTGCAGTTGGGCACTCAGAATGAGTCCAGGCATGGCAGAAACTCAGTTTACCTCTGGTGGAAAAGGTTCAGGACAGGGAAGAGGAAAGGGAGAGGATCCTGCCAGAGGGTTAAATCCAGAGTTTATTCCAGGGGGACAGAGCTCTGAACCTTGGGAACAGCTCCAACAGAATCCTGACCCCATGGTCTCTGTGTCTTTTAAACCCACAGGGAGGGAGAGGACAGGTGAGCCACCAACCAGGTGGGAGGGGGAGGGTCTCAGGGGACAGTGACACCTGGACAGGCCAATGACCCCAGGTCTGAGAAGCATCTTTGGAACTGCTGCCAATCACAGGATGCCCTTGCTGGAATGTGGAACTTGATTGAAGAGCAGTTAGGAAAGGGGGCAAGAGGGAGGGGAAGAAGTTGGCACTGAGAGGAACTGGCACAGGACATTGCTTCACCCCACACCAGCTCCCTGTCTGTTCCTTGGGGTGTTATTCCATGGGAGGATTTTCCTTGAAGACACTGCAATGTACAGGCATGGCTTGCAGCTGAGTTTTTTTGTTGCTTTCTTTCCATGTTGTGTGCCAGGGCATCGTGGGCAACCTGGCCAGTGGGAAGTCAGCGCTGGTGCACCGCTACCTGACCGGCACCTATGTCCAGGAGGAGTCCCCTGAAGGTAGGTGCCTCCCCAGCTCCCACTCTTCCCTCCCCCCCACAAACCACATCCCTGCTCATTTTTGGTCATGCAGAAATGAATTAGCAAAAAAAAATAAAATAAAATCCCATGTGCTGCTTCAGAATGCGTGGGGATTTTTGCTTTAATGTTCTCCAGGCTGGGCTAAGTATGTACAATCAAATTGTGGATTTTCCATCCTTTGAATTGCTTTGCTTTGCATCCCTTCAATACTTTGGCCCCCAGTGTGTGTCCATATAGGAATTAGTCCTGATGGAGAGGAGCTGGCTGCTCTCAGTAGTGCTGCAGCTTTCCCTTGGGCTGTAGGAAGCCACAGTTACTGGGTTTCTTGTTAGCAGAATAAAAATCTTCACCTAAAAATGTGTAACTTACTTATTGTTTAACATATTAAATATTTGTGGGTTTTTTTTTAAATGTTCTTATGGCATAGAAAATTAATTTGTACACTGTAGTGTTGAACATTAATCCCAGTTTATAGCTTGAAATCAAAAATTATCACAGTACCTTATCAAGGTTTATCTCACAGTAAATACTTTTTTTGATTATTTTTCTTTATCTGTTCTCCTTATGAACTTTTAAATCCAACTCTGAGACACTGAATTTCTGGTTCCTTCTTTCCCTTACTGGCTGTTCCCTTCTTTGCAGATATGGATGCAGGTAACTATACATTGTCTTCATGGCAGCTCTGGTTTGGAAGGGCCAGATGGTGGTTTCTGTCCTAGAGTGTTTTTCCCCCCTTGTTTTGTGTATCATTTTGAGTTGTTCCCTTTTGATTTCGAGTCTTTAGTGCATCTCACTGTTGTTGTCTCTTGCTGTAGTTGTCTCTCCAGCAGTAGTTTGTAGTTTCATGCATCTCTGATAACATTTGTTCCTAATTAACTCTTACCACAGGAAGCTGGTTCAGCTTGGTGGTTGACATTTTAACAGCCTGGGGTTGGAGTTAAGATGGGAGGAGAGGGGAAGGGAGGGATGGAGAAGGAATTTTGCACTAACACTGAGCTCCTGCAGTTGGTGAGTTTGCCCTGAATGCTTTTGCTGGTTTGTGGCTAGGGCTGACAGCAATAAGTGATGGTGGCATGGAGCAATGGGCACAGGAGTGTGTGTGGATCTGCTTCTGCCTGCTGGGGGGGAGAAATGCTGACAGAGCCTGCAGTGGCTCTGAGAGCAGCAAAAATCACTGGCTTGACACATCTCTTCCTCCACTTCATCAACAGAGGATATTTGGGTTTGGTTTTGGGTTTGATTTTTTTTCCCTTGGAAGATTCAAATCTCCTGTTGCCCTGCTCTCCTCCTAAAAGATGAATATTTTATATTTTAGGTGATATTCCTTGGGACTGTTGCCATCTGTCCTCTTTGTCTTGAAGGATTTTTGTTGTACAGTGCTGGAGTGACGTTGGGACTGTTTTCCCTGCTAGGATTAGATGACAAAAGCAGTGTCAAATCATTTCTCTGCACATAAGTGTGGCTGACAAGCCTCACTAATGACACCGTTGCATTTCATTAGCAGGAGGAAAACTGGAATAATTAAGAGCTCTGATTTGCCTGGTGAGGGATCAGGTCAAGGTTTCCAATCAAGTCAGCATGAAAGGAAATCCAACCCCTATAAATTACCCCCAGTAAACATCTGCAGTGGGGGTTTGGTAGAGAATCACAGAAGCACAGAGAGCTTTGGGTTGGAATGGCCTTTAAAGCTCATTTTCCACCATCCCAGGCTTCTCCAAGCCCCCTCCAAGCTGCTCCTGAGCACTTTTAGGTCCTTCAAACAAGTCCCTGGAAAATCCTTCATGTTGGAGACCCTCGTGGATCCTCCCCCCTCCCTTTTCCTGAGGGACTGTAAATGTGTCACCTTGTTAAATTGGATAAAGATGAGGGTGAATGTCAGATGTGAAGGTGTCAGCTGCTTGATCACTTCAGGAAAACCTGACTTTACTGCCTTGGGATGGTTTCCTAACAGCTAAATTTAACAGGCATCATAAAATCAGTGCCTAATGGGAGAGGTGATGGATATTTGCTTCCCCTGGAAGGGGTGATGAGGGCCAGGGGCTGCTCCTTCTGCTCTCCTCTGCCTCTCCATTGCTGCAGTTACCAGGAAAGCTGCCCTGCATCAGCCAAGGGCCACATCTCCTGCAGGCCTCCAGCATCCCAGGAAATGAATTTGAGCTGTGTAAAGATGGTTTCAGGTTTCCTTCAGCCCTCCCAGTGAGAGATTCCTGTGTGCCCATCACCACCTCCCCACCAGGAGGAGGAACCCTGCGCTTCACCCTGCCCTTCTCTCTCACTGCCTGCCCCAGGTTTTACTTCTGCTCTGAACTTTTCAGTCCCTGCTGTGTTTGCAACTTGCAGAGCTTTGTTTTCTCAAAGAATGAGTTTTTATTAGGAGGAAAAAAGGCCCTGAGAGTTTTCCTTTGCATGTTTAACATTTTAGCATGTGCTGCTGAGTGACACATTTAAAATCAGATGTAAGAAAAGCAGCAATGTGTTACCCTGCTCTAATTATAGGGGGGAATTTCAGCACTCTGGGACTTTTCAGATTTTTTCTGTGATGGTGCAAGGAAATTGTTATAGATACATATTTTAATATGTATTTTAATTAATGTTAATACATATTTTAATATTGGCTTTTCTGCAAATATCAAAATGGATTTTATATGTGTGATGGTTTGAAGATACAGTTTTTATTTCTGTTGTTAATTAAGCTCAGCCATAGTTGTGAAATAGCTAATTACCAGTATGCTTGTGTTAAAATACCTCCTTAGATAACATCTAATAAAGATATAAAGAGACACCTAGTACAAATACTCCAGCTATCAACACTCACTGGCTGAGGACAGTGTAGAGCAAAGCCCAGAACCTGGAGGGGATAAGAACAGACTAAAATAATAACCAAAGAATGCACATCCTCTGAAAAAACACCCCCAAGAAGATTTTCCAAACAGTTCTTAAAACATCTGAACTGATTTGATGAAATTTTACTGTGCAAAGGGGTCTGTGAATATACAACAAGCTGATATAAAAGAAGAATTTAAGAGTCCCCCCAAAGATAACAGTGTGCTCTTAGCTGTAATTACCTTTACTCTAGAATCTTTATCTCCTGTTATCCTTTATTAAACTTCTTAAATTTTCACCAGAGAGGAAATGGCTTTTTCACAGGAATGGTGGGAGATGAGGAATCCTAGGGATTTGTGATCTTCTAAGGACCTTCTGAGCAATTGGGATCAAACCTGGGTGCTTTCCCTGCTGGAACAACAAGGGAGCTGGGGGAAATGTTGTGGCTTTGTTTCCCCCCATCTAAAAGTTGATTCTGCCTGCAGAATTAACTTCAGGGAGATGTGTGCTGTACTTTGAGGCTGGACTGTGGGCTGGAATTGGAGACTGAGTTCTTTGCAGACCAAGGGGAGCTGCAGTTTGCAGGAGTAGTGAGGGGCAGGAGGATTCTGTTACTTGGTTGGGTTTTGTTTCCAAAAAGCCACAGAGGTGTGAAACGTGACTTAAAGGCTTTTCCACATCTCTGGCATGCCTGTGAATATTTTAAGTCACGTCATGATTATTTCAGTACTTTGTTTTCCAGTGGGTCTAATAAAACAACAACAACAAAAAAGACAAACTGTGGCCCAGGCTGGGATGACAAAAAAGGAATTTTTTTTCTTTGCATACTACTCTGGGATATATTTAAGAGTTATTTATTCATTTCATGTGCAGTAATTATTTTTAGTGTTTTAACAAGCATAAAAGCCAGCCACCATCCCAGCTTGAGGCAGCAAGTAGCTGTTGCACTCAGGGGAGGTTTCCTCTCTCTTTGTGAAGGAACTTACACTAAAAATCAAATTTCCCCCAGTAAAAGATACAGAGTAAAGCCTTTAATGTGTTTTTCAGAAAGCTGTGATCATTTACTCTCTTTCCAAATGTGACCTAGAAGTATGTTTGTAACTTTTCTCAGTGCCACAGTGAGCAGTGTGTCACTTGAGTGGCAGCCATGGTCATGTTTAATATCCAAATACCAAATGAAGTGTCACCCTCAGCCTTCCCTTTGAAGCATGGCATGAAAATAAGTTGCCAGCCTGTAACAAAAGCATGCATTGATGACATTCAGGCCTTCCCCAACCTCGAGGATTCTGATTCTGTGTAGAAATGACATCCTGAGGGATGCATGGCCATGTTTTTCAGTTTATCTCCAGTATTCCTGCCTGCTGCTTCCTCAGCAAAGGGAAATTATGCAAGGAGGATTGAGGAAGAGTGCTTTAAAATCTCAGCTGCTTTTGTTCCCATCCTCTTAAGGGATTTCCTCCTGGTCCCAGAGCCTTACACAATGTGTGTGCAGAAAGTTCAGGTATAATCTGTGAGCTGGGATGACCTGCCAGGTGTCTTCATTCAGGTCTGAGCCTGGCCTGCACCCAAGAGTGTGGACCTGCTTCACCTGGGGGAAAAAAGGGATTAAAAAAAGGGATAAAAACTCTGTCCCATGCCTGGATGTGTTTAAAACCAGGCTGGGAGCAGCCTGGGGTAGTGGGAGGTGGAATGGGATGGGTTTAAAGGCCCTTCCAGCCCTAAACACTCTGGGATCTTTCTTTGCTTGCTGGGGTTGTGCTGGGAGATTTAACCTGGGCTGGGGTCAGGGGTTGAGGTTGGGTTGAACAGAGCATGGGGGCTCAGCAGGGCTGGACACTTTGTCCCCTCTGCAGCTCTGGGCTCCCTGTCCCCTTCTGCTCCTGGGTCAGGCAGTTCTGCCTGCTGAGAACAATCAGGTTCCTGGGGCTGCCAGGCTCTCTGCTATTTTTATCCAGTTCATATTTCTCAGATATGAAGGAAGGCCATATTTACTGAATATTTACTGACCACCCAAATCTGATCTTTGATGAATAAAGGGAGGATGTGTCCCAGACTAATCTGTGAGCTCTGTTCTCAGTGAGCAGCTGGCTGAAGTGGAAATGAAGAGCAGAGCAATGTCTCCTGTCAGGATGTCCTTGGTGCTTTCCCTGCAATCTCTCTTTTCCTCCAGCATTTTTTGGAATGCCAGAAAATCACCATCATACATGTAAGGATTTACACAGGGAGGCTTTGCAAGAATCCCAACATGAGTTTATAAAAGCCACATTAACCTCAAACCATTTTGTGGTTCTTGGACTGCAGAGCCCTCTGAGGAAGCTGAAATTTTCTGGGTTGGTTCCAATTCCTTGGTGCAGTTTTCACGAGCCCCCTCAGCACTTTGGGGCAGATCAAGGTTTTTTTTTGGGCCTGCAAACCCACAGGCAGACTCTGTCTCGTGTTCAGAGGACACTGATGACTTGGGACATGTGTTTCACAATTACCTCTTTCCAGTTCTTTGTCTTTTTGCTGTAATAGCAGGGAGTGATTATTTTTATTTGGCATTTCACGCTGACACCCAGATATAAACCAACACTTGTCTCTTTTTTGATCCCTGCTGCAGAGGGTTCTCTTGGGCTTTTGGAGCCTTTCAGGCTCAGCATAAAAGAGGGTGTTTATGCATTCTGCCCTCTCCCCTCTGGAGCCCTTCCCTCTCCTCACCCTCCTGGGACTGCCTGTGTGGGTTAGAGGAAAAAAAAATCCCTTTGAAAACCTCTCTGTTCCAGCTGTCAGCTTGGGGACTGCTTCAAGTGTCACACAAATAAGGAGCTCTGGTAATTAAAGGGAAAAACTCAAGTATTTGCTCTTGAGGAGGTGCTGAGGAAGCAGATTGCCAGAAAAGCTTCTCTTTTAGCTTGTGTTCCCTGAGGGTCCTTAAGGTGTTCTCTTTAACACCTTGAATGGGCAGGGATTTTTGGGGAATAAAATGTGCTTCCCATAACAGGCTCCTCTGAAGGGTGTGTCTCAGGGAGAAAACTGTAAAGCAGATTTATAGAACTTCTCTTACCACTTTAGGCTCTTCACAGGAGGGAAAGTGACTTCTCCCAACAGTGGGTGATGCTGCAGGAGGAAACAGCCTCGAGTTGTGTCCAGGGGAGGTTTAGGTTGGCTGTGAAGGAAAAGTTTTTCACCAAAAGGGTTGTCAAGGATTGGAACAGGCTCTTCAGGGCAGGGGGGGAATCACTGGGAGAGTTCAAAAAAGCCATGTGGGTGTGGCACTGGGGACAGGGGTTGGTGTGGCCCTGGCTGTTGGGGTCTCTAGCTGGTCAGAGTGATCCAGAGAAGAGTTGGAAAGTCTCTTTTCCCAGCCTGGTGCCTGAAGAAGGAGCCAGAGCTCTTCATTTCTTGGTCTCAGAATTGTTTATTGTATCTCATCTATAAAATTTTCCCCCTGCCCAGCCCAGCTCTGCTCAGCAGGACAGCCAGAGGCACTCTGCCTCCCCCAGGGCAGTGCTATCTTTATATACTAAAATCTACATGTACAATATTTACAGTTATTTTCCAATACCCATCACCTGTGTGAGACACTGAGCTTCTGCTCTAAACCAATCCAAAAGTGCCACCACCACCAGTGAAGGTGGAGGTAGAGAAGGAGAAGAAGAAAGGCCAGACACGCCCAAATCCCTCCATCTTGTCCCCAAACCCCTGTACTAACAATCCCAAACCTACATTTGCACCCTGTGATAACTTTATTCTTACACTGTTGAACCTGCTGTGGCTTTTATCCCTTCATGTAAAGGTGGCAGTTTGCTCCAGGGTTCAGAATGGAGCCCACTGCTGTTCTGGGCTGTGTGCCAGGGTCTCTGAGCCCCCTGGCAGGGTCCTGGCATCTCCAGACTCCCAGAGGGATATCCTGAGTTCCGACAGCTGGCAGTGCTGCCTGGGGTCACACTGGTGCTGTGACAGGGCTTTTCCAGCCCAAACTCCTCTGGCATTCCGTGGCTTTGAGTCTCCAGTGCTCCCTGCTTGCTGCTGCTGCTTTTGAAGCCACTTTGGGGTGGCTCCTGCTGGACCTGCCTTTTCCTTTATTTCTCTTCTGGATGGATTTCTAAATCAATGTTTCACTCTTGATCTCAAAGTCAGGTTTAGAGTGTGTTCCTTGTTCAGCTTGTATTTCATTTCTTATTGTGAGGTTTTTTTCCCCCCCCCCCACTTCACTGAATCTGTTGTTGTTATGGGAAGTTGTATCAAAAAGAAATACTCAGAGTATTTTGAATTCTCACAGACCCCTCAGTTTGCTGCCACAGCAGGCTGTTCCCATTTCAGGAAGGGTAAAATTATGATTATGGTTTAATCACTGCTAAGTCCACTTTTAGGTGTAGTTGCTATTTGTGATGTAAAGCTGCAGTGAAAGGACAGGTATAGAGAAGCTGGCTGGGTATAAAAAGCAGAGAGGTGTTTGAAAATGCCTGAGATGTGTGCATCAGTGCTCACATTTTGGGCTGTCTTTGTGAGCTCTTAAGGGTTTGTTAGTGCTCACATTTTGGGCTGTCTTTGTGAGCTCTTTAGGGTTTGTTAGTGCTCACATTTTGGGCTGTCTTTGTGAGCTCTTTAGGGTTTGTTAGTGCACATTAGGATATTGCAGTTATGTTGGATGCTTGTGAGGTCAAGCAGAAATTTTGAGCAGTTGAATTTCGTGCTGGATTGAAAGCTGGGATGGGTTTGCCTGGAAGATGAAATGCCTGAGAAGCCAACTTAGAAGGAGCTGCAGCAAAAAAAAAAAAAAAGGGTGATATTTTGATTTTTTTAAATCATGGGGCTGACTTTGTGAGGAGCTCTGTTTGGAAAGTGCTGTTTTGGGCTGTAAATGTTTAAAACTGGAAAAGACTGGTGGTGGAAAAGGTAGGAGTGTGCTAAAGTGGTAGCACATCCTGCCTGAAGGAGCTGACTTGCTGGGGTTTTTTTTGTCTCCAACTGCTTTGATAAAAATAAGCTCTTAAAATTAGACTTGTGTGTATACAATTAGTGGGTGTGAGGTGTAAGCAACCCTCTGCACCTGCTGTCAGTAAAATAAACCAAGAGAAGGAAATTTAAAAAAAAAAAAAAAGATGAAAAAGGAGCTGTTGGTAGAAATGGGAGCAGTGACTGAATTGTGGGTCCTTGTCAGCTTGTGGCTGACAACATCCCCTGATGTTGGGGAGGCTGGGAGGGTGTGAGGGCTCTGGGTGGGTTTCAGGCTCCCCCACAGGTTCCTGGGGGTTGTTTTTCCTGCCCTTCAGTCTGTCAGAAATGCTTCTGAACGAGGAGAACACACAGCATGCTCAGCTCTTACTTGCTCAGTGCCACAGGTGTTGTGTGTTGATGTGCACTGGGTGTCTGATAAAGGTGGGTTCCTGCTTCAGCTTGGACTCAGGGGTGTCTGAACCCCAGCTTTATCCCTGGAGTTGGGGTTTAGTGCTCTGCTGCCACTTGATAGCCTTGCCTGTTTAACTGGGACCATAATAATTAATGGCTGGAAAGATGGGAAAAGTATTTCCCTTGCCCAGAAATGGGATCAGCAGTTTATTTCTCAGTGAGAACTCACACCTCTTCTCCCTCCCTAGTCTGATCTCCTGAATAACCAGGGTCCACATGTTTCTGTTTGTGCCTGGGTGTTTTGTAGGCAGATTTTGGTCCTTACCTGCCATGGGATGCCCTGTCCAGATCAGCCCAGGCTGAGGCTGGCTGGGTGACACAGTCTAGGACAAGCTGTCCCCTTCTCTGCACTCTGCAGGAATTCCCAGCTGCTTTTCTCTCTCCTGCCAGAGGTTTTTGCCATCCTGCCCCAGCTTCCCACAGCTGCTTTGTCCCCACTTCTGTCCCTGTGATGCTGATTTTATTTTTCCCCTCTGTTTCTCGAGCTTGTTATGGTCATGTTGAAGTACAATCCAATTTTCTACCATAATTGCAGTCCCTCCTGCTTCATTATCTAGAAACTAAATAGCCTGTTACTTCCATCTTCGAGGTTATTAATAAAGTGGGTGCAGGAGGGTTGAAACTGCTGCAGAAACTTGGATTACTATCGTGCTGCTTCTTTCAGATGAGTCATTTGGTGGGGACAGAGTGTGCTCTACCTCTCCATCTACACTCACATTACAGTGATTTTTTAGATTGGCCCTCTCTAATTGGCTCAGCACAGTCTGCACTGGCTGTCAGGAGCTTTGCAGTGAAAGTAGAACATGCTCTGCTCTGCTCCTGAGCCCTCTCCCTGGGTAATGAGGGAAACTGAATTGTTCCCATTTATCTTGGTGGTTAATCAATCACCTTCCTCTCCTTCTGCTGCAGATAAAACACTGGATCGAGCTCAGCCTGTTTATCACGGAATCCCAGCATGGTTTGGCTTGGGAGGAGCCTTGAGCTCATCCCATTCCACCCCTGCCATGGCAGGGACACCTCCCACTGTCCCAGGCTGCTCCAAGCCCTGTCCTTAAACACTTCCAGGGATCCAGGGCAGCCCCAGCTGCTCTGGGCACCCTATGCCAGGACCTGCCCACCCTCAGAGTTTCCTCCCACTGTCCCATCCAACCCTGGAGATTCTATGCAGCTTGAGGTAATTTTTAATATATTTTTGAAGTGTGAGCTTTTTTCCCTAAAATTCCACTGATCTCCCTTCAAATCACTGCCAGGTTTTGGGAACCCATTGCACCTGCCCTTCTGGAGAGGCACTGCAAATCAATCTGAGAGTGCATCTCAGAATTCAGTTGTTAAATGTCATTGCAGCTGGCCCTGAGATTCCAGCAGTGACCCCTCTTTCCATGGAGTTGTAAGATCATGTCTTAGTGCTTCCTTGCCAGTTTTTAGGTAAAGATCAGATTGTAAGATGTAATACTGCATTTATATGTGGTGCCTTGCTGTGATTGGGTATGGCTTGATACTTCCAGGAGACCTCTCCATGGATTTCCTGGACTATATCCTAAACCTACAGAGAGAAGCAATGGTGGGGGTTGAAAAGCTCAGTCTAGGCTGCTTTGGTTGGCTTTTGGGATTGGTTTTACCCAGGTGGTTTGTTGGGAAGGGGGTCCAGAGTTCCTTTTGCAGCTTCAGTCTCATGTGGCAGCGATGGTTTCTCGGTCTTTGACTCTCCACCCAGCTCAGCTGCTCACAGTTTCTAAATTGCTGTTTAGCACAGTGGTTATATTCAGGAAATACCCAAATTCACAGAATTGTGGAATATCCTGAGCTGGAAGGATCACTGATCCAACACAGACCCCCCAACAATCCCACCCTGTGCATCCCTGGGAGCTTTGTCCAAACACTCCTGGAGCTTTGGCAGGATTGAGGCTGTGCCCATTCCCTGGGCAGCCTGGGCATTGCCCAGCACCCTCTGGGGGAAGAACCTTTTCCTTTTTTAAAATTTATTTTTATTTTCTTTTATGGAAATGCTGCAAAAACCATTTTAAAATCCGTTTATTTCAATAAAAACCATGAGAAGCAAACCAGCAGACCACTATCTGGCCATCTGTTTGAACAGAGAATTCTTGAACGTGTTTCCCTGAAGAGGAGCCAGGTTCTTGGCACTGAGGGAGGAAAAAAAAGGGAGAGAACGTGCATGTGTGAGACAACTGGCTGCTGTTGTCAAAATGCACATGTCACTGGGAATATGAAATACAGGAGCTGCCTGAGTCCTTTAGAGCTGCCTCAGTCCTCCCTCCTGCCTTGCCCTGCCACAGCAGACGTTCAGCTGCTGCCTGTGGCTGTCGTGTGGCCAGCCCCCCGAATTTATCCTTCTCACATGGCTAAATAACTTCATCCCCGTGGCAATTTGCTTGAATAAAGAGCCTGGTGAGCAGAGTGGAGCCTGGGGATGCAGCAGCAAAATCAGCGGCTGCTCCGCTGAGCAATTACGCGCTGGAAGGGCTCTCGGCGAGAGGAGGGGGTGGCCAGGCTGGCAGAGCCTGGATTAAAGCCTCCATCCTCAGAATTCCCCATGGAATACCCAGCTTTTGTTACAGAGAGCACCTCTGCTTACAAATGGGTGCAGTGTTTGGATTTAATTCCAATTTTCACTGGGTAATTTCTGCGCTGCCGCCGATTCCGCGCTCCCCTTACGGAGGGACGTGCATGACAATGAGATCAGGAAGCTCTGCTTGATCCCCCCCCATTCCAATTTCTGCTGGGTCTTCAGCCAGGGTTGTAAGTTGCTGATGCACAGAATTGATTTAGCTTTGTGTTGATCAAAGCTGTGTGTTTACGTGGGGCATTTTACAGCAGGAGCGTGGCCAGATGCCCCTGGGAGAGCTGGGGTGGTCTGGGGGCTGCTTCACGAGTTTAGAGCAGTATTTGTCACCTCTAAAAATTCTGTGCACCTCTGACAATGAGCCTGTGGGAATGGGTACTGTTCTAGCCCTGGAAAACTGCCTGAAGTGCCTGTGGTGCCCCATCCTTTGGCCACCATCGTCCCCTCCCCATGGCCTCCCCGGGCAGGTACATCTGGGAGCTGAGCAGCTCCCTCATTAAAAAGCTGCGTGTGTCATAATCCTGATGGGACCAGAGCAAAGCCAGCCAGCTCCCCTGGGAGTGGTGCTGGGGGTTTTGAGCTCCTTCTTTATACTGTGAAGGTCATTTCTTTGTTCTCAGTGCTGTTGGTTTAGACAGTAGTTCCTGGCTCTGTCACACAGGCAGATATTTAGGAAAATAGGGGGTGTTTTGTAGCCCTGGGAGAGTGTTTGACTCCCTCACAGGCTGCTGTAGTCCAGTATTTGACCTGGCTGATCTCTCTAATTCCTCTTTGCCTGTGGTGCTTTACAAACCCCTGGATGTATTTTTTAAAAAATAATGAACGTGCTGCTGTCCAAGCTGAAGCACCCCAAAATCACTGCCCTTGCCCAGGCTGCTCGTGGGTCTCATCAAGGCTCATCAAATCAAAGGCAGAAGCAGTTTATTGTTTGCCTTAATCCTACAGCCACAGATACCTGCAGGGTACAGCCTTGCTCTTTCTATTCTTCACTCTTTATGCTTTTGTTTGTG
The DNA here is from genome assembly GCF_022539315.1 of Serinus canaria. Classification (NCBI taxonomy): domain Eukaryota; kingdom Metazoa; phylum Chordata; class Aves; order Passeriformes; family Fringillidae; genus Serinus; species Serinus canaria. Next base: position 3,795,622 of record NW_026108147.1, on the reverse strand, counting down.
TAAATTCTTGATATTGAGGTAGTTTTTCTTAATTTCTGTCCTGTGCAGCCCCTAATTTTGTGCTGTGCTCATGATAAGGGCTCCTTAATGGTGCAGAAGCACAAGTTATTAGGGATGAGTCCTGCTGTGAGCTGAGATTTGCATAAAATAATTCTTACTCCAGGGATGAGCGTGAGTTTGCTGCTCCATTTCTGAGCCTTCAGATTTGTTGTGAAATATTTAGTACAGCTTGGAAATGCAGGGCATTCTTTGAAACAGCTTGGTTGGAGGGGTGTTCAATTCAAGCTGTTTGTCATGAAATACTTCAATCCAAACAAAAATCAAGGATTGTGAGGATGTGCCTGTTCCAGCTAATGAGCACATCCTGCTTTTAAGGGTGAAGAAGGCACTTGAGCAGATTTGAGCTGGCTGTGGCTGTTGGCTGCAGCAGGGTGACAGCCCTTGGTGAAGTGGGACAGCACAACATGATCTGAATTTAATACTGGAAATAACCATAATTGCACTGAGCTCCACGCCCAGTGTTTTTGGGGAAGGCAAGGAGCAGGTCCCCAAGGTGATCATTTAGTGTGGATTCACATGGGAAAAGAGCTGCTGGCTAACTTGCACTGTATTTATTAAATTTAAAATCCTTTTCCAAGCTGCTCTCAACAGTCAAATCGTGCAGAGCAAATCTCGTAGGGCTCACATTTGTGAGCTGGGTATGTACACTCAATTTTTTTTTTTTAATTTTCAATTCTCTGCTTTTTAATCCACCCTGTCTGTACCTTCTTTGTGCCTCTGAGGACTGTTTGAAGGTACAGTGAGACTGGCAAGGCATCCTGTTGACCATGGGAATAATGAGTTGGCTCCTAAACACATTTGGTGTGTGGTATTTTGTAATTAGCTGGGGGAACTTGCAGTGTTTTAAAAAAAAAAAAGGAAATAGGAAATGGCAATTAGGCAGAACTTTCCCTCTCTGATCAGGCATGGAGTGTATTTCCATTGTTACTTAGAGCTTTAAAACCCCTCTCTGGAGGGCTCTGTATTGAGTAATTCATCTTAGTTAACACTTCATTGGGAAGCACATTTAATTGACAGCTTATAGAAATAATGGCCTGATTAATAGAAATCCAGTTCCTGAGAGCTGAGACTGCTTCCTTTACAAGTTCTACACTTGTTTGGGATTGTTCTTTTCAGGTTCAGTAATGACAGATATCTATCTGCCACTTGATCTGTGAGGGCAGGATTGAAATCCACTTTGTGAGCGAGAGAATGAAAATCCATTCGTGGCTCTGCTGCTCCTTCTGTGCCATGAACCAACCAGAAATGGGATAGTCTTCATTGCTGCATGTTTAATTCTGCTAATAGGATAAGTTTATAAAGAAAAGATTAAAAAAAACCCAAACAAAAAACCCCAGCACAAACCCACAAAACCTCTAATTCTTACATCTTTTATTAAACACACAAATGTGTTTAAACACGCTCAAATGTTGCACAGAGCTGAGCTGTGGAGTAATCTTGGTTTGAAGGCTGCTCTTGTGGTTGGGCTGGGGGGGGAATGGTGGGTCTAAGCCAGCGTGGGGTTCCCCTAAGGCAGCAATTTCTGTGCAGATTGTTGTGTTTGAGGATCAGCATTAGCCTGGCAGTGCTGATTTTTTTGCTTAGGGAGCTTGTTTGGTTAGCAGGGCAGAGCTGTTGGCTCTCTACCGTTGGTTTTTGTGGAATGACACATTTTGGAGCTGGGAAATTGGGCTCAAATGGGAACTGAGTCCAGTTTTTAAAAAGAGGACAAAGAGAGAAGTTTGGGGTGTGTTAATGGATGTGTTTTATCTCAGCATGGTAAGCTCAGCTTTGAGGGTGGGTGATGCTAAGCTGGAGGCCTTGGGGGCTTTGGGGCTTGGGTGGGGAGGTAAGAGTGGGTTTGCTCAGGGAGAGGAGCCTAAATGCCTCCCTAGTGCTTAGACCAAGCTTGCTAATCCTGGCTTAGGCTCTGTCACAGCAGAAGCCCTAAATGGGATTTGTCATTTCTGAGAGAGGCAGCAGAGTGCCCAAAATGCACTTTTAGCCCCAAAAGAAGCAATCCCAGCCCTGCCCTGTGTGGTGGCTGAGTCCCTGTGAGCCAGGGGACAGGAGGGGACAGAGCAGCTGCTGGGCTTGGAGCCTCCTTGGTGGTCCCAGGCACCCCTTGGTCTGCATTCCCTGGAAATCCAGGATCAGGAGTAGGATGTGGTTGGGGGCTGTGGCTGCCCTCTCTTTATCCAGGTGTCCAAAGCAGGTGTGGGATTCATCCCAAGCCAGCAGCCCAGGCTTCTCTGCTAGCTTAGCCCATCTCTCCAGAGGTAGCACCATTGTAGCTTTTTTGTCTAACATGTGTGTGGTACCTTCCCCTAACTGTGGTGTGTGAGTGTAGAGCTCTCATTCCCATAACATCCCACTCTCGTGTGCTCTGAGAACTGGGCTTCCCTTGGGGAAATGCTGGATGCCACAAGAAACTGCTTTTGGTGACGAGACATGACATTTGTGCACAGCTTTGCCTTTCTTAGGGACACTTCTCACAATTATTTAAAGCAGAGGTGACACATACAGGGTTTTAACTGTATGTATCAACCCAAGGACACCTAACGTGGGTTGTAATGCAATTCCTGGCTTTTTCCCACTATATATATATATATATATAAATATATATATATAAATAAGGCAAGTACATGCCTTAACTTTAAGTAATTCCCATGTATGGGGATATAAACTTCAGTAACATTCCAGTTGTTGGTTAATTTGCAAAGAGCTTTTTTTTTCCACAAGCGAAGCCTTTTTCTGTGTTGTGTTTTGTCCCTTTGCTGTCTGTAACCAGCTGCTTTGTGTGGCAGGTGGGAGATTCAAGAAGGAGATAGTGGTTGATGGACAGAGCTACCTGCTGCTGATCAGAGATGAAGGAGGCCCTCCAGAGGCACAGGTGAGCCCAAAGCCTGGCTTCCCTTGTTTTCCAAAACTTCCTTTCAGAGAACTGGCTCTGCTTTGTTCTGTCCTGGCTCCTTCTCATCTTCCTGCCAGAAGAATTCCAGCATCAGCCTCAGGTGAAAAAGATTTTGTCCAGCAAATGGTTGGGGTTTCAGTTACAATGGATGGATGAGTGTGTGCAGCAAATATTTGGGATTCTGACTGAGACTGTGCAAGTCAGGATATACAGCTCCTTTATTCTGAATTCCCAGGCATGATGCTTCCCCTGGTCACACAGCAGGATTTCATAGAAGCACAGAATGGTTTTGGTGGGAAGGGACCTTAAAGCTCATCTCAGTCCCACCCCTGCCATGGGCAGAGACACCTTCCACTATCCCAGGTTGCTCCAAGCCCCATCCAACCTGGCTGTGGACACTTCCAGGGATCTGGGCACCCTGTGCCAGGGCCTCCCCACCCTGACAGGGAGGAATTCCTTCCACCATCCCATTTAACCCTGCCCTGTGGGATAATCCCACATTCCCTGTGTCCTGCCCTGCTCCAGGCCCTTGTCCAACTCTCTCTCCAGCCCTCTGGAAGGTGCTCTGAGGTCTCCCTGGAGCCTTCTCTTCTCCAGGTTGAACACCCCCAGCTGTCCAAGCCACTGGCTGTGGAAGAAGACACGTGAGGGTTTGTGTGCTTGACCCTTACTCTGTTTTGAGCAAGAGTTTGCTCACGTGCAGCTTAAACCACCTCAGTCCCACCTGTGCTGTCTGCAGGCAGCATCCTTGTCTTGGGCATCCTCCTCCACCTCTCCTCACCTGGGCACTGGCAGCATTTCCTGAGTGTTGGCTGCTGCTGCCTTGCTTTGCCCGGCTCTTCCGGGAGGGATCAGCTTCCAAACAAGCAATAATTCAGCACCAGGAGCTGCCAAACAGCTGAGGGGGAGCTATGCCAGCAGCAGCAGCTTGGGTTTCAATGCAGCAGCACAGCTCCAGGAGGGTGAGAGCGTGGGGGAAGGTGCCAGGACAAAGGGGAAGAGAAAGGACGTGGAGGAAATGGAGGCTGAGAGAGACATCCTGGAAGGAAGTCACAGGGCAGAATAAAGCCCTGGCACATCTGCAGCCCTGGCAGCAGGAGCAACAAGGCCAGCTCTGTCTGGGGCTGGGAGGGATTTGGCTGAAGCAGCCCCTGGTTTCTGATGCTTAGAGAACATTCACTCATCTAAAAAAGTAAAGAGGGGAGGTGTGAAGGTACAGGGAGCAATCTGAGATGGTTTGGTGCCTGGGTTTGCAGAGCTCGCAGGAGCTGGTGCAGACTGATGAACAGCACAGGGTGTGCTCCTGGGATGTGCCAGGTAAATCTGGGGCTTGGACTGCTGCTGTCCCATGGAAGGTGTCCCTGCCCATGGCAGGGGGCTGGGATGAGATGAGCTTTAAGGTCCCTTCCAACCCAAACCATTCTGTGCTGGCTGAGATTTGTTCTCCATCCTCATGGTTTGCTGAAGAGCACCTCACTCTCACTGCACTGAGGTGTCAGTGCTGTCTCACCTTTCAGCACGAGGCTTTCCTGTAAATTCCCTTTGGAGTTTTTGGGTGTAATTTCAAGTTACATGTCTATTAAAAATCTTTAATCTGTTCATTAATTCCTGCAATGAAAAGTTGGCCTGTGTGTTCATGAATAATTGGGATTGAATTCCAACTGCAGTAAGTGAGGAGCTGACATGTGGAGTTCTGGCACTGGGTCATGGGTATTCCCCAGGTTAGTGTCCCCTTCTTTTTGGCAGGAAGGGAGAAAACCAAACTTCCCTCAAGACTCTTTTTGTGGGTCTATGATCTTTCCTTTCTTTGCCTAAAATAAAATGGTTCAAACATGAAAATAATTCAATTTCCAACTGTAAAACCAAATTAACCTGGTGACTGACCTACAATGAGCTGCTGCATGTAACTTTTTTTTAAATTTAAAACTTTTTTTACAATTTGGTTTTGGGCTTGCCTTGAACTAACAGCTCTGCTCATTCACAGTAATAAGTCAGAAAATGGATTTCTATACCAGCAGCTGATTTGTCCTTGTTTCAAGCCATTCCCTACACAGTACTCTGGATGAGACATCCAGGTTTTCCAGACCTTGTGTTTCCCAAAATTCCTTTGGTTTTCTGTACCACAGGTTTGATATCCACAAAGATTAAGCTGCATTTCAATATGAAAAGAGAAATAAGGAATTGCTGGAAATGTTTTGTGTCTGCAGGAACTGCACTGTGTAAATCTGTGGAGTAAAATAATCTTTATTAGAAGGCTGCTGTACACACTGCTCAAACTGTCAGAGGGTTTAGAGAGACTGTTGGCTTCCAAATGGATGCCTTAAGGACATTCCCAGTTGTTGGGAAGAGTCCTTGGCATGATGCTGCTGAGTCCAGTCAACAAAAAAGAGACCCAAGCCCACATCTCCCAAATAATGATGTTGCCTCCAGTTCCTGTGGTTTCATCTTCTGGTTTGAACAGTTTAGCAGTGTGGTGGTGACCTTATTCTGGCAGTGACTGCTGTGTGTTAACCAGTCCTGTCCTTCCCTTTTGGAAGATTGTCCTGACTGTCTCAAAAACCTCAAAACAATTTTTTGGTCTATTTTTACACCATAACAGCCTAAGCAGTGTTTGGTTTCAATACAATCATCATGAATATGCAGAGCCTTTCCCCAGTGAATCTCTGTGTTCAGTGTGTCCCCTGGCACGTTGTAGTAATAATATAACAAAGCATGAAGATCCCCTTGGCTGAAGCTTGTTTCCATTGCTCTAAATTTGGGTAGGAATGGAGTCACTTAGGGAAAAATAAAGGCAGTGAGGTAAGGTGGAATTTTTCTTGATGTCCTGTTCATGTTCACTGTTGAGTTAAATGTCTTAATTCACTTGTGAGATGAAAGCTTCTCACTTGCATGGTCACTGAGGAGCCCCTTGGCTCGGCCTGTGCACCTGCATGTCTCTCAGCAGGTTCCTGATGCCAAGGGAGAGCAGTTTGCTCTTCCACTGAAGGCACAATGAGGCACTTGGTGCTGCTGGCTCAGCTGAGAGTGTCTGCATGGTGAAGAATTGCAAGCCTCAAATTAATGGGATTGAGATGTGAGAATTCCTAGCAATGCCTGTCCTGGCATTAGCAGCAGCCTCAGCCTGCAAATGGCAGCATGGGGGCTCAGTCAGCACTGCAGATGAGTGCTGCTCCTTTCAAATGCACAGAGCCAGCAACCTCAGCCTTGCTGTGTTTTCTGGGAATCAAACCCAGTGTGCACTGAGAGTAGTTGGTTACACACCCCAGTGAAGAAGGGGTGATCCTGTGGGGAAATCCCTTGTGTGTCCCAGATCCCCATGGCTTGCAGGGTGATGAGATTCATCATTTTAGCAGATTATCCTAACCTTGCTCAGGCCTTGGTTGTGTGTGAGCTTTTCTGGGGTGTATTTCCCTTGCAGGAAGGTGAGAACGTTTCTCTCTTGGTTTTCCTTCCTTCCTTCTCCCTCCTCTCTGCTCTTCTCACAGTTGGCCTTTCCCATTTTTATCCTGCAGTTTGCCATGTGGGTGGATGCTGTTATCTTTGTGTTCAGCTTGGAGGATGAAGTCAGCTTCCAGACCGTTTACCACTACTACAGCCGCATGGCCAACTACCGCAACACCAGCGAGATCCCCATGGTCCTGGTGGGCACCCAGGGTAAGTGCAGCCCTGATTCCCAGCTGGAATGCTCTCAGCTGGGCCTTTGAGACCATTTGGGCTCCTCCAAGCTGGCAGAGCCATGTCCTGTCCTTTCCCCTTTGCTACAGGGCTGTGGCATTGCAAGGACAGTGATTGAGGTGAGAGGAAAATGTCCTGGCAGCTGATTTGGAAGGGAGTGTAGGACTTCAGCAGTGAAGAAAGAGGGGATGTTTAGGTTAGATATGCACAAGAAATTCTTCCCTCTGAGGGTGGGGAGGCCCTGCAGAGGTTGCCCAGAGAAGCTGTGGCTGCCCCTGGATCTCTGGAAGTGTCCAAGGCCAGGCTGGACAGGGCCTGGAGCAACCTGAGATAGTGGAAGGTGTCCCTGCCCATGGCAGGGGGTGGAACTCAATGAGCTTTAAGGTCCTTTCCAATTCAGACCATTCCAGGATTCTGTGACTTGCAAGGAAATTTTAAATAATACCTTCAGTGTGGGCTGATTGTGGTGATTTTCTTGCCCAGCAGGGAGATGCCCTTGTTGAATTTGGGCAGGAAAATCAGTAGTATAGAGAAGTTCTGCAGCCAGACCAGTTTCCATGTGCTGGGCAGTCTGGAAAGGTTTAACACCCTGGCATGGGTGAGAGGTGGGAAACCTCCAGCAGCAGAGTAGGAGGCAGAGGTGAACCCTGGCCTCAGGCTGTGCCTCTGGGAGACCTCTGTAAATCAAGAAAAAAATGCAGCTTTTTGCCACCTGAGCCAAACTCTCCCCCCAGTTTTTCCTTCTGAAATAGGAGCTGTCCCAAAGGGAAATATGGCAAGGGAAAGGTACCCAAAATATTTCAGTTTCTTTGGCATTTGAGTGTTTTTTTGAATATTCTCTGCCTTGTTGTGCCAGCATTGCCCAGTAATATTTCACCAGTTTCCCATCCTGTGATTGGTTTGCTGCATTGGTGGAGCTGAGGCTGTTCTGTTCCTGACCATGGAATCATGAAGGTTGGGGAAAACCCTTTTAAATCACCAAATCCAGCTGTTCCCTCAGCACTGCCAACACCAGCATTAAACCACGTCCCCAGGTGCCACACCACACAACCTTTACATCCTTCCAGGGATGGTGACTCCAGCACAGCCCTGGGCAGCTGTGCCAGGGCTGGACAACCCTTTGGGCACAATTTGAGGCCATTTCTCCTCATCCTGTCCCTTGTTCCTTGGGTACAGAGCCCACCTGGATGCACCCTCCTGTCAGGAGCTGTGCAGAGCCACAAGGTCCCCCCTGAGCCTCCTTTTCTCCAGGCTGAGCCCCCCCAGCTGCTCCCCACTCCTTTTGAGCTCCTTCCCACTGAGGCATCTCTTTCCAAGAGCATCACCAGGTTGCTGTTGTGTGTTAGAGGCAGAACACAGGTTTTGGGAATTGTTCTTGGTTCAATTTTGGGCATCCTCCTTGGTGGTGTTGAAGCTTTTTGGTGTTTTTTCAGCCACGTGGTCAGGGAGCAGTTGGCCTTCCCCTGCCTCCTGCCCAGGGGTGACAGCACAGAGGGGATGTGTGGGCAGAAGGGAAGGAGGAATCACAGCCCAGCTGGAGGGAGGAAACAGATGATAAGAAGGAAAAGGGGAAGTAGGAACAGAAAAAGTCTTAGGACAGCAGAAACTCCACCAAAAAGCAGAAAGGAGCTGCTTTGAAGGGCCACGTTTTGGGCTTGAAGCTGGAGTTAAAAAGGTGAAGGGAAAACATTTCTCCATTTTTTTTTTCTTTGTGCCCTTCTGACCCCCTTCTGGGGTATGGTTTGGGGTATGGTTTTCCATCTCCCTGTTACTTCCACAAAAAGAAAAGTTCATTTTCTGTTGCAGCACTGATGCAAAGGGGATTTTTTGAAAAGACAGAAATTCTAGGAATAAGCATCAAGAAAAATCACAGCTTTTTGTCTGTGTTTGATAGTGAAATAAAATATGTGAAATATATAAATACACTTGTTAAAATACATATTTGAAATCTACCTTTCCTATCACAGAATCCCAGAATGGTTTGGGATGGAGAGCACCTTAAAGCTCATTTAATTCCAACCCTGTTCCATGGGCATGGGCATCTTCTACTGGCCCTGCTTGCTCCAAGCCCTGTCCAACCTGGCCTTCTTGGTTGTGTCAGGTGTTCCTGAAATGAGATGTGAAATGAAATCTTTCCCACAACATTAACACTTCCAGATATTCTGGCCTGGCTTCCAAAGCCAGCCCAGTGCCCCAGCCTGACCCAGCCCGGGACAGGGAGGGAAACTCCGGGGAGCTGAGGTGCTCTGGCCAGCCCAGTGCCCCAGCCTGACCCAGCCCGGGACAGGGAGGCAAACTCCGGGGAGCTGAGGTGCTCTGGCCAGCCCAGTGCCCCAGCCTGACCCAGCCCGGGACAGGGAGGCAAACTCCGGGGAGCTGAGGTGCTCTGGCCAGCCCAGTGCCCCAGCCTGACCCAGCCCGGGACAGGGAGGCAAACTCCGGGGAGCTGAGGTGCTCTGGCCAGCCCAGTGCCCCAGCCTGACCCAGCCCGGGACAGGGAGGCAAACTCCGGGGAGCTGAGGTGCTCTGGAACTGACCCCTCTCGGTTCCTTTCTGGGTACATGTTACCAGCGCCCTCTGCTGATTAATCACGGGCTCCTGCTTTTCCTAATTGCTGCTTTATTTTTGTTAATTGGGTCTGATGAGGAGGTAATGACAGCATCAGTTGAGGTCTGGTCCTGTCGTGCCCTGGGCAGAGCCTCACACACAGCATTGCAGGAGGCACTGATTCCAAGTTTGGCTTCAGGTGATGATTTTTTCCCAGAGAACAAATCTCTTTTGCTGCTGTGGGTGGCTGCAGATTTTAAGGAAGGCTTTCTGGGCAGCTGTAAATGCTGAAATTAGTGCCTGTTGTAGAATCCCAGAATGGTTTGGGCTGAAAGGGACCTTGAAAATCATCCAGTGCCACCCCCTGCCATGGGATGGGACACCTCCCACTCACTATGCCAGGCTGTTCCAAGCCCCATCCAACCTGGCCTGGAACACTTCTAGGGATGGGGCAGAAAAGGAACTCAATACTCCTGGGAAAAACCCTTCATTTTCAAGATCTGTTAATGAGATTATCACTTCAGATAGAGCCACCTTTGGATCCAGAGTTCATCACTATGATGGAGTAGAAAGGAAGAAGCTTCTCCTTCATCTATTCTGGTGTAAGGCTTTTTCAGCTCCTCTGGATAAGCTCTGGAAACTGAAATTTCTGATTTTCAGCTTTCATGAGAAGAAGCTCTTGGAGGGAATTACCAATTATGATTGTTTAGAAAAATACAATTTTTATCAGCTTTGCAGTATGTTCCCACAACATCTCTGGGAGCCTTTAGGGCAGTTTGAGAAAGTAATTTACAATTCAGTTCTATTTCTTTAATATACTTAATAATACTTAAAATACTGTTTAATAATGAAATAATGTTTAATACTTCACACTCTATAGTCACTGATACTTACAGAGATGTAAAAACCATTTGACATGTTTGTACTAATCACCCACTTATTTCCCTAAGTTTATTTTACATCAGAGCTCATGCTCTTTCATGTGATTGTGTATTTCTTTTTGGTTTTTTTGGCAACAACTGAGCTCAATATATGTATTTAAGGAAAGCAAAAAGCCTTGGAGGTTTTTCCCCTGGCTTTTAGAATCAGTGTACTGGTAATTTTAATAAGGAAATGTAAATTAGAGTGATGCACACCCTGTTTCATGGTTTGTATTTAAACTCACTGCTTGGTATTGGTCAATATCAGAGGAGCTGGCCTCAAGTTGCACCAGGGGAGGTTCAGGTTGGATATTGGGGAAAATTTCCTCATGGAAAGGGTTGTCATACATTGGAACCATCCCTGGAAGTGCTCAAAAACCTCATGGATGTGGCACTGGAGGGCACAGGTCAGTGGTGACCATGGGTTGCCACTCGGTGATCTCGGAGGTCTTTCCCGACTTCCACACCCCTCTGTGACTCTGTGAGTCCCAAGCTGGTGTTTCAGATATTGGGGAAAATTTCCTCATGGAAAGGGTTGTCACGCATGGGAACCATCCCTGGAAGTGCTCCAAAACCATGTGGATGTGGCACTGGAGGGTACAGGTCAGTGGTGACAGTAGGTTGCCACTCGGTGATCTCGGAGGTCTTTCCCAGCTTCCACGCCCCTCCTGTGACTCTGTGAGTCCCAAGCTGGTGTTTCCAAGTGACCATTAATGGGTGTTTTCCCCCTGTGGCTCTGCAGATGCCATCAGCTCCACCAACCCCCGTGTCATCGACGATGCCAGAGCCAGGAAGTTGTCCAATGACCTCAAGAGATGCACGTACTACGAGACCTGTGCGACCTACGGGCTCAACGTGGAGAGAGTCTTCCATGACGGTACAGCTGCCCTGTTGCATCCAGCACATCACCCCACCCTCTAGCTGGCCTTTCTGAGTCATGACCCATTGGCACAGCTCAGATATTTGCCTGCTCAGTTAAAGAAAACACTGATTTTTGGGCATTTTTGTTGTGTTTTTTAAGACAGCTCCTTAACTTTCTAAGATGACTCCTTAACAAATTGTATGTGCACTGATGTGTTCTCCACCAGCACCTTTAGTCTTAAGCATCCTAAGGTATTTTTAGTCCTTATTTAATTTTCAGTTTTCTTCGGTGATTGCTTTATTTTAGCAAAGTTTTCTTTGCTTTGGTTTTAGTGCTCGTGGAGAGGCTGAGGGGCTGTCGGTGCAGAGTACTGAAAGTGCTGTGTTCAAGCACCGTAATGTTCATGGGGTGTTAAAAATTGACAGCTAGGTTGGATATTGGGAAGGAATTGTTCCTTGTGAGGGTGGGAAGGCCCAGCATAGGGTGCCCAGAGAAGATGTGGCTGCTCCTGGATCCCTGGAAGTGTCCAAGGCCAGGTTGAACAGGGCTTGGAGCAGCCTGGGATAGTGGAAGGTTTCCCTGCCCATGGCAGGGGTGGGACAGGGTGAGCTTGAAGCTCCATTCCAACCAAACCGTTCTGGGACTCACTGAGAGTTTTGTGTAGGGGTTTTTGATCCATGTGGGTTCCTCCCAGATCCGGATGTTCTATAATTCCGTGATCCTGGAGTTGTATGAGATGGGATCTGTGCCCCCTCTAGTGGAATTTCAGTCAAGTGTCCTGGGGCTTGGCTGGCTCCTCTAGTGGCTGAACGTGTCAGCCCCTCAGCACAGCAGTTTTCTGTGTCTAAAAACCTCCTTCATTAATTAAGTTTTAATGCTTCTCAGAGCCCCTTAGTTCTGGGGGCTTTGGTTGCCAGCTTCTCATTGCAAAATCCTGCTCTGCCTGTGCTTACACGAGGCAGTGTCACATCAACACCTTGCAGCGGGGTGTGAAAAGACAGTTCAAAATAATTTTAAAAAGAGGCAAAAATACCAAATTTTTACACGGAATCAAAAGGTGATACATTCTAATGTTTACATTGGAGGGGAAAAAAAAGCTGTAATTTTTACATGGGGAAAAAAGAGGCAAAACATTTGTACATTTTATGTGGGAAATACTGACGTGCACCCGTTTTTTACCCATGCTGTTGGTCAGATTTCAGAGAAGAGCATTTGAAACTTCATCTTCTTTCTTTGCTCCCTGTTTTCTGTTGAACTAGTCGCAAAAATTACTGTTTTGACTGCCTAGATTTTCTATATTGGTTAGGAATTTCAAAGAGCCATTAGGGGGTTTTGTTTAGCACATTTATTTTGGAGTGCTGGCTATAGTTAGATTGTTAATTATATATTCCAAGTCCTGGTGTTTGTGGCTCTGTCTGCAGCCTCCTTCTTGGCTTTTTTTCCCCTTTTCTCAGAGATTTGGAAAGAAGTCTCTTGGCACAAAGCTAGTGTGATAAACTTGTAAGCTTTCAGGGGGTTCATTTGTCTCTCTTTGGTTGTAAGAAAGAATTGACAGGGCTCATGTGTTTTAAGAAATATCAGGGTGTTGTTTTGCCCCTGTGGCAGCCAACCAACTCTTTAATATTTGCCAGCTAATAGGATTAGAAATGCTTCTGTATGAATGGCTTACACTTGCCAGACACGTCTGGGACCGACTCCAATTCCTGATAATTTTTGCTGTTTATTTCAGCAGGAAACAAAGCAACTTCTTAACCCCATTAAATGTGGGGGTGTGAATGAGCAGTGCAAGCTGTTAATAGGGAACACTTAATTCGATGTCCCTCGGTTTGTGCTGCTCTGGGGTGTTCAGGTTCAGCATAGCTTTAATGGTTTTTTGTGGCTTCTTCAGAGGGTTCACTTTAGTGGGGTAGTGGAAAGTGTCCCTGCCCTGGCAGGGGGTGGAACAAGATGAGTTTTAGGGTCCCTTCCAACCCAAACCCTTCTGGGATTCTCTGATAAAAAAAGAAATCAAATTCACCTGAGGATGTTCCAGCCCACAGACTTTTCTTCCACACACACTTGGTGGGTTTTGGCACCAGTTCCTGGTTTGGGCTGCTTTGTTTGCAAGCTTATTTTAAAATCTCTTTTCTTGTTTCTGTGTTGTGCCTTGCTGTGATGTAGACCTACCTTTAGGAGGAAGAAATTGGAAATGGCGTTGAAGAGCTTTTTACTCCTTCACTGCACACACTTTAGAAATTAAATTTCTAATTTGTCCCCTGCAAGCAGCTACTGAGCTTAGTGGTCATCTGTTAGGATTCTTCTGTGATAACTCATTTCCCATTTTCTCCACAGCTGAGTGGTAAAATAATTTAACTTGAATGATTATTGTTATTATGAAAATGCTACTTTATTCTCGAGTTAAATCCAAATACCTCGTTTCCAACGCTTCATTACAGCTGATAAGCTCACTATTGATTGTAGCAGAGATGGAATCATGGAATCACTTGGGCTGGAAAAGACTCTTAAGATCATCAAGTCCATTGGCTCCTATATTGTGAGAGGAAAGCTGAGTAAAGTGGAAGCCAAAATCCTTCTTCACATTCTGCTGTTTTAGATAATGTTTTTTAACCTTCAGCCATGTTCCACTGAGGTTTAATCTCTCATACTGTTGGGAGTTAAAACCTGAGTTTCAGGCTGAAATAAAAAAGAGGAGTTCCATGTTTCGAGGCTATAGTTTAGTAATGTGCCCAACAATGGCAGATAATAAATTCTTTCTTATTTTTTGGTGTTTTAAATAGTACAACAAAATTGCATTTTAAGAATTAGATAAATGCTAATAAGCTCCATTTTGTTTCATATTCCCAATTAGGAATTAGAGATTTTTCCCCCTGCTTATCAGAACGAATTCTATCAATGACATTGAAAATGATTATTTTAATACTTCTTGTCAGCACAGTATTGTAATGACTGTGTACTGCCCCAGGATGCCTTTTTAATGGTTTTAGCCTTCTTGAATTAACTTGATGTACCATTAATGCATGAGAATTGCTTTTATTTCTGTTCACGGTGTATTCACAGCCACACATCTTGCCCTGCTTTATGTTCAGATTTTCCCTGACCCATTTTGCTGTGGGCCATGCGAGTCTCTGACACCACAAAGAAGCAAATGTTCAAATATTTAGAGGATAAAATTTTGCTATCTCAGGGTGTGAGACAAAAGGATTTTGAGTCTAACTTGGGTTCAGAGTTGAATCTGTAGCTTAGCAATTCAACCAAGGGGGTTTTACCTCATCTAGATGGCTGTAACACCCAGATTTTGATCTAATATTGCCCAAAATAACAACAACCCTGTGAGTATTCAGGTAGAAGTTGAAGGTATGTGGTGTCAGAGGCCACTGCTGCCTCACAATTTGCACTTTGCTCTGGTGCTGGCAGTATTTTTGCATGCTTTATTTGCAAATTAACTACAGTCTTTTATTACAGTCCACTCTATGCAAAAAATCTACCAGGAGTATTTTATTTCCAGATCCAAATAGTATTTCCCACGTGGTGTTGAACAAAGGTGTCTTAAAAGGAGAACTTCAAGGCACCATTTCTCTGTTAAGGGATGGGAGATGACAAATTAATCCTTCTGCAGTGACATCGAGGGGAAGGGCTGTCACTTGCCATCAGCATTATCAAGTCAGCTTTTATAGATGTGTTTTCATTAGGAAATGTTAATCAGCCTAATGGGAAGTAAATAAAAAGGAAATAAATGGGTCCCAACCCGACAGCTGTTTTGGGAAGATCAACGTTCACTTTGGCACTGAGGGATTCTCTGCTTGGGGAGCTGGGCTGGTGGGGACCCAGTGCAGGGCAGGATGAGGCAGTGGTTCCTTTGGCTTGGGAATTGCTTGGATTTCCTTGGAATTCCTTGAGTTTCCTTGGAATTCTTTGGGTTTCCTTGGAATTCCTTGGGTTTCCTTGGATTTCCTTGGAATTCCTTGGGTTTCCTTGGAATTCCTTGGGTTTCCTTGGAATTCCTTGGAATTCCTTGGGTTTCCTTGGGTTTCCTTGGGTTTCCTTGGGTTTCCTTGGAGTTGGGACTGAGGCCTCTGGTAACGTGGCACCTGCAGTGATGAGCTTCAGCATGGTCACACATGGCCTGGGTCAGCCTGCTGACTCTTCCATGCTTCAAAACCGCTGGGAAATCGATGTTTTGGCTGCTTGGATATTTATATCTTCCTGGTTTGTTCGTTTCGGGTTTTTCTAATGAGAAAGTGACATGAGGGCGTCAGTTTCTTTTCTTCGGTATCATGGCTTAGCCTGCAGCAACAAACCCTCAAGCCGCGTTCGTTTTAATGCACCGTTCATTTTTGCAGTCCTTTCAGTTTTAAGTTCGTTTTAAGGCGTTTGTTTTAACCTAAAATTAATTTTATGAATCCACGTTTTGATTTTATTAATCTCCGGGAAGAACGGAGCGCGGCGGGAGCGGCCGCCAGGGGGCGCCGGAGCCGCGGCGTGAGGGGCCCGTGAGGGGCCCGTGATGGCGGCGGCGCCGCCGAGCCCCGCCGGCCTTTGTGCCTCCGCTTCGGGACATTCTAACGCTCCGGCCGCCAAAGTCGGCTGGAAAAAAAATATTTTAACGCAAAAAATCTGGTTACCCTCGTCTTGTTAGGTGTTTCTGTTTGTGTTTTATTCTGAACTTGCTTCAGCTTCACCCTTGCTCATGCTTTGCCTTTACACTTAACTTTATCCTCCCTGCCTGCCTGTAACTCTTACACGCTGTTAATAAATGAGGAGATTTCTTTTGGAAACAAGCATTTCACTCCACCTGTAACTCTTACATGCCGTTAATAAATGAAGAGATTTCTTTTGGAAACAAGCATTTCACTCCACCGTTCTTTGGGGTTTTTTTTGTGGCTGTTTTTGTTTGCAGAGACGTTTCTTCAGGTTTCCAGGTAATCCCTCAGCCCCATTCCCGCAGATGACAAGTTCTGGTGCCATAAATCAGACTGCACATTGCTGTAGGAAGGCCCAGTGTGAACTAGCAGGGTATTAACCAATATCCAGATATTAACCAATATCCAGATATTAACCAATATCCAAAATTTATATAACACAGACTTGAAACTGCTCGATTTGCACAGGCTGTGCAAATCGAGCAGTGCCTGGTGAGACAGGTGGGAAGAAGCCTTCATCCTGGGGAGCAGGTTGGCATCAGTAGGATTGGGCTGGAAAATGGATCCAAATCCTTGGATTTATATTTTCTGAGTGATTACCAAATTTCACACTTTACACATTACTGTTCAAAATTCTTTTTCTGTTGTCCCTGAGAGCTTTGGGGGTCTCTGTGCAGCTCCCCTCGTGCTTGGTGCTGTCCACTGTTGCTGCCATGCTGTTTGGTGGACACAGACTTCACCTTTTTTGCCAGTTTTTGGGTGAAAATTGCAGCAATTTTGCAGGCTTTGGGGACTCTGAGACTGGCACTGCTCTGTCAGGTTTTTCAACACCTCACCTGGATCCACAAATGTGTGAAGGAAAGAAAAGAGATCTTCCAGTGACTTGTCTGCATCCATTTTCTCATGCTTGGAATCAAATAATGGGATGAGGAGCTGTAGTCCAGGGTATGGAATTTAAAAAGTGCTACAGTGAGCACAGAGGAACTGAATGATGTAATGCCAGTAAAAGTTCCAGGGAGGTTTTGATTTTAGCTCTGATGTGTCATTCAGCAGGTGACTCGTAGAAAACCATAAATGTCTTGCAGAACTTTTTATGTGGCTTTTAATTTTATACTGGTTATTTCATGGCACTTCCTTTAAGTCTTAATTTGAAATGTATGCAATAAGTCAGCTTACTCAAAACCTAGAGCAGAGCTGCTGGTTCTGTGCAATAGGTGACAGCTGTTAGATTTTTTGGAGAGCATAATAAATGCAAGACCTAGTTGAACATTGATGAATTCTTCATTAAATGGCAGCAAGAATGTTGATCAGCATCTCTTCAAAATGCAGAAGAATTCATGTTTTCAGTAGTGGAGATTCAGAATTAGTCCAGTAAAGTGATAATCTGTAATGCAAAATCTAATTAAAATCTTGGGGCATGAAACAAGGTGGTTGTTTTTGGGTAAATTGCCTTTTTTTTTTAAATTTTGCAGTGGAGTTGAGAGTAAGAGGCAGAATCAGTGTGTTTTATGGTTTGTGTTGTGCTTGGCAGATAAAGTGTTACAAACACATTTGTGGAGTGTCTGGCAAGCAAGTAGGAATTGTTTCCCCTTAGAAGGGAAAAATTCTGGAAGAAGGAGGGAGTTTGAAAATTCCTTATTTTTCAAACCCCTGCTTTTCTCAGGAAAGGCAGAGCAGAAATAAGCCATAAATAAATGTTGTCAGGCCGCAGTTCCTGGCGGAGCTGAAAGCAGCAGTGACAATTCCTGCCATTCTTTTTGAGCCAAGCGAGCTGAACAGCAAACTGACAGCACAGCAGAGCTGCTGGCAGGGCTCAGTCACGGGCTGTGTGCAGAGGGGAGGCTTTAAAAACAAATAAAATGAAATACTGCTTGGTGCTACCTGTTAGAGTGAGGATGCTTTGGCTGCTGCAGGGGAAGTGACCACAAGGTTAGGTGAGGGCCAGGAAGGGCTTCAGCAGAGCGTGACCTCCTCTAAGTGCCAGTTTATATTTGCTTTATCACAGCCAGAACCTTTTTGTTCCTCCGTCTGCTTTATTTCTGAGTGTTCTGTGTAAACTGTGCCTCATTTGCTGCGTTTTGGGGGATGCTCTGCCTTGCCCAGCGTATCTTTGCCTCTCTTCCTATTGCTGTGCTCTTTGTTACACTTCTGTGATTGTGGTTTGATCATTTAATCTGACATTTTCTTCTTCATTTTTTTTTTTATTGACAAACCTTAAAACCCATACACCTCATCTGCCACTTTGTTTCCTACAGCAAGCCTTCACACACAGAGGGCAACATGAAATATCTAAAGCTTGATTTTCCAATTTGTTTTTTAGTTATCTTCAATATGTCTTCCTTGGCCAGTGGTTTTAACTGTCCTTTGTGGATTTCTCTTTAAATTTGCTCGCAAAAAAAAAAAAAAAATTACGCTGGCTTAATATTGATGAATGGGAGATTAAGAGCTAACCCACGAGATGTGTTGTCTGAAGACAGAAAGGGAAGGCAGAATGCCCTTTCTGTAACTTCATTCTGTTCTCCATGTGTTTAGCAGCATTTATTAAAGAGAAGATCCCGCTTTGCCCCCTTACAATAAAGAGATGCTTTTGTCTGAGCTATCAAACGTTTAAAACTGGTGTAATAAACATAATCCTTTTGTAACCTCCTCTGTTGTGTAACAAACACATTTTAAACATCAAAGTTGATTATTAGCATAGCTGTTCCTCCAAAGCCACTTCCGAGCCGCATTGCAAATCGCTGCCTTTCAGCTAATCCGTATGCATATGCAAATCCCATTGAGCTGTTTGCTCGGCCGGGATTAGCAGCGTGTGTTCGGCCTTTAAAAGCCTCCCTGGATGCGGGGGGTGGAGAGTGGAGCAGGGCACAGTGCTGGCATTCCCCTCGGAATTCCTGCACCAGCAAACTTCCAGCGCTGCTGCTGCTGCTGCCGAGCTTCGGAGATCCGTGTTTCCTTCTCTGTAGAGTACAGAATCTTTAATTGTGCATCATGAACTCGGAAATTGAGGGTTAGGTCTGATGAGGTGGTGCTGCACAAGGCAACTTGTGCCCACCAAAGCTGGAGCTTCTGCCTCTCCCTCTAGAAGAAAAGCATTTGCACTGATGGTGTTGTGTGATTTTGGTCGAATGTCAGTGCAACTTTATCTGTAAACTCCTCCTTTCACTTCAGTTTCTGTTCATGGAAGGTTTTAAACATCGAGACTCCTGTTCTCTGCATCCTTCCTTTTTACTCTTCCTTCTCTTGTACTCTTTACTCTTCCTTTCCTCTTTCCTGGAGTTCTGTGTGAGCCAGACACAGCAAGGTCAGGTCATGCCTGCTGCAGGATCTGGTCAATACTTTGTGGAAAAGAGAGAATCCAGCACAACATCATTTTGTACAAGTCAAGAGATGAATCTGGAGCACACAGAGCTGGTTTTGAACAGCCTCTCTCTGTAGATTTTTGGTTATTTCTTTAGCTTGGTCTCTGCAGGGGTACCAGTCTGGGATCCCTGTGGACTTGTTCCTGCATTTTGGTTAGGAAGGAAGCTCAGTTCAGGAAGGAAAATTAATTGGCAGATGGATGGGACTGTATGGACTGCCTCAGTTATGAAAATGATCCCAAATATTAAATGTGAACACAGGGGCTCAACATGTTTTATTAAAGAGTCAGGAAACTGGGGGACTCTTCTTGATGTGGCACTTGGAGATGGGGTTAGTAGTGGCCTTGGCAGTGCTGGGGTAATGCTTGGACTTGATTTTGGAGAGCTTTTCCAGCCTGAAGGGTCCTGTGATTCCTGTGATCCCTGACAGTCTCTGCATGTGACTTCATTATTTCCTGCAACTTTCAAAACTTCAAATTAAATTTTTGAATAAATTCCAACTCTGATAAAAAGCATTTTTTGGAACATATTTGTCATCTATGACAAGTCCATTCCCTCAACAACCTCTGTGGAGGGCTGCCTTATCACCTTTAGTTCAAGAATTATTATAAAGCTGGTACATGACTAAAAATTGCATAGTTTTGTTAATAAATGTGTGAATGTTTGTTCCTTTTAGTTTCAGCACAAGATTAGTTCTGCACTGCCTCAACTTTGAAAAGGCTGATGGTGGCTTTCAGAGCCCCAGAACCAATTTTAAATTAAGGCAGAGGTTTGTTTTTCTTCAAGCTCTATCTGCATTTAATGAAAGAACGTTATCGGCAGATGCTGAAGAAATATTTTTTTCCATAGAAAATTGGATTTGGGGCATAAAACTTGTTAATGTTAATAAAGACAGGTCATTACTGGTCTCAAGTCAGATATGCAAACTGCAGGAGATGGAGTGCTGCTGGTGGCACTTCTGCTGCTGCTCCTTGGGTGTGAAAAAAGCCCTGGTGAGGAGTAAATCAGCCGGAGTTGAGTGCACACACAATCGCCTCACTCCCATCATTTATGCCCTCCCTGATGCCTGATGCACTCACTTGTGTCTTAGGCCTGGTAATTTACAGTCTCCCAGAAAGGTATGTTTAGATTTAAGCTGTGCAATAGTGTAACTAATGAGAAATTGAGGGGAATTTATAGCACTTGGTGATTGATTGGCCAAGTACCTCGACATTAATTGAAATCTGAGGACTCCCAGCTGTCTTTCAGTTAAAAAAAAAAATTAAATGGGGGAAAAAAAAAAGTGGTTTTGGAATAGTGAAACTATTGCTTTGTAGCATTTATGGAGAATGTGGCTGGGGTGAAAAGGTGGGATTCCCTAAAGAATGGAAGGGCTGTGGCTGATCTGCACCCCGGCAGTATCACTCAGCTTTTAACAATCCCACTGTGACTTCAGTTGTCTTTCCCTGGGAGTTTGGCCCCAGTTCCATCTGGGAACTCGGCTGTGGAGTCAGCACTTTGTGCTGCTGTCTGTGCCCTGTTCAGAGAGGCACTCAGGCCTAACTGTTGTGTGACAAATTATCAGGATAAATAGGTGATGTTAATCTCTGGCTTAATAACGCCGCTGTTTAACCAGAGCACACAGCTCTCTCCTCTGCTGTCATCCTCTAAATGCACCATTCTTGCTGGAGCTTAGTCTTGTGAAAATGTCTAAATTTTCCCATTAAGTGCTTAAAAAGTAATAAAACTAAAGCCATTAGCCTTCACTCGTCAGATCTGTATCAAGAGAAATATTCTTGGGCACCATAAATCTGATCAAGTGTTCGACATTTATATCATTCGACTTCATTCTCTGGAAATGGACCTTTGAAGGTAAATTGCATTAAGTAGGGCAGTTTAAATTTTTAATACAATCTTATTGTAACTGTTAGCAAATGATTAAAGTGCAAAGGGGGGGCTTATGTGTTTTGGGAGATTTATGTGAAATGCTCCATGATGCTTCTGCTCTGGCTTTTGTGACAGCTGGATGTGCATAAACCCCCACACCCAGAGGATTTTTAGCTTGTAGTGGTGGAGGAGCTGACTTCCTGTGTGCTGCTGGATTTCTGGAGGGTGTTTTGGGAACAGGATTTATTCCACCTGCACTCTGGTGTTGGTAACACAAAGCTTAACTCTTTTTCCAGCAGGCCTCTGTGTGCCTGAGAGGTGGATTGTGATGGCTCAGTGGGCAACGAGCTCATGGGCTGAGGTGGTTTATTTAATCTTATTGAGGTGCTTGGTGGTTTGTTTAGAGGCAGGTTTTTGTTTGAAGTACAAGAACATTCTGTGGCTTGAGTTTGGTGAACAGCACAGATAAGTTGTGCTTCAGAAGCAGTGATGTGTTTATGCACC
This sequence comes from Serinus canaria, assembly GCF_022539315.1. Taxonomy (NCBI): domain Eukaryota; kingdom Metazoa; phylum Chordata; class Aves; order Passeriformes; family Fringillidae; genus Serinus; species Serinus canaria. The sequence goes on along the minus strand of NW_026108147.1, from coordinate 3,774,296 downwards.
TTTTTTTTGGTGTTGCTGTAGTAAACCTGATTGCTCTTTTCTGAGGAGAATACTCACATCTTGAGGAATAATATCTCTGAATATTTAATGTGAAAAAAGTGATATTTGTTCAAAGTGTTAGGTGACTGTAACTTTTTTCTTGGATACCCCAGCAATCATGGCCCTTGTTTTGGAAGCAGCTGTGCCCTGTCTGGATGTAGCTGTGTGATCTCATGGTGTGCTTACACCCCTGACTTCAGACTTTGGGTTGCTAGGTGACAATTTTGTGTCATTTTGGCAGTTGAAAAAAGAAAACCATTGATTATTCTCATTTTTTGGAGAGCTTTTTCTCTAAGTTGAGTTAATAAAACTGCCTGGATGAGGCATGAGTTAAGTTGAATTTGATTTAGTAAATGTGATTAGTTAATTTCTTTCTAAAGGGTTGATTCCATCTGAGGTGCACTCCCACAACCAGCAGCTCTCTGTCACTGTGTGTCCTGCTCTGTGCTCTGTTAGTGAGCTCATTGGGTGTGCATGGCTCTTTGAAAGCAGAAATGTTCTCTGTGAAAGCAGTCTTTGGTGGTGTGTGCCCCAAAGTGGGCTCCTAATAAAGCTGCTTCAAAATGGGAGTAGGAAATGACTCACTAAGGTGGTAAAATCCTGAAGCATCATGTAATTTTCTGTTGCTTGAATTTATGTTTTGATATGATTAAAAAGCAATTTTATGTTTTGATACAGAATTAAATACACACAATGATGTTATCCTTAAGAATGTTATTCTTAAAGGTTCATTAACAACTCAGTTGTTTCCTTTATGGACATTTTACAAAACACATCCATTTGACAACATTTTCTTTGAGCCTTTTCAGTTGGACTTTTTTTTTTTCTTGTTTCAACATTTTTTTATCTTTGCATTTAAACTCACAACTCTTTGTGGGATAGAACAGGGCTTATGACTTTATTCTGCCCTCATGGAAAGGTCAGCAGAGCTCCAGGAGGTGCTGGTGAGGTGAATCCATGTGCAGGAGACTTTACCTGTGTGTCTGGCACAAAGTTCCCCTTAAATCCTCGAGTCATGTGCTTCTTCTTGCAGCACACCTTCAAGCAGTGAGGAAAAAACAGGTTTATTTTTTAAATTGTTTCAGATGCCAGATTGTTTCCAGTGGATTTATTGGCATATTTGCTTACCTAGGCTTGGAAGGCAGTGATTTGCATGGAAGTTGGGGATAAGTGATGTGCAGTGTTAATTAGAGTTACCTGTGGAGGAAAAAATATGTGTTGGCATTGATGAAAGATATTTAATACTGAGCCTGATTTACTGCTGTATTTTCATATCTTGTAAGACAAGGTTTAAGAAGCAAAGATTTGTTAACCAAGCACTTTGTCCTGTAAAACTTCCTAATGCTTTTGGGGCCTTGCACTACAGATTTATATCTTTTTGGTCAATTTGACTGTTCTTTTTTGGTCATTGAGGTTTCTCCCAGCAAGTCCCACCACAGGCTGTCAGAGCATGGAGGAGGTTTGTGCTCAGTGCAGAGCAGGAGCTCCTTTCCCTGGTGTGACTTCACAGTGGCTCCACTTCTTCAGGCCAAAGTGACTTCAGCCATCTCTGGCTGCACATGGCCAGGAATTAGCTGGATAAATTGCCATTTCCAAACCCCAGCTGTAGAATTGTGCAGCACTCATTTCTCTGTTACACCTGACACGTGGGATGCCAAGCTCTCCTTTTAAACAGGAGAACATAAAGGTTGTTTAGCCTAGAAATTGATTGAATTTAAAATAACAGGCACAATGGCCTTAATAGTGGCTACTTACATTAATGTTTCCCATTTGGAAGCATTTGTGGTTAAGGCTTGCTCTGGTAGTTATTACTGCCTCTCCTGCAATATGTAATTGTGGAATAAATTTACTTTTATTGAACCCTTACTTATCCTGTAAACATGGAATATTAAGCTAAAAGGCAGCTGCTGTAAAAGTGTAAGCTGCTATATATCTTAACATCTTCCACTTGTGCTTTTTAAGGTAAAAGCAAATACTTGCTCACACAAAAATCCCAATTTTGCATTGTTTTCCCCCAAGTAGTTAAAACAGGTATTTATTTAAACAAGTGTTTATCCCTGCTGATGTTTTTCACTCAGCTGTCAGCATTCCAGCTTCAACTGAAGGCCATTTTCTGTCTGTCCATTGGTGAAGGAAAATTTCCTGCATTCCCATCTTTTGCACAAGTGGCAGGTTTTAACTGAACCTGCTGTTTACTCCTTCTTGGACGTGCAGAGGAGATGGATGGTCTCACACAGGTTTTTATGAGAAACCAGTTTTGATTTAAATTAGTGGCAATTGGAGAAGAGTGTTTGCATCTCCTAAAACATGCAGCACCCCTGTACTGTGATCACCAAGAAGAGAAATGGCACCAGGTGTTATGGGTCTTGTATGCCTGGAGTCTTCCCTTTTAATATTCCAAGCTTTCCTTGGTTGAGCAATTTAAATGTATTAAAAAGAGCCCGGGAAGAGCTGTATTCCCTGCCTTTTGGGAATGAAAAGTGATCAGGCTGCTGGTACCTTTGGGTGTTTTCCAGGATCCATCTTAGGAGCAGGGAGAGGTCTGGTCTCAGCCTAGATGAGGTTTCCCTCAGCTCATCTCTGGGCTGCTGCAGAGTGTTCTCAGTTTTCCGAGATGTGGGGCTGGAGCAGACTCTCACCTTGTGCCTTGAACTCCTCCTAGGGAGGAGGGATTTCCCCCTGAGGTCTCTGCCTTTCTCACCCTTGTCCTTGCATGCAGCTGTGCTGATGAGGATGCCTCAGGTTTGAGCTTTTCTATTTTTCACATTCTGTGTGGGTCTGAGCTTCCTGTTAGGGGATGGTGAGCTCTCCTCACAGAGCAGGGAGACAAAACAATTCCTGCTCTAGCTGGGGACCAAGGACAAATGATCCAAATCTCAGCCCAAGAGCACAAACACCATGGGCTGGAGAGAGAAAAACAAGCAGGGTGGGACTGGCTGGGCTAAAGCTGGGATGGGACAATGAACTGCAAGGTGCAAATGGAGCAGAACTTATAAAAGTGTGAGACTGTGACTGGTCATCCATTTTGTGACCATTTTGGTTCATCTTGGTTCAAGAGCCTGGCTGGGCTCTTGTGCTGCCCAGGGTGGATCCATTGAGGAAATTCTTTTAATAAATCCCTACTTTATTCTTTAACTGTGTCCAGTCTCTCTTCTAGGTCAGCCTTCACAAGGCATCAAGGTCCAGGAGGAGCTGACGTGTGAGCAGCCCTTTGAACCAGGGCAGCCCCTCTGGCACCAGCATTCCCAAAGGGAATGAGCACCCAAACAGAGCACCAAGAGGAGGCAGAGTTCCTAATGGAGGCACTGCCCTGCTCCTCAATCCCAGGGAATTCAGTCCTCTGTTCCTCATCCCTGAGAGAATTCAGTCCTCTGCTCCTCATCCCCAAGGGAATTCAGTCCTCTGCTCCTCAGCCCCGAGGGAATTCAGTCCTCTGCTCCTCATCCCCAAGGGAATTCAGTCCTCTGCTCCTCATCCCTGAGGGAATTCAGTCCTCTGCTCCTCATCCCTGAGGGAATTCAGTCCTCTGCTCCTCATCCCTAAGGGAATTCAGTCCTCTGCTCCTCATCCCTGAGGAAATTCAGTCCCCTGCTCCTCGTTCCCGAGTGCAGAGCCAGGAGGGTTTTGCTTGGGGAAATGAGTTGTGTTCACTTGTATCCATTAGAAAATCCATGGGATCACAGAGTTGGATGTGCAGCTCCAAGCTCTCCAGCTCAGGGCTCCCTGAAAACCACGTGGGCAGGCAGGGAGCAGGAGATGCTGAGGAATGAGTGGGTTTTGACTAACAAAAAGCAGCGTTGGAGATGGAAGTGGCAGGGGGTGGGAAGGTTAATTTTGTTGTGGTGCGCTAGGTCAGGCATGGAAGGAGAGGCATTCAAGCCAAGAGCTTTCCCTCCCAACTCGGAGTGGGAATTTCACATGCTTTTAATTATCAATGCCTTCAAGCAGAATACAGCTCCCAGTCATTCTGGCTCGTGGAATTAAATGTAAATGTATAAAAAATAAGTGTCAGTCCCCCTCCAAGGCCAAATATTTGCTAAATATCAGTTCTCCTTGTTTACAACTCTAAGTATCCATGGCATGTCCCTGTTTATTTGCAGAAGAATTCTTGACTTTGCACATAAATTTTGTTTAGCTTTTCATACTACTGATGTATTACAATAAAACCTGTCCCAAACTGATAGATTGAGTATATAAAACCACAGACAATTCAACTGATTTTTAAAAAGAGTTGAAATGCTTCTCACCCTCTGGATTATTTTTGATACCTGCCATAGATTAAGTTGGTATTCATCTGTTTTAGAAATATTTTTTAGAGAGTATTAAATTCATATATTGTGTTCAGAAGCAGCTTGGGACAAAAATATTTCTGCTTTCTTGAATTTTTTATTCTCTTTATAGAACATCATTGTTCTGATGGAGTGAGGAGCTAAGAAATTTGGGGTGAAGAATGGTCTGTTTAAACCCCACCTGTGTCCAGTTTGGGGCCCCCAGCATAATTATGTGGAATTGCTGGAGTGAGTCCAGAGGGATGCTCCAAGGGCTGGGGCCCCTCTGCTCTTCTGCTCTGGAGCCAGGCTGGCAGAGCTGGGGGTGCTCACCTGGAGAGGAGAAGCTCCAGGGAGAGCTCAGAGCCCCCTTCCAGGGCCTGAAGGGGCTCCAGGAGAGCTGGAGAGGGACTGGGGACAAGGATGGAGGGACAGGACACAGGGAATGGCTCCCACTGCCACAGGCAGGGATGGATGGGATACTGGGAATGAGGAATTTGTCCCATGAGGAATTTGTTGGCAGGCCCTGGCACTGCCCAGGGGAGCTGTGGCTGCCCCTGGATCCCTGGCAGTGCCCAAGGCCAGGTTGGACAGGGCTTGGAGCACCCTGGTGCCTTGCTCGTGTGTTTGAGTCACTGAGTTCAGCCTGTCCTGGGCTTCTTCCCCTGTTCCTTCCCCTTCCTTGCCAGACTGTGCTGTGTGTGTCAGTGCTACCAACAGCCCTGTACCCACATTGCAGGGAAGAGGTAAATATATTCCTTGGCTGCTTATCTCTCCCATCTGAGAGCAGGAGCTTTTGCAGATGAGGTAGTTTTCATTCATGTATGGTTTTTGTTCAGTTTTGGTCTTAATTTAGTTCTGTACCACATAGGATGAAGACAAATCCATGTGCAAATGTTAAAATCTGACCTTTGGTTTGCTCTCTTCACTCACTAATGTGTTTTAAAATATTTTAATATATAGCTTCCCAGGCCCCAGATCAATAACCCAATGGGTCTGAAATGACAGAGTGCTACGATATTCCCCTTTAATTTAAACATGATTAGCTGATGAAGGTTATGATCAATATGCTAGGGGAAGATAAATTAATTGATATCATCCTTTCAGGATGATAAGAGGCCTATTGGAGGTGGGATGTAACTAATGAAGCTGCTTCTTCATATATATGAGCCATTCTTTATACAATGTATTCTCACTAAATCATGGTTATGCCATCATTCATTTACATGAAAAACATAAGCCACAGACCAGTTTGTTATTAAAATTGCATTCATTTGAGAAGAAACTATTCTTACACTGTCCCTGCCTGTGCTGTAATGTAGTGAGGGAAAATAATCTTGGAATTTACATAATTGTCTTTGTGTGTTTGCTGAAGGAGACAGACTGGGTTCTGTTGGCTTAATCCCAAGGAGTTTCTGGGGGACTTCTTAAGGAGAGGCCAGTAAATGTCACTGGTTTTGGTGGAGGTGCTGCAAGTGACTGCAGACTCCTTGGCACAAGTTTTGGGAAGTGCTTCCCTTCATGAAGAAAACTGCCTGCAAGGAAGCTAAATTTAGTCAGTGGCATTTTTGATTGGCCACTACACAAGAACCTGTTACCAAAGACTGAAATTTTGATTAGTTTTTAATTTGTGACTCAAAAGGTAGCAAGAAGTTTTATTTTTATGTATTTATGACATAAAAAGAGCTCTTTGCAAAGGCTTTAGCTGAATTAGCAGCATGAGCTCAAGCTGCAGTGTGTGATGAGGTGAATTTCTGAAATAGTTTGACTTGTTTAAATTGAAAGATTGTAGGAGAGGTTTGGAAGTTGCTGCATTCCACATCAGTTCTGTTTGATCTTTTTTATTATGGGTCTGCCAAGCTGTGTATAGAGATGTTAATGGCTCTGATCCCTGTATCCATTTGATAAATGCTGCTTTTCCTTCCATGCTGAAGAGAATGTCTTAATAAACTTAAAAAAAAAAAAAAAAAGGCATTTTTCCAGCTGTGCTGCTGCTGTGAAGGAATAAAAGCTAAAATTAGAAATAATGATACAGCTTCTGTCCATAAAGAATTTCACTGGGATTTGTGATATCACCAATCCAGGTATTTATTTGCTGTCATGAACCCTTTATCAGTTCTAATATTCCAGTTCTCTTTGGTTTGGGTTCCACAGTGGATTGCCCTGATACAATGGCTGATAAAAAAAAGGGAAATCCATTTTATTCCTTAGCAGCAGAAACCAGGTATCTCCTGTCTGCCAGGAGAGTATCCCAAGGAAGAATGGGAAATGTTTGCTACCATGAGCTTTTATGAAAAACATAAACCTCAGATGAGTCTCTCTCATCTGAGACTGATGAGCTTTGGTACTGTGGGGTCATAAACACAGAGAGGACTTGGGACAGAATTCCTGCTGTTGTTTTTTTGTTATTTTTTCCCCGATTCCTCTGTGCTCACCTGGTGGAATGAGACTTCTGGAGTCACATTTTCCATGTGGAGAGCCCAGCTGGAGTCTCCCGTAGAGCACTGTGGAAAACCAGCACCCTTCCCCTTCCCTGTCACCCATCAATTTTTGGAGCAGGTTTTGGTGGTGTCCCCCAGTTTGTGTGTTGCTCACTGTGTGTTCTCCCACACTGTGTGCCCTGCCTGACCTGCCTGGCTGTTTTGTTTCCCCTCAGTTGCCCAGAAGATCGTTTCTACCAAGAAGAAGCAGCAGCTCTCAATCGGACCCTGCAAATCTCTGCCCAACTCTCCGAGCCACTCCTCCGTGTGTTCTGCCCAGGTGTCTGCCGTACATATCAGCCAGGTACAGACAAAATCAATGCTTGGGAAAGGAGCTGAAAAGCTGCTTTTCATCTCTGATGTGTTTCCTGCCATTTCAAGGGCTCTCCTTGCTGCTGGAGAGGTAGTTGCCATTTTATTAATGCTGCCAGTGCTCTGTCGTTTTGAAGTGATATTTGAATTTTTTTTTAAGATTGGCTTGAGTTCAAGAAACAAAGTGGCAAAGCAGAATAATTTGGCTTTAAAGCCTGCTTAGATAGATAAGCCTGCTTTGATCATTCTCATTGATACCCAGCAGCCTGCAGGTCTGGGTAGGCCGACCATTACAGCTGCAGGATTTGCTGTGGTTCAACATCCCCTTGCTGTGTTTTTGGTGGTTACTCTCACTCAGCTGTGCTGAGCTGGTATATCCCAGTGGTTGGAATGCTGGAATTTTACACTTGATGGTGTTTTGAGAAACATGTGGTTAATACCAACGTTTTCTGACTTGCACAACTTTTACCCAGGTGTATTGCATGCTCCCCTGTGTTTCCCTGACAATGCCCTTCCTCAGTGTCTTTGTTTTCTAGTGTCAACTGATCATCTCTGGGCTTGTCCCCAGCTGGGATGGATATAAACTGATGGACATAAACTATGTCACATACCCACAGCCATTCTGGTGTGGGTTTCAGTCTAAACTCAGTAGTCCACAGGTTATTTTGCAGTCCTGAGCCACCCACCTGAGGATTTGTTTTGGCTGTGGACCTTTATCCCACACAGTGCCTGCTTTGTGGCAGAAGGGAGTAACTTCTCCCACTGGGTTATAACCCTAAAGATGCAGGTGCCAGTTTAATCTTCAGAGTTCTCTGCTGTCACTTACTGAGTCCTGATACGACCTCAGGCTGTGACTGTGGCTTTTGCTGATGAGCCCAAGGAGAATGCTGGAGTTCAGACCCCCCTTTCTGAAGCAGGTGCTGAGTGAGGTGTGTTGTTCCTCCCAAGAGCCCTGGCACCTTATGGTGAAGAACAAGTTCTCACATGGGAGAGGTTCTCCCCTTCCAGCTTTCCTCTGCCAGTCTGTCTCTGACCAGTTCATGGCCACAGGCCCTTGGAACTTGCCCTCTCTGGGGCATTTTTTGTTAAAGAAGCTTTTTTTGATGAAGGACATCAGATATCTGGGGATTCACTGGTTTCCTACCCAAGTCTAGGTTGAAGGTCAACAGCAAACACCAATTTCTAGACCAGTGCCATCACCTATGCAGCAAACTTCTTGCCAGTGATAAGAACTGTTTGGGAAAATCAAGGCAAGGCAGCTTTTGTGATAAGGCTCCCTAGATTCTGTTTCAACAAAAGTGAAATAATGTTCTTTACTGCCTTTGCCAGGTGTCATAATTACCTGAAGGGGCAATTGCATCACCAGTCAAAGATGTCTCTCTTCTGAGACTGATGTCATGCCTAAAAGTAGAGGCCAGAAATCTGTTTCATGTCGTCTCTCCTTTGTGCTACACTTAAAGGCAGTGTGACCTTGTTTAAGGGAAGGAAGCTGAATCCTTATCCCAGACTTAAAAGAACTTTGCAACTGCAATTCCAAGTTTAAGATGATCTGGGGCAAGATTTGCCATCTCTGATCTTGGCTGGAAGACTGGCTGGTGTCCTGCCCTTTGGAACATCTCTCTTGGCGTAATGATGTTCCTCTGAAGATTTCCTTCATGAATCAAACCCGTTAGTGGTGCAGTGCCCTGCCACTTGCATTCTCCACAGGAGCAGAGGCCTTCAGAGGCAGTGCTTGCACACAGCACTTCAGCTAAAGTCCAATATTGTTCCATCTCTGGTTGGATCAGCCCGGGGATTGAACTCCTGCAAACTCTCCAGATGACTCTGCAGTCAAAAGCTTAGGCTTTAGAGAGAGGAAGAAAAAGAGGTATTGAGTGTCACCTTACCCAGAGGAGTCCTTAGCATACCTTGGGGGGAGTTGTAAGGCTCAGCACCATCCAGGGCTTCTGTGGTTCCAGTCTGCCACATTGGACAGGGCTTGGAGCAGTCTGGTCTGGTGGAAAGTGTCCCTGCCCATGGCAGAGTGTTGGAATGAGATCAGCCTTGATGTCCCTCCCAATCCAAACCACTCTGGGATTCTGTGACAGACTTGTCTGTGTGTGGGGGTGCTTCTCCATCTGCATGTGCAGGACTCTCAGGTGGTGCCTGCCTCAGTAAGATCCCTTCCAGAAAATGCTCTCAGGAGTAGCTGTTGTTATGTGTTTCCAGAGGCCAGTCCCACAGTAAGATGCTTCCTATTCCAAAGGCAAAATCCACTTTTCTTTGTAGTAGATGCTGCTTAATTCTCCTTCTGACTTAGTTTTTAGTGTCTATGTCAGTCAAGGGCAAGGTTTTCCTTGAAAACCTTTTTAAGTACCTCAGGTACCTCTGTTGGCTTTCAGGGCAGCACAGAACATATGGAAAGAATTTTATTCTCAAATCCAAGGATTATCATTCATGAGGATGATGGACAGAGCTGCTGTATTCTCTGTCAACAAGAGGGATGGTGCAACATCACTTTCATTCTGTCTGCTGCATTCAGGTGTTCCAGTCACAGCCCACTGTCTGGCTTTCTGGAACACTTTGAGAGGCAGACTGAGCTGTTTAGAGGAGAAGTGTTGTGCAGTGGATTGGGGGCCTCTTATTGACCACAGGGCATCTTGGAATAAGTCTTTAATTTACTTTTTACAAGTACAGACCACTCACTTCTGTATCTCTGTGCTCTGCATGTCTATCCCACTCTTCATTCCCACGTTTCCCTGGGCCTTGACAATCTTCCTAGGCATGATGTGCTTGTATACCATGCTAAGTCTAATTTCAAACAAGAATTGAGTTCCCTTTTCCCTCATAATACCCCACAGAACCATTCCTTTTCCCTGAATTCATCCAGGTGCTGGAGAAGTTGCTTGTCCTTTACACCTGACATATCAGGTGTAAGACATTAAGACATTGCCTTAGCAGAATAGTGCCAATAAAAACATTTCCAAAGGGCTGTTTCCTCTGCCCAGCCCCTGGAAGTGGAGACCATCTGGTTCCCAAACCCATGAGGCTGCTCAGCCCCACCTGTGCTCCTCAGTGCCTCTGTGTGGGGGCTGGATAACCTGCTGAGGAGTTACCTGTTGTAAAAACAGCTGGAAAAGCCTTTGGCACAACAGCTGCTGTTGTTTGTGTGAAAGGCTCCAGGCCCCTCTCCAGAGAAACTGATGTGCAGATTCCAGCCAGGAATCCCCAGCAGTGAGCTGCAGGTTTGAAGGTAGAGATGGAAAGATTGTTTTCCCAGTGACTGCAATTCCTAGGAATCTGCAGGCTGTGTATGTTTTCACACTGGCTGGCTTTCCTGCAATTCCCTGTTCTGCTGTGAGAGGAGATTGGAAATGGCACCATGTTTCCATGTCTGCCTGCTCTCTGTGCGTTCCTCTAGGACAGAGGGACCTTACTCACCCTTTGCTGAAGGAATTTTCCTTGATATCCAATCTAACCCTCAGTTCCCTCTCCTCCTGTCCCTGTTCCCTGGAGCACAGCCCGACCCCCCCCGGCTGTCCCCTCCTGGCAGGAGCTGTGCAGAGCCACAAGGTCCCCCCTGAGCCTCCTTTGCTCCAGGCTGAGCCCCTGCCCAGCTCCCTCAGCCCCTCCTGGGGCTCCATTCCCTGCCCTGGACTCTCTCCAGCCCCTCAGGGTCCCTCCTGCAGTGCCAAGAGTTGTGTTTCCTGGTCAGCAGTATCATTCTCCAAGGAGATCTGCATTATTCCTGGGAAGGTGTGGGGCTTAACATCCACTACAAAGCTGCAGCTCAGGTGTGGCTGCCACACAAACTCTCTCCTTACTACCTGTTGTAAATCTGTAGTGATGCATTATTCATTGCACAATGCCTCCAGACAGTTTTTACCACAACATGATGGTCCAGAAATGTAAATTAAACTACTAAAAGCAAAGTGCAGTCAGTCTGGTCATCCATTATTCCATTCTATGTGAGACCTGATTATTGGTTAGTGTTTTGGAAATCTTCTGGAATGTCAAAACTAAAACTAAAAGAGGAATGATAATGTATTTGATGCCACATAGATCACAATCCTTTTGTATTTACAGGGTTGTTTCTAAGTAACCTAATATTTATCTAGAACAAGCATTTTAGAAAACTCCCTGTGAGGGTGGGCAGGGCCTGGCACAGGGTGCCCAGAGCAGCTGTGGCTGCCCCTGGATCCCTGCCAGTGCCCAAGGCCAGGCTGGACAAGGCTTGGAGCACCCTGGGATAGTGGCAGATGTCCCTGCCCATGGCAAGAAATTGGAATTAGATGATCCTTGGGGTCCCTTTCAGCCCAAACATTCTGTGGTTTTTGCAAGCTATTCTCTCTGGTTGTGTTTTTCATTGTTCCAGCCAGTGGCTTAGTTTGAAATCACCTCAGAGTTTTATTTACAAAGTTGGAAATCCACTGGGCTTGGTGTGTGAGAAGAGAAACATTGCCTGCAGGACTTCTTTTATAGAAACTCTCTGTGTCTCTGGGAATAGAATATCCAACAGGTTTGTGTTGTCCTTTAGGAGTTACTTATAAATCACTTAGAAATCCTGGAGACAGCTGCAAAAATATAAAATGATGCTATAAAATGATGAAGGATTTAAGAGGTATAATTTTAGGACTCCTTCATGGTCTCCATCTGGGAAGTAGGCTCTTAGGGTATGAATCTGTTAATTTCAGTTAAAAAAGAATTAGATTTCCTTGCCACCCTTCTCATCTCCACCACATCCAGTGGTTTGGGAACAAGCTGCTACAGAGACAGGAAAAGCAGATGTGGGGTAATTGAGGCCACTTCTTCCCAGCTTGTCCTGCTCATGTGTCCCTGGTACATTCTCCAGTAGGACACTAAAAATGATCATTCCAGCTACGTTCTTTCATCTCCTTTGTTTTGTACACATCTCCCAGTTCTGCTGCTGCTTCCTCTGGCACTTGAGAGTGCTGTAAGAAATGTCTCTGCCCCCCCCCCAGTGCCTTCACCTCTGCTCCCTGCTTTGGGAAAGCTGCAAGAATCAGAAGAGAACTTGGAACATGCAGAGATTTCAGCTGGGGGCTGTGAGGGGTTGGCTCCTGCTTTTCCATCCTGACTGCTTACAGCTCGAGATCCCCATCCCCGAGGAGCATGGGGGAAGTGCCATGAGGAATCTTTCTCCTTAGGAATCTGGAAATAGCCTCTTACCACCTTGCCTCGCTTCCTCCAGGGATCTTGAGTGCTTTAAAGATGGTTTTCCCCCCGTCTCTGTGCATCCCAGGCATTTCTTTTCCCTCCAGAATTACATGTGAGTTATTGTCCAGCCCCTTCTTCCACTTCTGCTCCTCTGCTGAGTTTTCCATCCCCAGCAGGCAGAATTTTCCATGTTGTCCTGCCCCAGTCCCCCATGAGCACAGAGAGCATCTCCTCCTTCAGTGGTGGTTTTAGTACTTGTTTATGTCATGTCTAGTAAGTCCTTTTAAAGAAAAAAAATAATAATACTTTTTTCTTAATTACCTTTTGGTCCTTTCCATTCTGTCTGGTTTCCTCACCTTCCTCCTTTCAGGAATTTGTTACCTCTGTTCATTTATGGTATTATAGGCTCAAAGCTTGATTTCTTTCAGGACTAGGATGTAACATCACAGTTTTGGCTGCTTCAAATAAATTGGGATATCTTACTCAGAAGTTTTGTATCTTTGCACCAGTGGCTTCAGCAAATCCTGTGCAAGGCCAGGAGTTGGACTTGACTGTCCTTGTGGGAGAGTCTGTGATGTTTGGAATATGTTGGGATTTATCCAACCCCTTGATAGCCATTTCACAACCCTGAATTATTTTCATTTTCTTGATCAGCTCTCAGTGATCTGGTGTCTCCAGAGAAGTTTAACTCCAGCTATGCAGCTCCATGGCATTGGGTATTTAGAATTTAGTTTAGTAGAAATCCAGATTTGGAAGGCTTTCCCCAATGTTTTGCTTACTCATACACTAGAAAACAAAGGAAACTGTTGCTACCCAGTTAAGGTTATACTGTGCAGAATGAAAATGTGCCTGCTGTGTAAACAGAGCTATCTGAGTATTCAAAAAATAATGGTGGGGGAAATGTTCAAAGGCCTGGAATAGAAATGTGTGGAAAAGTGGCAGCAGGGCAGCCCTGCTGAGCCCCTGAGCCCTGGCTGCACTAATGCATAAATTTGGAGTAAATCAGGAGTAAATAAGATACAGCTGTGGATTGTCATTTCTTGAAAGCAGCGTACCACTGTTTAAAACTCCCTTTAATCCTTGCAGACCAGTAATGGAGGAGGGAGTTTAAGTGATTATTCCTCCTCTGTCCCATCAACTCCAAGCACCAGCCAGAAGGAGCTGCGGATTGATGTTCCTCCCACTGCCAACACACCAACTCCTGTCCGTAAACAGTCCAAGCGCCGCTCCAACCTCTTCACGGTGAGTCAGCCAGGGACCCTGCTGGGCCTTGGGGACACTCAGCCCCCTGCTGGGCCTTGGGGACACTGAGCCCCCTGCTGCCCTGGGGACACTGAGCCCTCTGCTGCCCTGGGGACACTGAGCCCTCTGCTGGGCTCTGGGGACACTGAGCCCTCTGCTGCCCTGGGGACACTGAGCCCTCTGCTGCCCTGGGGACACTGAGCCCCCTGCTGCCCTGGGGACACTGAGCCCTCTGCTGCCCTGGGGACACTGAGCCCTCTGCTGCCCTGGGGACACTGAGCCCCCTGCTGGGCTCTGGGGACACTGAGCCCTCTGCTGCCCTGGGGACACTGAGCCCCCTGCTGGGCCCTGGGGACACTGAGCCCCCTGCTGCCCTGGGGACACTGAGCCCCCTGCTGGGCCCTGGGGACACTGAGCCCCCTGCTGCCCTGGGGACACTGAGCCCCCTGCTGCCCTGGGGACACTGAGCCCTCTGCTGGGCCTTGGGGACACTGAGCCCCCTGCTGCCCTGGGGACACTGAGCCCCCTGCTGCCCTGGGGACACTGAGCCCCTTCTGCCCTGGGGACACTGAGCCCTCTGCTGCCCTGGGGACACTGAGCCCTCTGCTGGGCCTTGGGGACACTGAGCCCCTGCTGGGCCTTGGGGACACTGAGCCCTCTGCTGCCCTGGGGACACTGAGCCCTCTGCTGCCCTGGGGACACTGAGCCTCCTGCTGCCCTGGGGACACTGAGCCCCCTGCTGGGCCCTGGGGACACTGAGCCCCCTGCTGCCCTGGGGACATTGAGCCCCCTGCTGCCCTGGGGACACTGAGCCCTCTGCTGCCCTGGGGACACTGAGCCCCCTGCTGGGCCCTGGGGACACTGAGCCCCCTGCTGGGCCCTGGGGACACTGAGCCCCCTGCTGCCCTGGGGACACTGAGTCCCCTGCTGCCCTGGGGACACTGAGCCCTCTGAAGGGCCCTGGGGACACTGAGCCCTCTGAAGGGCCCTGGGGACACTGAGCCCCCTTCTGCCCTGGGGACACTGAGCCCTCTGCTGCCCTGGGGACACTGAGCCCTCTGCTGCCCTGGGGACACTGAGTCCCCTGCTGCCCTGGGGACACTGAGCCCCCTGCTGCCCTGGGGACACTGAGCCCTCTGCTGCCCTGGGGACACTGAGCCCTCTGCTGGGCCCTGGGGACACTGAGCCTCAGCCCCTGCAGCTGAGCTGCTCTGATGGCACAGGAATGCTGAGACAGAGCTGTGGACTCAGAAACAAGAACATTCTGGAATTGTTGTTGGGTGGTTCTGTTTGAGACTTAAACAGGAGTGCTTCTCCTGGGAAGAGAGGGTGAGAGGCTTGAGGGTGTTCAGCCTGGGGAAGAGGAGGCTCCAGGGAGACCTTAGAGCCCTTTTCAGTGCCTGGAGGGGCTCCTGGAGGGCTGGAGAGGGACTGGGGACAAGGGCCTGGAGTGATGGGACTCCACTGGCAGGGCAGGGCTGGATGGGATATTGGGAATTAGGAATTGTTCCCTGTGAGGGTGGGCAGGCCCTGGCACTGCCCAGAGCAGCTGTGGCTGTCCCTGCATCCCTGGCAGTGCCCAAGGCCAGGTTGGATGGGGTCTTGAGCAGCCTGGGACAGTGGAAGGTGTCCCTGTCTATGGCAGGGGTGGCACTGGGATCGTGTTGCAGGCTTCAAGCTCCTTCCCAAACCAAACTATTCCATAACTATTCCACCCCATTCTGCTTTTCCCACTATATAGAATCAGTTCACTCTTTTCTTCTCCAGGACTAAAAAAAGATGATGGAGATTAAAGTAACTTTTTTTTCTTTCCAAGCCTCCTGTTTTTTGCTTCCTCGAGAGGCCAAAAAAACCCCAAATTAAACATAAATAATGGAATAGAAAGCTGCCTGGTGCAGTATGGTTTCTGTTTTCCAGAAGTAGTTAGGGAGATGCTAGTGAAGCCCTGAGTAAAGGTTTCCTTGCTTTAAGCCCTCTTGCTGACAGCTCTGGGATCGTGTTGCAGGTGTAACTGGGCTTTGTAAGCAGCTTTTTGACAGGTCACACATGTCACAGCAAACTCAGAATGGCTGTGGGCTCTCGTGTAACTCCCCTGGGGGTTGTAGCTACTTGTTAGTTGTGTTTAGGAGCCCACAACTTTCCTGTCAGCATGGAGAATTTATATATTTTTATTTTAAAGGTGCTCACTTCTCCCATACGAACCCGAAAAAAACATTTCCTCAGACTCTGAGGGAAATCTGAGCTCTCCACCTTCAGCAAGTGGAATGTTTTATCACCCTTTTGGAGCTCTGGGTGACAGCACAGAGCCCCAGCGACCCTGTGTCCATCCCAACAGAGGTATTTTGATTTAAACCCACATCTCCCACTCTTACGAAGGAGAGGAGGTCATGCATTTGTGTTTGGGTGCAGATGTGTAGGTGCAAAACAACAGGGAAGAAGTGCCTCAGCTTTGAGTCTGGTATTTGATAAGAGCTGTGCAGATTTCCTCCCATTGGTGGGAATAACCTGGAGTTGGGTGGGAGAATTCCAGAGTTGCCAGCCCCACTAGATGTCAGTGTCAGCCCAGGAACCAGCAGCAGGCAGAGCTCGGGAAGCAGAGCTGGGATGCTGCTGCATCCCTGAAAACATCACTGTCCATCCATGGCTGGGCTGAAGGATGTGTGAGGGGCTGCCAGGGCTCTGCAGGTGCTCTTGGCACTGGGGAAGCCGGGAATGCTTCAGTTTGGAGCAGCTGTAAATTTGGGAAAGGGAGGAGAGAAAACCAGACCCATCTACAGTCACAGGAAAGGTTTGGGAAGAATGTTAAGTCAGCTGTAAACAGACTAAAGCTCTGTTTTGTGATAATTAGTGAGAGCCATATTTACTAACGTGAGAGGGTGTTGATAGTTGTCTTATTGTCTGATAACTGGGAAAAATAATAATAATTTGCCTTTGCAGATTTAGTTGTGTCTTTTAAGGTGGGTGTAGTGAGATTGTTTAATGAGTTGCCCTGTAATCTATGTCGTGAAGTACTTAACACCCACTCTGCTGTAACCCAGCTCTGTGCCAAGTTACAACCTGGAATTATTTAATTGAGTAAATAGATAACTGCACAGAAAATGCTGGTTGTGAACAGAGTGTGTAATTAAATTATTTTACTGTTTAGCTCTGGGTTTCTTGCTGTGCTTCTCTTCCCAGTCACTTATGCCTTTATCTCTTACAGAATCAGATATATTTCTGTTTAATAATTGCAAATTACTCCTTGTTATCTAGCACAGGTAATCTCTTTAGTTATCTTTAGATCTTCTGTTGTTGGGAGAGGACTGGGCTAAGTAGAAAATATTTGATTCTTGTTAATTACAGTTTTTGAATTGGAATAGGGATGAGAATTTTAAACATATTCAGTGCATCAAATGCAGCATCTCATCTTTTTGACATTGAGTATTAATGTTTGTTGTAAAGCTGTTGTTGCAGCAGCTGATTTTCCCCTTGAGTGATAAGATAGATGAAATATTAGAAGAGTTTATATCCTTTGTTTTGGACAGTGTGATAACAGGGACCACCAAATAATCTTGTGTAGGGCAGGTGAGGATTTAAAATGCATTTATGAGGTTCACTGAGCAAGAAGCTGGTTCTGACCATGTCTGATCCCACTTTGGGTGAGGGAATTTCTGGCACAGAAAGGTGCATCACCTTTCCCACATTCAGTGTTAGCTGTCTTACATATTTACAGAATTCCAAGGGAGTTTTTCAGACTTAAAATGAGCCTTCTGTCCCAGATCTACTGTGAGAGATGAGTATTTTACTTTTGGGGTGCTCAGCACTGCTGATCTGGGTCTGGTTGTGCCCAAACTCAGCTGTGACATCTTGGGCCAGGTTTTATGTGGATTAAGTCTGTGAGTCACTTCCAGTGCAATGGGGAAATCACTCCAGTGATATTTGTGCAGGTGCTTTAATTTTTCCAGACTTTTTTTTGGTTTTCTGGCACCAAGTTTTAAATAGAACCGTTTATTGTGTGGATGTGCCATCAGGAAAAAGTCCTGGGAAGTGTTGCTCCAGCGTGGTTTGGAGTGGATTTTTTTCTGCTAGGATATAAGACATATTGTGTGTGTCATAGGTACAAAAGCATAAAAGATCAGATTTCTGTTTCACTGCACAATTTATCTTTATAAATAGCGGAGCGTGCGAAGATTCTCCCCTGGAAAACGTCAGGGATTCTGTGAGAACGAGCAGGTAGGAGGGAATCTGCAGCCAGAAGGGAATCTGCCCAGCAGAAATCCCTACATTTCTGTACTTTTGGCATTTACCAGTGTTTTGCACACAGACATTTCCCTTCCACATGCAGCCTGTGATTTCCAGCTGCAGTAACTTTTTAGGGAATGGCGATGATTTAAAGCCAGAAATGAAAAACAGCGCGTAGATATTCAGCCCGCATTTCAGAGGCAGGCTTCTTTCTCTCTCAAAAAAGTCAGATAAAAAAGAAACATTCAAGTTGACAACTCCCCTCCCAAGGATTTGGGCACCTTCACTGAGTTTCTTTACAATGTCACTTACGGGCGCCTTGCGCCATTGAAGCTTTGTTTGGCCTTGTATTCTTGGGAAGTGGCACTTTCAGAGGCAGAAATCTGTCTTGAAGGACGAGGAACAATAGTTATCCTGCACGCTGGATTTCATCCCTCCCACTTGTTTTGCTTGCTTTCATTTGTTCTTTGTTTAATTCCCCGGCACGCCATTCCATTGCCCCGATCCATAGTAACTGGCCAGCGGAGCCCGTTCCTGGCGGCAGCGCGGCATCCCCGCTGGGCGAATGCGCTGCTCAAAATGCTCTCACTCCAGTCCTCCCTCCCCTCACGCCCGAGGGCAGCTGCTCCTGGGTTTTATTCTTCCTCCCACCCCTTTGTGGCATGGAGGAAAGGGGCATTAGTGATCCACTCCTGATTCTCCTCCTGATTTCGGCGGCGTCTCTTCCCGGACACCGCCAATGGGCTCCTTTCATACATCAGCGCCGAGTCGAAAAGCACGCGAAAATGTTTTCCCATTTCCGATGTTGTGTGAGTAATGTTCCCATTGGAAAGTAATGGAGTGAAGTTGTCACTTGTCAGCGCAGTTATTAAGGAGGATGACTCTCAGGTCTTCTTTTTGTAATAAAATAAATCCGTCAAAATCACCGCGCCCCGTGCGTTCTGTCGCAATAACGGGCTGCGATCTGAATAACTTCTTCACATTCCCACAGAACTTGATAAAGTCATGAAGGGAGCGCTGTGACCTCACTCCTTCCAGCCTTGGAGGAAGCCAGGATAAAGCAACTCGGGTTTTAGACATTGGTGAAATTCTCCTCGTGCTAATTTTTCCACACTGTGCTCAGATAACTTTTTCCAGTCGCTGGCTTTTCTTGCAGTTCCAACTTTCTAACTGTCCTGAATCAGAAAAAAATAATAAGCTGAAGTCCATATGGTCAAATCCAGCATTATAAAATCATATTTCTAAATAGTTGCTGACATTTCTAAGGGCCACACAGGTGTGAATTAAATGTATGCATGGCTGTATTAAATTTTTTTAATGAGGAGATGGCACATTGATTCTCCTTTGGAGCTGCTGTTGGATACTTCAGAAACGTGTCCTCTGATTGTGGGTCTTCAGGCAGCGAAGCTGTAACACTTTAAACCCAAATGCATTTCAAACTAGTGGATGGTTGAAATTTATGGCTGGTGGGTGGGAAATTTATTCCTTTTTAGGATGGTTGTATACTTGTGTAGATTCAATTCTGAGCCTATATTTACCTGCCAAAGTATTTTTTAATTGCCCCGAAAGAATGAAAAGGCAAATAAAAGCATCCTCTGTGTGCATTTAATGGAGCACAAACTTTTCTTTTCGCTCTGCAGTCTCGGAAAGGGAGTGACCCAGACAAAGAGAAGAAGGTCCTGGAGAGCAGAACAGACAGCATTGGAAGCGGCCGTGCAATCCCAATTAAACAGGTAATGCCGAAATAGTTGTATTTTTTTTTTTTTTCCTCTTCCCTGCTTTCCATAGTTGGGAGACAAGACACACCTCGGGTCCAGGCATGGGCGAGCGCCCCAGCGGCGTTTGATGTGCGCCGGTGATGAATGTGGAAGTCACTCACTTGACATCAATTAGGAGAGGTTCCTATGTGTATTAAAATAGGATCATTAGAATAAGAAGAGGGAAAATGTGACAACAGGCCTAATGAAGTGCAGTCTGCCGGCCTGCATATGGAGCGGGTTTCTAGGCTGTGCTGGCTTCAAAGCTGCCTTTGTAGAGGGGGCTTTGATTGGGCCGAGTGCTGCCAGGCGCAGGGTAAATCAGATCGCTCGACAAGAGCCCCTTGTGATGGCAGGAATAGCCTGATGTGGCCCTAATTTGCTACCACAGACGGACATCTGAACACAGTTTCAGGCTGCTCCCTAACAACGAGGCAATTAGTTGTGATAATCATGGCCGGTGTGTCAGCTGCGCGCTCTTGTTTGTAATTTGCTAATGAAGGAATTGTAACTTTGATTAGGTTCAGTTTCATTTAGACCTTATTATATAAGAGAACGTTTACAGCTGTAATGTGTGGCCTTAATTAAACTTTCTCATTACACAACAGGACTTGAAGCCGAGGATTTGTTTTGGTCTGTTTTTGCTAGCCGAGATGCACTTTCATTAGCCTGGAAACTCGATGCTAAATTGTAGCTGGGAACGCTCTTTGAAAGGCAAAAGCAGTGCCAGCGTTGGATGGGAAGTATTTGGGCAATGAGATGATTTACTGCTCAAATGAAATGGCACTGGATCCATGTGGTTGAGATCTCCACATTCCCATGGAATGCTTCTCACACAGTTTCTCTGTCAGTGTTTGCAAGTGTTTACTCACGTGTTAGAGTTGCCTTGCTAGAGATAAGCTCCCTTGCTTTTCCACTTCTTTTCTTTCCAGTTGTTTTGGTGCCTTTCCTGCCCTCCAGAGGCTCACTGGCCTCTCCTGATCTTCCCTCAGCCCGTGCCTTATCTGCCAGGTAGCCCTGGATGTCCTGTGTGGAGCTGGGTTTACATATTTTGGGGTGTTTCATGTTTTTCCTCGTTTTCTGGATGCCAGAAGGAGTTGATTTTGTACCCTTAACTATTAGCTGTGATTCTTCTTCCTAAAGTCATTTTAAAAGACCTTTTGGGACTATCAGGCAGCAAAAATGCTGTCGTGTGTGAATCTCTAGTAGGCAAATTTTAATCAAGCACGCTGCAATCCAGAAGAGCAGTTTGAAAGCAGAGGAGTTCAGTATTTGGCTCTGCATTCAGGGGAGGAGATTCCAGGCATTTAAAGCAAGCTGCAATTTTATTTTCCTACAGCTTTTGTATGGTACAGGATGGGTCAGACCGGCTGCAATCCTTCTGGGTAATGCTGATTAAACAAAAGTGCAGCTGAGGATGTAAAACTGAGGAAGAGATGTGCCAGTGTTTATTCCAGGCATACATACTGTTCTTTCCTGAAATGCTGTTGTATGGAATTAATTGGATTAAAAATGCACTCGTAGGAAGAGTGTTGTAAGGTAAACATTGTGAGTGTGATTGTGCCACAGTGTGTTGTAAAGAAATAGCCCTTACAATATCTGGAATTTCTGTGTGGAAAAACTCTCCTTGCAGCCCTGCTTGTGTACCAAATGCGATCAATCTTTTGGGAACGTGTCCTCCTTGTTACTAATCCCAATTATGGTAATTTCATTTTGCCACATACCCACAAACCCTTGATGTGCATCCTCAGCAGGTCCATCCTCTGCTTTGGGCTTTGGGCTGGGAGCTTGGGAGGGTTTTGCAGTGCTGCAGAGTGGCTGCTCCCAGTGGGATTTCACATCACTCTCAGATGTCAGGAGGGGAGATTCTGGAGGTCTGCTCAGCAGGGCTGGCTCCAGGTTCAGTTGCTGATACAGCCACGTTTTTGGGGGCTCAACAGGTGCCAGGTCCTTGGAGCTTGTTGAGTTTGTGAGGTCCCCAGGATGGGGTGAGAGATCAGAAATCTGACTCCATGTTCTCAGAAGGCTGATTTATTGTTTTATTATATTAGATTATATTAAAGCATGCTATACTAAAACTATACCAAAGAAAGAGAAAGGATACAAACAGAAGGCTTAACAAGAATGAATGATAAAAACTCCTGACTGACTCCTCAGAGTCTGACCCAGCTGGCTGGGATTGGCCATTAATTAATAACAATTCACATGGAACCAATCAAACATTCACCTGCTGGTAAACAATGTCCAGACCACATCCCAAAGCAGCAAACACAGGAGCAGCAATCAGATAATTATTGTTTTCATTTCTCTCTGAGGCTTCCAGGAGAGGAAATCCTGGCCAAGGGATTTTTCCCAAAATATGACAGTGACAGGAGCTCTCTGAGGCAGCAGAAATTCCTGCTGGGAAAGTTGGTGCCTTTTATTTCATGCCTTAACTGGGAATAAGACAGATGTGGAAGGGAACTTCTCCACCTAAAAACCTTCATGCTGCTGTTCTTCTTAAGTTGAGAAGCCCCTTCCATCATGATGTTTTCTGTGCAAATGGAGTCACAGAGCATTCAGGTTGGAAAAGCCCTCTAAGATCACCAAGTTCAGGGTTGAAACAAGCACTGCCCAGGCCACCACTGCCCCATGTCCCCAAGCAGCACATCCTCATGGATTTTAGATCCCTCCAGGCATGGGGACTCCACCACTGCCCTGGGCAGCTGTGCCAATGCCTGACCACCCTTTCTGTGAAGAAATTTTTCCCAACAGCCAACCTGAACCTTCCCTAGTGCAACTTGAGGCTGTTTCTTCTTGTCCTGTCTCTTGTTGCTTGGGCTACTTGGGAATAGAAGGAGAAATCTGGTTTCAGGCTGCAGCATTCCCAGGATTGCTGGGAGAACAAAACTCAACAGCAAAAAAGTTTCACCCAAAAAACCAACAACAAAACCAAACCAAACAACACCCCACAAACAAATGATAAATCCTCCAGCCAAAACAAGTTCCTTGGAGGCTGGAAATGTTCTGGTTTTGAGGAAAAAAATGGAATCTGTCCCAGCATTGTGAAAGAGTTGCTGCTCATTTTGGGCCCCAGGGATGGACCTGCCCAGCTGCCAGTGGGTTTTGGTCAAAAGAAGGCAGGAGTTGCAACCTGCTCCTGCATTCCTGTTCTTGGTGCCTGAATCCCTGGGGGTTTAAGGGAAATCCCTGAGAGTTTGGGAGAGTTTGGATGGAGCAACCTGGTCTTGGGGGAGGTGTTCCTGCCCGTGGCAGGGTGTTGGAATGAGATGGGCTGTAAGGGCCATTCCAGCCCAAACCATTCCAGGTTCCATGAAGGAGGTGAAATTGTGAATAGCCTGTTTCCCACCTCATTCCTTCAGGATTTTATCCTTAACTCACAGCAGCCTGGTCAAAAAGAGTTAATGTTCTTATTCTCTGTGTCCTTTCTACATGGTAAAGCTGATTTTTCACTGCAGTGCTAAATTTGGTTTTATTGGGCTAAGCCATATAAAACCGTCCTGATGACCCTTCCTGCTCCCAGCAGAAACCCAAAATGTAGGCAATGAAAACCAGGCTTGTTTTTAAAGGGTGGCTGCTTGCTCCTGCCAAAGTACTCTTAAAGTGAGTGAAATTTTGGGAAGGCAGGTTTCCTGGGAAGGTGCCAACACCTTGTGCATGCACAGCCACATCAGCAGGTCTTAAATCCTGGATTTTACCAGCTGCTGAGAACTGGGAATGGCAGAAATTTTAAAAAATTATAGAAAATTTCACTTGTGTGCTATTTAAAAATCTTGTGCAAATCAGAGTTAGAAAAAGTCTGGAGCAATATTGGCTTCAAGTTAAAATCCACAGGAAGTTCTGTACTTCTGGGAAGGAGGTGCTTAAACTAAGAATATTTAAACTATTTTCTGTAGCATTGCTAATAATACTCTTAAATTGGAGACTCCTCCTTCCAAACCCATTTATTCTGGAAAAGAAATCTTGTTCCTGGTAGCCTGAGTGAATATTTTGAAGAATATTTTGAAGCACACATTGGGCTGCCCACTTTTGGGGAATTGACTTTCTAGGATGGGAGGTTTTGTAGCGTTTTGGGAAAATTACTTTGGTTTTGGTGGGTTTGGGAAATCTTTATCAGTAGGGCATATTCAAATTAAAAAAAAAAATGCACACAACAAGAAAAATAAAAGCAAGAAGCTCAGCTCAGCGGTGAGGGGGCTTGTCATGTATTAATTTTTCATTGCTGTGGAGAATTGTACATACATAATCACTTGATTGCAGTGGGAGTTAGCGAGCTCCTATGGTGTCATTTGCATAAATCTTGTTAAGTCAATGGCAGTTAATGAAGTACAAATGAGCCTGGAGAAGGTGACATGCAAATCGTGGGTGGCAGATGGGAGGTCTGGTTTTGGGATGGCAGCTGTGTGCTCTTTCTTTTTTTTTTTTTTTTTTTTTTTTTTTTTTTTTTTTTTTTTTTTTTAAATTTTTATTATTTTTTTCCCTCTGTCCTGCCCCCATCCCCCCTCCCCAAACTGGAGTGTAAATAAATACATAAGAGCTGGCCTTGACTTTCTGCTCCCAGCCCTTCTTCTCTTTGCCCTTTGCACTTAATCACAGATGCTCACATCATTACATACTCCAGCCACATAACCTTGACTGTTCTTTTACCAAAAACTGGCCAAAATCAGTCTTGGACACGTTGCCTCCACCCTTGGCTTACCCTGGGAGGTGCTGCCCCTCTCGTGCCCCCAAACTGCTGCATCATTTAGGGATGGCAAACTCGAAGCCTGGATTAGAAAGAAATGTTCTAATGGTTAGTGCTGTATTGATGACACAGTGAAAAATTTGCCATCCATGACTTGCAAAGGTGAACTTCAGAATCCATTCCCTTCCCTCAGTTTGCAAATGGCTGGATTAATGGAGAAAGTGGAATATCTTATTCAGGCTTTACTTTTAGGTGATATTTCAAATGACCTTCTTTGCCTGCCAGCTTGGCATATTTAAGTACATTAAAGTAATCTTAATGAAATTAGATATTTTGTCTTTTTTTTTTTTTTCCCTTTACTCTGACCTAAAAAATGGCAAATATTTTTTATGTCAAGGCACAGGAGTGGCATCACTGATTTGCTGTTCATGAAGAAGAGTTTGGTTCCTTGATGTACAAAAGTTTCAGTTTTTCCTTAAGATGGGCATAAACAAAACTGCCACTTCCCAATGTACATCTGAATTTTATTTTAAAAATCATTAAACTCAGCAAAGGTAACTTTGAAGATGCTTTCATCAAATGTCAAACTTGGCATAAAAAACCTGTCACCTCTCCTCAGCTCCTTGCAGGTGTAGGTCAGTGTTGCCTCTGTTTCAGTAGTGATTTTCTACTTCCTCTGCTTCACTACTGATATCCTAACCTCATTTTTTATTAGGTTTCTCCCTAACCTCATTTCTGTTCATTTTTAGTCCTAGCTGGGGTGTTCAAACACCAGTTACACAAATCTAGCATGGAGTAGCACACAACACTCCTGTTATCCTGCTCCTTCAGTGAGATCATCCCACCTAAAACCTGTTTTCCCTTAAAATACAAAGAGCTGTCTGTCCAGCTGTGGGAGCATTCCAGCAGGCATGGCAGTGTCTGGGAAACAGCTTCTGAGAAGGGATCATCTGCCACATCTGCACCTTCCTCTGCCTCACTACTGATATCCTAACCTCATTTTTGAGTAGGCTTCTCCCTAACCTCATTTCTGTTCATTTTTAGTCCTAGCTGGGATGTTCAAACACCATTTACACAAATCTAGCATGGAATAGCACACAACACTCCTGCTATCCTGCTCCTTCAGTGAGATCATCCCACCTGAAACCTGTTTTCCCTTACAATACCCACAGCTGTCTGTCCAGCTGTGGGAGCATTCCAGCAGGCACGGCAGTGTCTGGGAAACAGCTTCTGAGAAGGGATCATCTGCCACATCTGCACCTTCCTCTGCCTCACTACTGATATCCTAACCTCATTTCTGTTCATTTTTAGCCCTAGCTGGGATGTTCAAACACCAGTTACATAAATCTAGCATGGAATAGCACACAACACTCCTGTTATCCTGCTCCTTCCACTGCAGCAGTGAGCTCATCCTACCTGGAGCCTCTTTTCCCTTACAATACCCACAGCTGTCTGTCCAGCTGTGGGAGCATTCCAGCAGGCACAGCAGTGTCTGGGAAACAGCTTCTGAGAAGGGATCATCTGCCACATCTGCTCAGTCACAGTGGTGTCCTTAGTCATCCTCACTCCCACAAGAGCACCCCAGTGCTCCAGGCAAGTGTCACATCCAAGACTCGCTGTCCTCACAAGCAGCAAATGCTCTTTGCTCTTTCCTGGCTGCAAATGTTTACTTGGAGCCCACCAGAGGAGAGAACAAACAAGCAGTGATCTTAGCAGCTCTTCCTGCTTAATTCATCTGACTTGACAGGGTGAATAAAACCATCTAGAGGAGCAGACAGACAGATGATGCCACAGCCACGGGTGCCAGGGCTTATCTGATGGCTTCTCTCCTCTGTCTGAGTTCAACATCAGGTTGTGTTTTGAAACAAAAGTGGCTCATGCAGGTAAGGGCCAAAGGCATTTCAGAAGGAGGGTGGCAGCAAATGGAGGGACACAGAGCCCAGGATTTGCTTCCATTCCTTACAGCTGTGAGTTTGTGCACTGAACCCCCTGTGTCACTGCACACAGACCCAGCCCCCTGGGCTGCTGCACAGAATCCCAGAATGGTTTGGTTTGGGAGGGCCTTAAAGCCCATCCAGTCCCATCCAGTCCCACCCACATTCCCACTGTCCCAGGGTGCTCCAAGCCCCATCCAGCCTCGCCTTGGACACTTCCAGGGATCCAGGGGCAGCCACAGCTTCTCTGGGGATCCCATGCCAGCATCTCCCCACCCTCCCAGGGAACAATTCCTTCTCACTATCCCATCCATCCCTGCCCTCTGCCAATGTGAATCCACTCCCCCTTGTCCTGGCACTCCAGCCCCTTGGGAAAAGTCTCTCTCCAGCTTTCTCAGAGGCTCCCCTGAGCTCCTGGAAGGAGCCTTCTCCAGAACTCCTGTTTGTGTGTTTCCTTCCTGCTGCTCAGGTAGGTTTGTGCACTGTTGTTTGCAAGCCAGGCTTGGGAGTCTCCAAGGAGCAGCTTTGCCAAAGTCAGAGCTGGTGTGATTTTCAAGGAACTGGCAGATGACATGGTTTGATTTATTTATCTCCAGCGTGAGGTGTAATTTCCTCTGTCACACGTCTGTCTAATCACAGTAATCAGTCTCCAGATCAGCTTGTACAAACACCAGGGTATGGTTGTGAGCCAAATACTCTTAGTCCTGAAATCTTCTGTGTAATTCCTCTGCAATTGTTTATAATCAGAACATACACATTTTGCTGGCTTTTTTTTTTTTTTTAATTAGCTGATTACCAGTTATAAAATGTTTTGTACTCACTGTGGTTCTGTAAATTGTTAACTGGTTGCTACCAGTATAATTAAATATTTCAGAGCACTTGGCTGTGGTTGCATTGAACTGTGAAGAAATAATGTTATATAGCCAATCAAAAAGAGATACTTGTAAACTCATTTAAAGCGTCAGAGTGTGTTAGGACTATCATGGTGATGCTTATTGCAGGAGAAATTAAAGATACAGTTTTGTGCTAAGAGGCAATACAGAAATTAGTTCCTGAATTAGTTGTTAATTGATTTGGTAATTCCCTGGGGTCTGCATGCTCTTTTTTCCTCTTTCGTTTTTGCATTCAGTTAACAGTGACTATTCCCAGTGCACTTGAAATATTTTTTCCAATTAGATCAAATGTGCCCTTACATCAGAAGAATGGCTTCAGCTCCATGTACCTGCCTGGAATAATGTTTCATTTGACTGTGAAAGCCAGGTTTGTGGGTTTTTCCAGTTGATGAGTTGCAGATACCATCCCAAGAAAAGCTGTAGTCCTCAGAATTTGCAATAAAATAGCAGTAAAAAGCTCTCTTGGACATCTGGAGCTGGGAGCTCCTGGTGCTAAACCCTTCCCTTGCCCAAGGATGTGGTTTCCAGTCCAAGGGCAGGGCCCCTTCTGCCCCTTGGCCACAGCAGGCAGAGCTGGGTACGAGCCTCAGCCTCTCTGATTGAGGTCATTCCTCTTTTTCCCCATGCATCCATTTGTCCTGCTGGATCCTCCCATCTGCCCCCTCCTGCTCTCTGCAGTTCACTGCTTTCCCTTCCTGGGGTGTCTGAGGGTTGCAGGAAGGAGCTGGAGTTTGGTCCTTTGCCTTATCAAGATTGAGTTTTTAATATGTTTCTTTTAATTAGTCTCCTAATTTTTCAGAGTCCCTAAAACGTGAGTTTTCTGTTTCACATCTTATCTTATAAAATGTTATTATTTTATCTCTAAATGCTTTAAATACCCAGGACTGTCATACAGTGATAGCCCCACCCAGCTGTAGAGGTGAGTTCTCTGCAGCTGTTCCACTGGTGCACTGAAGGATCAATAAATGAAATATCATCAATGAACTTCTCAGAGAAATTAACTTTCTGTCATGTTTTTTTTTACTTCCCATGGCTGTGACCTGGAGCCAGGTGTGCATTTAAATGTTTATCAGTGTTGATTTGGGCAGGGGCCACACCATTTCAAACACAATATTCCATTTATTTGTGTGACCCAGCCTTCAAAGTGAGCACAGGAGAGCAGTACCCTTGTAGGGCAATGATGGAAAGGAGCCAGATCACCAACTTTAAAAACAGAGGGAAATTTTGTGTTTCATAAATGAGTTTCCTAAATGTTTTATATGTTAATGCCATAAGGGGTCATAATTGCTTATGGCTGCCAATAAGGAGTGTTCAACTCCATTCTCCTTGTCTATCTGTCTGTCTATCTATCTATATATCTATCTATCTATCTATATCTATCTATCTATCTATCTATCTATCTATCTATCTATCTATCTATCTATCTATCTATCTATCTGTCTATCTATCTATCTATCTATCTGCCTGTCTGTCTGTCTGTCTATCTATCTATCTATCTATCTGTCTGTTTATCTATCTATCTGCCTGTCTGTCTGTCTATCTATCTATTTATCTATCTATCTATCATCTATCTATCTATCTATCTATCTATCTATCTATCTATCTATCTATCTATCTATCTATCTAATCTATCTATTTCTTTATTTACTTTAAATCCTGTCCAGATGTAATGCTCTTGATGTTCTGTGAGAGAGACAGGGACAAACCCGTGGGTTTGAGTAGCAGCTGATGATTTCCTAGCTGGCACATCAGGTGTGATTGTAGCTCTTGCTCATCCTTAAGATTTGAGAAGAGACATTCCAGCTTTTGTTTGGAGTAGTGTTGATCAGGCTGGGCATCCTTGGAGAGGCTGTGGAAGGAGAATGGGAGCAGGCAGGAGGAGAGTGCCAGGAGATCATCAGCCTCTGCAGAAATAGTAGGGAAAGAGCTTCCCTTACCTAAAATATCATGTTTTAAAGGGGGGGAAGATCCCTATTGTGTAAAAGGAGCAGGTGCTGCTCTTTAGCATAAACCAGTCAAGGATCTGTTTTCCACTGTTCATAAGAGAAGGGAGAGAGTATTTGTGATTTTCTGAGCTTCTACCATGAATATGCTCCCCTTGTGCCTGGTGCTGCATTCCAGCAGAGAACAGGCTCCCCCAAATTCCAGGATTTTGGATCCACTACCAATGCAGTGAGTGGGGCTGGAGCCTGCAGGAAGCAAGCCAAGCAGTCCCTCTGGTGAGACTCAGGAGGATTTAATACATTTGGGATGTTCTCATCCTGCTCTGGATATTGCAAATCCAGGAGTGTCCATGGGCCAGAACGTGGGGAAGAGGTGTCAGAGGAGGAGGGGGTGGGCAAAAGCAATGGAGGTGTAAAAGAGAACATCAGTAAAAAAAGCTTTAATACGACTTTAAAAAATTTATTGGAATTTCCAGTGCTGAAATGGTGTAATATGTCAGTGTGACATGCAGAGTGACAGCAGTGAGGGCACTGAGGGATCTTCACTGTTGCCCTGAGGGTGTGAGCTGGCCAGAAGCCTGTGACTGGAGGTGGTGCATCTAGAAAATGCTTTACAAGATGCAGTCTCTTTATTTGAGCCACCTTCATCTACCCAGGCAGTCAAAAAACCCTCACTAAACAATGGGATCAGTGCTGAGGGCATGAGTTTATAACCACAGAATCAGAATATCCAGAGCTGGAAGGGATAGGGATCATGGATCCAAGCCCTGGCTGTGCACAGAGACCCCAACAACCCCACCCTGGGCATCCCTGGCAGTGCTTCCAAATGCTCCTGGAGCTCTGGGGAGCCTGGGCAGTGCCCAGCACCCTCTGGGGGAGGAACCTTTCCCTGATCTCCAACCTAAAGCCCTTCTGAGCTGCCAGAATTCCCTGCAGCAGCCCAGCACTGGCATGGGGGGACATCCCCAAATTAGCCAGGAGAGCAGGAAGACCCCCTGGCTGTGCACAGAGACCCCAACAACCCCACCCTGGGCATCCCTGGCAGTGCTTCCAAATGCTCCTGGAGCTCTGGCAGTGCCCAGCACCCTCTGGAGGAAGGACCTTTCTCTGATCTCCAACCTAAAGCCCTTCTGAGGTGCCAGGACTCCCTGCAGCAGCCCAGCACTGGCATGGAGGGACATCCCCAAATTAGCCAGGAGAGCAGGAAGAGCTGGCCTTTCTTATTTTCAGTGGGTGAGATCTGGAATCAGAATGGGTTGGGTTGGAAGGGACCTTTAAGGCTGACCTGGAGCAAAACCCCAAATGAGCAGGGTGCCCATGCCCTGGGCCAGGTGCCATCCAGCACCATGGGCTTGCTCAGGGAGGCAGTGGGAAAACACCTTTGTTCCCAGGTGAATCCATGCACACCTGGGCTGGCTTTGGTGGCTGCAGCTCTTCCTCCCAAGGCGTGGAATTAGTGGAATTAGTCCTGGGAAGTGACACCAGAAGATGAAGTAGGAAGCTGATGACAGTTAGCAAGTGAGGCTGCCCGATGGACTGGGGTTGACACAAGGATTATTAATATGTTGTAAAGATGTTTTGGGGATTCCACCATACTTGTATGGTTGCCAGCAAAACGTTGACAGTTGCATTGTGGTTAATAAATTCATTTAGATTTATAAGCATTGTTTACAGAACCTGTTCGCCTGCTGAAACTCTAACAGCATCTGTTCCTTGGTACTAATTAACTGCTAATTACGAATGAGCTTTGTGTGTTTGTCAGTATAACTGGCTCATGCATTTTGTAAGGAACATTAACAAATTGATTTACATAGTGGTAAAGCAATCAAAAGAGTAAACTGAACAGCACGCAGTTAAAGCCCTTTAGCCTAATTTTTTGAACAAAGCAAACTTTGGGCATTCTGAGTATTTTCATCATTCTTTTGCTCCTATTGAATTGTGTGGTAATTGGGTGTGAATCTGGATTGGGGATGTTGGCCCAGCATCCCTAATTTCCTGCTTTATTTTGTGGGTTTGTGTTTGTTTTTTATTTTAAAGCGCTGGCATTTCAGTGTGTGTAACGTGTGAGGAAATATTTTCCCAGAGCATAGTGAAGAATGGCAAATTAAAACCAGTAAATGGCATGAAAAAGGAATATTGCTTGGAGGAGAACAGGGAGTGTTTGAAACATGGGTACTCTGACTATAGCTGCTTTGGATATTTGAAATATGTATGGAAGTCCTTGCTCTTGGGTTTAAATCCTGTTTTCTCTAAGCCTGCTTTTATTCAAAAAAAATCCTCTGACTGCAGTTATTATCAGCACATCTTTAGAACAGTCTCAGCAGCCAGGCCAAATGTTGGTACTTAAATATTTTGAATTTTAAGGGAATGATTGGCACAGGTTGCCCAGAGAAGCTGTGGATGCCCCATCCCTGGAGATGTTCCAGGCCAGGTGTGAGGGGGCTTGAAGCAACCTGGGATTGTGGAAGGTGTCCCTGCCCATGGCAGGGGGTGGAATTTCTGTGGTCTTTAAGGTCCCTTCCAACCCAAAACTCTCAAGGATTCTATAATTGAAGTGCAATTCTTACAAATAAAATCTCAGTTTATTTTGCATGAGTTAAAACAGGGAAAAAAACTCTTATAATTGTAAAGGATCCTTCACGTGGTGATAAATTGGGAATGAGTGTCATGATCAGATGTGCTGGATATATTTCCCTTACAGACTTCATAAAGCTGTAAAGCTTGAAATGAACTTCGTTACTGCTGTTAGGGAGAAGACAAAAATAATGCAAACACCACTTTGGGGTTTAGTTTTCCTGACCAGAAGCTATCCCAGTGAGGAACAGACAGAGTGGTTTTATACAGACTAAAAGCTGCCAGGAAAACTCAATTGGTTTTTTGATGGAATTTCCAGCTAAGTGCATGAAGCAAACATAGCAGATGTAAAATATTTTGATACAGCCTCACTACATCTTAATTGAGAGTTTATCCAAATGTGTGTGGCTAAGAGCTGCCATGTGGGCTGGATCTGGTCTCTGGGGGTGTAAACAAGCCCTAAAGCCAGAGTGTGGGCTGGGCTGGCTGGAAGGGGACTAAACTTTGCCCAGCTCTGGGGACAGTGCCATGTGTCTGCTTGAAAAGTGAATTTTCATCCTTGTTTAAAAGAACCAGGAAAACAAGGGCAGTGTGGGGAAAATGGCCTGGAATGGAACCTGGACTAAAACCCACCCAAACTGCTGCTGCTTTAGCCCAGATTTGGAAAGCTGGATGGAGGGGGACCTGCAGTTTGGGACAGTGTTGGACCTGCAGGTTGGGACAGTGTTGGATGTGCAGAAGGTGGAGAAGGAGCTGGAGGCTGAGCTGGTGTCAGACCTGTGGGTTAGATGGACAGGGACCTGTGTGTAGCTTTTGCTTTTGTGTGCTTGGTTACCTCACCAAAACACCTCTCCAGTGACCCCAGGGACAGACTCCTGTCCCTGGAATCAAGGCCAGGACCTGCCATTGATAGTGGGAAAATGTTAAAATAAACTCTGAAATGTCAGGCTTTGTGTTGCACCTGCGTAAGCAGGGTGATAAATGATACAATTGTTAGATGTGATGATTGTTCAGTAATTAAATGTAATTATTGTATAATCATAAGAAGAATCATGAGAAACTATGTTGGAAATCTAAGGGAGGCTATGCTTGGCTGAAATCTGTGTATGCAATAGAACAATACAAGTTTAATAATTAACATGAAAGTTATATAATGGTAGAATATAAAAGCATGTTCATCCCAAACCCATGTTGGAGTCAGATTTGGGTTTGTAGCCCTGACACCCAGAGCTCTTCAATAAAAGCACCTGCAAATAATCATTTTTTGTGATTCTGTGTTCCTGAATGCTGACAACAGGAGGCCTCAAACACACTGTAATGCCCAGGGCCAGGCTGGACAGGGCTTGGAGCCACCTGGGACAGTGAAAAGTGTCCCTGCCCAGGCAGGGGTGGGACTGTAGGGTCCCTTCTAACCCAAACCAGCCTGGGATTGTGTGGTTTCAGGATTAATACCATAGGAGGAAGCTGCTGAACTCTGGGGGCTGTCAGACCACAGAACGTTCTCTACCAGGAAAAATAAAAGCTTTAGTGATTTTGGTTTGCTCTAAGGAAGAGGGTGTGGATTTTCTTTTAAAGAAGGGGAGAGGCTGTTGAGCAGTGAGATTATGTAGGTAGATCTGAGCTGTTGAGTCCATTTCTTTCCCCTTTATAACTAATCTGAGTCTTTGTCACAAAAGAAAAATACCAAGACATACCATTTGCAAAAGGGTTTATAGTACAGTATATCACCCTATTATGAATGACAGCATTTAAATGGTTGGGTAGAGAAGTGCAGAACTGCTACAAATCAAGGAGCCAGATTAACATCTAATGCTCTCCTCTCTGTGAGTATTTTGGGGGGGAGGGAAATTAAAGTCTTCAAGTGCGGGAGGTATTGGAAAGTAAAATCAACTGAAATTACCAAAGTGGTTGAATTGTTTAGAAATTCTGCTGTCTGAAGTCAGCAATACATTGGAATGGAGGAGAATTGAAGAGCAGGGATTGTTTAAGGTGGCAGGTATCATCACTGGAGGAATCAAAACCGTACAGGCTGTTCCATGGCCAAGTTAAAAACAAAACAATTTTATGTGGAGGGGGAGATGCACTGGAAATCCTTGACTAAAAGCTGAGCTTTGAGCAAACTGGGTGAAAACTCTTCTTCAGGCTGCAAACTGAGTAAATGCAGAGATATGTATGGTTGGTGTGTTTAATTTTAAATAAATACTCAAGTCTGAGTCTGAAGGTCTGGAATTATATGTGTATATTGACTTTTTGTGTGAGCCAGATCTCCTGAGGGATACAGATTTTCAGATTTCCTGTGCTGTGTCAGGCAGGTGAGCTGCACAGCCCCTTCCTGCTGTGACAGGACAGATGTGCATCCCTCCAGTGCTGAAGTGTGCCCAGCATTCTGAGAATTGACATTTTGTGTTTGTTTAAGCTGATGCAAGGCAAGGAACTACTTGGGAACATATTATGAATTTGCCCTTTGCACAGCAAATGCTGCTGTGAGTTGGGAATTCATGGCAATACTGTATTTGTAGCTGAGAAATAATATGTGCACAATCACTGCTGTTGGTGCTCCAATCTTGCAGCACGGTGATTGCTCTGAGAAATTCCTGATACAGATTTAGTAGCTCCAATTAAGTGACAATTTTTAATGTTGATGTGGTGTTTTGAAGCAAGAGGTTTCTCACCTGTTTGTGCAGCACAAGGATTCCAAGCTCCCTTTTTTTCTGCAGCAGATAAGGCACAAGGGGCTTTGGAGGTAAGAGAAGAGGGGAAAGAGTGACAGTGGGAGGGAAAACAGGACTGGAGGGACAGAGCTCAAATGGAAACTTGTGCTGCTGTGAGAAGCAAAATCTGCACTAAACATGTGAGAGGGAGGAGGGAAAATATTGACCAAAGACTCTGAAGGAGACAGGAAGTGAGAATAAGAACCAGGGGATGCTCTCAGTAACATCAGGACTCTTGAGGGTCTCTGAGAAGGTGACCCAGCAGCCCCCAGAGGTGTTGGCTCTGGAGGTGCTGGTGTCTCCAAGCAGGAAGCACCATGATTGATTCCTGGCTGGAAGCTACACTTGGGTGCCTCTGGAGCTCCTTCTTGGAGCTGCTTCCAGCTGATCACTCCTGCAGAGCTCAGGAGCACCCTGGAGCTGATGCATTCATGCTGTCACTGCTGAGCTTCCCTCAGCTGGAGGCAAGGCATCAGTGGTGCTCCAGAGTAGGTCTGGAGGTCTTAAAAAGTTTGCCTGAAATATAGGTGGAATTTGAAAGAGTAAAGAAAGGAAAGGAAGGAAATGAGGAGAGGCAGCATCTCTCTGCCTGGAGGGTGGAAGGAGCTGCAGGGCAGGAGCAGTTCTCAGATGTGCTGGGAGCAGGGCTCTGCTGAGCTGGGTGATGCTGGACAGGGAGCAGCACATCTTTCCTGGGTAACACATGTGTGTTCTTGGAGAGCCTGGTTGCCAGGGAAACCCCATTCCAGAGCTCTCAGCATGGACTGGAACTTCTAAAATCAGGTTTGCTCTTTGGCCAAAAAATGCTTTTTTGCATAGGTAATTTCTCCTCCTGAATGAAATTCCTCCTGAATTTCTCTTCTCCTGCTGTGCTGTTCTGCCCCAAAGAGCTCTGGAGTGGCATCAGCAGTGGTGGCACAGGAATTTTGCTGTTCTACCACTCTGCAGTGTTCAGTGCCTGCTTGGCTTCCCTGGGCTCCTGCTCTCTCCTTTTCCCACTCCAGCACGGAGACAAGGATGGAGGTAAAGCTTCAGCATGGAGGTGAAGGATGGCTGAGGCTTGGAGCAGCCCCTCCAGTGGAAGGGGGTCACAAATTCTGCTGTGTGGTTCTTCTTTTGTTTGCTTTCGGTTGTCCTAGGTAGGGTTTGTGGATTTACATTTGGAGTTTTAAATGTAAATTCATTGGTTTTTTGGAAGGTCAGTGAGCATCTCAGGTTTTTCTGTTAAAAACAGAACTCAAATGTTGAGTCACAGAATGGATTGGGCTGGAAGAGACCTTAAAGCTCATCTCATTCCACCCCCTGGAACACTAGAAGGACAAATTGCTGGAGTTTTTTTACCCTGTGAGATAGAAACAATGTGTGCTATGCTGCTACCAAGAGCAGGTGGGCTCCTGCTCCATCCTCCAGCAGAATATTCCAGCTGCAGCCTGTTTAAAATGGGGATTTTCAGTCTTGCAGGCACAAATGAAACCTCACACAACCTGCCAGAACACCCCCTTGGTGTTCCTGCCCCTCCATCAAACTTGGTTGGTGTTGAGCTCTAAAAGGCTGCAAAGGTGACCTGAGGTGCTGTCTCTTAGAAACCTGTTGAGAATGCAAGCAGGAGCACCATTTTCAAACCCTTTCTGTTGGTGTAGGACTGATGAGGGATCTGAAATGTTTGCTAAAAGGAGGAAATAATCAGCCCTCTTAATAGCAGGGGCTTTCTCTCTCCCTGCACCTTTTCCCTGCTGACCCCTCATGTACCTTGACTCTTCCCTGGAGATGGATAAACATGCTGTAGGAAGAACAATCCTTGGGTTATGTGCAGAAAAGGGAGATCAGAACTTTAAATAAAGCTTTATTTACATTTCCCTTTGGGTTGATTTGGTTTATTCAGCCAGGGCTGTGGGACTCTTTCTGCTGTCCAGGCACTCAGGGATCTCCCTTTTTTTGAGTGGGGATGAGCACTTTGCCATTCTTCTCCTCAGCCTCCCTTTCCACATAACAAAATCTCCATGCAGGTGCAGAGAACGGGTTTGTTCCTTTTACAACTAAAATGAAATAAAATTCCAAAATAAAAATAATGTAAGACAATTAAAAAAAAAAAGGTGCTGGAGGGGTGAGACACCAACCTACACAGAGCAAATCTCTCTTCCTCAGCCCCAAAAATCTGTGTGTGTCCAACAGCCTGACAGGCTTCAGGAGTGTGTTGGGAAGAGTCCTGGATTGTGGGAGCTCCTGGGCAGAGCTCAGAGGGGCATCCATCCTTCCCTCCAGGCAGGGAGGGTGGCCTGGGGTCCTGTGCCCTGTGCCAGAGGTTTGGAAGGACAGGAGTAGGAGATGGAAGTGGCTGCTGGCACCTGCTTTCCGTTTCCTTTAATTATCTCCCCCCAGTGTGTCTGTCCCTCATTAATGGGGATTGTGTCTCGTGCTGCCTGGGAAGAGCTGGTCCCATTAAACCAGTTATAATAGCAACAAATTAATGCTCCCCTGCCCTTTTTCCTGGGCTGGCTAAAGGATAATCCATCAGCACAAACTACTTGGAGATACCACAATTTAAATATTTTAGCGATGCCTTTCTGTACATATCTGACCAATTTTCTCCCAACTTCTTGGCAGTGTTGGTTTTTTAACATTGCTGCCCAAGAAACGTGGCTTTGCTGGTTATTTGGATTTGAGGTTGGTTCCCTTTCAGCTGAAAGGGATCCCAGCAGTGGTGGCTCCAAGTAAAAATGACTTTGTTCTCTGCTATGTTAAATTGGCTGGTTAATTCTGGTGTTATTTACCCTGTAATTCATTAGTTTTACTCTACCATTGGCAGCTGACAGGCTGTAATTTCATGCCTTGCAATAAAAGATGTCTCATAATCTGCTTCATTTAGCAGCAAGAGAATTTAATGAAATTAACTGCAGTCCTAATTATGCCAGTGAATACTAAAGACTGCTATCAAGTTTCCTCAGAAAAGGACAAGGTCCACCTTATGAAGGATTTAGAAGATAATTTCCTGGGAAAAGTTGCAAATGTCTCCTTCTATTGGCCAACAAGGGCCAATTACAAGTGCTGATACGACTTTAATGAACTAGTTTGTTCTGAGGATATCTCACAAGGAATAATAATTTTTTATTTTCGAGCGAGTTTTTAGAGGTTTCTCTCCTTAAAGCGGCTGATCTCGGAGAATTTGGTGTTTTGCTTCTGTTTTGAAGCCTTTTGCCCTGTCCTTTGTGAGGGTTAGGAAGTGAGGAGGGGGCAGCTCATGTGTGGGGGGAGGGGTTTGGAGAACCTAACCCAGAGGACATCAGGGAATTTGTCCTCACACCCTGTGATTCCCTGGAAGTTCATATCTCAGTTGTACAAACACCACCATTTTCTGGGGGGAGAAAACTCAGGAGGGAACGCAGGAAGGCTGGCTTGGAGCAGCCTGGTCTGGTGGGAGGTGCCCCAGATGAACTCTGGGTTCCTTTCCAATCCAGAGCATTCCAGGAGTTAGTTCTGACACTGCCTGAAAGGAGAGGGATTGATCTGAGGAGCATTCCAAGGGCTGAGACACCTCTCTGTGATTTTCTCCAGGCTTTCTACCAATCCACCTTTTATTTTACTGTTTTTTTGTGGTGCACATTCCTGCTTTTTCTGCCCTGAAAAAGTCTTTCTCTGTTAGCTGGCAGGCTTTCCTTGACTGCCATCCCAAAGTGTTGGTGGATGTCTTTGCCAAATGTGCTCTGCCTGCCTCCCGAGCGCCGCCACACTCCGACAACAACGGGGGGAAATGGAACCGCCAGTTTATGGCTTCAGTGGTGTTAAATGTAGTTAATTGGAAAAACTTTTAACTGCAGAGAATTTCCCTGTGAATAGCCTTCATAATAACCATCTCACTATAAAAGGCAAAATGCTTTGCTCACAAGGACAACGGGACTATAAAGGTGAAGTGTATTGATCAAATTACCTGAGATAATAAACTTCGGATGAATAACTCCTCTATTGATGAATGGGACAAGTCTTCCTTTTTTTCCCCTAATCCTCGTGGTGTGATGGGAAGGCAGTTGAGAGGACAGTGTTTGCAGAGTGTGGGGTTGTTTCAAGCCTAGTTTATATTTTTAAGTTAAGGAGCTGTGTGGAATTGTTGATGGGAAACGGCATTGGGTTTTTTTAATGTTTCTGTTTCTTTCTTTCAGGCTGTAATTTGTTGAAAGTACAATCGTCTTCCTTTAGATAAAAAGTTATAGGAGTACATAAAAGTGAATATGTACAGGGGAAGAGACTCAGAATGGTCCCTATTTGCAGCAAAGCTGGATAAAGAGGGAGCACTGAACTCCTCCATAGATGTTCTGAAGAGGGAGGTCAGAGCCCAGCTGGACTCGTGCTCCTGCCAAAACAGGGAAGAGTTCCAGCCCCAGAAAAGAGGGAGAAGTGTGGTGGAAGGGAGCTTGCAAGCAAATGAGACCTTCTGGGTTTTGTTGCTTGGTGCACTCTCATTCCTTTGCTGTAGGGATTTCATGGGATTGTTACAATTATGGGAAACAGAGGGAAGGGGATGGGTGCATCTGCCTGTCCCAGCAGCTTGAGTTTGGGATTTGACCAGAGGTGTCAGCCACCTTGGCAACCTCAGATAAATAACTCCAAATAATGCCAGTGCAGACCTTCTTCTTAATATTGCAGAATGCAATCAGAAAGCTTCATTTTTC
Organism: Serinus canaria; assembly: GCF_022539315.1. NCBI lineage: Eukaryota > Metazoa > Chordata > Aves > Passeriformes > Fringillidae > Serinus > Serinus canaria. The sequence continues at coordinate 3,735,417 of NW_026108147.1, read as the reverse complement.
TTCAAGGTATTCTAATCACCTGGAATTGCATTTATTGGGTGAAAGATTAAGTCAGAGCTGCAGGGAATGGGACTGATGTAAAAACTTTGTTAATGGAGCAGGGGAGTGGGAAGGAGATGATCTTTAAGATCCCTTTGAACCCAAACCATTCTGTGATTTTGGAATATGTTCAGCATTGTTGGTCAGAGGGGGTAGAGACAGCACAGGGTGATTTTGCAGTGTGGTGTGTGCTGCCAGGTAAAAAGGACTGGAAGTTCAAAAGATCACAGGGATCTGATCAGGACATTTCAGTCTGGCATAAGCCTTCCAACTTAATGGAAAAGGGGAGCAAGGAAATGAATCTGAATTGGATTTGGAATTGCTTCTGGTGAGGGAAGGTATGGAGTTGATATTCAGAACAGCACAGGAGCTCGTGGTAGGTTGTATTATTATTTGTTGTGTTACCTAGAAGAGAAACAAAGTTGAGTTGGCTGCTCCATGGGGTTTTGGTATGAGAGAATTTTTATTTTCAGATTTTGAAAGGTTCCATCAAAGCAGACAGCTTTAGTTACAGCTGAATTTGTCTTTGTGATACCCTTTAATATCATGAGACAACAATCTGAAGTTGTTAAATTACTGAGTGAAAGAGTCTCTCTGTGAAGTTTGTATAAGAACATATTTTTATCTTCTTTGGGAAGTCTTGAAAGATGGAGCTGAGCAAGGTGGGATGTAAGGAAGGCCTGGGGGTATCAGCAGGAAGGAACCAAATGCTGGAACAGGTTTCAGAAGAGCACTGCCACCCCTAAGCATCGCAGGAGTGAGGTGAACCACTGGGCCACATCATTCAAGTCCAAAACCATGAGTGTTAGTGAAATAAATCCTGTTTACAAGGTAATAACCAAGACCATATACCAAGATTGAATAACAATAATAACCATCATCATCAAGGCCAAAATATTAGTGTAATAATAATAATAATAATAATGGTGATGGTGATGTCTTTGCAGTGAAGGGCTTAAATAATGTGTGTCACCCAGCCTGATTTTTTGACTGTGTTGTCTTATTTCTTTGGTGCATATAAATGATGGAAAAGTGACCTAAAAGGCCATACACCATGAATGAACCAAAATCTTTGTGTCATTAATCCACTTTACAGGGATTTGAAACAGGACTAAGTGTGAGAGACAAACCCAGAGCTGGGATCCTTTGTTCTATAGAGTGGAAGAAATTGTTCTTTAAAATGTTCTGAAGTGAAGCATCATGTGAGTGCCATCACCTTTTTGTTTCATATAAATATGGATGAGTTTGGATACACACACAAACACACAGAGATGAGACCTCTCTCTTTAAAAGGTGTGAGTAAAGAACATTATCCTGTAGAAATGGAAAAGCCAGAGCAAAGGGCAGCCGAAGCCAAACGTGGATTTGAGAATATCCGTGGATTCAAAAGGTGGGAGCGAGACAGGTCTGCAGCTTTGGAAAGAGATTAAGAGGAGCCTTCCTTTAATGGGCAGGATTGATTCCACAGGGATGTTTGAGCCTGTGTCAGGCACGAGGCATGGGGGCAAGAACTCGAGCTGGAGGAGAGGCCAAGCACGGCAGGAAGGCGGCTGGAATCTGAGCAGTGATGAAACAGACATTTCTGTTACCTTACATGCAAAATTCAGCTCATGTTATTAGCAAGCCTCAGCTTGGCCGAGGGCTTTTAGAGTTCATGGTTCTCAATTTCGTGGCTACCTTCAAACTTTGGAAGAATAATGTTCAGTTTACGTTGCTGAGCTGCACCACCAAGCCTCTAGCACCCAAAATTAAAAGCTCACTTGGAAATGTGAAGCAGATCAGAAGCCAGGGGAGGCAGCAGGGAGTTGGTGTGAAAAGGGGGCTTTGATGTCCCTGATGCCCATTGTTTAATGCCAGGGCTTTGCTTTTAAATGCCAATGCACAGCATGGAGGCCTGGCCCTCCCATGGCGCCACAGAGGGTGCGTTGGGTGGCAGGGGGAGAGAAAGAGAAAGAGAAAGAGAGCAAGAGGAAGAGGGAAAGAGCAAAAGAGAACAGAGAAGGAAAGAGGAAAGAGAAAGAGAAGAGGAGAAGAGGAAGAGGGGAAGAGAAAGAGAAGAGAGAAAGAGAAGAGTAGAAAGAGACAGAGAAAGAAAAGAGAAAAAGAGAAAGAAGAAGAAGAGAAGAGAGAACAGAGAAGAGAGAAGAGAAGAGAAGAGAAGAGAAGAGAAGAGAAGAGAAGAGAAGCGAAGAGAAGAGAGAGAGAAAGAAGAGAAGAGAAGAGACAGAGAATAGAAGAGAAGCGAAGAGAAGAGAAGAGAAGGAGGAGAGGGAACGGGGGGGAAGGGAAGGAAGGGAAGGGAAGGGAAGGGAAGGGAAGGGAAGGGAAGGGAAGGAAGGGCGAAGGGCAGGCAGGAAGGGAAGGAAGGGAAGGGAAGGGAGGGAAGGGAAGGGAACGGGAAGGGAAGGGAAGAGGGAAAGGAAGGAAAGGACAAAGGAAGGAAAGGAAAAAGAAAAAGGAAAGGAAAGGAAAGGAAAGGAAAAGGAAAGGAAATAAGGAAAGGAAAGGAAAAGAAAGGAAAGGAAAAGGAAAGGAAAGGAAAAAGGAAAAAAAGGAAAAGGAAAGGAAAAAGGAAAAAGGAAAAAGGAAAAAGGAAAGGAATCTTCCATCATGCCAGCACAAAGTTGACAGGGACAAGGTTTTGCAGATCTTTTTTAAGGAATGGTGGGGCAAAGTGTGCAAGCCCGAATCGGGCGTGCTGTGCACGCGGGTGTGCAAGGGAAAGTTAGCAGTCAGTCAGGTTTTATCTCTTAATGAATAGAGACTGCTGAAGTAAGGGTTAGGTAATTGAGTTTATAATTAATTAGCCATAACCCTCATCAGATAAAGCAGTTGTCGAGGGTTTTTTTTATCTCCTTTCTCTCCCCAGGGCCTGCCCTTCTTTGTCCTTGCGCTGACAGCCAGCACTTATCTCAGGCCTTCTCCACGCCGTGCCCATCAGCCCCTCCTCCCTTGGGCTGGGCTTTGGTGGTCAGCCTGGGCCTGTATTGTCCTGCCAGGATCCCAATCAGCCGGGCTGTCGTGGTGGGATGATGAATTAGCAGTAGGAGTTAACGTGGAGGTGAGCTCCAGATCGGAGCCCCGATAGCTCCCGCCCGGCTTCTGTGCGCTCGTCACCCTGCCCGGCGCTGATCCGCCACTGACACTTCCCAACAAAGAGGTTACAGAGGTGGATTTAGCCAGAGGAATGGGGCATTTCTCCAGAAAGTTGGGATGCTGACAAAGGGCCCTTAATTTCTTCTGCCGTGTAATTCGCCTCGACAATACCGGGAAGATAAATTAGGTTTGGCTCTGTTTGCTTTTGGTGGCCTTATCACCTTTATGTTGTGGGTTGAGCTGGGTGGCTTGCAGCAGGGGAGAAACTTTACCCATGTATCTTAAAAGCATCAGGATTGTAAAAGGTGTCGACTTCCTGCCCCTCGAGGTGGATAAAGGGTATCAGAACCTGGGACATTGCTCTGGCTGCCCTGGAGGACTCCAGACCTTGGCATGAAGTCAAAACCACCTGTGCCTTCAATTTTAGCCCATGGAAACAATCACCAACTTTGTGTGAGGAGTTACAAACCACAAGAGTTTGAGTAGAATGTTGGTGAATTTATCACAGGGTGAAAAAGTAGAATTTTGGGGATTTAGAATGGGGGTTCAAGAGGCAAGATGGAGGAATCTGGGCATGTCCTGTCCTCCTTCTTCTCCTTCTTGTCCTCCATCTTCTGCTGTGATGGTGACACCTCTGGATTGGTTTAGGGTACAGACAGACTGTCTAACACAGGTGATAGGGATTGGAAAATTATTGTAAATAAAGCACAGGTAGTTCTTAGTATAAAAAGCCAACACCACCCCAAGGTGGTCAGTGTGCCACAACCCGACCTGCTGGACAGATCTCAGCAGGGAGAGAAAGAATTTTATAGATAACAGAAAATAAACAACCTTGAGAATGAGAGCCAAGGAATCCTGTCTTCTTCAGTCTCAGGGCTGGGAAAAAGAGACTTTCTAACACCTCGGGGTCATCTCGACCCCAGAGTCCCTGTCAGAAGGGGACTGGGATGTCAAATTTATCCTCCATCAAAGCTGTGTCCTTCTGTAGATGCAGTGGGGAGAGGAGCTTTCTTGCTGTGTTTGCAGTAGGCTCCTGGCACTGGAGTGGGTTTGCAGACAGGTTTGCCTGCTGGAGGAGAACAAGGTTCCCCAGCAAGTCTTTGTGTTTTCCCTTCATCTGGAGTTTTTGAGTTGGAGATGAAGACTCCTGTGTCTGACAGCATCGACTCCGGGCTTCGAATGAGCTCTGGCTCTCCTTAATCTCAGTGTCAGCACTAGGAGATGTAGCTCAGGTCTCTCAGTGCCAGAAAGGCTTGATGCTTTTTGAAAGTACATCAAGCATTATCCTTCTGTGATCTCTTTAATAGACTGGTAAAGTTTTCCTTTTTCTTTGGCATTTCAGCAGCAATGTACATTTTTAGTTTGGCTGCAGTTCTTTTGGGATTCAAGCTTCTGTGTGCACACCTACCCCATTCTAGGATCTTCCTGGAGGTTGAATTAGTAACATGTGAGTTAAGATGGCCCAGTGTGACTGCATAAAAGACATTGCTGGTGGCAGAATGAAGCTGTTCCAGTTTGGAATAACAGCTTGATGGCAGAATGAAACTCTTCTAGTTTGGGAATATCTTCCAGTTGTCCAAGTGGGTCGTAGAGCCCTGCAGCTGCTGTGCTGCGATGGCTGTGGTTTGTGAAGCCCCTCAGTCGTGCAGGATGTGCACCTCATCCCAGCACAGGAAGGCAAATTCTTGTGTACCTCCCTGCTAATTGATAGGAAGGGTGGAGGAAGTGAGTCTGTGACACGTTTGGGACAGGAGAAATTCCAGTTAGAGACCCAGAAAAGTGTTATTTCCCACCAGGTTCCAATACTGGAGCAAACACCTGAAGGGGCTGTGAAATCTCCACCTTTGGAGGTGGCTCCAGGGGGACACGGAGCTCCTCAGGGTTCTGGGTTTGCATCTTGCCACTGGAGGTGAACCAGAGGGAGCAAAGATCCTTCTCATCCCCCCAGGAGACACTCAGCTGTGTGTTCTGTGAGAGAGAGAAGCCAAGCATGAGTACAGTGGAAGGAAAGAAGATAATTATCATCCCTGATGTAAGAACCGTGCCAAAATGTTTTCCAGGTTGAGGATTTATATTGCAAATGAACATCAACCTTGGATGGTGGTACCTCATGCAGAAGGGTAACTAAATGCACATTATTTTTATTCTAGGAAACAGTGGAGGGAAAAAGCTTTTGCTCTGAATTTGCCTCTGAAATGTAAGAGATGAAGAAATTCTATCCCTGATTTTTTTTTGTTTTTAAAGCAAAGCTGTGTTCTGGAAAACATGTGTGGATTAATGGGATGGATTCAGCTGGGTTGGTCTTGTGTTTACATGTTTGATTTTCTGATAGAAGAAAATTCTTCTTGTTTAAATGTTGCTGGATTTTTCATTTGATCAACAGCACATTGCAAATAGAGATAAAACCCCTATCATTTATATAGAGACTAATAAGTATATGTTAATGTAGTTGTAGTTTCAAGGTTTTCTTTTAAAAATGCACTTTTTTTTTAAATGCCCATTTTGCTATAGGTATTAGAGAAAACTTGGTATAGTAGATGAACTCAGTTTCAGGCTTTTTAATTGCTTTTGGTAAAGGAAATTATGTGCTTTGTACCTAAAGGAATGTTTAAATCAGGTTTTAGCTGTGATCTTCAAGTGTTCAGATCTTCAGAAGCAAGTGGAGTATGTTAGAGGACAAGTTAAAGAATATCCAGATTTAAATCAATACCAAGATTTACTGATGCTAAATAGAAAAAATTAAGGAGAGAGGTAAATAGTATTTTGTAGCCTTTTAAATGTTAGGAAATAGGCCCATAGATTGGGATAAGGGTAGGGAGAGATCCTTCACCATCTGGTCCCTTTTCCATGGGGTCAGTCCTGTAGGATCTCTCCAGGGTGGGTCCCTTTATCCATGGGGTCAGTCCTGTAGGATCTGACCAAGGTGGGTCCCTTTATCCCTGGGGTCAGTCCTGTAGGATCTCTCCAGGGTGGGTCCCTTTATCCCTGGGATCAGTCCTGTAGGATCTCTCCAGGGTGGGTCCCTTTATCCCTGGGGTCAGTCCTGTAGGATCTCTCCAGGGTGGGTCCCTTTATCCTTGGGATCAGTCCTTCAGGATCTCTCCAGGGTGGGTCCCTTTATCCCTGGGGTCAGTCCTGTAGGATCTCTCCAGGGTGGGTCCCTTATCCTGGGTCAGTCCTGTAGGATCTCTCCAGGGTGGGTCCCTTTATCCCTGGGGTCAGTCCTGTAGGATCTCTCCAGGGTGGGTCCCTTTATCCCTGGGGTCAGTCCTGTAGGATCTGACCAGGGTGGGTCCCTTTATCCATGGGGTCAGTCCTGTAGGATCTGACCAAGGTGGGTCCCTTTATCCCTGGGGTCAGTCCTGTAGGATCTCTCCAGGTGGGTCCCTTATCCTGGGTCAGTCCTGTAGATCTCTCCGGTGGGTCCCTTTATCCATGGGGTCAGTCCTGTAGGATCTCTCCAGGGTGGGTCCCTTTATCCATGGGGTCAGTCCTGTAGGATCTCTCCAGGGTGGGTCCCTTTATCCATGGGGTCAGTCCTGTAGGATCTCTCCAGGGTGGGTCCCTTTATCCATGGGGTCAGTCCTGTAGGATCTCTCCAGGGTGGGTCCCTTTATCCATGGGGTCAGTGCTGCAGGATCTCTCCAGGGTGGGTCCCTTTATCCTTGGGGTCAGTCCTGTAGGATCTCTCCAGGGTGGGTCCCTTTATCCCTGGGGTCAGTCCTGCAGGATCTCTCCAGTGTGGGTCCCTTTATCCCTGGGGTCAGTCCTGTAGGATCTCTCCAGGGTGGGTCCCTTTATCCATGGGGTCAGTCCTGTAGGATCTCTCCAGGGTGGGTCCCTTTATCCATGGGGTCAGTCCTGTAGGATCTCTCCAGGGTGGGTCCCTTTATCCATGGGGTCAGTCATTCAGGATCTCTCCAGGGTGATCTCCTCTCTCCATGGGTCCTGCCAGGACCCTGCTCCAGCAGGAGCTTCCCATGGGCCCAGAGGTTCCTTTGGGCATCTCCCTGCTCTGCTTTGGGGTTTTCTGTGGGGTTCAGGTAGATCTCAGCCCCACCACGGCCCCCATGGGCTGCAGGGCACAGCTGCTTCACCCTGGGCTCCACCATGGGTGGTGGCAGCAGGAAAGGCTTGAGATGGGTGGTGTAACCTCATTTTCTTTGCTGTTTTAACCCTGGGGTTTTCCCAGGATGTTTTGCATCATCATTTGTAGTCTGTGAAGGTGGGAAGCAGGAGAATAGGGGAAGAGTTATGAGTGCAAATAAAGCTGGAATGAAAGAGCTGGACTCTGATCCTTGTGGGTCCCTTCCAGCTCAGAATATTTCTGGGACTCCCTGCATTTAGGAATTTGAGGGTGTTTCAGGGTTCAGACTTGCAGGGAAGCAGTTTAAGGGCAGTGAGAAGAGAGTAAAATCTTCCTTTTCTGGGTAAATTTGCAGGGTTAATTTCAATGATGGAGTATTTGAAAATTTGTAGGGAACAAAGAGATTGGCTTTTTCCCTGGAAGGTGGCCTGGAAAGCTGTGATTCCCCAGGCCACAGCAGAGCTTTTTTTCCCCCACTCCAGTGATTCCAGAGCAGGGATTGATGGGCCCCTCTTACTTAACGAGTTTGCTGAATTGATTTTATCATTGCTTTTTGTCACTTTCTTAGAACTAACATGGAAATGGCAAAAAAAGAAAATTAAAAAAGGTCTGGCTGACACCACCCAGGCACGGGGTGTTAAAGTTGGTGGGACCCAGGATCATCAGCAGCCATAATTGACAAATAATACCCCTCATAAATACTGCCAGTCTTTTCAATTAGTTTTCATCTCAAATTCGGGATGCAAAATGATGGCCTGTCAAGTGACAATGGATGACAAAAATTAATAAATTGTCTTCTAAATAGTATGGACACTTAAGAAAAATTGGGCAGCCAATTTAGCACAGCATGAACCAGGGGGAACCTTTTGTACTGTTGCCGTGCCACTAATGTTGTCTGGGTCTTTATTAATGGTGCTTGGCTGCTGCTGACAGTTTTGTTGCTACTGGCAACTTTCTTCATTAAAATTAAAGCCAGCGTCAAATCCCATTAGCTGCACTCTGGGTACCTTGCATTTTTATTTTTATATATATATATATATATATATATATTTATTTTGTCTTTACAAACACGTTTTTTATCTATAGGAAGTTGAGAAAGGTGGTTAAAAATTAGTCTTTCGTCTGGTGCACGGCTGATCACTTAATAAATAATGGATTATATTGGTTTTTTTTTTTTTTTTGAGGGAGATTGTCTCCAACATTTTACAGCTTGCAGAGTCCACAGCCAAGTAACTGCAGAGAGAAATCCATAAATGAGCTTTATAAATTACCTTTTCTGAGTGTGTGTTTGTCTGTGTTGCCTGCAAGCCACTTGGATCTGGGATACTGTGTCGTAAAACAATCGTAGCCTCTGGAGCAGCTTCTGCTCTTCTTGTCTCTCCCTCTGAAATATTAATGAGGGTAAAACTGAGGGGATCAACATGTGTGTGAGACCACTCTTTAAGGGAAATAAAGTGTGCATCTTCACGTGGTTTTGGGAAGGAACAAATATCTTTGTTTGTGGAAACATCTTTTAAGTTTCTGCTTTAACAATTTATGGATTGATTCTTTAAGCTGGAGGAGGGCAGGGATAGGTGGGATATTGGGAAGGAATTGTTCCCTGGGAAGGTGGGCAGGCCCTGGCACAGGGTGCCCAGAGCAGCTGTGGCTGCCCCTGGATCCCTGGCAGTGCCCAAGGCCAGGTTGGATGGAGCTTGGAGCACCCTGGGACAGTGGCAGGTGTCCCTGCCCATGGGACAGGGTGAGCTTTAATCCCATTCTGTGACTCCTTTTAATAAGTCTTAATAAACAGAGGAATAAATCTTAATAAACAGCACATAATAAGCCTTAATAAATAGCTGAATAAGGCTTAATAAACAGCACATAATAACAGCTGCTGTCACTGCTGAGTGTTCTAAAACATTAAAAAGCTGAGGGACCAGTGCATTGAATTTCCAGGGCAACCTGTGTGCTGCCTTACAGATCACACATGAAGAAATTCAAGGCTTTGCAGGGAGAAATGTGGGGAAATCAGGGGAAAAATTTCTTCCAGAAACATCTCCCAGGTGTCCTTCCAGGAATGCTCAGAGTGGAACGTGGTCTGTCACTCCTTGTGGGGCATCACCCAGGTATTTCCAAGAGGGTTCAGTTGTTAAAACATCTTGTTAATTGTTCTGCTCTGACCCTGGGGCCAGACCTCCCTGGCTGGTGTCACACTGTGTTCCTGACATCATTTGGGGACAAGCCAGTGATCCAAAAACGTGTCTCAAGGCTTCTGAGAGATGGAAATGCCTCATGAAGTGCAAAATACGGCCTGGGTTCACATCTCTTGGAAGGGCTGGGAGTAGATGGTGTTTAAGGACCCTTCCAAGCCAAAGCATTCCAGGATTCTGCATCCCTCTGATGGGGATTGGACAGAGAGAGGTGAAGTCCTCTGCTGACAGCTTGGTTTTGCTGTTGTCACCATGGAAATGCCTTTTGATTCAGGAACTGGGATGGTTTGGCTTCTGTCCCAGGGTAGCACCACGAGACTGCAGGTGGAGCCAGGGGGGTCCTTGCAGAAAACCACAAGTGCTGAATCCCAAACCCCATCTGAACCCCAATGGTCTCCTGTGTTAAAGTGATCAACAATGAACAGTTCAAATGGTCTTTTAAACTGGTGCAGCAATTTTTGGGCTGAAAGATGTGCTCAAATCTGGGTTTCAGTTCATCTGAAATGTGGGTTGAGTGACCCTATCATTCACCAGAATGGAGACTTGATAGAAATGAAATAAACTGTGACATCAAATTAGCATCCATCCAATAAATCCAAGCTGTGCTTTTAGCTCTTCTGCTAAATCTTCTTGGTTTAAAAAAATAAATAAATAAAGGTGTCAGTAGTTAATTGTTGACTGAAGCTTAATATCTGTTGAAGCAAATGAGCCATGAAATGCACTACACAGGAAGTATTGTATCTGGAGTGATTTTAACATTAAAACAATATTACAATTTTTAACTTGCTGACACAATATGCAGAATCCTTTATTTTGAAATTGCCCTGATTAATGCTGAGCTCGGGAAGTGGGGGAGAGGAGGAGTGAGTGCTGTATATAAAGCAAGGCAGGCCAGGACAAAACCTTTTCTTCTCAGAAGAATATTAGATAACAAAAAACAAATTTTGGGGTGTCTCAGGTTATTACTTTAGGAATCCTAATAATAACCTTGTCAAAAGCATTGATTTGTAATTCCTCTGAAAAGTTCTTGCAGTTGACTGGCACTGGCAATGTCTCATGTTTTATTAACTCTAATTTCTATAACAACTCCAGTGGTAAAAATGGCTGAGTTCTGTTTCTCACAGCAGTCACTTTGCCTTTTTGCTGTAGCAATTTAAGGACATGGGGTGAAAAACCTGTACTTGAAAATTGTCTTTAGGCTGTACCCTTAAATCCTGGGAAATGGCCTTGGATAAGTTTTCCCTGGGTCCAGGGAGGTGTTGGAGTTGTGGAGATTGATGTAAAAGAAGCATCAAATCCCAGAATATTCTGAGCTGGAAGGGATCCCTGAGGATCATTCAGTCCAAATCCTGACCCTGCACAGAAACCCCAACCAGCTGAGTGGTGTGGGGGTGGTTTGGAGCCAAATTTTATATCCTGTCAAAGGTCTTCTCCCAGTGGGACTCAGGTCCTGCTCCTTGGCTGAGACCAGAGGGTGTTTGAGTGAATGAGCTGCACATTTTTATGTATTCCCAGCTGAAGCCAAAATGATTTTGTTTTCAGATGATAAAGTACAGACTGATTCATGAGAAGAGAGAGCAGAGAGCTGTGTATGTTGTGAAAAGGGTTATTTAAAAAGCTGTGTCTCTGCTGCACCAGCAGGGAAATCATCATTTTTCTGAGCTCTTGAGCTCCATGACTGCTCACACACTCAGCAAGCAGCAGAGGGATGTGGTTGTAGCTTTCTCTTTATGCAGTTGTCCTGTGTGTCTTGGCATGTTCTGCATTTCCTAAAGTATTTCCCCCACGCTGAAGATGGAATTTACATTTTCTGCAGCTTTTTCTGAGAATGTGAAAGGTGATTTTATGAACTCCAGGAAGCAGGATCCAGTAGGGAAAGCATTTTTCCTGGCTAGGTTCCTGATTTATTTTCTGCTGTAACGATGAGAGGACAGTGCCCAGCACACATTGAGTGCATCTCTGAGGGACCATCACCACCTTCATCCCTCTGGGCATCTCAGCATCACCACCTTCATCCCTCTGGGCATCTCTGAGGGACCATCACCACCTTCATCCCTCTGGGCATCTCTGAGGGACCATCACCACCTTCATCCCTCTGGGCATCTCAGCATCACCATCTTCATTCCTCTGGGCATCTCTGAGGGACCATCACCACCTTCATTCCTCTGGGCATCTCTGAGGGACCATCACCACCTTCATCCCTCCGGGCATCTCTGAGGGACCATCACCACCTTCATTCCTCTGGGCATCTCTGAGGGACCATCACCACCTTCATCCCTCTGGGCATCTCTGAAGGACCATCACCACCTTCATCCTCTGAGCATCTCTGAAGGACCATCACCACCTTCATCCCTCTGGGCATCTCTGAGGGACCATCACCACCTTCATCCCTCTGGGCATCTCTGAAGAACCATCACCACCTTCATCCCTCTGGGCATCTCTGAAGGACCATCACCACCTTCATTCTTCTGGGCATCTCTGAGGGACTATCACCACCTTCATCTTCTGGGCATCTCTGAAGGACCATCACCACCTTCATCCCTCTGAGCATCTCTGAGGGACCATCACCACTTCATCCTGCATCTGAGGACCACCCCTCACCTCTGGGCATCTCTGAGGGACCATCACCACCTTCATCCCTCTGGGCATCTCTGAGGCCATCACCACCTCATCCTCTGGCATCTCGGGGACCATCACCACCTTCATCCTCTGGCATCTCTGAGGACCATCACCACCTTCATCCCTCTGGGCATCTCTGAGGACCATCACCACCTTCATCCCTCTGGGCATCTCTGAAGGACCATCACCACCTCATCCTCTGGCATCTCTGAGGACCATCACCACCTTCATCCCTCTGGGCATCTCTGAGGACCATCACCACCTTCATCCTCTGGCTCTCTGAGGACCATCACCACCATCCCTGGCACCGAGGACCATCACCACCTTCATCCCTCTGGGCATCTCTGAAGGACCATCACCACCTTCATCCCTCTGGGCATCTCTGAGGGACCATCACCACCTTCATCCCTCTGGGCATCTCTGAGGACCATCACCACCTTCATCCCTCTGGGCATCTCTGAGGACCATCACCACCTTCATCCCTCTGGGCATCTCTGAGGACCATCACCACCTTCATCCTCTGGCATCTCTGAGGACCATCACCACCTTCACCTCTGGCCTCTGAGGCACCCCCTCTCTGGCACTCGAGGACCATCACCACCTTCATCCCTCTGGGCATCTCTGAGGACCATCACCACCTTCATCCCTCTGGGCATCTCTGAGGACCATCACCACCTTCATCCCTCTGGGCATCTCTGAGGACCATCACCACCTTCATCCCTCTGGGCATCTCTGAGGACCATCACCACCTTCATCCCTCTGGGCATCTCTGAGGACCATCACCACCTTCATCCCTCTGGGCATCTCTGAGGGACCATCACCACCTTCATCCCTCTGGGCATCTCTGAGGGACCATCACCACCTTCATCCCTCTGGGCATCTCTGAGGACCATCACCACCTTCATCCCTCTGGGCATCTCTGAGGACCATCACCACCTTCATCCCTCTGGGCATCTCTGAGGGACCATCACCACCTTCATCCCTCTGGGCATCTCTGAAGGACCATCACCACCTTCATCCCTCTGGGCATCTCTGAGGGACCATCACCACCTTCATCCCTCTGGGCATCTCTGAGGGACCATCACCACCTTCATCCCTCTGGGCATCTCTGAAGGACCATCACCACCTTCATCCCTCTGGGCATCTCTGAGGGACCATCACCACCTTCATCCCTCTGGGCATCTCTGAGGGACCATCACCACCTTCATCCCTCTGGGCATCTCTGAAGGACCATCACCACCTTCATCCCTCTGGGCATCTCTGAGGGACCATCACCACCTTCATCCCTCTGGGCATCTCTGAGGGACCATCACCACCTTCATCCCTCTGGGCATCTCTGAAGGACCATCACCACCTTCATCCCTCTGGGCATCTCTGAAGGACCATCACCACCTTCATCCCTCTGGGCATCTCTGAGGGACCATCACCACCTTCATCCCTCTGGGCATCTCTGAGGGACCATCACCACCTTCATCCCTCTGGGCATCTCTGAGGGACCATCACCACCTTCATCCCTCTGGGCATCTCTGAGGGACCATCACCACCTTCATCCCTCTGGGCATCTCTGAGGGACCATCACCACCTTCATCCCTCTGGGCATCTCTGAGGGACCATCACCACCTTCATCCCTCTGGGTCATCCCTCTGAGAGGACCATCACCACCTTCATCCCTCTGGGCATCTCTGAGGACCATCACCACCTTCATCCCGGCATCTGAGGACCATCACCATCCCTCTGGGCATCTCTGAAGGACCATCACCACCTTCATCCCTCTGGGCATCTCTGAAGGACCATCACCACCTTCATCCCTCTGGGCATCTCTGAAGGACCATCACCACCTTCATCCCTCTGGGCATCTCTGAAGGACCATCACCACCTTCATCCCTCTGGGCATCTCTGAAGGACCATCACCACCTTCATCCCTCTGGGCATCTCAGCAACACCACCAGGGATGCCTGTTTCATCTCTTTTCCTTATTTCCCTTGGTCTTAGGAGAGACTGGAGGAAAGGGAGCAGGGTGTGTGGATGGAAGAGTGCTGGAGCATCCTGATGGGCCCTGCTCACCCACCCTGGTCAAGTGCAAGGTGTCACTGCCCATGGCAGGCACAAGATGAGGTTGAAGGTCCCTTCCAGCCCAAACCATTCTGGGATTGTGTGATCTTTGCAGTGTTGAACCTGTTCAGTGTGTCCTGGCAGAGCCTTCTGTAGTGGGGTCATGGATGCTGATGGTCCTTGACCACAGGACCAGGTGTCAAAGTAGAAAAATGGAGCAAAAGTAGAAAAATGGAGCAAACAGGAAATCTTGCTATTTAGAATTATGAAGAAGGTGGCCTTCTACTGCAAAATTTTGTTTTTTTAAAAAAGGATATTTGTTCTCCTACCCCTACAAAAGTTTGAGGACCAGAGGTGTAACTGTTCAGCAAAATTTATTTTTCGAGGAGGACGCTCCGTTTTGATTTTAAAAAAATGAAACTAAATTTTAAAATCCCATTATGGAGCAGAGTTTCTGAGCTTGGTTGTCGAAGGCCTTTTTGGTCCCAGAATTTCTTGGCATGAAGTGTGAATCCTTTCTGTACAATAACATGGAACACAGTTTCAGGAAAAAAAGGAACACACAGGCACACACTTTTTTTTTTTTTTTTTTTCTGTCAGCATTCTTGGGTTTGTTATTCAGCCGATGCTGTATTAAATTGGATTTTGTGTCCATCATTATTAAAATGTGAAGTGTGTCGGTCACAAAGCATACATTTCAGGGCAGTTAGCTGAATAATTCTTTTCTTTATTATCCCAAATTACTGCTGAGCTCTGGAGAGGTGAGCAGTTTAGCCAATTATTGCCATTTGAGCTGGATTTGTGGGTGATTAGCTCCTGGTCGAATTCAGTCCTGGCAAGGGCTTTGAAGCCTTTCCTTGTGTGATTTTCACAGCGGTGAGGTAGGAATAGACGAGGCTAATGACAGGAAGGTCGCCTGGGTGAGGTGACCTGTGGGGGGGGGAGCCCGGGTTTAGCAAATAGGGCATCCACAATAACAAGTGTGTCACTAACCCCGCCGTGCATAATCGGAGTTTTATAGGATTGTTGGAGATGCTGACAGCTCAATTAAAGTGTAACCCTTTGTACCATACAGCCCCGGCAGAACGACAGAAATATTACCAACAAAAAAGGGAGGGGACCACAAGGGAACTGGTTAAAGATCCAGGGTTCTTTTTCTTTCCCCCACCACCCCTTCCCTCGGAGCCTGCACTGCAGAAAGCATCCATTTGTGAAATAATAGGTTGTCCAGGGGAGGGGTATGGTGCCAAACATGGCTACAAAAAAAAAAAAAAAAAAAAAAAAAAAAAAAGAGAAAAAAAAAAAGCTGCTCTTAAGTGGTCTTCCTGATGTTTCTATGGAAACACTATAGTGTCAGGAGAGAAAGTTAAAATTGGGTTTTAAGCTTTTCATGGCTTTTCTCCCTTTTCCGTTCCCCCAGCTAAATCCCTACTTTATATAAAATATGATAAAGAGAATTTCGGGGAGGGCTCCAGTGAGGAAAAGCAGCTCCTCTGCCTAGGAGTGGCCATGCCTGCACGAGGAGTCCTTATTTCCCACCACCCAGCCAAGGCTGTTTGTTTCTGGAGAGAAGTCAGTGTTTGGGGCTCCCTTTTCATGCCTGCCCCTTCAGCCATTCCCAGAGCCTTTCCCACAGCTGGCTTTGCTCTCCTCCCAGCGCTGCTTTTCCTTTGCCCAGGGTAATGATTTGCATCGAAGTGCATTTCACTGGTGTCAGGGAAACCACAGCTGCCAGTGCCAAGGGGTTAATAAACCAGCTACTGGAGATTATTAAGGGCTGGGATTCTTTTTTTTTCCTATTTTTTAGCAGTCCAGAGTAAGCAGAATAAGTCTTGGAAGACAACAGAGGCAGAAACTACTGCAAGGCAGGAAAATAATGTGATTTTCTCATGCTGTGTCCTGTTCAGAAAGGTAAACTGGGGTTAGAGGGAAAGATGTGTGTAGCACTCACATTCTCTGATAAAATCCCTTCACCCAGGGTTGTTCTCCTGGGAAGCTGAGAAGCCTCAGAGAAAAGGGAAAACAATTCTTATCTCATTTGCTTCTCCTGTGCTGTGCTCATGTGGAATGTGTTTGGAGATTGTTCACCCACAGGTGATTGTTCCATTGCATTCTGTGGGAGTTGTTTTGGCTCTTTGGCCAACCAGGGCCAGGCTGTGTCAGGGCTCTGGAGAGAGTCAGGAGTTTCATTATTTAGCATTCAGTATCTTTTCTGTCTTCTTTAGTATAGTTAGTATAGTATTCTTTAATATAATATACTATAATAAAGTAATAAATGAGCCTTCTGAGAAGATGGAGCCAGATTCATCATTCCTGCCTTCACTGGGACATTCTCAGCAAATACAACAGATGTGCCAGTGCCTGAAATACCTGATTGCATTTGGTAGCACACTGTGGTTTCAGCTCCTCAGGAAGGACTGTGGTGGCTGTAGCAGTGGAGTTTGCAATGTGCTGGTGACTTCAGTCCCATTTCAGAAATAGTCATCAAGCAGGGCTAAGGAAAGAGCTGCCAGCTGAGGGAGAACTCCAGAGGAGCTGGAGGAACTTGTGCATCACCTGTGTTGGCAAGATGCAGAGGCTGAAATAGTGGAGCAGTCAGTAATGAAGGCCAGGCTGGATGGAGCTTGGAGCAGCCTGGGATTATGGAGGGTGTCCCTGCCCATGGCAGGGGGTGGAATGAGATGTTCTTTCAGCTCCCTTCCAACCATTCTGGGATTAAAAATAAAGCTGCAGGTTTGTTCTTCCCATTGAGCTTGTCCTTAGCTGCTGTTCCTTGCAGGAATTTGGGGGCTGTCCTTTGGTGGCAGTCTCAGTGTCTGGAGCTGTGATAAACTCTAAGAGTTGCTTAATCAGCACTGTTTTTTTTTTTTTTTTTTCAGTACATCTTTCTAATTTTCTTTGGTAGCTTGTGTGCAGAGAGCTTGGAAAATAACGAGTTGCAGGTTGATTGTCCTTCAAGTTTAAGCAAAGCCATTATCTTCTGCTCCCCAAGTCAGGTGATAGATCCTCTCTGCTCTTTGTCTTCAAATGGAAATCGTGGCTGATGAGCCCCAGCATTAGGTAACCATTCATGGAGTAATTACCTGCTGTGCAGGCACTGCCTGGTGTTTAGGGAATGTTAGAAGAGAATTGGGTGCAATGTTCTGATTTCATTTTCTCCTAAAGGCGCAGAACATAAATTTGAATAGTTTCTGCAGTGTGGGAGCATCTTTGTAGCAAAACTCTGCTGCTGCTGCTGTGCCAGTTTGGAAGGGAGGTGGGAGGGGTTTTGCTTGTGCAAAACTAAGAACATACAAGGTTTTGGTTTTTTTTTTTTTTTTTTTTTGCAATGTTATTGTTGGATACTGAAGCTGGAGAATGTTTGAGCTCTCCTGTTTTCAGAACTCTTCAGAGCCACTCCAGACTCTTGTAACCTTTTTTTTTTTTTTTTTTTTTTTTTTTGTGGTTCAGTTGGTCCCCAGTTGTGTTCTGCTACTGTAAGAGGTCATAGAATCCCAAAATAGTTTGGGGTGAAAGGGACCTCAAAGCTCACCCCATCCCACCCCCTGCCATGGCAGGAACACCTTCCATTATCCCAGATTGCTCCAGTCCCCATCCAGCCTGGCCTTGGGCACTGCCAGGGATCCAGGGGCAGCCACAGCTTCTCTGGGCACCTGTGCCAGGGCCTCCCCACCCTCCCAGGGAACAATTCCTTCCCAATATCCCATTTATCCCAATTTCCCTCTGGCACTGTGATTCCATTCCCCTTGCCCTGTCTCTCCAGGCCCTTATCCAAAGTCCCTCTCCCTCTTTTTTATAAGCCCCCTTTAAGTATCAGAAGGGAGAGAGAAGTTGGCTACAGGTTTCCAAGTATAAAAACCTCAAGCAGCTTCATGTCTCATTGACCAAAAGACCAAGCAGCATTCCCTTAAATTCCTGGGGTAAAGAAGATTTAAGTTTGGGAAACTGAGAAAAAAAAGTTACATTTTTATGGAAGGATTCCCCATACATTGGCAATCTTCAACAGTTTATTCCCTAGAGGATTTTAGGGTTAAAGACAGAACACCCTGGTCTAGTGGAAGGTGTCCCTGCCCATGATAGGGGATGGAATGAGCTGAGCCTTAAGGTCTCTTCCAGCCCAAACCATTCTGGAATTCTCTGACCCTCTATGGATCAATGATTCAGTCATTACCAAAATGTTCCTTTGGCATGCAGGTATTGTTTGGAGGTGAAACAGTTTGAGCTGCTGAAGAATGGACATGAACACCAGAAACCTGTTACATCTAAATCTTCAGGAGGCAAAAAAAAAATATCACTGAAAAATGAATGCCTTGTTTATTATCAGGTGGCCCCAGTGCTGTTGGACAGACTGTGCAGAGCTGGGATTAAAAATAAAGATGGATCCTGGGGGTTTCACCAGCATTTGTTCTCCATGCTGACAGATTCACAGGAGTGGGGGTTTTATTGACCAGGATTTGTTTGTAACAATTCGTTTGTGAGCCTGATCCAGTGTCTGCCTTCAGAGTTATTTGAAGGAGGTGTGTGATGATGTTCACAGGGGTCCCAGGATGAGGGAAGAGAAGAGAAAGTTGACTCCATGCTCAGAAGGCTGATTTATTATTTTATTATATATATATTATATTAAAAACTACACTAAAAGAATAGAAGAAAGGATTTCATCAGAAGGCTGGCTAAGAATAGAAAAGGAATCAATAACAAAGGTTTGTGTCTGACTGAGACAGTCTGGACAGCTGGGCTGGGATTGGCCATTAATTAGAAACAACCACAGAGACCAATCCCAGATCCACCTGTTGCATCCCACAGCAGCAGATAAGAATTGTTTGCAGTTTGTTCCTGAGGCCTCTCAGCTTCTCAGGAGGGAAAATCCTAAGGAAAGGATTTTCCATAAAACATGTGTCAGTGACAGAGGTGCTTTTTCATGGCTTTTCTTTTCTGAGAGTTTTTCTTTTCTGAGCAGGATGCACAGGAGCTGTAGAAAATTCCTAGCAGTGCTAGCTGCTAATCATGGCTGTGAGAGCTACAGACCTGAGTGGAAAACTGGGAATTTCTATTGTTAATGATGAAGTGTGAGATTACCTGGTTCATTCTGTCAGAACAGCATCAGGGAGACAATGTGGGGTCAGCTAAAAATTAGGGAGGGGATGAAACAAAAGGCTGGCAGAAGTTTGCACCTCAGCCATGGCAGTGGGGTAAATTTCTGAAAGAAAATAGCAACCAGAGTGGAATCATGGAATGGTTTGGCTTGGATGGGATCCTGAAGCTCATCTAGCTCCAAGCCCTGCCTTGTAGGTACCATAGTTCCTTTTCCAGAAGGTCCAATCTTGGCTCTGCTGACTTCAAAGACCATTTTTAAAGCTTCTCACCTGCCAGCAACTTTAATGCAGCATTGAGCAACTTCAAGGGGTCACTTTCTGAAGTGCTGATAATTTGCTGTTTAAAACCTCAAATATTTCTGTAGAACAAATTGCTGATTGTTTCTCCACTGAGTCACTACTGAAGCAGGCAAGGTTTGGAGCTCACAGAGGGCACCCAGAGCAGCCAGATTTTGCTGGTTGCTGTGTATTCAGGTGAGCTGGGTGTTCCACAAGCCCTGGTCCCTTCACCAGTGCTGGGTGTGTTGTTTTCTTTCCACCTTGGCTCCAATCAATCCGGGGCTGGAGGCTTTTCATTAGCTGCTCCTGCTCCCACGGTAATGTTGGGATTGCAGAGCCTGCTGGCACTCTGTAACTTCCCCAGGTGCCCTGGAGCTCAGCAGCCTAAGCTGATTGACTCAGTTAGGGCCCCAGTCCCTAACAGCAAATGCAATCAATAAATCTTTGTTGGTAAATAATTGCTATCGAACAGAGTTTTAATATAAATTTATGAGTGGTGTTTTATCACAGCTTGAGGCTACAGCAAGCCACTGAGTGATGGATTTCAGATCACACTTGCATTCATTACATTAACTTTGTAAGTTATTTAAAGCTTGTACACTTAACATTGCTTTTGGCTTGCAATGACCTCCTGGGAGTAGATGGAGCACACACATTACTGATGGAGAGTCGGCTCCAGCAAAACCCAGGGACTGAGCTCCCTGCACTCCACTTGGAGCCTTTTTCCTCCAGCTCCTTCAAACCACAAGCTGGAGGACTCATCATTCCTCCTTTAAACACAGAGTTGCAGTTTTGGAAGGAAGGTGGTAAAAAAAACCAAAAAACAAAAAAAAGCTGTTGGAGGTGTGAAGTTCTTCTGGGTTTGTGTGGAAATCAGAGGTGTTAAATTCTTGGTGTTGAGTCTGGAGGCTCTGGAGCTGCACCCAACTGCCCACAGAGGGCTGTGAGAAATTAAAGATTTCATAGAAATTAGGGAAAATAGCATCATCCAATTAATAATAATTTGAGGCAGGGATTATTTAGACCAAAATAATTGGTATTTGGAGGAGAAGATTTGTGTAGGCTCTTCCTGCATAGCTTGGGACTGAAATGGGATTTTTCCAGTGTGCTGGGTGTACATGGGGACCTGTTTGGCAGTGACTGGGGACGTGCCCAAGCTGCCTCTGCATTGCCCTGGAGGTACCAGGGGTCAGCAGGAACCCCTGGGTCTCATTTCCTCAGCACAGCATCTGATGTGACTCAAATGTAGCCATGATGTGACTGAAGCAAGGAGCTTTATTTTTTTTTTTTTCCTTTTAAATAACATTTCCTGTCATGTGGGCCGTTTTATTTTTAAGTGTAGCTAATGTTAAAGTGCATTTATAACTGATCTAAACTCTGATTCTAAAACCATTCTATAAAATTACCACAAAGTGGTGGCCTTGGGGATAAAAACTGTGGTTTATATGGGCTGCTTTGCTTTATAGCACTTTAAGTTAGCTCCTTGTATTCACAGCAGTCTGCTCTCCAGGTACTTCAAGATACTTTTAATTAGCACATAATGTGAAAATGATTCTGTTTGCCAAAGGAATGCCTGAAGAAAATGGATTGGGAAGTCTGGTTTGTTAGCTAGGCACAAATAGGTCCATCATCCCTATTCAGTTCTGAGCTGGACAGGTTGGTTTTTGTTTAGTTTTTTTTTTTTTGTACATCAAAGCACAGAGTTCTGCTTTGGTAAAACCTCATTTTGAATAATTTTCTTCATTTAGATCCAAAACTAGAATGTCATAATTCATACTTAGCAGGAAAACTTTAAGTAGTAAAAAATCATGATGGTCATAGATTTTTTTTTACTTTTTATTGAGATTATAATTGACACAAATTAAAAATTATATAAGTAATGGCATGTTTTCTCTATAGCAAAGGGGCAGTTAAAAGGTGATGAAATATGTACATTTTACTGGCTTCAAAACTTGAGAAAAGAAGGCAAAGGGAAAAAAAAAAAATCCCCATTGTGCTCCTTACTGCCTTTTCCCCATTAGAAGGTCTGAAGAACAAACCAGTGCAGGGAAGCAGTAATTTTTGATCCCCACGGCACAGCACTAACTAGAATTGGGTCCCCCTAAACACCAGTGCTGTGCTGCAGGTGAGGTATGAAAGATGGGAAAGGTGAAGAGACAGATCACCTCCTATAGACAAACAGGAGAGTCAAAGGCAGAAATAAGCTTTCATTTTTTAATAGAAGAAAACAACGTCTCCAAGTGCTGGCTGGCGGTAATTGGGATGAGCAGGAGCTTTTGTCAGGAGGTGTTTCAGAAGCCCCGTTCTCCTTGAAAAAGTTTGAGTTCTAGCAAGGAGCAGAACAAAAATAAAATAAAAATTAAAAAAATACAGACATGTGACCCACAGGCAGGCAGAAAGTTGGAGTTTGGATCACTGTGCTGGTCAGTGTCCAGCAGGAGCTTTTCTTATGGTCCCAACGTGGAGTGAGTGGGGAAGGGTGTCACCGACATGTTCTGTGAAAAATCCTTTCCTTAGGATTTTCCCTCCTGAGAAGCTGAGAGGCCTCAGGAACAAACTGCAAACAATTCTTATCTGCTGCTGTGGGATGCAGCAGGTGGAGCTGGGATTGGTCTCTGTGGTTGTTTCCAATCAATGGCCAATCCCAGCCCAGCTGTCCAGACACAAACCTTTGTTATTGATTCCTTTTCTATCCTTAGCCAGCCTTCTGCTGAAATCCTTTCTTCTGTTCTCTTAGTGTAGTTTTTAATATAATATATATCATAAAATAATAAATCAGCCTTCTGAACATGGAGTCAAGATTCTCATCTCTTCCCTCATCCTAAAACCCCTGTAGAAGGGTGTAGTACTGTCCACAAGGATCCCAGGATGAGGGAGGAGATGAGAAAGTTGACTCCATGTATCAGAAAGCTTGATTTATTATTTTATGATAGATAATATATTAAAACTATACTAAAAGAATAGAAGAAAGGATTTCACTAGAAGGCTTAGCAGGTGATCTGTGATTGGCCCTTAATTGGAAACAACCAGATGAGGCCAATCACAGATTCCCCCTGCTGCATCCCACAGCAGCAGATAAGAATTGTTTGCAGTTTGTTCCTGAGACCTCTCAGCTTCTCAGGAGGGAAAAATCCTAAGGAAAGGATTTTTCATAGAACATGTCAGTGACAGAAGGGCTCTCCTCTGAAGCCCAGCTGTGTGGCCAGGAGCAGGGCTTCTGCTTGAGTGCAGCTGAGCTGTGTCCCCTCCTGCCTTTGGGATAGGGTGTGCAGAGGGATCACTTCATAAAGCTGTGAGTTTAATGGCAAAACAAACAGTAGAACTTGTTTTCAAGGCTTAAAGCACTTTTAAGGACTCCATGGGAATTGGAAGCACCGTGCTTGGTAGGGCATCTTTCTGTGTTCTGTTTTCCCTTTTTAATTGCCTTGTACAATGAGAAGGGAAAAACTTGTTTTATAGGGGTTAGGGAGCTGAAGTTTGTGTTGGGTGGATTCCTGGCTGGGGTTTATTGAAATGGGTATGTGTCTGCTTTGCTCAGAGCTTGATCTGTGACACCAATGTGTCCCTGTGGTGGGCACTGAGCAGGGGAACTCCCCTGGACATTCCAGGAAGGCTTTGCACAACCATCACACTGTCTGGATCCAGTAGGAACTGCCTTCTGGCTTGGGTTTGGAAATCAACATTTCCTAAGGAAGTGCATTCTCCATTTACCATCTGGAGTGTTCTACAGCACGTGGCATTTTATTTTTCAAAGTGAATTTTGGTTTTGCAGCTGAGAATAGGTCGATGTACAGTAGCAGTTCCTGTCTGTCTGTCTGCTGGAGGAACTTTTTAATCTTTGCTGTTGGTGTGAAGTTGTGGCTGCCCCATCCCTGGAAGTGTTCCAGGACAGGTTGGACAGGGCTTGGAGCCACCTGGTCCAGTGGAAGGTGTCCCTGCCCATGCTGGGGGTTGGAACTGGATTTTAATGTCCCTTCCAACCTGAACTATCCTGGGATTCTGTGACTGTTGCCATTCATCCTTGATTGAATATTGTGGAAAGGTGATTCACTTGCCCACCTCCTTTCTTCTCCTGTCACACCTCTGACATTAAATTATCCAGGATTTACTTGAAACACTTTCTATTTGCTCTGGTTTGGTTTTGCTGCTCTTGCCTGGGTTTGGGGTTTCTTTTGCTGGAATGAGGGTTTCCCTTTGTGCAGAGGGAATGAGGACACAGATGTGTGCTCTTCTGTGGGCAAGGAATCCCCAGGAGATGCTGGAGGCAGAGGCCACACAGCAGGATCCTCCCTCAACCTGGGCTCATCATTTATTTTAGAGGATAAGGAAATGCAGAGCATGGTGTCTTCATCAGCTGGGAACCCACGTGGGTCACACTAAAATGTGCTTTCCTGAGGCATGGAATTCAAGGAGAAAGAGGGTTTTTCTACCCACTGGCCAAAGCCAGTGGAGGGGATGTGCATTGTGGGAGAGGCAGGGGAAAGAGTGTCACTTGCAGGAGAAAGCCTGTCTGAAAATGCTCATCTGGAAAGGCATTCAGCATTTTCTCTCTCTCTGTCTGTCTCTTAGGCACTTGTGTGTTGTTGGTGTGGTCATTTCACCTTTTCCCCCTCTCTGCCCCCCCAGGGGATGCTGCTGAAGCGGAGTGGCAAGTCCCTGAACAAGGAGTGGAAGAAGAAGTACGTGACACTGTGTGACAACGGCGTGCTGACCTACCACCCCAGCCTGCACGTGAGTACTGCCTGCCCTGGGAGCCCCAGCCCTGACTGCAGGGTCAGCCAGGCCTCTGGTGGGACCTCTGTGCTGGGGGAGCCTCCTCCTCTCTCCTCAGTGCCCTCCCTCCCAGGAATCATCCCCTGAGGTCTGAGTGCACTCCAGTTCCTCTGACTCCACTGGCACTGGGGCTTCCTTGCATCCCAAGAGCCTGCTGGAACTCTTTAAAGCCTTTATTTCCTTGTTGTTCATCCCAGGGTTAAAAAAAAAAAGTGTTTCACAAGGCAAAGTTTCCTAGGGGTAGTAAAGAGTGAGGAGAGGTCTTTGTCAGTGTGCAGGGCTTGTGGTTCATTCAGCAGTAATTCTTTTTGCACATGGCATAGCCATTAAAACATGTTCCATACAATTTTTCCATGTTGAGGCATCTATCCCTGTCCCAAGGATGCTGTCTGTCCCTCAGAGTGTGTGGCACAACTCCTAGTAGGGATTTGGGGGTGGAAGGAGCACAGAGATCCCACTCAGGACTAGCCCACCCCAGAAATGATGGTGTGACCCTCACCAAGGCAAAATAGATATATACATATATATCAATAGAGAGAGAGATGTGAGATATATGGATATTAGATATATAGAAATATCTACCTACATATATAAATACAAGTATATAAATATATATAAATATATACATATGTGTGGTTTTATATAATATCTGATCTTGTGTTTTATCATCATCCCACACATGCAAATCAGAGAGTTGCCACTTGGAATGTTTTTAGGGCCAGTTGTTTCTAAACCTATTGGTGGCATCTTGAGCTCTCGGGCACTTTTGCATTAAGGAGTGAAAATCAAGGTTTTGATGCATTTTCTATAAATTCTGGAGTTTACAGACCTGCACCTGGAACTGGCAGGAAACTTCTGCTTTTGATGGGTGGTGTCTGAGGAGCATGGAGCCCTAGAATCATTAAGGTTGGAAAGCACTCTAAGATCATCCAGCCCAGCTATAGCCCAGCACTAAGCCACATCCATGTCTGGCCACACTCATGCCATGTTTGCCCCCACTTGCTGTTCCCTGTCTGTGGAATATTAGCCCTTTTCCCCTGCCTTGACACGAGATTTGATGGTCTCAGGTCCTGCCATAATGATGCTTTGCTCTGGTTTTTGATGTGATGTCCATGCCTCTTACACATTATGTGGTAAATGAGATGACAAGTAGCTTCCAGGCATTGCTGCTTCCCATCAGAAACCTTGTCCCTCAGCCCTGCTGTTCTGGAGCAGGGTTTTCACTGCTCCTTTGTGTGATGGAGTTCATGTCTTTCTGCCCAATTTTAGTGCCTCTCAATGTGACTAATTCTGCTGTGAAGTAGCCCTGGAACACCCAAATTTGTGTGTTGGCATTGCTGCCAGAAGGGAAGCACGGATTGTGCGTGCCCATGGAGCTGCCACCTGAGTGTGCCCTGGCTTGTGCTGCTCATCCAGCGAGGAGGAGGCTGCTGTGTGTGCCCTGGCCCCTTCCTGGCTGCTGGAAAAGGCTCTATTGTTCCTGGCAGGGCTGTGCACGTGGGAGTTTTCCATTGCTCTGGCAGACAATGGAGAAACTTCTCCTCTGCAGGCTCCCCCCGAGCCGCGGCGTCGCCCCCAGAGTGAGAATCCACTGAGGTTACACGTAATTACTTTGAGATTAGAGGTAAATCCAACGGAGATTAGAGGGAATCCATTTAAAGAAGAAGTAATTACCAGCCTGTAATTGTTTCCCTCTGTCCTCCACCGTGCCCCCCCACCCCAAGAAGAAGGTGCTGGGCTCGGTGTTGCTGTTCCCTCCTTGAGTGGATCAGAAGGGTTTGTGAGGGAACCACAGATATTTTCAGTCAGTCACACTCCCAGTACACTTTGTAATAAACTTTGTTGGCAGGAGTGTCACAATTTCTTCTTGGGGATTGCCAGGTGAGAGGGCATTCCCCCAACCAGAGCTCTGATACTGTGTCTGGCTTGGTTTTGCTGGTTTTTGTTTGTCGGTAATTTTTTGTTCCTTTTTTTCACAAGAAAGCGATGAATTTTTAATGCTGTGCTTGCATTGCTGTCTGGGATAATTTCTTACATTGTTTTGAAAAATCAGGGCTTTATTTCTACTATTTCTTCACTGCTGCTTATTTATTTCTATTTAGAAATAATTAAGCAGCAGTGAAGAAAAGAGCTTTTGTTAGCTGTCTAAAGTCAGTTTCCTAAACTTGTGCAAAGCCAAGCTCTAATCAGATTTGGGTTGTTTCAAATGTGCAGATCATTTTAGTTCATCAAAATGTTACCCTTTTAATTCTGGAGTGAATTTTTAATTGCAGTGAAAGGCGGGCTGGCCTCTAGTGGTGACAGAAAAAGGAAATATAGAGGATCATTTGGTCTGTCCTGCCTGTGGTTTGAGTCAGAGCCTAACACCTGGTGTTTGAAGGGCCCATTACAATGTTTAGTGGCTGATAGTGAGCCCTGTGTTAAATATTGCTCCAGGTTTGGCCACAGGTGGCTCAGTTGTCTCTGCCAGATGCATTCGGTGCCTTGGGCTCAGGCACGCAGCAGTGGTTTAAACACAGAAAACAGGTGCTGCAGAATCCAGCCCTGACATCCTCCTTGAAAGCATCGCCTGCACAATGAAAGGTTTTGGGGTGGGGAGGGAAAAATCAAATTAGGCCCTTTCTTGCAGAGGAGGTGTCCCTGGGAGGGTCAGGCCTGTTTGGCAGGGCAGCGCGCTGAAATGAGCGCGGCATTGTGCCAGCCACGCCAGCGACTCCTGGTGCCACCAGGTTGATGTTTGACACAATAGCAAAATCCCTCTCGTTTCTTTTCAAGGAAGTGGGGGGAGAGGAAAATGGGGGAAGAAAAATATGTGTACATAAGCACCCTACTGTTTCCTGACTTGGTCGTGTCAGGTTTTTTCAAGAGCCTCAAACCTTCCCGTCCCTTGGGACGCCGAGGAGCTCCGCCGATAGAAAATGGTTGGGGATAATGAGAGAGAACTTTGACCCTCAGGCTTCAAAGTTCACCAGAGCTCCCTATTCATCTTGGGCTTCTGGAGCAGAGCTGTGGAGTGGATCACTAAAATTCTGGCCGGCAAATTCCGTGTCAGCCTCCCCAAAGGGCCCCGGGGGAATTTGCCGAGGCATCTCCTGGCTTTTTAATGGCGGGATGCTCCCGGAATGCATTCACCAGGATACCTGCTGGGCAGCACTGCTTTATCTGAGCCTGCTCCTGATGAATAGCTGATGATGGCTCACCACTGGCTGCCTGCCACAGGGCTGCCAGCGTGCCACAGGTCAGCACGTGACAAAGCTTTAGCTGTGGATGTCCCTTCTCTGCTCTTGTATCTTCACCATCGCGGAGCCTCGGGTATGAAAAGAAGGAAAAAGGGAAAAAAGGTTGAAAACAGCTATTTTTTGGTAAGGGCAGTTTTCCCCTTTTATGTTTAGTTGGTTTAGATTTGATTTCAAATAAAAGCACAGTGCTGGGGCAGCTTATGGAGGAAGAAGAGCTTCTTAAATACGTGAGAAGGAAGGTGGTGTGATGCCCATTAGAACACAGTGGGTACCCAAACCCCATGTGCCCAGCAAGGTTGGTGTTGGCTGGCTGCAGCCTTTAACCTTCATCTTCACTGGTCTAGTGTGATGACCTGGGGATTGTAAACATGATTGAGGGGGTGAAATCTGGCTTTATCTCCAGGAGGGAGGTGTGGATTCACCTATTTGCTCAATTCATCTGACAGTAGCCACAGTTCCAAATTCTCCCTTAAATACAGTGCTGGCAGGCTGAGCAGCCCATGTGAGTGTTAGCAGTGTTGTTCTATCCTCAGATACGTTGGATGGTTGATTTTTTTTTTTTTTTTTTAAGGGCAACATTTCAGCCTGATAAGGAGTCAGATCCAACACTAGGCTAAACTTGGCAGAAGAGCTTCAGAAATAGGGACACATTCTCTGGGAAGACCCTACAAACACTGAAAAATTCCTTAAGGCTTGAGGTGTTGTTTGAGCTTTCTCTGCCAGGCTGTTTCCTCCAGAAAAAGCAGATGGTGAGAAGCAGGAGGATTTAGAGAATGTCCTCTGTGTTGGTGTCTGGAAGTGTTGTAGCTCCATGCACTTTTCTCAGGTCACAGCATTTCTCTCAGAGCTGCAGTTGGAATTTTTGTTATAGCTCTTGTGATTTTCCTGAACTATTTGGAAACAGAAAGCCTGCTTGCAAATGCAGGATCCCATCTTCCCTCATCCTTGAGAGCAGTGTGCTGTCCTGTGTGGCCAGTCAGCCCCTGCTGCTGCTCCAGCCAAGGAACTGTGCTCCCTTTTCCATTAGGAGCATCCCCCACAGCCATTGTTGCAGCTCAGCCTTATTTCCAGGCTGGTGCCTCAGGCAGTTCAATAGCTCTGAAGTGTGTTGTTTGTGTTGCTTTCATAAAAATATTCATGCTCATATATTTCTAAAATGCCATCGTGTGTGTCCATTTCCCCCCCTTGTTTTTTCCCCTTTACATTTTCCCCCCTTTACATTTCCTGAAGGAATATAAAGCTGGATATTGGCTGGTTCTGAAGGGCCTTTTAACTGGCATTGCCTATCAACAACTAATCCTCAAATCAGCCTTTGGTAAAGAGACTTGGAGTGACAAAAGGCCCCTGGAAGTGCTCAAGGCCAGGCTGGAGAGGTTTTGGAGCAACCTGGGCTAGTAGAAGGTCCCTGTCCATGGCAGGGGGTGGAACAGGGTGGGCTTTAAGGTCTGTTCCAGCCCAAACCATTCTGGGATTCTGTGGTGCTTTTCACATGTGATGTGGCTCTCTCCCTCCTGAGAGAGCAGTGATCAAAACACATCCTGCAGCTTCAGTATTGATGAAGATAAATCTGAAGCTTTATTGTAGTTACTATTGCATCCACTAGCATGCCTAAAACATTGGTCAGGATAGAAGAAAATGAATGATAGGAACAGTTAAATATGATTCTAGGAATTCCTGATTTTTATAAAGTGCTGTAGCTTTACAGATCACTCAGTCACTTTTGAGCTTCTTGGGAAACTTCTTTATTATCTTAGTCTGAAAGATGTAATGGAGTGAAGATAAATTTGGGAGAAAACTAATAAAACTGAAGATCATGGAAGCACAGAATATCCTGAGTGGGAAGTGACCCACAAGGATCTGTCCAGGCCTCTGTGCCCTGGAGGGAGTTGACACTCAGTGGTGTGGCAAACACAGCTGTGCTTTGGCAGAGCTGCACAGGCTGGAGCAGACACACATTTCAGTGTGGAATCTGCCTGCTCCCTCTTCAGAAAGCCAAGGGAAATTCCGAGGATCAGAAGGAGTTGCAATTTGAGAGGCAAAAGCCAAGCTAATAATTAATCAGGGGGGTTTATAAAATTAGAGCTTCCTGTCCAGCCGAGCTAACTGCTGTGGGTATAAATGCTTCATAAATGACTCAGGATGGTAAAACTCTGGTTTGTCTTTTACAGCAGCTGTCATTACAAAGGCTGAATGAGGAGTGAAGTGCAAGGGGAAGAGTCTTCTTAAAATTTTATGCAAATAAGGGATCCATTTACAGAAGGACCAACATTTTGTCACTGTTGTGTTCCAAGTCTTGCCCTGACTTCCTCCCCTGCTCCTGCAACACTGATGGAGCTGATTAACACCACACTATGGAAATAGCCAGTGCTTTTTATCACTGAAATTTAATGTTCTTGATTCCCAACGTGAAGCAGATTCATGATGACCTTCCTTTTGTCAGGACAGGGCGCTTTGGGGCCATCAGTGCTTTCCAGAACGCGTCCCCATTCCTCTGTTCTCCTCAGAAAATAACATTTCACGGCTCTCCTTCAGATTAACTGTGTATTATGGAGCTGAATGACATTATGGCTGTGTTTATATGCAAGAGGGGGGGACAGCTAATTCCCCAGGACCATTTGATGAATATATTCCACTGTGGCTCAGATCCCAACTCTCCATCCACAGCTCAGCCCCTTCCTGGGAAAAGCATCGAGGCCCAGGACTTGGGGAGACTTGTGGGGTATTTTTTAAATTTTCTTGTTCTCCCTTCTTAGGTGTGCCCGTGGCCCCAATCAAGGGGCGATTTATGTTCATTAAGGGCTTGTCAAAACTGAAAAATTTTCTAATCAGCGGCGATGTGGCGGCGGCCCCTCCATGGCTGGGAGTGTCGCCTCGGCGGCAGCGGCTCCGTGCCTCTTACAACTCTAGGCTAGGAATCTGCTGATGATTACATTAGGCTAAGCTGCGAAGTAAATGAACCATGGCTTATTTAGGTGCAACTAGCTCCAGTGTAGTCCTGCCCCGCAGGGCACTTTAGAGCGTTTTATGGCTTTAAAATTAGTGTAGCTTCCCATTTGCTGCAGGGTGCTGCATGTTATGCCTTTGAACTCAATAAGCAAAGGGAAGGGGGCCTTTTGTTTTTTTTCTCCTTCTCCCCCCACCCACTCCCTCCTTTTCTTCTTTTTTTGCAGTTTAGCAATTTTGTTTTGCATCTTTTCCAGACGGCGTTTTGCAATAAAAATGTCTGACTGCCACGGAGAGGCACAAAAGTCAGGGCTCCATCCAATTTCCCGGGCTGCTCTTGGTTTGGGGGGAAGAGGATTTGGTTGTTGCTGAGGGTGAACAATAGGTTTTGTGCCTCCAATAGGTCAGCTCACAAAATTGGAATTGTCTTTCAAAAAATACGCTGCACACAGTCTTTAAAATGTCATCCAGAGGTGCAACCATAAACTTCCTTTTCCATAATAATTTTTATTACGCCTCAGATCAGGAAACACTATTTCAACCTCAGTTAGTGGAGCCTTAGGAGTGTTACATCTGATTGAACAGTGGGGGAAACTGCCACAAAATGAAGGTGCTTTTTACAGAATCACAGAACAGTTTGGGTTGGCAGGGACCTTGAAGCTCATCTCGTTCCACATCCTTGCCATGCCTTCCACTATCCCAGGCTGTTCACAGCCCCATCCAACCTGGTCCTTGGACACCACCAGGGGTAGGTTAGAAGCTGATCATCTCTCAGTGGAAGCCAGGCACAGATCTGGGGAGGATTTTTAGCCTGGACTTGTTCCTAGTGGAGGAAAAACAGGCTTTTGAGAGATTGGAATAGCTGAAAAGGACAAAAAAAGTGTGATATTCGTACCTGTGTTCCATTATAGCCTTGGAAAGTCAGTGCTCTCAGAGAGTCTCTCATTTCATATGAGGTACATTGGAAAAGGGTGGCAGTGGGACAGGTGGAAGAAAGCCAGGGAGACCTCTAGGAAGGAGCAGATATTATTTTCCATTTTAGTGTTGTGACACATGGCATATCCCAAGGTGAGTGATTTCAGTGTGAGCTTGGAAACCCCTTTGCCCAATGTAGAACTACAACCCCATGGAAGGGCTTTCTCCCTCTCCACCACTCTTGTGTTATTTGAAAACCCTCAAACTCTGTTCTGTTTTTCACATCCATGTTTTTGATAATCTGAGCTATGTCTTTAACTTAAGGGTGGCTCTGGAGCACAAGGACAAGGGGGAATGGCTTTAAGCTGAAGGAGCATGGATTCAGATTGGATATTGGGAAGGAATATCCCCTCTGTGAGGGTGGGGAGGCCCTTGCCCAGAAACGTTGTGGCTGCTCCATCCCTGGAAGTGCTCCTGGCCAGGCTGGACGTAGGCATCAAGCTGGAGCCACACATGGCCTGGGTTCAGCTTGTGGCCTTTGGTGGAGTGTCTTAGAAATCATTGTGATGTTCAGCTGTAAATTCAACAACTGCTGGCATTCAAAATCCAAAGAGACCCCCCCAAAACGGGGGTGTTGCTTTTAGGGTAGGCCTGTTTAGAAAACACGATCATACCCATTTGCTCAATTTGCATGTCTGAAAGGCTCCTGCTCAGTTAATTGGTTAAATTAATTTCTGCTGCTGTAAACAGAGAGCCTGCTGTATGAAGAGCAGAACTAAAGTAATTTTACTTTACATTATTCTGTGTCGTGGCGCATCGTTCCTTTCTTACTCAAGGCAACTCATTTTGTGGGGCTGTCAAGGAATATCTGGCGTCATCTTCAGTCAATGCAGCTTTTTTGATTTTCCCCTGATATTTTAACAGTTTATTTAGTCCTGTAGATAATGGTCAATGGCCTTGAGTAGTCAAATTACCACCTCGGTGGCGCCGTAGCGGAGCGGTAACCCGGGGAGGAGAAGGGATGAGAATCGACGCGGGGAGCGCGTTTTGGGGGATTACGGATTGATGGATGCGGAGGCAGCATCGCCCTGCTCTGACTAAGATGGAGCTGCCAGTTAGTGCTGACTGCAGGCCATGGCCTGCCTGGTGTCTCAGCAGCTCTGAGCCAGGATGGAGACCTCGGGTAGCCCTCGGATCCCGGGATCAGCGGAACGTTCCGCCAGCCGCCAGAACCTGAAGGAACGGCGTCCGTTGGATCCAATGGAACGGTGCCCATTGGATTCCATCCTGTGATTGCTGCTTTCAATGCTGTGATTCCTGCAATCAGCCCTGTAGGGATCTCTCTGGGACCTGGCTGGTGTCCCCCCTGCCCTGGGAGGAGGGGGAGCTCTGTTAAGCCGTGCTGCTGCCAGCGAGCTGCGAGCCCGGGGTCCCCCCTGCCACAACTCTCAATTGCTAGCAGGTTTCTCTCACTGCACCTCATTTGCATCTGGGACATCAATTAGCATGTTTGTTGAGGCTAATTGAATGAAACTCAATCATAGCTCTTAATTGCTTGACTATGTGAAAAGAAATCACATTAATGCAGCTAATTAAGTGTATGGCAATAGATGCAACATAATTAGGAGCGAAATGTAAAAAACAAGCGGCGGCGGAGGTGCGAGCGCAGGGTGTGGGGGATCGGGGCGCCCGCGTCTCCTCTGTGCCACGTGTTTGGGGAGGGGTCCCTCTGCTTTGCTGCTGGCAAAGCTTTGGTTTTTATTTTTTTATTATTTTTTTTCCCCCTGCCTTGCCGAATGATGAACGCGGACAAGTTGAGAAGAAAAATGCAAATGCATTCGCAATTACTACTTTTTCAAGCTGTTGAGGGGCAGAAGATGGCACGTCTGGGGTGGCCCACTGTTGAGTGGGCTCTAGGGACTTGTTAAGTGCTGTTTAAAAGTACTTGGCTTTGAATTACCCTCATGCCTTGTTAAAGGGTTTTTTTTTCCCCCTTTTTTCTCGGATCAGCATTTTCTACAACTAACATCTTGGGGAGTTATCCCTGTACCATTTGCATATCAAAATCCAGCTTGCTGTCTTCTCTTTAACACAGCATATTCCAGATGACAGCAAGACCCTCATCTGTTCTAATCTGATCAAACCCTCCATTGCTCTTCTGAAGCCCCGGCATCATTTTGTAGTTTGAACTTTCATTCCCCGAGCGAGCGAGCGAGCGGGGATCTGAGGGGGCTGGGAAGGCTCTCCCTGCCCTCCCCTCCTCTGGGAGACCCGCAGATAATCGTCCTGCACCCTGCCCACGATAAAAGGGCCTTTATTATTTACATTTGATATATCCCCATAAATATTTAAGCTGACATTAATACCTACCCAGCATCTGTTGTGGTTCGGGCGCGTGGCGACTCATTTGGTTTTGTGTTTGCCAACACTCCCCAGCTTCCTCAAGTGGTTTTGTGGCTCACCTCAGCCTGCTTTGCACCCAGCTAAAAACACCCTTAATAACACCCTGCCACATCTCAAGTTGGGAAATCACACCCCCCCTTCATCTGAACTGGATCCAAAACCCCCTTCTCCAGTCGAAGTTGGTTGTATGTTAAATAAAACTGTTGGGAAAGGGCTCGTGCTGAGGTTTAGACACTCTCTGATTAAACCAAACTTTACAGCCCACAAGCAATAAATGCTCAATTATCTTCTGCTTATTGTATTTTAATTTGTGAAGAAGTGACACCCGAAGAAGAAAGTTCATGATGTAGGGATGAAAGGTGTTTGTTCTCCAGCAGCTAGTAAAGGAATTTTCCTGAGTGGATTGCCTTTGTTTTTCTCTTGGCAGCAGAGCTCTGTGTCCTCTCCCCACTAATTGTTCAGACCCCACCTTTTCATGTTAATAATTCTCAGCTAGGGAAATATAAGTTGCTGTGATGGCTTAGTTTGAGGGTTTTATCACTGATTTCTGTTAGCTGTGAAGAAATTATTGCTGCTCCAGATTTTTGATGATTTTTGAGCAGAATAAATAATTTGTGTTGTGGAAACTGCCAAAGGTGAAAGAATCTTGATGAGGGAGCAATCAGCTCCCTGGATGGTGGCAGCAGGACACAGATTTTGGGTAAATTCAGGAAATCTCTCGTGAAGTGGGAGCCCAGATCTTCTCCCAGCCACCTCAAATCACAGTTTTTCTCTCGGGGTCCTTAATCCCAGAGTCCTGGAGTGGTTTGGGTTGGAAGGGACCCCAAAGCTCATCTCATTCCATCCCCTGCCATGGGCAGGGACACCTTCCACTATCCCAATGCCAATGTCCAACCTGTCCTTGGACACTTCCAGGGATCCAGGGGCAGCCACAGCTTCTCTGGGCAGCCCGGATATCTTTTTGTGCAGTGCTCTTGCCCCTCTTCACCCCTGATTTTACTCTCCTGTGTAAGACAGAGTGTCTCTTTTGTTGCTTTTCATGTCCTCTTAGTTGTTCCAGTTGCAATTATTTTCTTCTGGACTGTGAGTGACCACAGCCAGGAGCTGAGAACTCTGGTGTCTTGTGTGCTGGCTTTGACACTCACCATCTCTCCTGGAAATAGCTGTGCTGGTGTATCCCAGGATCAATTTGCCCTCTGATAAAAACACCCATGTCCATTTGCTTTTCTGTTTATTTCCCCTTTGTGGGCTTTCCAAGCAAGAATTAGCAAAATCCTTTTTCCACTTCTGGCTCCCAGTGTTTGCTGTAATCAGATGTAATTTGCATGATTTTTTCCCCTTTTGATGATGTTTTGTGTAGGTGCAGGAAGGGTCATATTCTGAGGAAACAATGCTGGAATTGCTGAAACCTTCCCTGCTGGTGCCCTTTTGTAACTTTGGTGCCTGCTAACCCATTCCAGCTAAATCTGAGGGAGAAAGAGATGAGGGCATAAGACCCTGGCAGGGAGGAGACACAAGTGAATGTGCTCAGGAGGGGCACTCAGCCTGCTCTTCTCTTCATGTTTGGGACCTTTAGCTGGTAAATTCCCACCCATGGCTGTGTTGTGATCACCTCTTATCCAGCTGGAAGTTGGAGGATCTGTGGGAAAGCTCCAGACTTTTGGGGTTAATGGTGAGAAGTGTGGAAGGGATAATCAGGAGCATGGAAGGAAGGGGAAAACCATATGGTGGGTGTGGGCAGAGGATGTAGGGCCAAAGCCTTGTGAGACCAGGTTTGTTAATTCTGTTCATTCCTACAGAACTCCCTGTCTGATGCTGTGTTCTGGGATTTTTCCCCTCTCTCTGCAGGATTACATGCAGAACGTTCATGGCAAAGAGATTGACTTGCTGAGAACCACTGTGAAGGTCCCTGGCAAGAGGCCACCCCGAGCCACCTCAGCCTGTGCCCCCATCTCCAGCCCCAAAACCAACGGCCTCTCCAAAGACATGAGCAGTTTACACATCTCGCCAAATTCAGGTAAGGGGGGAAAAAATTGGGAGAAAATCTGCATTTCCAGTGTCTGTAGGGAATTACCATCAACAGCTGGGATAGGGATGGATGTCTGTCCATAACTGGAGGGGTTCCAGGCCAGGCTGGTGGTGCTCAGAGCAGCCTGGTGTTGTGGAAGGTCTCCCTGCCCGTGGTTGGGGGTGGAGTTGGTTGAACTGTAGGATCACCTCCAACTCAAACCATTCTGGGATTTACAAACCCCACTGATGTAGAAGTTTTTAAGCCCTGACTGCTGATCTGTGCCCCACAAGAGATTCTGAGTTCCTGGGTAGCCTTCAGTGTCTGTCTTTGTTACCCTGTACTTGCCAAAGCCCTGCATAATTTCCCATATGTCATTAACATATGGGAGGAATCTATGATCTCTTATCTAATACTTAGGAAAAGCAAATGCTGTAGGATCTGAAAGGGCTTTTTATGGCTTCCTGGTGAGCTCCACAACCCTTCTTTCCACTTTTGGAAAGTTCAGTATTATGCATTCTTCTAACAGCAAGATTCTCCTGTGGAAAGCTTTTTAATTTATTGGTGGAAGTGGTTTATAGCTCCTTCTGAGCTCTAAACAAAGATGTTTATGGTTTGCTGAAGTACTTGTCCATACAGCTAAGTGGATTTTAAAAAATTGCATTAAGGGAAAACATTTGAGACAATTTGTCTTGTAAAATGCACAGCTTGTACAAAGCTCATAATGGGCTGGTGGAAGTTCTGTCAGCATGTTTGGGATGACATCCATAAAGTGCCAAGTGCCTTCTGCATTTATGGGCAATGTAGACACCTCCTGCATGTGCCAGCAAAACCATCCCCACGCTCCTGTCCCTGTGCAAAACCCACTGGGATGAGCAGCCCTGGGATTCCTGGATATTCAAGGGTCTTCTCTTGGATAATAATGAGAATTATCTGTCTCATGCTTCATAGAATCAGGCTGGTTTGGGTTAGAATGGACCTTAAACATCATCTAATTCCAACCCTACCCCCAGTCCTTCAAGCCAAGGTGGAATTCCCTGCATTTTTGAGGACATTCCCCTTTATTAGGAGAAAACTCAGAAGTTTTTCCCCTTCCAGCTCTGCATGGTGCTGTTTGAGATGGGTTTTTAACGTGGTGCCACTGAGCAGAAACTCCTGGAGATCCCAGGCTGGGACCTGAGGTGTCTGAAGCCATGATTTCATCAAACCCTTCTTCAGCTTTTGGCAGAGTTCATAGGAAAAAATTATTCATGGTTGGGTTGTTTTTTTCCAGTTTACTGTATAAATTCGATGACCAGGTGTGGGAGTGCTTTGGTTTTCACTGTACTTCCCAATTTAGGGAAGAAAAGTGCTGGACTGAGTCAATAAACTGCAGGAGGGATGTTTAAATAAAGAGATTTCAGCTTTTAACACATTTGAGCACAGTCAAAAATCACTTGAGAGCTTCAGAAAAGCGAGTTTCTGGAAACATATTTAGAGATATGTAAGAATTTAAGGTTTGTAGCGTGGAATTTACATGTCTTGGCATCTACTTGGATTGCCAGGTCAGAGGGAAACTTCCCCTGAGAGTTTGCAGCAGGCAGCTCTCACTGTGTGAGATGTGATCACACGAGTCAGTCATGCCAGAAATTCCAAATGCTGGGAAGTTCAGAGAGTGAATTTCAAATAACACGGTGGGAATAGCTGGAGCTTCTCTCCTCCCTCTTGGCTTCCTCATCCTCTTGCTTAGAAAACCTGAAAGATTTTGCTGTTGTTGATGTCTGGTCAGCAGCTGCTGCTTGTTACTGGCTTGAAAGCAAACATGAAAAAGAGCTGCTGATCTGCTAAGAATTACTAAAAAGAAAGAAAATAAAGGAAAGAAGGGCACTGTCCCAGCTGTGCCTGCCTTTTTCATCTGAGGTACTTGGGGCTGAGCTCTGGAGTGGCAGGAGGACCCTGGAATATCTGCAGTGATCTGCCCCACAGCTCACAACACCTGGAAATCATCCCTTGCTGCCCCAGAGCTTCCCCTCACTTGGTATTCCTGGGAAAAGTGGTGTCTTGAGCCTGGGTGGTGCCTCCAAATGGATCACAGGGCTGAACTTGTCACTTGCTGCTCAGCACTGGGAGGTTTTTGTACATGGCTCTGCCTCGTGGAGGAGGTTTGGACCAAACAGGAAGAATCTGCACTTCTTATTTTAATTTTTAGGCCTGTAAATTCACTTTATTTTCTCTGCTTCACATTACCCAAAAGTTAAATACTGCTTGGCTTGCTTGGTGCCTTCATGTGACACTTAAGCACTGCTTGGAAGATGCCCCCTAAGGATGGATGTCCATCCAACTTTTCTTGCCAACTTTGCCAAGAAATCTGTGGGTTAAATGCCCATTTGATTGCCTGTCACTGATATTTTAAGCTCATATTTCAGCAGTTTTGTCTGAGTGTAATTTCATCTGATCCCACCAGGGTCTGTGAGGCAGCAGAGCAGCTCAAGCTCCTCCTTCTCCTCATCCCTTCCCTCTGTGAAGCCTTTTTGGACCTCAGTGATGGATCAGACACTTTAAATTTCCTCCCACATGGGCAAGGTCTTTCCCAAGGTGCTTCCCATGGCAGTGCTGTGAGCAGAACAGAGGGAATGAGGCTGATCAGGGCAATGTTGGGAATTCTGGAAGGACAAACTCAGTTCTAGTCCTTGAGAGTTTCCATTTCAGAGATGTAAAAAAAAAAAAAAATAAAAAAAAAAAAAAAATAAACCCCACCTTTATGAAAATATATGAGTTAAAAAAACCTCTGGATTACTCTTCCCTGCTGGGTTTCCACTGGCACAAGGGCTTGGGAAAACCACTTTTCCCTTAACAGCAAGTCCCAGTCCTGGTGGGACAGTGAGCAAACTGGAAGTGAAACAGCAGCAGGAGAAAGGAATATTTTCTGTGCTCTGTCAGAAAGCAGGGAAAGGAGGAGAGGGTTGGGCTGCTCCTGCTGCTGCAAGGCCAATCACCTTGCCTGGAAAAAGGTTGATTTTGGTTTGAAAACTGGCTTCTTCTTGGGTTCTTGGAGGTGCAGTGTGGGGTTTATTGGGAGAACTGGGATTCTTTGTGAATCTGTTGTGTAAGAACTGGGATTCAGCTTCTCCCAGAAAATACAGAGGGGTGCAGGGTTGTTATTTATGTTGTATAGATTTTAAATAACAGGTTGTTAACTGGCCTCAGGGAAGGTGCTCACACTTGTAAGCTAACTTGGTAGGAAACTGTGAGTTGGGGAAAATGGATGTTTATTCTCTTCAATCTAAAATTATGTCACTTCTGTGGTATTTTCAATCCAAGCTGACAAACAATGCTGAAGCAACTGAAATTTAAATTAAATTTACATGGCACTGAGCAAAATTCTGTTGATGCAGCTCAGCTGGAAGTCCTTCAGAAAAGGGTAATTCTTGGACTTGCTCAGTTCCAGCTTTCTCTAAGAGCTGGGAGCAGGGCCAGAGTCCAGTCCTGTCCATCCCACTGGCCTTTAGGAGCTGGCTCAGCCTGGCTTTGGAGCCAGGAGTGGGTCCAGGTTTCATTCACTCCTGAATTGGGCTGGATTTGAGCTGCTTGACCTGAAGGTGAACTTATTCCTGAAATCTCTCCCAGGAGTCATTTATTTCTTCTCCTCTCCAAACAACCCAAAGCCTGAGCTGTAGCAAGAGCCACTGGAGTAGAAAGTTCACGACTAAAAATAGCTTATGGTGTAGAGATAAATTGTTTCCTGATTAACACTTCATTCCAATAATTTGGTGCTATTAAATTCCCTTCAAATGGTGACTGTACAGTATGTGAAGTATCCCAAAATGTGTTGGATCCAGGGCCATCGTTAAGTGAGCTGAAGGTTGTTATCTGCTAACTGCTTGTGACATTTCAGATGCTGCAGGAATGGCAGCTCCACGTTCTTATCTGTCATTAATTGTGATCGTCTATCAAATCCTTGGTGGTTTTTTACAGATCATGTAATGATCTTTTTTAATTGGGGGGGGTCACTGTGAGGATTCAGATGTTACAGTCAGGCTGGTGATGAATAAAAATATTTATCCAGCCAAGAAGCATGGGCAGTTTTCCCAAAGCCTTGGGTGGATCTTTGCAAATAAGTGCTGGACTGAGCCCTAAATTCTGGGAGCTTGGAGGTGGCAGAGGGTGGCCTGGTGTGGTTGTTGGGAGCTGCCTGTCACCAGCCCTGCAGTCAGGCACCAGTGGGAGTTCTGTGCCTTTGCCACAGATCACAAATGCAAGTTTGGGACTTACTTTTGTCATCAATCACCCCAGTCAATTTTCCATCTGGGTGGCTCTGCTGCTGGCTGGGTGATATACAGCTGCAGCAGCGGGAAGGAGAAGTTGGCAGTTTGCTGGTTTCAAAGGAAAAAAGCCCAATTTCAAGTGCATCCAAGATTTCCCTTTCATCCCACTAGAGGGGGATCCCTCAAGGTCATTTTCTCTGCTTCCTCTGGACTAGGATTTGCCCTTTCCACAACTAGAGAAATACAAACTTTCTCTGTTAGCACCCTCTATCCCTCAGTAATGGGAGAAAAGGAGCAGGGCACGTATTAGCAATAAGGAAACAAATATTGGATAAAATAACTGCGTTAGTTAAATATTGAGAAAGATGAATTTGCTGAGATTTTCCTCTTCAGGGGAAAAAAAAAGGGAAAAACGAGCTGTGTGAGGGTCCTTTCTGAAGGTGGGCAAACCCCTGATGCTGATGAGGTGGATGAAGGGTGGGGATGTGTCACAGAGCTTCAGGCAGGTGACTGGAGCCTGCAGTCCGTGCCTGTTTCCCTCTGGATGATTTTCATGGATGAAATCCCAGATCTGCCCTGTCCATCCCGGTGACATCCCGGTGTCTGGAGGGTCACAGGGCACAGCACGAGCTGCTTGGATGTTCAGACCTCGGCAGGGCTGGCTGTGCTTTTCCCCCCTGTGATTTGAAGGTATTAAAGCCGTCGGGAGGGTTGAAGCTGATTTACCAAACCGGGGAGGAAAAAAAAATAAAAAATAAAAAAAAAATTCACAAATGTGTTTGGAGTATTGAACTGCCGTTGACATCTAAAGTCCCAACCATGCTGTTTTCCTCCACACTCCAGCAATCAGGACATCCAGCAAACCCATAAAAAACCAAACTAATAGCATGAATATTCAGTGACCTAGAATACTAATTATTGTCATGAATATTAATGCGATCGGACTTGCTTTTTCCTCTTCTCTTTCTCTCTGGCTCGGGTTTGTTGTATTTTTTTTTCTCCCCTCTATTTTTTTTTTTTTTTTTTAATTTTTTTTTTTATTTTCCCCCCACTCAGCCAGCTCTAAAGATGGACCATAATGAGAGCATTTAAGAGAGAGAGCGCTCTCCGGCGTGACAGGGACCGGGGTAATAAGGAGAGCTTGATTAACGTGGTGCACTTGGGGGAGAGATGAGAAGATTCACGTGGGTCTGTTGTGGGGGAGGCAATGAGGCACCGGCGGCTGTGTTGCTGCTCCCTCAGATTAATGAGGCCTAAGAGTGCATTAGGAACAGTGACAAAGGTTTGATCTAATGGGCTCAGTCATTTTTCCTTTGAGTGACAGACGCACAGAAGTAATTGGCTGTGCAGAATGGCAGCTCATTGGCAGTACTTAAGGATACATTATCCCCGTTGTGTGGCCCGCAGAGGCTGTTTATCAAAACTGCTCACACTGCAGACATGCATTCACTTAGCTGCTGTTACAGTGGCAATAGCTATTAAAAAGAGGGGGGGGGATAAAAAGGAAAAAAAAGGGAAAAAGTCATCTCGCTTTGGTATCTATTGTCTCTTTTGCGAAAATAAAGTTTCTTTGTTCTGTTTCATGAATGCCAGCAGTGGTCCCTGCCTGCCCCAGGAGGCTCTGGCAGGGTTTGGGAAGCTCCCAGAGTTAGCCCAGCTCATCTCAGCAGTCGGGATCCGGCGCAGGTAGGACCTGCCAGCCCTCTCCAGTTCCATCATTGATAATTTCCACAGACAGCCGAAGGGATTAGGAAACATTTGACATCCTTTGCCTCAGGGCCTGCACATGCTCTGCTGTACCTGCCTGGGAGTGGGTTGGATCTCCGCTGGGATTTTTCCCAGAGTTAAACCTGTCGTGGTTCACAGCCAGATGAGAGCAACACAAAGCAGAGTTTTTGCCAGCAAAACACTCACCTCTGGGTCTTAAAGCTGCAGCCCCTGAGCAAGCAGGCAATCTCAATCAGGGCTTGCCCAGAAAGCCAAGGATATCTTATTTATTACTGCTATTTGTTAAAAGTACAGAAAAATAATAATAATAATCTGCCTGCCAGGGAAGGGAAGCAGGCTTTGATCCCAGCAGAATAAATAGTCGGGGATCTCGAGCAGAAGCCCGCGGTGAAGATCTTGGGTTTAACTTTCTTTTAGAAGAGATGTCTCCTCTGATGACTTAATTTTCCTCCACACTTGCTGTGTTGCTTTGGCATGCTCTGAGAATAATAGCTTTCCTCGTTATACTCCCAGCACCACGTCCTTCACTGCCAGGATATTTCTTGGCACTGCCTTGTTTGTTCATTAGCGCTGACCCCGCTCGCTCTGCGCGCTGCTGGCCGAGCCCAGTCCGGCAGGGATGGAGGTGGAAGGGCTTCCTCTAGGAACAGCTGCTTGTCCTCAGGAATTTTCTCCAGTAAATAAATGCTTCTGGAAGAGAGAAGTCTTAAAAACTAAGTTACACTCACTTTGCTGCTGCAGTGCTGAAAGTGGTTGTCAGTGCGTTGGGGGAGAGTGGCAGCGCTGGAACCGGCGTGGTGTGGAAAGATTTTTGTCACAGAGTCACAGGGGTTTGGGTTGGAAGGGACCTGAAAGATCAGCTGTGTCCAGCCCTGCCCCTTCTTGTTTCATGTGTGAGGAGCCTCAGGTAATTTCAGGTGCCTGATGAAGCCAGGGCAGGGACCTTGTGCTGCTTGCACACTGCCATCGGGATGGAACAGAATCCATGGCAATACTTGAGGGGATTTCACCCCCCTGAAGAACCTGGCTATGAAATGTGGAGCTCTTCAGGTCCCACAGGCTCCTCAGAACACAGCCAGACCCCTGGGCAATGCCTCCCTTCCCAGCATGGGGCTCTCCAGAGTGGGCACAGCATGCACCTGGAAAAGATGGATGCTGAGGCAGCAAACCAGTGGAACCCAGGAGAGCCATCCCCAAATGTTCCTGGGAGGTGAGGGAGAGGCAGGAAGCACAACTGGGATGGTCAGACACTGCTCAGGAAAGGTTTGTCCACTGGAAAGGGTTCTGCTCAGCTCTGGGAATTCATCCTGGGTGTGTGCAGAGCTGAGGATGGGAAGGGAATGCTGGGATGGTCAGACACTGCTCTGGAAAGGTTTGTCCTCTGGAAAGGGTTCTGCTCAGCTCTGGGAATTCATGCTGGGTGTGTGCAGAGCTGAGGATGGGAAGGGAATGCTTCCCATCTTTCTGCAGCCAGCAGTGGGGCTTCTCCCCTTCCACCCTGAGGAGACTCCAGGGAGCAGTGTGGGTTTGGAAGGGGCATCCACAGCCAATCTAACCTACTTGACAGTGCCTGGTGCTGAATTAGAGGGCATTTCAAGAATAGGCAGAATTCCTGCAACACAAATTGACCCAACATGATTTGAAACAATTAACCCTCTGATATCAAGAGTCAGGATTTCCTGACCCACAACTCTAATGTATTTTTCATTAGTTCTAACAGCTGGTGAGCACAGCCCTCTGGCCTTAAGAGGTTTATTTCCTTTTCTTTCTCTTTTTTTTTCTGGGAGAGAAACTCATCATGAGCACGAGGAGCTTGGCACAAATGAAACATGGTGAAAGCAGAGCAGTAGGGCTGCAGTTTATCTGATTCAGTCTCTCTGTGCAGCCCCCTGTGAGTCTCACACGCTGCTGCTTCATGGAAAAATACAGTTCTGCTTCACAACTCCTGCTCTGGCTGCTCAGCTCATAAATCCAGGAGTGTGTTAGTTGCACTTGTGAATGTAACTTCTGGTAGCTGATTTGTTTGGAGGAAATCACAGACGTGTCTGCAGCGGGGAATGGAAATCATTTGTGCCCAGCATCGTTTGTGGCACTTGTGTCTCACTGCTCAGGGTCTGCTTGTGGCTTGTATTCCCTCTGCATTTGGAATTAGTGGGTGGTGTAGCTGGTGAAGGCTGGAACTGAGGTGTCTGTTCCACTAACCTGTGATGATTCACAGGATTCTGAAGTTAAAAACCAGCAAAAGAGGGATTGCAGACGTGCTGTCCCTCATACTGTTCCACTGCAGGAGCAAACAAGACCAAACCCATGAGGGGTTTATTTTTTGTTGGACAAGTCACTCCATAGATGTAACCCAGCATTTATATTAACCTTAATTGCATATTTTAATACCATTTTTACAATAGACCTTTTGGCTTTTACCTGTTGGACTCACACTGTTCACATCGTGCCAAGCCCCCTGTTTGGGTGGATCCTGATTATTTTCATTTCATTTCTAATTCTTGCATTTCTGCAAAGAATTCGATTTCCAAAACAATCTGAAGGGCTCTGTGTGAGGAGCCAGAGTGAGTCCCTTGTTCTCCTTCTGCCCCCGTGTGTGTTTCCCCTGGCTTAATTCCTCGTGCTCTTTGCAGAATTTTACACTGAATAAATGGGTATTTAAATGGCATTTCGTGTGAGCACGCTCACTTTTCTTAGGGGCTGCTCTGCTGAGCAGTGGCCAAACCTGGAAATTACCTTGAATCTTAATTTGGATGGGTTTTGTGGGGCTTAATTGTTTGAACGTTTTGTAAGCGCGGCCGTAACGGGGTGTTTTATAACATCAGAAAAGA
The DNA here is from genome assembly GCF_022539315.1 of Serinus canaria. Classification (NCBI taxonomy): domain Eukaryota; kingdom Metazoa; phylum Chordata; class Aves; order Passeriformes; family Fringillidae; genus Serinus; species Serinus canaria. The sequence goes on along the minus strand of NW_026108147.1, from coordinate 3,690,876 downwards.
TAGTTTTAATAAAGCTGTCTAGAGCTAGAAAGAGGAACTCTTTCTTTGATGCTCCTTTGGTAGATGAAAACATTTTTGTTCAATAGGAGACCAGCATCTTTTTTTTTTTGCTCATTTGAGACAAGTTCTGGCAACATACTGATATTCATTCAAATATAAATGCCATATTCCCTTTGAAATGCAAATTGTTTAAAGAAAAATAGCATATGGTAGAGGTAAGTACCTTTTCAAATCAGCTCCCACACTTTAGGGATGTGAGTACAGCTAAAATTATTCTTTGGAAAGAATCTGGAGCCTTTGACACATTGAAGCTTGAACTAATCAAGGCTTCCCAGTAAGCATATACACATATCCATATCAAGGAAACAGTGCTGAGAATACATGGATTAGCATAGTAATTTAACTGCCCCCTGCTAATCAACTTAAGCAACCAGCTGATGCATGCAGGATGCATTTGAAGAGGCAACTCTTTCACAGCTCCAGCCTGGGCCAGGTAGCAGAGCAGAGCAGGGTTGGTGTGAGGATGGGAATCTGAGCTTGCCTGGGGGGACGAGGGCTGCAGGGTGGAAAGCCTGACCCAACATCCAGGCTTTGCTGTTCATGGATCAGGGAACCACAGAATGGTTTGGGCTGGAAGGAGCCTCAAACCTCATCTGGTCCAACCCCCCTGCCCTGGGTGGGGACATCTGCAGCTTTTTCATCACTCAGTACTGCTGGCCTCCTCTTCCTCACTGTCTCCTGCTTGCCTGCTGACAGGCTGAGCTGGTTTCTGCTGCCCAGGCTTTATCCCTGAGGAAAATTAAAGGACTTTTGCCAGGTCTGCTTTGGGGTTTGCCCCTTGTGGATGGGAAGAACTGTGGGACTGTGTGGGAGAAGCTCTGGCCAGAGCAGCAGGCCTTGTTTTGGGGTGGCAGCTTTGGTGCCTGGTGTGGGAGTCATGTCCTGAGAAGTGGAAAAATCAGAGCTGGATTGGGAAATAATGATTTTAAAATGAGCTTTGAAGTAACAAGTTTGTGCTAGAGCTGAACATATCAGGGGAAGGGAAAAGGGAAAAGGGAAAGGGAAAGGAAGGGAAGGGAAGGAGGGGAAAGAAGGAACTGAAAGTGACGGCAAGGGAAAATAAGAAGGAAAATGTCAGGAAGGGAAGGGAAGGTGAAAGGAAGAAGCCTCAATGGAAGTTGGAAAGGGAACGCGAAGACCGGAAGGCTCCACGTCAGGAATAGTGAATTCAAAGTCGCTATCACTTACCGGAAAGACAGCAATACTAACCTGCCTGCACGTCTTAAGTTGAAAGGAAAAGGTAAAGGAAAGGAAAGAAGGAACATGGCATCACACAGTTTTCTGTAGTCTGGCCCTTCTGATGTCTGCTCATGGATGCTGGCTTGATGGTCTGATATTCCATGAAAATACACACCTTGCAGCACCAGGAGAAAGTGGGATTGAACCCTGAGTAAATACAGTGATAGAAGTTGCAGGATAAAGGTTACCAGGCTGTGGCAGTAGGAAAGAGGGAGCTGGGCTGGGTTCATCACAGTTCAGTCAAGTGTCACATGAATGCACTTGGCACCCGTTCTGTGCTAGCAGCTCATACCTTGGAGAGAGGTGCAGTGGAAGAAAAATTCTGCTTTGGATCCCAGAAAAAGTCACTTCTCCACAGGTTCATGTCACAGTGTGGGGCTGGAGCTTCCTCAGAGGGCATGAAGGTGAGAGGAGAGCTTTTGGTGCTGACATGCTGGCACAGAAATCTTGATGGTCTCTTCTCAAGGTGTTGCTTTTGCACCATGGTCAGAAGGTGATGGGACACTTGTGTTCAGAATCTTGTGGGCTAGGTAGAAGATGTCAGCAGAAAAATGTCACTGCTTGTGTTGTGTCTGTGCTGGCCTAAATCTCCAGTTTGTAGAACCCAGTCTGTCTCAGACTCCTGTCTCTCACATCAGCCATTCCCTTTAACTTGGTGGATCATCAAAAGAATTAATTCATATTCATTGTTTTTCTGGGTTGTGAAAAGCAGAGGAAAAGGGGATTTCAAAGCAGGCATCACAGAAGCTGATTTGGAAGCAGAGATTTCTTTTAAGGCAGTTCAAAATACAACTTTTGTCAGCTCATGTTTTCACTTTCTGTTGTGGTTTCAAAATTCTGAATTGCAATTCAGTCCTCTGCCCTGCAGTCTCATGCCTTGGGAGGGCCCAACGTGGTTCCAAAACCCACCTTAGACTTTGCATCATGAAACAAATGAGTTTTTCAGTCTATATATTTCATGTCTGCAAAGCAGGGATTGCCAGGCAGAACTTCTGGAGGGCTGAGTGAGTGCATTAAAGACACTGATCCTGTGATGGATCTGTGCTAAGGACTGAAGAGGAGATTTTTGTCTTGGGAAAGGGGAGGAGAGAAAGGGACAATTATGCCAACTCTAATAAACACAAAGTAGTTCACTAAGCTCTGCTGTCTTCCCAAAGGCTGCTCTGGGAAAAGACATAATGATAGAACTGGGAGTCAGGAGATCTGGGTTTTATTTTCAAGTCTGCCACAATCTTCCTTTGTGGCCCTGGGTCATTTAACCTCTGAAAAATGGGGGAAATGATAGCAGATAATTAACAACCTCACAGGAGCATTGAAAATTAATTCATTAATTTTTCTGAACTCATCAGTAGAAGGTGCAATGGAAATGCAAAGTGTGAGGGTGCGTTGGAACACTGCAATGTCTGTTCCTTTCCCTTTGCATGTGTTTTTTAAGAGTGTTCTTCAATCCAGAGAGGACCTGTGGGGCACCTTTAGAGAGCCTGCCACGAGAAATGAAACTGTAAATTCTTTGTGGTTTTATGATATGCAAGGCCTGTTGCTAGGGATGGAGTAAAATGTGCTCAGAACCCAAAACCACGGAGCAGGTTTTGGCCCATAGCAAGTTGTAAGACCATCAGAAACCTGAGTTTCTGGAAAGGTTTTAATTGTTTCTGCTCTAAAATGTATTCAACCAGATCCCACTCGTCCTGTTTTATGGTGAGAAACCTGTCCCTGTCACTCCCCCTTGCACACAGCATTTTAATGTCCTGGGCCTCAGTGACTGTGAAAATACAGAAGTGTTTACTGGCTAAAGGCTGCTCTTTGTGTGTCCCCTTTGTGTCACATTCCTGGGAGCAGCCCCAGGAACGACACTTGCAGTCACTCCAGTGTCTGCTTTGTGGCACAACGTTGGTTTAAGATTAAAAGTCCCAGAAAGTTGTTTTTTTTCCCCCTTGGTCTCTCAGTGCTGGCAGTCCTTTGCTCCCCATCCATGTGTTCTTGGGGACATACCTGTGTCAGGTATTGTTTCGAGGTGCATTGTTCTAAACTCTTGGAGTTGGCTCTGTTGTATAAACAGTGGCTTTTAGGAATAAATTGATGCAACATTCACAGTCTCTGATAAAATCCCTTCACCCAGGGTTGTTCTCCTGGGAAGCTGAGAAGCCTCAGAGAAAAGGAAAACAATTCTTATCTCCTTTGCTTCTGCTGTGCTGTGCCCATGTGGAATGTGTTTGGAGATTGTTCACCCACAGGTGATTGTTCCATTGCATTCTGTGGGAGTTGTTTTGGCTCTTTGGCCAACCAGGGCCAGGCTGTGCCAGGGCTCTGGAGAGAGTCAGGAGTTTTCATTGTTATCTTTTAGCATTCTGTAAGTGTCCTTTCTGTGTTCTTTAGTACAGTATAGCATTTTTTAATATAATATAGTTAATAAAGTAATAAATGAGCCTTCTGAGAACGTGGAGTCAGATTCCTCATTCCTGCCTTCACTGGGACATTTCCCAGCAAATACAATAAAACTGATTTTCTGTGCCCAGTCTAACAAGCAGAGAAGCTCCAGAGAGTGTGCCTGGTAGCAGAGTGGTGGAAGACCATGTTTCCCAGAAGGTGAATGAACAGAATGATGTGATACCATCACCAATTTGGCTTTTTTTGTCTCCTTAGCTGGATTTGAGCTGGTCTCAGGACCGTCAGCTCCAGCACTTCAGGGAGGGTCACTGTGTGGGTGAAGTAACCCCTTCTTTCTGCTCATTTAGCTCTCCCCCCATCCACCCTGACACAAAATCCCTTCTGTGCTCTCTATTGACACGATTTGTTTTCCCTTTGTGCCTAGGGAACGTGACTACTAGCACATCTGTGTCTCAGATGGCCAGTGGGATCAGTCTGGTGTCCTTCAACAGCCGCCCGGACGGTTTGCACCAGCGCTCCTACTCGGTCTCCAGTGCAGATCAGTGGAGTGAGGCCACAGTCATTGCCAACTCTGGCATTAGCAGTGGTAAGAAACCTGCAGCTCTGGGGGGTCACGTGCCTTGGGGTGAAGGGGGACTGTGGTGCTCTTGGTTTTTTCCAAAAAAAAGGAATTTAAATGGTGCCCGCCACGTTGGGTGTTGAACTTTCAGAGGAAAAATTGTAATTACAACAAAGGGAATGGATTGACTTTAAGCTTTGACTGTTTTTGTGTGACAGGGCAAGGGGGAATGGCTTTAAACTGCAACAGAGGAGGTTTAGCTTGGACATTAGGGAGAAATCCTTGAGAGGATGGAGGCATTAGCAGTGGTAAGAAACCTGGAGCTCTGGGGGGCCACGTGCCTTGGGGTGAAGGGGGACTTTGGTGCTCTTGGTTTCTTCCAAAAGGGAAAAAAAAGGAAATTAAATGGTGCCTGCCCTGTTGTGGTGTTGGGTGGTGAACTTTCAGAGGGAAAATTGGAATTACAACAAAGGGAATGGATTGACTTTAAGCATTGACTGTTTTTGTGTGACAGGGCTAGGGGGAATGGCTTTAAACTGAAAGAGAGGAGGTTTAGCTTGGACATTAGGGAGAAATCCTTCCCTGAGAGGATGGAGGCATTAGCAGTGGTAAGAAACCTGCAGCTCTGGGGGGCCTCGTGCCTTGGGGTGAAGGGGGACTTTGGTGCTCTTGGTTTTTTCCAAAAAAAAGGAATTTAAATGGTGCCCGCCACGTTGGGTGCTGAACTTTCAGAGGGAAAAGTTGGAATTAGAAGAAAAGGAATGGATGAACTTTAAGCATTGACTGTTTTTGTGTGACAGGGCTAGGGGGAATGGCTTTAAACTGAAAGAGAGGAGGTTTAGCTTGGACATTAGGGAGAAATCCTTCCCTGCAGAGGTTGCCCAAAGGAGCTGTGGCTACCCTGGAAGTGTCCAAGGCCAGGCTGGATGGGATTTGGAGCAGCCTGAGGGAATTCTGGGATACTTTTTTCAACATGAAGAGCTAATGTAGTTGCAATACTGCTTAATTTTAATTTCAGGTACATCATCATAGGATCCCAGAATGGTCTGGGTTGGAAGGGACCTTCAAGCCTATCTTTCCCTACCCCTTCCACTATCCCAAGCTGCTCCAAGCCCCATCCAGCCTGGCCCTGGGCACTCCCAGGGCTGGAGCAGCCACATGGTGTGTGTTGTTTGCTTGGTACTCAGGTTCCTTGCCCTGTGGGATGGATATCAGCAGTCAGTGACCCTCCAGATCTTCTCCTCAGCGTGTCCTTTCTCTGCTGTGCTCTTGCTCCAGTGCCTGCACACTCCTGGCACACTCTCAGGTTTCCTCTGTGGAGCATTTAGCAGCATTAAAAGGAGCAGGCACTATTCCTGGTGGTGATTGGGAATTATTAGATGGCAGCAATCATTGTTTTTAAGGGGTAGGTGTGATCTTTGCTACCAGACCAGGGTGAATAGGTCAGGACAAAGGGGAGGAATGGTGTTTCTGATGGCTGCCCCTAAAATGGGAACAGTTTGGGGAACATGGGAACTATTTCACGTGTCCCACATATATCTCTGTGTCTGTAGAAGCTCTGAAGCTGAGTATAGCCCTGAGAGCATCTCTGGACAGGTTTTTAGTGCCACCTTAGGAGAGCAGAGGGTTTAAAATCATGATCACAGTGTTTCAGAGTGACATTAACTGTCAGAGTCACACTCAGCAAAGCACAGACCTTTTCCTGCAGCTGTAAACATGGGGGCAGCACCTGCAGGAGAATTTACATTAAAATGGCCCAGAATTTTCTGGTTGAGCCTTGCAGGAAGGCAGGGATGGTGTGAAGCAGCACAGGGAAACAAATGCTTCAACCCTGCTCTCTGTGTGCACCCAGCTCACCCACTCCTGGTCAAGCATCCTGCATGGATGCTGAGCTGGTTTCCCACTTAAAATCATCTATTTTCTGCCTCTTTTTCCTGAGCTGCTTGGTCATTTGAATCCAGCCCAGCTCCACCTCCCTTCTGAAAGGTTAGACCAAAATTTGGGGGTTTTTTGTGCCTTTTATCCTGTAGCTTTCCTAAGGCAAGATGGAGAATGTTGAGTGCTGGCTGCAGTCCTGTGCCCCCTGACACACCTGCAGGCAGGTGAGCAGGTGCCATCCCCGTGCCAGATGGCCCAAAACCTCCAAAATTCAGTGAACTCCTACAAGTGGCATGTTAAAAAGTAAAAATACCCCCTGAATTTCTGCCTCTGCCATCCCCTTGACTTCAGAATGCTGGGTTTGATGGACTTGCTTTTTGCTCCTTCTGCTGGTTTGCAATTCCTGGTGAAGGGAACCTTTTCTCCCACCCCAGCCCTGCACTCTCCCATATGGGCAGTTCCTGTTTCTGACTTGGCATTCATGTGGGATGAGTTCTGGCTCCAAAGAGATGGCAGCCAGAATTACCTGTGAAATACTTATTTTGCAATTGCAGCTGACTGGTGGGTGCTTGTGAAGAAGCCCACCTTGAATAATTTCTTGCAGAGGTTCTAACATTTAAAGAAAAATTTTTGAGGGGTTGTTTTTTTAATAAAAATGGAGGGAAAACTGGATTAAAACCAGGTTTTAGGCAACTAAGGGTCAGCAGACTCAGAAGTATTGCTCTAAAACTCCTACAAAACCTCAAGAATAATTGATTGCTCTGAGTGTATCATCTTTGGGTAAGCTCAGAGATGTGTCCTTTATGTTGGCAAGTTGACGCATGAAAAACCCTTTTTAATTTCTGGGGGTTTTTTCTCCATTAAAAGAATTTTGATATTTTAGTCATAAAAAGCTAATACTGTGAAAGCAGCAGGTATGGCAAGAAGCTAAGCATCTTTTGGAATTCAAATGCCAATGTACTGGAGAATATGCCTGCTTATTGTCACGTGGTTTTATTGTAGACAAAATAACATATTGGGATTCAATTTTTCTCTGCACCTTTTTTTCACATTAAATTAATACTTTGTGTGGCTCCAGAGAACTTTTCAAAGTCTTCCAAACCAGACCTTTGGTTTCCTGGGGCTTCTGTCTTTCAAGCAGCTGTGAACATCTCCTAATTAGATAAATTACTTTGTAGTGGGCAGAGCCACAAAACAGGAGGTGCTGGTTAAATTAAAGGGGAAAAAATAGAAAAATCCATTCTCTGAAATGGAATGCCCCACTGCTTTATGACTATTACTGTTGTAAGGTTTTACATTTAAGTACCTGAGGTTTAAAATTAAATGTCTAATATAATTTGGTGCTGGTAACATGAAGCCTGTGCCTGCCCTGGGAGAAAATCTCGACAGCTTAGTTTGGTGTTTCAAATTGCTGCGTGCTGGATGGTGAGCAGCTCGTGCTGCTGGCTCACTATTTAGCTCAGTCCCACCTGCTGTTCAGCATCATTTCCAATGCAGGAACACATTTGCCTTAAAAACTCCCCAAATTTCAAAAGGCTGTTCCGGCAGCACAGGAAAAATTAATTCTTTTTTGCCTTTTTTCCTCTTTTTTATTTTATTTTTTTTTGTTTCCTCCCCCTTCTCCTCCGTGCTCTTGTAAGTGCTTGACAGAAGTAATTTTAGCAGCAAGAGAGAATAAAAACTGGGGGCAGTAAATCCCTGTCCAGGAACCTCTTGTGTGGATTCTTTATGGACCCAGAATTGATCTGTGTGTCAGATCCTGATGTAGTTTCCACTGTTTATCACCCTAATGGTGGTAGAGAGACCATGAACATCAACTTATAATCCCCCATGAAAGAAATTGGTGTTTGCAGTCAATGAAGGAGCAGCTCAGCTTTATTGATAGATTTGGAACAATTACTGCTGCTCCAGCTATTGGCCCAGAGCTTTTCCTGGATCCCACTGGAAGCCTGAGATGTTTTTTCCTCTGATGAATCTCCTCCTTGATGTTTTGTTTTGGTTTTTTTTTTTCTTTTATCACCCAGAATTATCTGTAGTTGCTCATTGCTGGGGAGCAGGAGGGTTTCTGGTCTCAGGGGAGCCATTTGGGGGTTAAAATTCTGCTCTGGATTGTGCATCCCCCAATTCCTCCTCTGTAAATCCAGCTGTCATTTTCATAAAATCACAACATTTTTACAGCTACAAAAGCCCTCAAATATCACCAAGTCCAACCCTTACCCCAGCACTGCCAAGCCCACCACTAATCCCTGTTCCTAAGTGCCAAATCCAAATATTTTTGGACAATTCCAGGGATGATGGAAGTTCCACCCTTTCCCTGGGCACCCTGGGCCAGTGAGGAAATTTTCCTGCCAGGAGGGGAGAGCCAGGGAGGTCAGGCTGTGCTCCAGGGAACAGGGACAGGAGGAGAGGGAACAGCCTCAGGCTGGGCTCAGCTTGGACATCAGCAGGAATTTCCGCATGGAAAGGGTGCTCAGGGATTGGAATGAGCTGCCCAGGGAGGTTTGGAGTGCCCATCCATCCCTGGAGGTGTCCAGGGAACGCCTGGACGTGGCACTCAGAGCTCTGGGGACAGTGACAGGTTGGACTCAGTGGTCTTGGAGGGCGTTTCCAATTCCATGATTTTAGAGATGCTGATGTCCCTGAAGAGCTGGCTCTGTCTGCTCTCCAGTCTTCACAGTTTGTGCATCTCTGAAGAACCTGACAGACAGACAGACAGACAGACCCCCCAGTTTGCCAGCAGAATATTTTTGGTGCCTTGCAGAGATGAGATTTGTGAGCCATCACTCTGAGGAGACCAAGGGTGCCATTTCCTACCTGGGGATGAACAGCAGCCTGGTTCACTCTCTTTTTCAAGGTCCTGTTTTATCCTTTGGCTTCTGAGACCATCAGAGGGAAGGATCCAGTATTCAGCTCTTCTGTCAGAGCACTGCAAACACCACTTGGCATGGGACAGGGATTTCTGGTCTCTGCACTTGTAAATTGTCATTTGAATTCCAGCATGATGTAAAATCCTGCAGTAAATCAAATATCTGTTTAAATATCATCCACTTAGGCTTTATCACTGTACAATTGCTGGCACGGGCCATTGGAGCTGGGCTGTAATTTATGGAAGTTGTAATACCTGCTGGCTTCTGAGTTTCTAACAGTTTGGTCTTAGGGGTTATTAATGTAAAATTGAGTTCTCACTGTGCCATGGGGTGTGAGAGGTCGCTGGAGTGTTGATATTAATGCAGACCTTGCAACTTGCCTTCCTTGTCTGATCCTAAGTGCTGGGAATGATTAAATGATGGAACCTCCTGCTCTGCCTTGGGAGAGGAAATGGTTCAGCCTGACATCAGAAAACACCATTTAGAGCTGTTGGAATTCCATAGGCTACTTCTTGGCCAGGATCAATTATATCATTTCAAATAGATTTGCAGAGTTTTGGAATTGTTTTTGGTCGCTGTATACAGATGGTTTAGGTCAGAAGAGCTTTTTCCTCCTTTTTAAATATGGAAATTGTTATTGAAAAGCAAATATAGATTTATTTTCTCCTTTTTTTCAGCTGCTTTAGAGCTACTCTGGGATTTCCTGTAGTTCTTACTACTTAATATAATAAAATTCACTATCTATAATATGTGCACATAGTTTACATTATTTTACACAGGACAGGAAAGGGAACATTCTTTTCCTTTACATCCCTTTTTGTGATCCACAAATTGCTTTTGGCAAAATACTTCCAGAGGGAAACTATTGCACTTCAGCAGGGTGAACTCTGCTAGCAACAACTTATTATTGCCTTACCTCGAGGAAACTTGGGTTATAAAGCACCATTTTCTAGCAATTTATGCAAAGCCATCCCCTTTCAGCATGAGGCTGTGTGCTGAGAAACTTATTTAAATTTACCTGGCATTCTTGGCAGGCTCTCCCCTGAAATAGCCCAGTCAACCAGAAATATTAAAAAATCTCTGTGTAGCAGTGTCCTAGGAAAACTGGTAAATTTTTTTGGATTTGCTGATCCTGCAGGACTGGAGGTTTCAAAGTGGTTTGAATTCAGGCAGGGGAAGATGGGGATTTGCAGCCTGTGGTTCCCCAAAGTAATGTAAGGTCAGGGGGGCAGTGTGAAAAGCAGGCTCTGTAAAAGGGGTTGGAAAGGTGGTTTGAAGGGGTATTGAAAGGGTTTGGCGAGAAAAGGGGTTGAAAGGTTGGAAGTGTTTTGGCCCGGGTTGGCGGACCGGGGGTTTGGAAAGGGAGTATGGCAGGGGGAGGTTGGGCCAGGGGTTGTCCCCGCTTCTTATCTCTGGCCTCCCGGGGTTGCCCGGGGGGCCATTGGCAACCGGTGGCGTCTTAGGCCAGGCTGTTGGCCCCGAACCCGTGCGGCCCTTCTCTGCACGTGTTTTGGCCCCACGGGTTTTGTCCCGGGCTAGGTCCGGGGTGCTTGTCCCGGGGGGTTGCCCCGGGGTTTGGCCCTGGGGGTTTGCCCGGTTTTTTGTCCAGCTCCGGCCCGCCGGGTTGCTACCGGGGGTGTCCCGGGCACGTTATGGAAAAGTGGTGGAAAGGGTTTGGAAAGGGGTTGAAAAGGGCTCTGGAAAGGGGTTGCAAAGGGGTTTGGAAAGGGTTGGAAAGGGGGTTGGAAGGGGTTTGGGAAAAGGGATTCTGGAAACGGGTCTGGAACAATGGGGTTTGGAAAGGGGGTTGGAAAGGGGGTTGGAACGGGTTGGACGGGGTTGAAAGGGATTGGAAAGGGTTTGGAAAGGGGTTGGAAAGCCGGATTGGGAAGGGTTTGGAAAAGGTTTTAAAGGGGGTTGGAAAGGGGTTGGAACGGTGGTTGGAACGGGATTGGAAAGGGTTTGTAAAGGGATTGGCAACATGGGGTTTTGGAAAGGGGGTGGAAGGGGTTGAAAGGGTTGAAGGGATTGGCAATGGGGGTTTTGCAAAGGGGTTTGGAAGGGTTGGAAAGTTGTTGGGAAAGGGATTGGACAGGGTTGGGAACGTGGGTTTGGAAATTGGTTTTGGAATTGAGAAAGGGTGGGTCAACGTGGGTTTGAAAGGGTTTGGAAAGGGGGTATGGACCTGAGGCTGCCAATGGGTTTGCCCCGGGGTTGGCCCGGGGTTGGCCCGGGGTTTGCCCTGGGTTGGCACCGGGTTGGGACACGGGATTTGGGAAAGGGTTTGAAAGGGGTGCCCAAGGGGTTTGCAACTGGGTTTGCAAAGGGCTTTTTGGAAGAGGGTTGGCCACGGGTGGTTGCCCGTGAATTTGGAAGGGTTGGGAACGGTTTGGCAAGGGGTTGGCAGGGTTTGGAACGGGGTTTGTAAAAAGCTCGGAAAAGGGTTGGCCAAAAGGGTTTGGAAAGGGTGAAAGGGGTTTGAAGTGTTTGGCGAAGGGCTCTGGAAAGGGGTTGGAAAGGGGTTTGGAGCAATAATCCTGCTGGTGCTGTCTGCCTGGGTTTTTTGGGACTGTGGCAGCCTCTGGAAGCAGCAGGAGCCAGTGCTTACCCCTCCTGCTCTGCAGACCATGGCCAATCTCAGCTCAGTGGGAATCCCTGGGGTCACTTAGGAAATGTGCTGGGTTAGGGGCTGGACCCCAGGGTCTCAGAGGGCTTTTCCAACCTCAGTCATGCTGTGGGTCTGTGCCTTTCTCCTTGCTGCCCATCCAGGCCCTGGGTGGCAGCTCAGTGACACCAAGCTGGAGATGAGCTGCTGCCATCTGGGCCTGGTGTCCAGCAGAGAAGGGACATCAAAGGTCTGACAGCAGCTCTTTGTGTCTCTGGGGGCACCAAGAGCCCTCTGAGGTCTGAACTCTGCCATGATGTTGGTTTAGGGGGGACATTGGCTGAGTTTCAGCTGCTCCTCTGTTTATCCAGTGCTGCTGCTTGAATCCTGAGCTGCGTTTTTGCAGTTCTCCATCTGCTTTTCTTGTTAAAGAGCTTCTTCTTTCTGCTCTCCCCCCAATTAAAACACAAAGAATTGTTGCATTCAGCAATTAAATCCTGCTCTTGATTCCAAGAAACAGGAGTTTGCATCCTCAGGTAATTTGACATTGGCAGCCTGATGCTGATCTTAATGTTGCTCACAGCCTGGAGTGCCAAATGTCTGTCAGTGAATTGTTCATGGGACTGAATTAACTTCTTGGCTGAACTGTAAAAGCTCTGGGCTTTCCCAGCATTTATTTATGGATGTTTAAATACAGGTTTTGCATTTAGTTTGGCTTAGGATTTACACTGAAGTAAAATGCAAGTAGCACGTTCTTTATATCAGGGGGAAAAGGTGATTTATTCCTGGTTACTGATGTTGATTAATCTGATTTGATTGTCTGGCAGTGCTCAGTAAATCAGGGCTTTTTCTGCCTGTAGCTGGGCTTGGTTGTCACACCTTCTCTGTTATCCCCACTCAGGAGAAAAAAAGAGGGAAAAGCCCTCAAGACAAAGCACTTTACTTTTATTCCTGGAGTTTAGGCTTCAGCTGACAGAATAGTGAGGAGAGGGAATGTTGTCTTCATCAGCTCTTCAAGCTGTCCAAGAAACACTTTCCAAAAGTCAGGGCTCCTGCAGGAGGCAGCTGGATACCCAGCATGGTTCTGTGTAGCTCAGACATTTGTCAGATACAGCCCTTAAAGTCTGCAAAATTCTGGTTTTATGTTAGAACCATTCTTTTGGATCATTGCATAAAAACATTTTAATGTCAGGTATAATACTGGAGATGGTCACACCTCTGCACAAGGGAATTCTTCATCAGGGAGGCTGTCCTGTTATCTCATTTGGATTTAGAAGAGTGTAAGTTTTAAAGGTTTTTATTTGTAGTTTAAGGCTGCTTTAATCTGAAATGCTTGCAGTAATTGCAGGGAATTAAATACATGAGCTGGATTCACACAATATCCTGCAGGAGGTTATGGGCTTTGAAAATAAAATCACGTTTGCAGAGAGCATTATAAATCCAGAGACACACTCTCAAGTAAACATAGAGCAAAGACATAATGCTGCAAGAGCAGAATGTGACATTTTAGAAACTCTTTGATTCAAGCAGTGTGCCTCACAAATTTCATAAGCCCACTGAATTCTGTATTTAGGGACTATATAAGGAAGACTTGAGGGAAATAAATAAGCTTCCCAAATCAGGGAGCTTTTATTTCTCCTTAATCTTTTTATCTTAGTGTAAACAAGCTAAGTTTATCTAATAATGTAAATTCTAAATTTATTTTGAATTTTGTGAAGGTTTAAATGCAAAGTTGAGAAAGCAAAATGCTCAGGTGTAGCTCCCATAGGAGCAATTCCTGATTTGAGGATTTCTTCTTTGCACATCCACACTTGAGAAGTTCCAGTGTGCTTCTAACAGTTCCATCCTTGTTTAATGTTTAATGTTTAATATTTAATGTTACATTCTGTTCAATGTGCAGCCAGGAGTGCAGTGCTTTGTTTTGTAGGGTCTGGAGGAAGGGTCTGCAAGAAACACAACAAAGCTTGGGTTTTTTAGGGATGTTGTCTGTTCCTTACCTATGGAACCCAACCCTTCAAAGCTTGGTTTTTTTAGGGATGTTGTTTATTCCTTACCTATGGAATCAAACACTTCAAATCTTGGGTTTTTAGGGATGTTGTGTATTCCTTACCTATGGAACCCAACCATTCAAAGCTGGGGTTTTTAGGGATGTTGTCTGTTCCTTACCTATGGAACCCAACCCTTCAAAGCTTGGGTTTTTAGGGATGTTGTGCATTCCTTACCTATGGAACCCAACAAAGTTTGGGTTTTTAGGGATGTTGTCTGTTCCTTACCTATGGAACCCAACCCTTCAAAGCCACCTCACAGCGCTTGCTGCTCAGGGAGTGAAAGAAGCCTCTGTGCAGGGCCCTGGCCACAACCTGGGGATTGTTGGGGGCCAGCTGGAGCTCAGAGCTTCCCTTCCTGCAGGTGGGAGAGCTTCCCCTTTCAAGTGCCCTCATTTGTCACAGTTGATCTCATCCCTTCATGCAGCCGGGCCCTGAGCAGTATCCATTGCACCGGGGGCTTCTCTGAGCAAGGGCCCCCACTTGTTTATCCCAGAGCTACAAAATGGCCTTGATTAAAACTGGAAATTAAAAAAGAAAAGTTTGTGGATGGCAGTCAGGCCACCTGACACCTGTGAAAGACAGAGCTTTGTGTTTTAAGAGCTTTGCTTTTCAGCTCTGGGTGTCTGCGATAGGAAAATGTTTGATTTTGCCTTTGATTAAGAGCAGGCTTGGTGTTGCTGCCATTATTTCTCTTCCTTTCTGACAGTGCTGCTCATGGCATACATTACCAGGAAAGCCTTAGCTTTTTCCTGCCTAGCATGATGCAATTAACAGCCAATTTGCTCTACAGCAATTATTCAGCTTTAATTGGAAAATGTTAATAGTGAAAGTCTCTTGATTTTTTTTCCCCCCCTCCTCCAAAACACTGATATTAGGGCTTGTCACTGAAGTCTCGTGGACTGACAGTGGAGAGTTTCCTAACCTCTTCTCAATTACCAGAGAGTGGGTTTGAAGCTTGGAGTTATCCACAGGTTATACAGACGGAAGGTTAAAGTACAGGAGTAGAGACGAGACATCTTTCTGCCTCTGAGCAGCCTTTGAAGAGAGTCAGTTCTTCCTCTCTGTCTTACTTTGCCTATCTTGAAACACAAGGTAAATATTTTAGTAGGAAGTGATTCAGTAAGCCATGGATTCATTATTTTCCAAGTGCCTGCTGACCTGCAGGCTCTGTTTCAAAGCAGAATGTTGTTAAATGAGGATTTTTTTTTTTTAAGCAGTGTGAAGACAGCGCTGATGGTTAGCTCAGGGTGGAGCTCTGCCCCCCTCTGTGTAATTAGGGTGAATTTATTATGCATCTCATTTTGATCTAAAATAGCATTTGTATGTACCTGACCACGATGGAGCTTGTTCACCCAAGATGTGTTCTTTTAGTGTGCTCCAAGGTTTGGTCCCCATCACCATTCCTGGGGGTGGTCCTGGTGGGTTTGCCACACCCTGGGTGCTGCAGTTGGCAGCTGTTCTTGAGGTGCCTGGCTTCAGAAAGGGGAGATAGAAACCAGCATGAATCACAGGATCACAGAATGGTTTGGGTTGGAAGGGCTCCAACACCCTCCTGTCCAACTTCCCACTTGGACAGGCTGCTCCAAGCCCCATCCAGACTGGCCCAGACAGACCAAGACATGAGCTGGAATTGAACCAGGAGGTGTGTCTTCAAAAGGACCACCCATCTCCTTTCTCCCTCGTGAAAACTCCCTGAAAAGAGGAAGTTACCTGCAGTGAACCCCCAGAATTTCTGCCTTCCCTGCTGTTTCCCCCTCTCTGTTCCACGTCCCAGCTGATGGCCAGGGGAAGCAGTGACACCCCCAGCCTTGTGCACCCACTTGGCAGCAATTCAGGGTGACACCACACAGGGCTCTCAGGGCTGCTGCTGCCCAGTGAAAACCTTCTGCCAGAAGAATTAGGGATGTTCCACTGCAGGTCTGTTCAGCAGGAGCCACCAAGTCACTTTGCCTTGGGATGTGGTGGCATCCTGCAGCATCCCAGGCTGGCTTCTCTCTCCTGGTTTGTTGTCCTTGTGTGTTCAAACAACTTGTCAGGCTTGATCTTTCCACAGGGCATCCAGAGCAGAGGAGGGCAGTGCAGGGATGTGTCTGTGTGATGGGGAATGAGATAAATTAACAAACCCTGCTCGCTCAGGGAGGGGTTTGCATCATCCCTGCCCCTGCCCTGAACCTGCTGCAGGCAAGATGTGTGGAGGAAGATTAGGATCTCATCCCCAGCTCACATTCTCAGGTTGCAGGTCCTCTAAAATGCAGTCTTTGCTTTGCTTGTCACCATCCTGGCAGCACAGGAGAGAATTGTGCAGGAATAGTTGTGTGCTCTCCTTGTGGGAGCTGGTGAATTCCTCCTGGAAACGAGGAGCTTCCTTTGAAAGGGAGCTTCTTTTCTTCCTAGCCATCCTTCAAGTTCCAGGGAGCAGGATGCTGTTTTGCCAGCACTGTAATGTGTTGCTCCTTAGGAGGGAAAATGTACTTTTGTGGGGTTTTTTTTAAGCTCTATTGTTGCATTCCTGCTCTCATGCTTCCTTTATGCTGGCCCAACATTGTGCATTGCTAGGGAATGAGCTAGAGGTGACGTGTCTTCCCTTGAGGGAAGGGAGATGGTAATGAGGGTCTTTCCAAAATTACTGAAGCTTTCCAGTACCTGTCCCTGAGCATCTTGAGGCTGATTGTCTCTCCCAAGGCTGTGGATGCTGTCCCTCCCTCGGCACAGAGTGGAAGGGGTGCTCCTGCCCTGGGGTCTGGAGGTGCTGCCACACAACCAGACCCTCCAAAAGCAGGCAGGTCCCTCTTCTGCTGCCTAGAAGGAAGCTTTGTTTTCCTGGTTTAATTGAGATTGCTCTTAGAGGAAAGGAGTTGTTCAGTGGGGCTTCTTGAGGATGATGAAGAACAGTTTTGAGATTTGCAGGCTCTGGGCACAAGGCTGCAGAAATGGGAGACGCTGTGGAAAGGGAAGGTTCCCAAGGCTCTTTGATGTCCATCCAGAGCCTCCTTTAATGCCCTTCAGTGCAGCAGCTTCATTTAAGCCCTCCATAGCTTCAGTGCCTGAGCTGAGCTCAGCTCAGCAATGACCAGATGCACCTAGTTCCTCCAAAGGTGTGAGCTCTCTGTACCTGACAAATATTTGCCTTTTCTTTTTCATCCTGGAGGCTGCAATCTCGTGCCACCCCTTCTCCCCCACTCCCAAGTGTTGATTCCATCCAGGGACTTGTGCCAAGCTGCAGTTCTGACAGGATTTTAATGTCAGTCCTGTACATCTGCCCGGTGAGATTGCAGCATCCCTTTCACTTCATTCTGAGGCAGAGGAGGAAGATAAAGAACTTGATAGAACATTTATGGTAATAGCTGTAAAGGGAAGCTGGAGAGCAGTGGATTTCACAGCCAGAAAAATCTCAGCTCAGGGAAATGGGTCTGAAATACAAACTACAGATAGTTATAGTCCCTTGCTTCCCCCGTTTAAATAAAAGGATTGCTTTTCTCACCTTTATTTAAAACACATGTGTGGAAGATGAAAGTGTCCAGCTATTTTTTTATTATTCAGTCCACCAGCTACCGACATCTTTGCCTTATTTCATTTCAGCACTAATGGCACAGTGCAAGTTCTGAAACACCCTCTTTGGATTCAGCCTTCCTTGGGTCTCAGCAAAGATTCCTGCTGCAGGCAGAGCTGTTGCTGTTGTTTTCGTCATCAGTGCTTTCTCTCTGCTCCTGAACCCGGTGCTATTAATTGTGTTGCTGCTTCTGCTCTTTAATTGATCCCATTCACCGCTCCCGCTTTTGTAATGTCTGACTCCTTGTCACTTCGGCAAATCAAAAACCCAAATTAATCAATCTCCAGCCACTTGAGAATAAGGCCGTGTTGGGGAGCTGGGCTTGACAAAAAAGTCTAATTTCACTTTGAAAGCCTGTTGGAAAATTTTAACAAGAAGATGCAAGAAAAATGTAAACCAGATCAAGCTGGACTTTGGTCTGCGGAGAATAGCGTCACCTGTTGAGTTTGTTTCAAGTTTTTGTAAATAGGTGATTTGACAAAAATATGAAATAAATCAAAAGGCACGGAGATAGAAGGGGTCAGAATATGCTTGGTTCTGCTGCAGATGGTTCCACAGGAGAGAGGGGTGTGTGTGTGACACAGAGAATAGGAGCCGAGGGCCAACGACGAAGCTCCGCTCTTGGACTTTTGTGTCCCAGCCTTTGTGCTGTGCTATTCCCGTCCCTCACACGTTGCCTCTTTTCCTGCTTTTCCCACCCCCAACTCCTTTACCCTGGCCTGGGCTGCTCATCCTGGCTTATTGTCCCTCATTTCCTTGGCCTCCTTGGTTCCTGTGCTGGCATCTCCTGCGCCTCTGCTGCAGGTGCTGAAGGAGTCGTGTCTCGGACGGGTTTGGGGAGGGGCCTTGGGAATTTGGGATGCAAGGAAGTTGTTTTTCTGTTCTAGGGGCACCAGGAAGCACAGTCTGGGTTTGGATTGAGTTTCAGACAGCTCAGAGTTTGGGGTGTTCATCTGGTGAGGAGAAGGCTCCAGGCAGAGTTCAGAGCCCCTGGCAGGGCCTGAAGGGGCTCCAGGAGAGCTGGAGAGGGACTGGGGACAAGGGATGGAGGGACAGGACACAGGGAATGGCTCCCACTGCCAGAGGGCAGGGATGGATGGGATATTGGGAATTGGGAATTGTTCCCTGGGAGAGTGGGCAGGCCCTGGCAGTGCCCAGAGCAGCTGTGGCTGCCCCTGGATCCTGGAAGTGCCCAAGGCCAGGCTGGACAGGGCTTGGAGCACCCTGGGACAGTGGGAATTATCCCTGCCCATGGCAGGGGTGGGATGGGATGATCTGTTGAGTCACTTCCAGTCCTGTGATTCAGTGATGATTCTGTTAATTTTCCACCCTTTCCAAATCCAGGAGGACACTCACAAAGTCCTTAGGGGACACAAATGGAGTTGTCTTTGAGATCCATTTGTCAAGCACATGCAGCTTCCAAATAGCAAAATAATAGAAAAGATAGGAAGTGGGAATTGTTACCTTTTACAAAATATGTGTAACACTGGGAGAGGATATGAAATTGTGTCAAGCAGCAAATGAAGCCCAGTACAACAGCACAGCTCTTGAGACTCTTCTGAGGATTGGTTTTCATTTCATGTTCTGTCTCTTGACTCTGGGTTGTAGTTGTAGACAAAGTGTTTCTTCTGTTCCACCCCTCCTTTCTTCTACAACAGTTTGTCATCCTTGAAAGGAACTTCTCTCATGACCATAATTGCAAAATGGATCTTGGAGAGAGGCAGACATGGCCCTTGCCTTGTGGAGTAAAAGCTGCATTGGCTTTTTTTGTTTTGTTTGGTAAATTCTCACAAATGAGGGTTGGACTTGGACAAGCAGAACAGTCTCTGTCTTAATCCATGTGTCCTGCACCTGCAGAGAAAAATCACCCTGTGAAGAGCAGAGAGGTGGGGTTTTTATGTCCCATCTCTGCATAACTCAGGGGGTGTTTGGTCACCAAGGGTCACTTGTCGCTTTTGGGCGTGGAGTGAGGTACTGCACGTACTTACACAGGGCTGCCACGAGCCTGGAAGTGTCCAAGGCCAGGCTGGGCAGGGCTTGGAGCAGCCTGGGACAGGGCAAGGTGTCCCATGGCAGGAGTTGGGCTGTAAGGTCCTTTCCAAGCCAAGTGGCTGTGTCAGCTCTCCCTTCCAGCTGAAGGAGTTAATGATGGCACTGGGGAGGGATGGAGGGCATGAGGAAGGCTCCTGGCAGCTGGGACACAGCGTGGGCATCTCTGGCACACTCCTGGAGGCTGCAGCAGCAGCAGCAGGCGTGGGCTGAAACACGAGGATGCTCTGTTTGGGGATAGAAGGCATTTTCCAGCAGGGCTTTGCTGCTCATCACTTCAAAACAGTCACAAAAAAACGAGGCTGTGCCGGTCAGGACAACCCCAGCTCCGTGGCAAGGGGAGAGTTTTGTCCTCGGCGTGGTGTCATGGAGCTCTGCACCCTGCAAATGATGGCCATCATCAAGGGAAGCTGTGCCCCTGCAGTCCATCAAGAGCTGCAGAGCTAATGATGGGCTGGGCAGATAATCGGGGGAGAGTTAATTGTAAGGTTCGATATGGCATCTTGTCAGCAGAGATAAGTTGTCACGTTTTCCACTTGAGCTGAAACTAAATGATTGTAAAATAAGTTATGAGTGTCCTTGGGCCTGTCTGCCAGAATGATGGCTAAGAATACATTCCTGGCCCATCAGTCTCAAGCAGCCCGCTTGATATTTATGCGAACTGAATGTTATTTTATTCCCCCTCTAGTCATGCTTGTCAGCTCCCCGAGTGAAAAGTGAAACTGCTGCTTTGACTCATACTTCAAGTATTGAAGCTCGGAGAGGCTGCAGATTGTTATTATTATTACCAGTATTATATATTTTTTCGGGTGTGTGTTGAACATTGATGCCCGATTGGGAAGAACTAATGGCTGACATTGAGCGTGCGGGATGGCTGGAAAACAGCCCATCCCAGCCCAGTGGAACGCAGCTTATGGCTTCCAGTGCCTCTGTCAAAGCTGCTTCAGATGGGGAGTAATGAGGCACTGGCTTTTTTAATTTGCCATGCCTTTATCCTTGCCTTTTCCCCCCCCCCCCTTCCCTTTTTTTTTTTTTTTTTTTTTTTAAATATATATTTAATAGTGCCGGCAGTGGTCGTCTGTTCTCAGGCGTGGTAATTGATACCAAATAAAATGCATTATTTGTATTCAGTCAGGAGGATGAAATTGCATTCAGCGGGCTGAAGCCTGAACTCATTTACAGTTTCCCCAAGCCCGAGCTTTCAGGAGCCCTCTTTTCAATTTGAAGAATACCTTGTCAGGCAAGAGAAGGAGTGGGAAATGGGAGAGCACAGCGTGGAAGCCCGGTGCCTTTTGATTGCTCATATTTTAAACCAGGGCAATGTTAAATAACTCCCATCTTCAAAGGGTGGGCTCGGGAACCGGGGATCCGGGGCAGCGATACCAACTCTGCTCCCTTTATCAGGCACCAACCTTCCCTTGCTGCCTGAGGGGGAGGGAGAGCTCCAGGCTCCCACTTGAGAGCAGTTTGACCCAAGGACAGCAGGTTATTACCTGGAAGGGGCTGGGGATGACGAGGATTTACCACGGGAGGTTAATTCTTCAGCTCACCGACGCCAGGCGTCAACCCCGTACGTCCCTCATTTTTCAGAGCTCTCCAGCAGGTTTTGTTGGGGGGATTTACAGCCTGGAAATTAGACAGAGCTGCCACCAGTGTGTGGATCCAGGCTGATGGGTTTTAACAGGATGTATTCCGTGGTGCTGCCTCGGGATTGGGGGGATTTTTCACCGTTGGATGGGTGCAGGGCACGGTGGTTGATGCTGCGGGGGCAGGAGGGGAGGAACTCGGATGGGTTTGATTGTTTCTAAAGTGAAAGCTGGGAATGTGTCGTGGAGGGAAGGGAAGCATTTTGAATCATAGAATCCCAGAAAGGTTTTGGGTTGGAAGGAACATTAAACATCACCTGGTTCTAACACCTCTGGGAGGGACACCTCCACTAGCCCAGGCTGCTCCAAGCCCTGTCCAGCCGGGCTTTGGGCACTCCCAGGGATGGGGCAGCCACAGTTTCTCTGGACAACCTGGGGGTTTTCTCCTTCTTTTGAAGTATCACCATTGGAAACTTCCAGAGTCAAGCTGGAGGTCCCTCCTTGGCACTGGCAGTACCCCAGTGCACCTGTGCTCCTGCCTTTGTGTTTCTGGCACCCTCTTCTGCACCTTCTCTCCGTGCCATGGATCCAAAGGGATCTCTGTCCTCTTGGCTGAGAGAATTCCCACCAGGATTTTCACCTGGGTTTGCCTCCCTCCTCTCCTGGAGAGACAGGAGACTCTGCCAGGAGAGCCACTTGCACCAGTTGTGGGTCAAATCCTTAAAATCTCCAACACTACAGAGTAAACACATTCCCATGGTTCCCTTTTGGGGTTAAATTCTTGGGAACTGGTTTCAAGCTAGTGGATGTAAGGAAAAGAACAGAAATCCTTAATATAAAGATTAATGTTTGGTTTGGTCTCTCTTGCCAGGCAATTAGCTACATAATTTATCCCCCACTAATAACTTAGAGCACAACTGTGCTTAGGGGGTAATTAGTAAATAAACTTTATCAGGAGGAAAAAGAAACCAAAATAAGTTGGCTTTTGTCAAATAGGCAGTTCTGTGGGAATTTAACTCTGCAAAAAGAATCAAAAGCAATTTTTTTCATCATCTTTGGTTTGCTATTTTTCTGACATATTAAGTTAAATGCACTCCTGTTATTACACTTCAGCTTTATAATAAGGATTTTTATTCTTTTTCCCCGTGTCTGCTGTTCTGAAACCAATCATCAGGTATTTAACCCCAAAAGACAATCATGGGAATGTGTTTGCTGAATATCTGTCTGGGAGATTTTAAGGATATGGCACATAAATGCAGCCCTGATACTGCACTAAGGTGCAATATGGTATTTAAGCAAGTTCTGGAATGGCTTCACTTTCCATAATAGCAAGCACTTTCCTTTAAGTGTAGGTTTTATGTGGAATTTTATAATTAAAATCCAAACCAAGCCAGTAATTAAACAAAAATCATATTACCAACCTTGGGGGGAAATCCTGGATTAAGGTTACTTGAATATTTACTACGTGGAAGGACCCAAGTTCTTAAAATTGTTGGAGTTAATAAAGCAGGAAACTGAACAGAGTAAGGTGGGATGATTTATTTTCCTTGGGAGCAGGTAGGAAGTGACCCTTTCTCACAGAATTATTACCTGTACCAGGTGCACATTACTTACCTTATTGCCATCACCACCTTTTCAGTGGGTGTCTGTCTGACATTAATGACAGCAGAGAAACATCCTGAGGATCCAGGGATATCTCTGTTCATAAAATGCCCAAGTGTTACACAAATTAATTTGAGGCTAGGGAAGATCTTGGGAGGAACTGGAAGCAATAAAGTGCTTTCCCTTTGTTTTTGTGCATTCCAGCTGGCCTGCCCCTAAAATTGCTGCTGAGTGCTGTTAATCTAAGAGGACTTGAATGAGTTTTTTTGGAAAAAACAAAGGATATTGTTTGGAGAATCTCCTGAAGGAGCTCAGGAGCGGATCTGCCGACAGCCAGGGGCTTGTAAGCTTGGATTCTAACAATCACCTCCTTTCAATCTCACAGCATTTTTGATCTTTTCTGCTGCAGACACGGGCCTGGGAGATTCAGTGTGCTCCAGCCCCAGCATATCCAGCACCACCAGCCCCAAGCTGGACCCCCCTCCTTCCCCCCACGCCAACAGAAAGAAGCACCGCCGGAAGAAAAGCACAAGCAACTTCAAAGCCGATGGCATCTCGGGCACGGCTGAGGGTAGGTGCCACATCACAACCCCAGGCTGAATGTTGAGAGTTCTGCCATTCCCAGGAGTGTTGTTAGCTCAGCACCTGGCACTGAATAACACCATGTGGACACGCAGCTCTTCCCAGGAGAAAAGTGAATTTTTTTAAATTTCTGATTCTATTTATAGATTTCCAAAAGTGACAGTGGGTTGGAGGGTGGCAGTGCCACCTCTCCAGTGACACTGGACAAACCAACAGTCCATCAAATTTCTCCTCCTCCATAAAGAATGCAAAGCAATGAGTTATTTACAGAAAGTGTGAGAAAATTCATTACAAGAATATAAACATCAGAATGCTTAGAAAAATCTTAAAAAACCAGGGGACAAGCACCAGCCTCAGCTCTGAATGCACAGGGGAAAGGGGATTGTGAGAAATTAAAGTGTGAGCTTGTGAGGATGGAGCTGAAGCAGCTGAGGCATCACTGGTGAATTCAACTCCCTTTTTTATTTAAATAAATCAGAGCCCCCAAGTTAATGTGGAGCATCATTAGGTGTTGAGGTAAGGAAGGGGCACACTTGGATGGTGAACAAGGAGGAAAAATTCAGCCCACAGCTCACGTCAGAACTTGTGTATTTTTTTCAGGATTATTAAATCTTGTGTTACCACATCTCCTCAGGCACATCCTGGGCTCTAGAATGGCCATCACTTCTGATGCCTCTCACTGTTTGAATATTCAGCTGCTTGTGGAAAGCTTGTGTTATTTGAGGATAAAAGGGAAAAGGGGAGAGTTTAAATGTTTGGGTTCTTTTTTTTTTTTTTACGAGCCAGAAAGCAAAAGCCAAAAAGAACTTCTTCTTTTTCTCCCTTAGTTTAGCTGACTATTTCCACACTGCTGTAGCTGTTCAATGCCCTTCTGAAGGGGTAACAATGTGTACAGGAGCCAGGTATGATATAAAACATGCTTGCAGCTTTAGAAAAGAAGAAAAGAAACATGCTAGGATTCAACCAAAAGAGCTCCAGAAAAAGAAAGAGGAACAAGGGTGGTTGGAGGGCTCAGAAACTGGGGAGTCAACACACAAGGAGAGATGAAAAAGGGAGACAATGGAATAACATTGTGGGAAAAGGGGAGTGTTGAGTAAGAAAAAGATGTGGTTGTAAGCATGGGAGAGTAAAAAACAGCTAATTCAGTATCAAAGGATGCTGGAACAAGTTCTGAAAAAAGGATGACAATTGCAGACAGCTGAAGAGACATTAAAAATAGATGTGATAATAGTATACAACTGAGAAGGGGCATGCTAACTACTACTTAGTCATCCTTATTTTCCATTTATTTAATTTCTCAATTGCACTTCTATCACATCCGGAATTTATTTCCCCAGCTATCTATACAAATCCTTTTTTAAAAAGCCATCAGCTCTTTTTCATAACAGCTCCTGTTGTGTTCTCTTTCCAGTCATTTAACTATCTTTGCTGTTAGTTTCCCCCTAGTTTATGGCCCCAAGCCAAATTTTAGTTCAACCTTTCATTTTTAATTTGTCCCTTTTTTTTTTTTTTTTTAGTTTTCTTTTAAAGAAACCCTTTTACACCACTTATTTTCAAACCTCAATGGCAAATTACAGAGGGGATTTTTCAGAGCTTTCACCATTGGCCCAAGAATATTTTGTTGAAGTCAATATGAATCAAGACCAGCTGGATATCGAGAGCCTTTGAAAAAAAAATCTCTTTCTGAGCAGTTAATAGGTGAATGTTTTCTTTCTCCTGGGGAGATTGTTTTCACAAGGCACTGGAGCTGGAGCCTGTGTGCTCCTGGGCTGCAGGCACAGACCCAGAGGGAGCAGTTTGCACTTGGCTCTCATGTCCTTCTGATTGCAGAGTCCATCCTTCATCCTCCTCTGTTTCCTCTTCCTCTCCTCCTCATCCTCCAGCATCACACTGTGAAATCCTCTGGCAAGAACTCAAAGCTGTCCCCTCTGATGGAATGGGATCAGTGTGCTCCCAGCAAGGCAGGAGTTCTTGGTGATCAGCAGCTCAGTGACACCCAGGGAGCTCAGAGGGAGTGGAGTCATTCAGGGAGGGGAAAACCCTCTGAGATCATCCAGTCCAAACATTCCCCCAGCACTCATCCCTGTCCCCAGGTGCCACATCCACACATCTTCTAAACCCTCCTGGGATGGGGACTCCACCCTGTGCCAGGGCTGGACAGCCCTTTCTGGGAAGAAATATTCCCCACTTTCCAGCCTGAGGCCGTTCCCTCTCCTCCTGTCCCTGTTCCCTGGAGCACAGCCCGACCCCCCTGGCTGTCCCCTCCTGGCAGGAGCTGTGCAGAGCCACAAGGTCCCCCCTGAGCCTCCTTTGCTCCAGGCTCAGCCCCTTCCCAGCTCCATCCCATCCTCTGGACACTCTCCAACAGTGCCAGCCCCTCCTTTTGCAGTGTTTGTACCTCAGCCTCCTTTCACCTGCCTCTTCTCACATGTCTTCTGAACTGGGCACCCTGTTCTGAAATGTGAACTACTGCACAGAAATCAGAATTATTGTTACACCTCCCATTTTGCTCACCTTTAATCCACATCATCCACCCCAGTGCAGAAGGGAAGTTCCCACCAGGTAAATGTTGGATTTGCAGGGAATGCCCTGACAAAGGCAGGGATGATGAATCTGGCTCCATCTTCTCAGAAGGCTGATTTATTACTTTATTTTAGTATATTATATTAAAGAATGCTATACAAACTATACTAGAGAAGACAGAAAAGATACTGAATGCTAAATGATGATAACTCCTGACTCTTTCCTGACACAGCTTGGCCCTGGTTGGCCAAAGAGCCAAAACAACTCCCACAGAATGCAATGGAACAATCACCTGTGGGTGAACAATCTCCAAACACATTCCACATGGGCACAGCACAGGAGAAGCAAATGAGATAAGAATTGTTTTCCTTTTCTCTGAGGCTTCTCAGCTTCCCAGGAGAACAACCCTGGGTGAAGGGATTTTATCAGAGACTGTGAATGCCACACAGGAGGCCCTCAGGGGTGGTTAAATTCTTTAATTTCACCCCCCACCTCCTTCAAGCCCAGCCCTGCTGCTGAAAAGCCACGAGAGCAGAGTGAGGAGTTTCCTCTGGGCATGCCAGGGCTCTGGGCATCCTTCAGCAGACAGCTCATCTGGCTGGTCCTTGGATGCTGGGAGGGGATGGCTGACAGCGAGGCCAGGCAGCCTCGTCCGTCAGCGGGAGCTGAAGGAGAAGCAATGAGCCGTGCTCCCTGTCCCTGTCCTCCTAGGAGAAGGGCACACCAAGAGTGATAGTGCCTGGAGGTTGTCACTGAGGATGTCCTAGCCAGACTCAGAAAGGCTGGGGGGCTGCTCTGCCCAAATCCTGGCAGCCTTTGGGTTTTTCTGGGGCTTGGGTTGGTGCCAGGCAGAGCCAGCGAATCACTGAGGTGGGGAAGGGTCTCAAGGATCCTCGAGTCCAGGCAGGTTCAGGCTGTTCTGGGGGTTTTCTCCAAGCAGTTCAGTGTCAGAGGAGTTTAGGTTGCACCCTCTTTCCCTCAGAGGGTGCAGGGAATGGGCACAGCCCCACGGCTGCCAGAGCTCCAGGAGGGTTTGGGTACCACTCCCAGGGTGAGATTGCTGGAGTGTCTGTGCAGGGCCAGGAGTTGGATCCTTGTGGGTGCTTTCCAACTCTGGATACCCCATGATTCCATGATTTCCACATCTGTCTTGCACTTCAAAGCAGTTTGCAGCTCCAGTTATTTCCCTGTTCTCCAGGGCTTGGCTACAAATCTGTCCAGAGACCTAAAAAATTCCCTTGGGGATTTTTCTTCCCCCACGATAACTCAGATTTGCACCCTCAGAGGATTTTTGAAGACCACAAATCCAAAACAGGCCATCAAAGGAGTTCTGGGAGATGCAGACACTTGGATCAAAGTGTTTGAGGTGCTGCAAATGGGCTGTGGTGGTAATTGTGGGAGAACCATGGTCTTCTTTCCTTCCTTCTGGAAATCCTGGGCTCCTTGTGCAGAGGAGGAGGAGGAGGAGGATCCTCCTGCAGTCGATGCTCTCAGGCAGGTACAATGGATCAGAGTTAAATGCTGGGGGTAATTCTGGATTTTGTGTTGCCTTCCTTTGGCTCCAGGCACGTTTCAAGTGTCAGCTTTCAAACAGCAATTCTGAGTTCCTTCATTTTCGTCTGCACCAAAGCTGAAGCGTTCAATGAGGTTTAAATCTGGTCTTCAGCAAGCTGGAGCATTTTTTCCTGCACTTTGCAGGGCTTTTTTCCCCTCCTTGAACGTGCCTGCTTTGATCATTGACCTCTGCCCAAGTATTCAGATGTCTCGATGATGGACACTGAGCTCGGGGTGCTTCACCAATCCCAAGGCCTGATGCTCATCCCTTTTATGCCCTTCCATAAAGGTCATGCTGATTCTTCTCTCTCCACACTATCTGCACATGCACAGCCCTCTCTTTCTGGGATGGCTTCTTTCATCTCACTTGGTTTATCTCCCTGCAGCTTTTCTGAGACAATGCTCACAGCAACGCAAATGCTGAAGCACCTGCGCTGCACTCGCAGCACTAAAATTGAAATTAAAATCAAAATTAAAATCAAAATTAAAATTAAAATTAAAATTAAAATTCCATTCCTAGCTCAGAAAATCAGATTCTTGTGATTTATTTTTTTTTTCCAGGGAGAAGTTTTTCAGTTCTCAGTGCAGAACTTGTCACTGAAAAAAAAAACCCCTTGGTGTTTTTGAGGGTAGCAGCAGGAATGCTTACATTAGGCAAGGTGCCAGCAAGCAGCAGTTTTTTTTCCCCCACCATGCTGCCTGAAGTTGCTCAGAGCAGGATTAGACAGAGCTGTGTTTCAAAGAGGGATGGCTGCTCAGAGCCTCATCTGGTTGGGTCCCCTTGTGCTGCTGCACTTCCTGCAACAGCCAGGGATAATAGGAAAGCTTTTCAGCTGGAAAACAAGCAGGAAAATTAAAAAGCTTTCTTGGAAATACTCTCCACAGAAAGATCTTTCCTATTGTTTATTTTTCTAACTCTTGATAGTTTAAAAGCTTGGTGGCTGTGCCAGCTTGAGCCTCCCTCTCTCCATCTCTGGGATTTTAGGAAAGCCCCAGGCTGCCTTTCAGCCCTGGCTCCATCCCTGCTCTCCAAGTGTTTCATTACCAGGAGATGCAGGCAGTGCCTGCTGCAGGGCCTGCCCCAGCACATCCCAGTGGGATGGCTGCATCACTCCTTCCCTTGGGGAGCCCCTGGATCCTGGGCTGGGCTGGAAGGGAGCTCAGAGCCCATCCAGTGCCACCCCCTGGGGTGGGACATGGCAGGGACACCTCCCACCATCCCAGGCTGCTCCAAGCCCCGTCCAGCCTGGCCTTGGGCACTGCCAGGGATCCAGGGGCAGCCCCAGCTGCTCTGGCACCCTGTGCCAGCCTCTACCCACCCTGCCAGGGAGGAGAATCCATGCTGGGGCAGACCCCCAGCCCTGCCCCGTGCCAGGGGTGCAGCTGGGAATCCTGAGGAGCAGCAAGGCTGAGCAGCAGCTGCAGGAGGACTTTCCAAACTCTCTGCAAGCCCTGTTCTTCTTCATCATTCGCTTCTAAAGAGGTTTTGAAGGACAAAGAAGGACCTTTTATGTTTCTTCTCAGAACAGTTTTCTTAACACAAAGGTGTTTGTTCTCTGCCCCTTGTGCAGCAATTGCTTTTCCTGGTGCTTTGCTGCTCTGTGCAGTCCAGACCCAACTCCTGGTTTACACTTTCTGACTCTCACCTAAAGGATGAACCGCACTTTACTGAGAAATCCTCTTTTTTTTTAATTTTTCCTGGGGTAAACTGGTAAAGATATTTTAAAACTCCTTGTTTTTTTTTAAAAACACACATGTTTTGTGTCACCATGTGTTGAAAATGAGCCCTGATTAAGAAGGAAATTAAAATATATTCTTTTGTTTCCTGTGGGTGGAAGAACAAGGTTTGGTTTTAGCAAGAAGCAAAACCATCAGTGCTTTCAGCTGGTGTCTGCCTGTGTCCCTTTCAGCCACCCCAAAGAAGGTGAGCTAGAGAAATGCAGTTCTCTGTAGAACACCTGAAATTTTGCTTTTTTTAAAAAACTCAGAAGCAATAGAGGGGGGTCATCTCCCCTGCAGCCTCCCATCCTGAGCTTTCCTGAGCATCCTGGTGATTTACCTGCTGGCATCACACCCTGAGGTGATTTGAATGTTTTTGGGACCAGATTGTGGTGTCCTCCCACCAATTTTAACAAATATTTCCTTTAGGAAGTGTGGTGGCCACACTGGACTAAAAAATTCTATCTCTCCAAGCATGTTAAAAAAAAAAAAGTCATTTGGTATTTTTGGAAGTTTAGTGGAAACAACTCAAGAAGCAAAAGTGGGAGAGCAAATTCTTCCTTTGACAGATGAACTTGACATTTTTAATGCTAATATTGACTCACCATACCCTGAATTAAGCACCGTGATGAAGGAGGGTGTTTTTCCTTGCTGCTCTTAGATAGATATTTAATTTTTTTTTTGCTTTTTTATGGTCTGGAAGAAACCTGACATTGTCAGAGGACAGCATGTTCACAAACCTTTGCAGCTCAAAAAGCCACAGCCTTGTCACTGCCTTTTCTCTGAAATGTAATATCTTGACCTGCAGCTGCAGCAAGGGCAAAACCACTCACCTGTTAAAGGTTTGTAACCTTTGGAATTCCATCCATTGGATGGGGAGGTGCTTGGATGGATTGTGTGGCTTGAAGTGATGCCCAGAACTGAGCTGCCACCAAAAGTCCTTCAAGGAAAGAGTTTGCAGTCAGTCCACTGGAGGATAATTAAGTGTGCAGCCCACCAAGGAATGCCACAAAAGTTATTCCTGGTGATGCTGCCATCCTAATTATTTTAGCTGGTCCCTATAAATCAGCTGTCAATAATTACAGCCTGCTGTGTGATGGTATTGGGGTACAGCAACAACATCTGGGCATGAATCAGGAGGGGAAACCAGTAATTCCTTAAAAACACCCTGCTTGTTCTTTTTTTCAGTTATACTCTCCTTAAAATGATAAGAGGTATCTTAAGCTTTTCCTCTCTACAAAATAAAGCCATAAATGTAAAAATTAAAATCCCAAATGCAGCCCCAGATCACACAGAAGAGGAGTGTGTTCCCATCCTGTCGTGCAGTATTTCTGATAAAGGGTTTAGTGACAGCAGCTTTTGCTTCTATTTCTGGCCTCTCTAAGTGCCTGAAGTTTTAGGAAGTAAATGTTCATAGTTTTCAAAAATACTCAGGGCTTAAGGGGAGAGGGATACAAAAGTGGAATTTTGCCTGCAATGCTGAATAAAGGAAAGAAGCATTTATTTGGAGCTGGGGGGGGTGGCAGGATGAGCAGATTCCTAGGAAGGTTGGGGGGTTTAAATGGGTTTGTAATTTAGGGTTACTGCTGAATTCTCTTGGTGTTGTTTGTTGTGGTCTTCCTGTACATGAAACATTTCAGGAACTGCAGCAAATGACATTTTGCTGCATTTCATACTGGACACGAAACAACCCAACTTCCTAAACCTGGAGTTTAATGAGTTTGTTTTCAGTGAGATTTTAGGAGTGTGTTCAGTTAAGCATTCTTATTTTATAGATTATCTCAAAAGAGTTGTAAGCCTCCCTGACCAACTATTCTCTGCTCTATCTGCTTTTTAGGAAACAATTCCTTTAAAAACCTCCCAAAAACAAAGCAGGTCTTAGGGTTTAGTTGGCATTAAAAGTGAGCAAAATGCCTAGCTGTGTTTTTCCTGCCTGCAAGAGAACTTCAAGAAGAAACCCCAGCAGTGTGTGATGCCAGCTGCTCGTTTGGGCATCTGTGAGTTTATCAAAACACTCCTGGGCTCTAATTCCACTCATCAGCTGGGACTTCATCCACAGGAAGCTCAGTCCTGGCAGAGGGCTGTGCAAAGAGGAGGCAGGAGGGCAGAAATTAAAAAATCCAGCCCCAATCTTCAGAGCCTGGCTTTCAACCAAAGGTCAGTGGTTGGGAATCCTCGAGCCTCGGCTGCCCCAGCCTCCCTGACATGAAAGGGCTGCTGCTGCTGCAAGACACTTATGTTGATGCTGAGGAGTGAAAGACAAGGGAGGTGAAGCTGATCTATTGTTTTAACCTGCTTCCTTGCAGGCTAAACACAAAGTTGAAAGATTCCTGCTTCCCTTCAGAAGCCGGGCTCGGTGGAGGCGGCCGGTTCCGCCCACCTGGTTGAAAGGAAAAGTGTCACAGTGGTGGTCAGCAGGAAAAGGGATTCTGGAGAGGATGAGGCCTGGGATGAATTGGTGGTGGTTGCACAGACTGGCACATCTGGAGAAAGAGACAGAGAATGATAGAATTTTATTTTTATTTCTGATGTTTCCCTAAAAATTAGTCCCGTTTTGAGCACTGCGACAGCAGAAGGACCCGCTGGGTGTCCAGTGCCACGCTGGGATTTGGCCTGATTTTTTGGGGGGAAGGAGGAAGTTTTGAGCAGCTTTGTAACTAAAACAAGGGACACCTTAGCATTTCACTGGCTTTGGGTAA
This sequence comes from Serinus canaria, assembly GCF_022539315.1. NCBI lineage: Eukaryota > Metazoa > Chordata > Aves > Passeriformes > Fringillidae > Serinus > Serinus canaria. The sequence continues at coordinate 3,659,368 of NW_026108147.1, read as the reverse complement.
TTATCATCCTCAGCAACGTGCTGGCAGCTTGAGACAGAGCCCTTGGTTGTGAAGAGGGCTCCTGATGTGTGCAGAGGTGGCAGTGAGTGTCTGTGAAATGTTCATCCTGCTAGAGGGGTGGGAGTTCAGTTCCTTAAATAAGAGTGACTGGTCCACAAGTGCCTTCCAGTTTTTCTGGAGTGTAGGGCAATTTCATTCCATTAGGAACCTAGATACCTAAATTCAAATATCATCAATTTAGGTGATTATGCATGACAAAGCTACAGCCAGTGGAAAGGATAAAATCAGTATAACTTTGTCCTCCTGTTCACCTCTCAAGGCAGAGTGCCACAATTTCAATAAACAGGGGATTTTGGTCTAGAAGGAGGATGGAGTTCTTGAAGGATGCCTGTTGGAACTGACCCAGCTGTGGGAACAGCTTTCTTTAAAGGGTGCAAGTCCTAAATAACTCCCTGCAGAAGCCCTGCTTGGGGAGGTTTGATGACAATGTTCACAGGGGTCCCAGGATGAGGGAAGAGAGGAGAAGGTTGACTCCATGCTCAGAAGGCTGATTTATTATTTTATGATCTATATTATATTAAAAACTATATTAAAAGAATAGAAGAAAGGATTTCAGCAGAAGGCTGGCTAAGAATAGAAAAGGAATCAATAACAAAGGTTTGTCTCTGGACAGCTGGGCTGGGATTGGCCATTGATCAGAAACAACCACAGAGACCAATCCCAGCTCCACCTGCTGCATCCCACAGCAGCAGAGAAGAATTGTTTGCAGTTTGTTCCTGAGGCCTCTCAGCTTCTCAAGAGGGAAAAATCCTAAGGAAAGGATTTTTCATAGAACATGTCAGTGACAGAGGTTTGCCGTGGATAGCTCTGTCCTGGAATTCCAGGGGGATTGTGTCAGGCCTGATCTACCCAAGGCTTATTAAACATATCAGCTCTTGGCTGATAAGAGCTCATAATCAAGATTTACACGCAGAACAGGAACAGATCATTAATTCCTTTTTAGTTGCAAACCCCTGCATTTTAGTCAATTTTGGATGTTACAGCAAACTGTAGATCAAGAAATGTTTACCTGTAAATCAAGAAATATTTGTGCCCCTTTTGTTTTGATTCTTTGTCAAAGTGTTTGTGACATCTTTTAAAGAACACGTCCAAAACTGAGGAGAGTGGTGATAAATAGGAACAATTTTATTAAATTTGTGGCTGGATATGCATATATTGGCTGCAGACTGAATAAGTTCAGGTCAGATGTTGGGAAGGAATTCTCCCCTCTGAAGGGAGAAGGGTGCCCATGGAAGCTGGGGCTGCCCCTGCATCCCTGGCAGTGCCCAAGGCCAGGCTGGATAGGGATTGGAGCACCCTGGGATGGTGGGAGGTGTCCCTGCCATGGCAGGGGGTGGATGGGATGAGCTTTGAGCTCCCTTCCAACCCAAACCATGCTGGGATTCTGTGGAAATGGAGTCTGTCCATGCAGTGAACAGACATTTGGCTCGTGCTCCCAAAGTGTTTTATGTCCCACTTGTCTGGCCTCAGTGCTGGCTCCTGCCTCAGTTTCCCTGGTGTGGCAGTTGCTTTCAGGTGCTCTTTAAAGGGGCTGTGGTGCAGTTGGTAGGTCACCAAGCAGATGAAGTGTCTCAGCTATATCTGCTTAGGCTGCTCAGCTGCCTGTTAAACATGGATCAGGCTCCCAGGGCATAAGAAGGTATCAAAAACTCTCCAGAGCAGCTGGGGCTGCCCCTGCATCCCTGGCAGTGCCCAAGGCCAGGTTGGATGGGGCTTGGAGCACCCTGGGATGGTGGGAGGTGTCCCTGCCATGGCAGGGGATGGATGGGATGGGCTTTGAGTTCCCTTCCAACCCAAACCATGCTGGGATTCTGTGGAAATGGAGTCTGTCCATGCAGTGCTGATGTTCCAGGGGTGGGTGTGAGGGGCAGTGTCCCAGGGGAATGTGTTTGAGAGGGAACAATGAGGATGGGGTTCTCCATAGGAACAGCAAGTGGAGAGTGCTGTGGTGTGGGATTTGAGCTGCTGGAGATTGTGGGAGCTGCCAGGCCTGGAGGAGGTGGTGGAGGTGCTCTAGGTGGGACTTGCTGGAGATGTGGGCAGGGTGGACTTTCCCTTCCCCTTAAGCAATTGTCCCACCCTTGGAGCCTTCTCCAGTTCAAAGGCACGACTGGAGCCGTTCCAGTTCCCCTCCTTTGTGCTACTGATGTCATCCCTGCAGCAGGAATGCTGAGCTCTTTATTTCCAGCCCCTGGCCTGTCAGTCATTTCAAACCCAGCTGTTTTGTCAAGTTTCAAGCCTTCCATCAGCTGAAGTCCCCGCTGCAGATCTGTGTGCCCTGTGTGAGGTTTCAGTGCTGAGCTTGCTGTCATGTTTATTTTATACCCTGTGCTTTAATCTCCTGTTTTCTGTCCCTCCACCTTTCTCTTTACAGACCAGTTACTTGTGATAGATGTTATGCATCATATGTGGTGTGGAACTCCAGGAAGCAGTAGGTAAAAAGGGAAACTTGAACAGGCCTCATCATTGACATTTTCCACCAGTTCTCCCCCCACCCCGACTCTAAAAAAGAAAAAAAAAAAAATTAATAAAGGTTTCTTTTGTGAGCGTGAGCTGGAGAAAATTGGCCATTTGTCTGTGAGGTAATAGGCTTTGGGATAATATGAAAATCTATCAAATGATTAAATTCAATGACATTAAATCACAATTCATGAAAGGAGAATACTGCACGGTTTAATTCTATTTAATTTTTGAGGGGGGAAAAGAAAAAGCCCTTATAAAAAAAAAAAAAAAAAATTTGTTTGAGTTTCTCTTAAGCTGATTTCTCTGTGCTCTTTCTTAAAAGTGCCTTTCTAGTTGCCACACAGTGATGTGATCATTATCTGTCACCTCGTCGCCTTGCTGCCTCAACACGCAGTAAAATACAAAAAAAAAAAAAAAAAAAAAAAAAGAGAGAGAGAGAGGGAGAGGGGGAGAAAAAAAAAATAATAAAAAAAAAAAAAAAAAAGAAGACCAGAGGAGCTTGTGAAGTATGACTTCCTATCCCAAGACTCATTGGTAGCGCTTGACAGTAATGATCTTATTACAGTACTCTGGACCTTGAAGAGATTTCATGAGGAGAGCGGCCGAGGCTGCTCCGTGTAATCAAGTGGCGCTGAATATTCCACACAGCTCTGATCACACACTGATTGGGCACAGTTTTAGCCCATCTTCCAGTCAATTATGCATGGCCCCTCGTGCTCCTGTGATAGTCAGGAGCATTGATGGCTGTTGTCTGGGTTGGGGGGGGGAGGCTGGCAGCCAGCCAGGGGTTTGAAGTGCAGTCATTGCGGGAGAAGTGCTTTTTAGTTGGAATTGATTACCTTTCTTTGGGGTTTTGCTTAATGGCAAAACTGGATTGGAGAGGGCTTCAGGTGAAAAATGGCCGTATTAGCCATTTAGAGGAGCTGAACTCCTAGTCAATTTTTAGCCTTCCCCTGTTTCCATCTAATTTATATTTAATGATGTAGCGTTTGATAATATTTAAGATATTTCATTTCCAGTCGCTGCTGAGCACACATGTTGAGCACATGTTAAATGACAGCAGATCAGCGTTCAGATTTTAGGAATTCATGCAGTTTAACCTCCAGGCTGCCAGAACTGTCTCAGTTTTGGTGCCTCAGTTTTGTGTCTCAGTTTTAGTGCCTCTGTTTTGGTGTCTCAGTTTTGGTGCCTCTGTTTTGGTGCCTCTCTTTTATTTCTCTGTTTTGGTGTCTCTCTTTTATTTCTCTGTTTTGATGTCTCTGTTTTGGTGTCTCAGTTTTGGTGTCTCTCTTTTGGTGTCTTTGTTTTGGTGCCTCTGTTTTGTGTCTCTGTTTTGGTGCCTCTGTTTTGGTGCCTCTGTTTGGTGTCTCTGTTTTGGTGTCTCTGTTTTGGTGCCTCTGTTTTGGTGTCTCTGTTTTGGTGTCTCTCTTTTGGTGTCTCAGTTTTGGTGTCTCTGTTTTGTGTCTCAGTTTTGGTGTCTCTGTTTTGGTGCCTCTGTTTTGGTGCCTCTGTTTTGTGTCTCAGTTTTGTGTCTCTGTTTTTGTATCTCTGTTTTGTGTCTCAGTTTTGGTGCCTCTGTTTTGGTGCCTCTCTTTTATTTCTCTGTTTTGTGCCTCTGTTTTGGTGCCTCTGTTTTGGTGCCTCTCTTTTGGTATCTCTGTTTTGGTGTCTCTCTTTTATTTCTCTGTTTTGGTGTCTCTGTTTTGGTGTCTCAGTTTTGGTGCCTCTGTTTTGGTGTCTCTGTTTTGGTGCCTCTGTTTTGTGTCTCAGTTTTGGGTCTCTGTTTTTGTATCTCTGTTTTGGTGTCTCAGTTTTGGTGCCTCTGTTTTGGTGCCTCTTTTATTCTCTGTTTTGTGCCTCTGTTTTGGTGCCTCTGTTTGGTGCTCTCTTTGGTATCTCTGTTTTGGTGTCTCTCTTTTATTTCTCTGTTTTGGTGTCTCTGTTTTGGTGTCTCAGTTTTGGTGCCTCTGTTTTGGTGTCTCTGTTTTTGTATCTCTCTTTTGTATCTCTGTTTTGTGTCTCTGTTTTGGTGTCTCAGTTTTGGTGTCTCTGTTTTGTGTCTCAGTTTTGTGTCTCTCTTTTGGTGTCTCTGTTTTGGTGTCTCTCTTTTGGTGTCTCTCTTTTGGTGTCTCAGTTTTGGTGTCTCTCTTTTGGTGTCTCTGTTTTGGTGTCTCTGTTTTGTGTCTCTGTTTTGGTGTCTCTCTTTTGGTGTCTCAGTTCTGGCACCCATTCCAGGAGAGGTGCAAAGCCGACCTTCCTGAGCTGGGTTTATCTGGAATGAGGATAAATCCCTGGGCTTTAAACCAGGCAGAGGATCACTGGCCAGCTCCTTCATGCAGATCCTCGTGTCTCAGAGCCTGATCAGGCTGCTGTTTATTTCTCCCCTATGAAAATGTCACCTTTTCCTTCATTCAGACCCCTTCAAATGGAAATAAAATCATTTAAGCCGTGCCTGTGGAACTCCAGGTGCCAGAGGAGAAAATCTTTAATTGTCAGTGATGCTCCTTGCTCAGTGCCACCACTCTGCTTTCTCACATTTGAACATCCTGCAATTCCTAATTTCTGGATGCAAGTGTGGCTCAGAGATGAGCTTTACAGCTTTTTGCTTTATAGTAGGAAGTATAGTGGTACAATGCTGTATTATCCATGCATCAAATGAAGAGTTTATGTTTGGAATGTGCCAGGGGATGGAAAAATGCAATTAAAACTCTGCTCTGGTGTCACCCCAAATTTTTATTGCCGTTAATCAGTACAATTTTTCTCCACCTGCCTAAAATTCCTGCAGTTCTGTAAATTCCCAGCCTTTCCTGAAGGAGTTTCTGCCACTAAATGCCCCCCTCATGGTACTGCCCCTCTTCTGCTGCTTCCCTTTTACTTGGTTGGGTTTTTTCCCTAAAACTAAGCTCAAATTGCCCAGTCCCACCCCTAAAAAGGCAGCTTTAATTTGTTTTTTTTAATTTTTTGTCTTCTTTAAGTCACTTTTCACATAGGGGCCAGACCAGAAATCAGGGAAAAAAAATTATCTTGGTGGGTTTTCTCTCTTTGAAACAGAGCTGTTGGGAGTTGTTCCAATGAATTTGGGTTCAGCTATTGTCTGAAATTCCAGATCCAGGTTTTGGGGGGATTTGGGCCTATTTTGAGGTATTTGCTGAGCTGTGTGTGCTCATCCCTGTGTCACAGAACACCAGGATCTGCTCCCACAGAATTCCATATACACAAGGCTTAAGTGCAGCCCTGTCATTTATTACTAACTAGAGAGCACAGGATATGCCCAGAGCTGTTATGACATGTAAAAATAACTGTGGAGGAGGTTGGAAATAGGTCTTTGCTTTCCTCCTAAACATATTGATGATTGCCTGCTGCCTTTAGTAATAAAAATCTCAATCCAGCTCATCATTCTTTCTCCAAGTTGGGGATATTATTGAAAAGCTATCCCAGGGGAACAGCTGGAAATACTTGTAAATAATCCATTAATAAGGAACTCCTCAATCATGGATAATCTGCCCACAATGAACCTTGCTGCTTCTGGGGTGGGGTTTTTATTTTTTTATTTTTGCCAGGAATATTTCTTTCAGTCTTTTTGGTTTCCTGCACAGCCTCTGAGTGGAGGAGCTGTTCCTTTTCTCCTTTTCCATCTCATCAGGCCCCATAATTTGTCATAATGCTGCTCAATAGCTGATGTGAGAAATGTGAGGCACAAAGTTGAACCTGCAACACTTGTGGTGGAGAAAGGGAAAAAAAAAAAAAGAAACCAAGAAGGAAAGATTGACATCAGCTGTCCCCCAGAGCCAGAATAAAATCCAGACTGTTTTTTGGGGCAGCAAAGTTGGATCTCTTTGGGAATTGTGCTGGGCTTGGGTCCTGCTTGGAGGAGGGTGTTGAACACCCAAGGAACATTCAGAGGAGTCTTGTCCATTCCACTTCTCCTTGCAGAGAGAAGTGGATCCTGGAGACCCTGGGAAATACAAAGGGCTTTGTCATTTCAGGGCAGTGCCACACTCAAGCATGCAGGAATTGTCACCTCCTAGCTCCTAGTCCCTCCTGGGTGCTCATTTTTGGTGGGTCTGTCCTAACAACTCCAGTTTGATGGACAAATTCAACATGAATATTTTTTTTTTTATCATCTCCTTTTTTTTTTCCTCCTAAAGAGCTTTGTGGAAAGGCATGATTGAGATGTTAATCTGCAAGTAAAAGGTACTGCCAGACACCTCCATGCTGCTAATTTCAGTCAGAAAATTATCATTTCAGCCTAGTCCATTCTGCAGGGGATGGACTAGGCTGAAATGAGAGCTGTGGGAATGCTGAGAGATGAAGAAATTCCCTCCAAGTGCCTGTTTCTATCCCAGCTGGACATCCCTGGGCACAGCTTTCATGATTTCCCCTCCATTTTTGGGGTGAATTTGCTTCCCTGTGCTGCACCAAGCAATGAGCTGAGGCTCTCCTCTTTAGCACTCACAGGAACTTCAGAGCAGAAATTGATTGCTCTCACTTTTCCAGCACATCCAGCTTCTTCCCATCCCAAGCAGGAAGGGCTGACTGGATTTGGCCCAGCATTTTAAGGGGTTTTTATATCATTACATTACATCGCCTTACATTATATTAATTATATTATATTATATTATATATATATTATATTATTTATATTATATTAATTATATTATTATTTATATTATATTATATGATATTATATTACTATTATATTATATTATATTATCTTATATTATATTATATATATTATCTTATATTATATTATATCTATATATTCATTATATTACTTTTATATTATATTCTATTATATTATATACTTATATTACATTATATTACATTATATTACATTATATCGTATTGTATTACATTATATTGTATTATATTACATTATATTGTATAATATATTATATATTATGTAATATACCTATATGTATATATATATTATATAAATATATTATATAATATATAATATATTATATAAATTATATGAATATAATATATATCTATAATCTAAATATAGATTATATTAATATTATATAAGATTGATAGTAAGTATTATATAATGTAGAGATATTAGATAGATATTATGAGTATTAGATTACATTACACTATAGTAAGATATATAAAATAAGTATATAGGATATAAGATAGAATAAATATAGAGATATAATATAATATAATAGATCATAATAGAAGATAAAGAATATAATATAATATATATAATTATAATATAAGTAATATAGAGAATATAATATATATAATATAATATAAATCCACCTTCTAAAAACATCAAATCCAATTCATCCTTCCTGCCTTGTTGGAACATTCCCAACAAATGCACTGGGCTTTGGTGTCCCATCAAGCAGGCTTTGTTGTCACAGGTGCCCCAGGTGTGGTGTCCCTGGGTGTCCCCTTTGATGCTGGAGTGCCCCAGGGTGCAGAGCTGGGAGGGGCAGCTCCCCCTCCGGGTCTGGTTTCCAGTGCCACCCCAGTGCTGGTGTCACCTGAGCTCTCCCCTGATGCTGGTGACAAAGGTGACACTGAGGCCAGGATCCAGATAATTGGGTAGCAATGTGAATATCTTTGAGATTCCAGAGGCTCCAGTGTCTTGGATCAGGTGGAAGAGGCTGCCCAGGGAGGTGCTGGGGTCACCATCCCTGGGAGTGCTCAGAAATGAATATTTGTGGCACTTGGCTGCCGGGCTTGGTGACATTTGGTCAAGAGTTGATCATCTTGGAGGGCTTTCCCAACCTTGGTGAGTCTCTGAAGTCTAATTGTGTAGCCAGAAACAAAAAGGAATTTGGTACAGCAGGAAAAGTACAACAGAAGTTCAGAACAGAGCCTCAGTCTTTAGGGTTGAGCTCAGATCAGGCACAAACTGAAATGGCACAAACTGCTCTGTTCTCAATCACAAATAAGCCCAGCTGCACTCCTGGGTAGCTCTGGTAATTAATGCCTGATGGTTGCATCTTGCTCCAGTCATCTTTCCAGCTGTAAAAGACATGGGAAAAGCAATGGGATGGGGTCAGAAGCTCTGCTTGCCCACTGCTTCACTCACCTGGAGGAAATGAGTAAAGATTCCTTTCAGTAAAAGTATTGAAATGCATTTAAGGCAGATTTTCAATAAGCACATTTTGGGAAGGAGGTGTTTAACATTGGAATTGCTGGAGTGGGCTTTACAGAAAACTGCCATGCAGCATTAAAAGTGAAAGGGAAAAAAATCAATTATGATCTTGACAAATCCCATTTTGTCAGGGAAATATTTTCCTTTTCCTCTGCAGGAAAACCTCTTAGGGTCGTTTTGTGGGTTGGGTTTTTTTTTTTTTGGTTTTTTTAGTCCAGATGTGTACAAAAAAAAGCAGTGACAAACTGATTCCCTTAATTCCATAATAGCTCAGCTGGCCTGGGGAAGTCACCCAAAATTGGAGGAGCCTCCCTTGGGAAGGGGTGGCTGGAATGTTCCAGAGCTGGAGCTGGGTCTGCTGATCACAGCCAAGCCATGGCAGCCGTGGTCCATAGCAGGAGTCAGAGTCATTAAATAATTACACCTTTGATTAGCTGCTTGAACTGTTCATTGCCTTTGAAATATGATAGTATAATTGAAAGCTTTTATTAAAAGACAATTTTTCTAGGTGGTTGAAAAGGATTTTTGTGTGTCTGTGTGTGTGTGTAGAAAAGAGCCATAATTTTCTGCTTCAGATAATGAAAACCTGAGAAAAATGTTTCCAATTACCATTTCCTTTTTGTCAATTGGAATTTGTATGTTTGTAGGGTATTGGAAAGGCACTGAAATCATTTAGTGGGTCCTAAGTTTGGATGGAGAAATATTGCAAGGGGAAGGGGGGGAAAAAAAAAAAGAACTAAAAGCATTTTTTCAAAATGTTTAATTAAAGTAGCTTTTCTCCCCTGTCAGCAGCAGAAGTATGAATGTGTTTTCATTTTTTTCCCCCTTCATTTGAAATGTTCAAAGCTGAAGAGAAGGCAAACGTAATTAACTATTCATGGGCTTTGAAGTATCACTTTGAGAGTGTTTGGTGGGTTTGAAATAGAGCATGGGAAAGGATTTCAGTTCCAGGGTTGGGGTTTTTTTGTGCCATACAGTTTGAGTTGAATTTGGGGAAATTCCTGTAACTCAGCACTTTTATTAATTTACTTTACATCAGTTTTTTCTGGGTGTTCTGGAGTCCAAAAAAGGCTTTTTCAGGGCTGTTGCCATATGAAATATCTTCTGTCTCCCCCTTTTTATTTTTATTTTTGGTCTTTTATTCATCCTGATAATCCCTCCTGCTCCAAACAGAAATGTTGGGAAACCTCAGAGTCACGTTCAGGTGTTGAAAGATGGTTCATTGGGGAAATCTGGTTGAATAAATGGAAAAATAGTGAATTTTAGAAATATAAACATATTTCAATAATATAATAATATTTATAATAATGATATTTCAAAATAGGGGTTGGAACCAGATCTTTAAGGATGGATCTTTAAGGATGGGTCTTTAAGGATGGGTCTTTAAGGTCCCATCCAACCCAAACCTTTTTATGGGTCTGTTTTGTACAAGATCCATGCACTTTGTGGCATTTTTTTCATTTTAAATTGTAGTGTTGGACAGATCTTGTAGTGCAATGTGTCCAGTTCATTTTACTTGGATATTCACATTTATGTACAGATCTATATTAGATAGGCCTGGGGGTTGTTTTGTGGGGGGTTTTTTTAACCCTTTTTTGAGGAATTTTTGTCATTTCTGCTTTCACATAGGATAAGGAAATGTCCAGCCCCTTGCCAGAGACAAATTTGCATCTGAGAATTTGCAAATTGGCAAAATTGGCAAAATTGGCAAATTTGCATTTACAAATCTGCTGAGCTGCCTCTCAATCATATATATAAGAAACATATCCAAATATATATCCATATTATATAATATATAATATATTAAAACATATATATATATTATTTTCTAAATTATATATATAAATATACATTTTCTATGCATATGATATAGAAAATATATTTGGATATTAGATAGATATCTATATATAGATATAATACGGGTTATACAGATATAGGGATAGATAGATATAGTTATAATATTTATATATATTTTACATATATAGAAAATATACTGGTTTCCAACCCCAATCATATATATATTATATAGGAAATAGATTTGGATAGTAGACATAGATATGTATATATAGAGATTATATGGATTATATAGATGTAGATTATATGGATGATACAGATACAGATATAGATTAGATATAGATAGATATATAGATATAGATAAAATATAGATTATAGGGATTATATAGATAAAGGGATATAGATATAGATTATATGGATGATCTAGATATAGGGATAGCTATAGATTAGATTAGATATAGATAGATAGATAGATATAGATTATGGGGATGATATAGATATAGGGATATATATAGATTATATATATAGATATAGATAAAATATAGATTATGTGGATGACAGATATAGGGATATAGATATAGATTATATGGATGATATAGGGATAGAGATAGATATATAGACATACATAGATATATAGACATATATATAGATATAGATAAAATATAGATTATGGGGATGATATAGATATAGGGATAGATATAGATTATATATAGATATAGATAAAATATAGATTACATGGATGATATAGGGATATAGATATAGATTATATGGATGATATAGAGATAGAAATAGATATATAGAGATAGATAGATATACTGAGCTGTAGAGAGATATATATAGATATAGATAAAAAATAGATTATGGGGATGATATAGGTATAGAGATAGATATAGATTATATACAGATAGATTGATATAGATAAAATATAGATTATATGGATTATATAGATATAGGGACAGATATAGATGCAGATTAGATATAAATATATGATATAATATAGATTATATGGATTATATAGATGATAGAGATATAGATACAGATTTAGATTAGATATAACAGATATATAGATATAATATAGATTATATGGATGATATAGATGATATAGATATAGATATATAGATATAGATGGATGTATAGATATAATAGATTATATGGTTTATATAGATGATAGAGATTATAGATATAGATATGGATGATATAGATACAGATATAGATGTAGATATAGGTGATATAGATACAGATAGAGATATAGATATAGATAGATACAGATACAGATACAGATATAGATATAGATACAGATATAGATATAGATATAGATATAGATATAGATATAGATATAGATATAGATACAGATATAGATATAGATGATATAGATTAGATATAGATATAGATGTAGATGTAGATATAGATACAGATATAGATACAGATATAGATACAGATATCTCTGGAGCTGGCCACAAGAGCTGTTGCTGGCTGTGCTTTGTGGCCCAGGAGGTGAAGGCAGAGCAGACAAGCTGCATGTCCTGGAGATAACCTAAAGCCAAAGCAGGCAGGTCATGCCCTGCAGGGCCTGGCTCTGGTGACTGCAGGGGGCAATTCCAGTGGCAGGGCAGCATGGCTCTGCTCTGCTGGCACATCCATCACCCTGCAGAGGCTTTGCTTGGCACTGTCCAAAGCCTTCTTGGGCCCTTCAAGGCAGGAGAGCACCTGGAGGAAGCAGGCAGGAGCCCAGTGGGTGCCAAAGGATGCCTGTGGATGTGTCAGGACCTCAGCATCTCAGTGGGAAAAGTCCATTTGTTGGGAGGGAAGGGAAAGGCCTGACACTTCCCACATTAAAATGGATTATTTCATCAATAGGTTAATAGAAAAGCAGGCTGCAGGTTCAGTCCTGCACACATTAGGGTGTGAAAAATGGGAAAGGGTCTCTGTGCACTGGAGAGCATCTTCCCTTTCAGAGGGGTGCCAAACCTCGGTTTTCCCTATTTATATGTAAATGTTTCCGAGGGAAAACAAGTTTTCTGCAGGGCAATTGTGCCTCTTAGTGCAGAGACTTCTTAAACAGGTCTCTAAATGAAAGGGCTTTTCCAGCTTGAAGGATGCAGCCCATGGAAGCACTTTGAGATGTGGTGATGCCACTCAGAATGTGCCCTCCTGTCCTTCAGCATAAACCTGATGGCTTTATTCAGATCATACCTGATGGCTTTATTCAGATCATACCTGATGGCTTTATTCAGATCATACCTGATGGCTTTATTCAGATCATACCTGGCTCAGCACTCAGGGGGTTCAGGCAGTGCTCTTCAGCTTTAATTCTTCAGCTGAAAATGGAGCTGGCTGTTCAAGCCTGGGGTGACTCTGTGTCCTGTTCCTTCTCCCTGGCAGCAGCTGTTTGGTCTGAGCTCTGTGGGGCATTACAGAAATTCCCCCCTAAATATTGAAGGGAAATGTTTTTAATTATTGTGTGCTGGTACTGGCTGTGCTGGGGGTGTGGGTGACATCCTGAGGAGTGAGGGTGGCAGGGAGAAGGCTCTGAGGTCCCTTAGAAGACTTCTTGAGTCCAACCACCAGTTCAGCACCATCATGTTCTCCACTAAACCCTGTCCCACATCCAAATGCCATTTACACACTTCCAGACAGGGCAACTCCAGCAGTTCCCTGCTCTTCCAGTGCCTCTCAGGTGTCCTGGTCTACTCAGATGTTTCATCTGGTTCCTTGTGGGAGGAAACCCAGCCTATCTCAAAGCTTCTGAAGAGGGTGACAATGTGCTCTCCCCTGGGAGCAGGGTGCTTTTGAACCAGATTTTTCAGCAGCTCAGAGGATCTCAAAGTTTGGGTCAATTCTAATAAAACAATGGTGTGGCTGTTCTGTGTAAAAAATAGACTTTTTTCCCCTCTCCTTTCCAAATTTTGCGGTGGGGGAGGAGTTTTGGAGCAGCCTAGGATAATGAAAAGCATTCCTGCCCGTGGCAGGGGGTGGGACAGGATGGGTTTGAGGTCCCTTCCACCCAAACCATTCTGGGATTTTCTGATTCTGCTTCCTCTGAGCTCAGTGCTACAAGGAACATTTGCTGGGATGAGGATTTAAGGTCATGACATCATCACCTCAGTTTCTAAAGGTGGTGATGTAAAAAGGAGGTTTAAGGGGAACTCTGGGCACCAAGTGATCCCCACAGGCTTTTGGAGGAAAAGGAGCTCTTGTCTGGCTGTGTTTTGTCCTGAAGTAAATCACATTTTACAGCAGCTGTTTTGTCCAGTCCTGTATCTTCTGCACAAATACTTCCTGCCTCTTTTTTTTTTGCTTTTTTTTTTGTTTATTTTTTCCACTTCTACTGGTCTGGTTTTGTCTGTTCCAATAGCAGATCCATTTAATCTTGTCAAATCGTGTCGTGTGGTGGTGACTGAAAGAAGAATCACTCTGAATTTGAGGTTTTCCACACTGGCCATGGATTGCAGGGGCTGAGTGGTCCTTGTGTGCATTTTCTGTGTGTAGCTCTTCACGTGTGACCAGGCTCGTGCTTGTATTTTACTTCACATGCTTTTTGATGTTTCTTTTCTCCCCTTTTTTCATTGGAAAAAAAAAAAAAAAAAACAAACAAAAAACCAACAACTTTTTTTTTTCTTCTTTCCCCTTCTTTTTTTGCTTTATTTTTATTCTCTTTTTATTTTATATATATTTTTTTTTTTTCTCTCTCTTCCCCTCCTGCTCTCTGGACGCAGCCAAACGCAAAGCTTGGAAACTAAACCGTGTTGGTAGCCTGCGAAATATTTACAGCAGCAGCAGCACCAACACCGAAGGTAACAACCCCACCTGTCCCAGACACACACCTCCTCTCTCTCCCCTCCTTTTTTTAACCCACCTCTCCAGAATTTCGCCCTCCTTGCCCCTCTCCCCCTGGAAATGAGATTTGCCCCAAGCATGCGTGTTTGTTTCCACCCCGTGGTTGCAGAGTCATTCCACTTGGTCTTTTCATCTTTCTGTTCATGCCTTTTGTTTTGCCATTCATGTTCCTTTCAGCTTACTTAAATTTTGACCTTTCCCTCTAGTCGTGGAGTGGTGATGTTTAAATTACTTCAGGAACCCATTTTCTCCTTTTATTTTTTATTTTTTTTTAAGAGATACATATATATATATATTTTTTCCCTTTCTCCATGTGGGCACTCAATGTAATATTTCCCAAGTTATTACGGTTTTTAAAAGTGTTAGTATCAGGTGTAATGATCTGTAGCCAAACACAATAGTGTGCCATGACATTTAAGTAACAATCTTAATTTGTTTTGTGCAAGCCTTCTCCATAATGCTCTTTGCAGCTCTAATCCAGAGGCCAGACAGTGCCGGGTCATTTGCATGTGCTGCTCTTGCTTGTAAATTCTGGATATTGTTGTATTTCTAAAGGTCACCCAGTGCCAAAGTTCACAAATTGACTCACATTGCTTTTTTTTTTCCCCCCCCCCACCCAAGGCACCCATCATGCCTTTTGTATAACAGCACATGGAATTTTATGTATTTATTTCCCCCCCTCCTCCCCTCTCCACCTTCAAACAACACAATTATAAACTTTTTTTTTTTTTAATATATCTATTTTTTTTATTATGATTACAAATGTCAGAGGTCAGAACGACTCTCAAAGCGAGCAAGGAGGAGGTGGGGAGGAAAAAAACCCACCAGCAGCATGGGAGAGGGATGGTGTGAGGAACAGGGAATGCAAAATAGGTCACAACTCAGTAATCTCGCTGTAAGGGAGGGGGATTTTTTCCTTTCTCTTCACTTAAGTGCAAACCAAATGGGTCAAGTAATCGCCAGCTCATGCCCTAACACTAATTGACTTATTTTGGAATGATTAGAACTGTAATATTTTTCTTAATGTCACTGTTTTCTGGGCTGTTGATTTTAGTGATTGCCAAGCGGTGGCATTAAATCTCTTGTAAATTTTAAATTGCATGCTATTTCTGTAAACAAGTCCCTCTGTTCACATCCTGATCATTAACCTTTGCTGATTTATATCACCAGCCTTTTTTTTTTTTTGCACAATTACAGCCCAGGCTGCTGCTGGGGGCCTGGCTCTCCCTGCCAAAGTGTGCACAGGAAACAGAATTGGGGTTTTATTCCAGCTTGTTAAGGCAGCTTTTCCTTTTATTTTTTAATTTTTTTTATCTATAATTTTATTTCATTTCTCAGCCTAAGTGTAAAATTGCCTTTCAGAGCTGCTAAACTGGCTGGTTTGATCCTTTCATTGTCTTTTCAAATAAATATGAAAAGACAGAGAGTGACTGTCAGATATTCATAAGTCTTGGGGTTGTCTTTTTCCCACAAAGACACTTTAATAATTTTCAATTTTCTATTTGTTGTTTACACCTCCCAGCCCCATTTTTCCACTGATCAGGTGGGTTTGTTGCTGCAGGTTTAGTGCTTGAGAAGCTTGTGAGTTTTTATTTACCTGCTCATAAACTGCAGCAGGGGAACAAATCCATGGAATTGCCTCCTGTTTTATAAATCAAGTTTTTGTAGGGCCTAATTTGAGGAATCTTTTATTTTACTGATCAAACTAGGTACTGAAGGCACCTTGGTGTGGAAACACAGTCCTGCTGGCCGTGGCCCAGAATGTTTTGAGAAACACAGCATCAAAACGAAATTCTAAAATTGGGCAAATCTATCATTTTTTGGATGTTTTTATCCCCCCCCAAAAGCTGGAGGTTCAATGTTCTTAGCTGTGAGCTGGCACTGTGAGGTGAGACATGCAAATGTGGAGTTAATGAGCATTGTAAGTATTAAAAACCACATGTTTGGATAATTGTGCCTTCAGAAAAGAGAACATTGATGGGAGATGACAGTCCAGAATAACAAATCTGCTTTGGTCCTTGGCACACGCTTGCTCAGTGGCACTCACACCTATCCACACACCAAAAAAACAAATTCCCTCAGCTTCAGCCCTGCTTTGGAAAGCTCTCCAATCATTTTTAACTCCCTGCTGGTGTTTTGGGGTGCTCTGGGTGTGCTGCCAGGTGGGCAGATCTCAGCTGGAGCTGGGGGAAGGTGCAGCCCAGGTGTGCTCTGGTGATGCCTTTTTGGGCCACCTAAAGGTCAGGCAGAATTTAGGGAATTAAAAGCAGTTTTATTTATTGAAGGGTCTTCAGGGGCTACACTCAAAGAATGGCCAATGGGTCACAGGTTTTTATCAGTTTGGGGCATTTGCACTTTGGGGGTTCATCTCCCAGTTACAGCTGCAGGCAGTGAAATCTGTTTCAGTTTGTTCCCCCAAATTTCAGTTTGTTCCCCCAACTCACTTTTGATTCCATTTAGGGAATTAAAAGCAGTTTTATTTATTGAAGGGCCTTCAGGGGCTACACCCAAAGAATGGACAATGGGTCACAGGTTTTTATCAGTTTGGGGCATTTGCACTTTGGGGGTTCATCTCCCAATTACAGCTGCAGGCAGTGAAATCATTTCAGTTTGTTCCCTTAACTCACTTTTGATTCCATCTCTCAAGGTGCCCTGGATTCCCATGCCTAGAGAGGAATTGTTGTGTCTGACCAGAGTGGGAAAGCAGCAGCTCACCCTGGATGTGGAGCTCAGAGTTGTGCAGGATTACAAATGCAGGAAGAGCAGAAAAGCTGAAATCCTCAGGGCTCAGTGGGGCACTCTGTGCTTGGCCTTCCCCATCAGAGGGGCTGCTCTTTCCTGGCTCTCCCACACCAAAAATAAAGGTTTGGGATCCCAGCTGAAGGACTCAGCCTTCTGAGGGTGTTACAGAATCACTGAGGCTGGAAAAGCCCTCCCAGCCCCTGGAGCCCAAGCTGTGCCTGATGCCCACCCTGTCCCCAGCCCTGAGTGCCACCTCCAGGCCTGCCTTGGACACCTGCAGGGATGGGCACTGCACTCCAACCCCTGAGCTCCCTTTCCATGGGGAAATTCCTGCTGTGCCCACCCTGAGGCTGTTCCTCTGCTCCTGTCCCTGTCCCCTGGAGCACAGCCTGACCCCTGCCTTGCCCCAAAATTGCAGAGTCACCTCCTCCATCAGAGCTCTCACTACGAGAAATCTTTACTTTCATTTCTGTTAGACTTTGCCCAACCCTCCAGCTGTCAGATTTTGGGTGCTTTTCCATAGGAGGCCAAATGAGAAAGTCCCACGTGCTCCCTGTTGCAGGCAGCCAGGCTTGAAGCAACCCTTTGCTTCTTTAGGAGGAAAAATAGGTACAATTATAGAAATAGCAGTGAGATTATAATATCATATACTAGTACACAGTATATCTTAGTATAGTATATAAATAGCAGTGAGTATATAATAGCAAATAGTATATAATATTTCTATAGAATATAAATAGCAGTGAGTTTATAATATCATATACTAGTGCACAGTATATCAAAGTCTATTATATAAATAGCAGTGAGTATAAATAGCAATTAGTATATAATATTTATATAGAATATAAATAGCAGTGAGTACATAATATTTTATAGAATATAAAGAGCAGTGAGTTTATAATATTATATACTAGTATACAATACATTATAGTATTATCTAATAGCATTTAGTTATATTATATACTAGTATCCAGTATATCATAGTACATTATATAAATAGCAGTGAGTATAAATAGCAATTAGTATATAATTTTTATATAGAATATAAATAGTAGTGAGTATATAATATTATATACTAGTATACAGTATATCATAGTATATAATATAAATAGCAGTGAGTATAAATAGCAGTGAGTATGTAATATTTATATAGTATATAAGCAGCAGTGAGTATATAATATTATATACTAGTATACAGTATATCATAATAGATTATATAAATAGCAGTGAGTATAAATAGCAATGAGTATGTAATATTTATATAGAATATAAATAGCAGTGAGTACATAATATTTTTATAGAATATAAAGAGCAGTGAGTTTATAATATTATATACTAGTATACAATACATTATAGTATATTATCTAAATAGCATTTAGTTTAATATTATATACTAGTATCCAGTATATCATAGTACATTATATAAATAGCAGTGAGTATAAATAGCAATTAGTATATAATATTTACATAGAATATAAATAGCAGTGAGTTTATAATATTATATACTAATATACACTATCATAGTATATTATATAAATAGCAGTGAGTATAAATAGCAATGAAGATATAATATAAATTACATAAATAGCAGTGAGTATATAATATTATATACTAGTATACAATATATAATAGTATATTATATAAATAGCAGTGAGTTTATAATATCATATACTGGTATACGGTATATCATAGTATATTATATAAATAGCAGTGATTATATAATATTTATATAGAATATAAATAGTAGTGAGTTTATAATATTTATATACTAGTACACAGTATATCATAGTATATTATATAAATAGCAGTGAGTATATAATATTATATACTAGTACACAATATATAATAGTATATAAATAGCAGTGAGTATAAATAGCAGTGAGTATATAATATTATATACTGGTATACAGTATACCATAGTACATTATATAAATAGCAGTGAGTATAAATAGCAATTAATATATAATATTTATATAGTATATAAATAGCAGTGAGATTATAATATTATATACTAGTATACAATATATAATAGTATATTATATAAATAGCAGTGAATATATAATAATTATATAGTATAAAAATAGCAGTGAGTTTATAATATAAATACTAGTATACACTATATCATAGTATATTATATAAATAGCAGTGAGTATATAATATTTATATAGTATATAAATAGCAGTGAGTATATAATATCATATACTAGTGCACAGTATATCAAAGTATATTATATAAATAGCAGTAAATAGCAATTAGTATATAATATTTATATAGCATATAAATAGCAGTGAGTATATAATATTTATATAGCATATAAATAGCAGTGAGTAATATTTATATAGCATATAAATAGCAGTGAGTATATAATATTTATATAGCATATAAATAGCCGTGGGTATATAATATTTATATAGCATATAAATAGCAGTGAGTATATAATATTTATATAGCATATAAATAGCCGTGGGTATATAATATTTATATAGCATATAAATAGCAGTGAGTATATAATATTTATATAGCATATAAATAGCCGTGGGTATATAATATTTATATAGCATATAAATAGCAGTGAGTATATAATATTTATATAGCATATAAATAGCAGTGAGTTCTTTAACCAATCCCCACTCTGGCTTTAAGGGTACCTTGTGCCTGTTAGCATGGCAGTGTTATTAAAATGCAGGGTGATTTCTGCTGTGCTAACAGATTTCAGGCCAGGCTGGACAGGGCTTGGAGCAGCCTGGGGTGCTGGAAGGTGTCCTGTGGCAGGAGCTGGATGAGCTTTATGGTCCCTTCCAGCCCAAACCAATCTGTGATTCTGTGATTTTTGCAGCACAGCAGGAAGGGTTATCTTTAAGGAATTAAAAACCTGTGCTCTGCTTGCATAGCAATATGAAATGCTGATTTTCCCCCTCCTCACTGTGGTATGTGTGATTTTGGTTGGATCTGCTGGGCACTGAGGGAAAACTTTTGTTTGGATACTCACACTTGGCAGTCCCAAGCTATCTTTGGTTTAAAGTGATGCTGTTGCTGCCATGCAGGAAGTTACATCTAAACTGGATTTTTAAGAATTTTTCTGTCTAAACTGAATTTAGGAATATTTTTTCAGCTTGGGTTGTCTTGGCACCCAAATAAAACAGGGCTTCAGTGCCTTCAGCCTTTCTCCACCACTCAGAGAAATGTGCTATAAACCAGAATAAAACTCTTCCACTGGAACACAACCTTTACCAAGAGCCACAGCAGAGCTCCCTTGTCCTGATGGGGTTGATTTTCAAAACTAATTAGATTTAGACACTGGGTTTGGAAAGGGGAGAGAAGTATTAGCATAGCCATGCCCAGTGGGACATGGCACAAATATTTCCTTAATTGAGGCTGCTAATAAACATACTTATCTGCCAAGTGAGGGGGGTGACTCTCACCCAGTGGCAGAGGTACCTGACCTGACATACGTGGGACATAAATAACACCACTGTTGTAAACAAATGGTGCTTGTAAACAACTCCTGCTCCTTCCCAGGGCACCCAGGCAGCTCTTCCCTCTCCTCTTTTTGAGAGGATCAAGGGTTGTGGTGCTCGAACAGAAGAGATTTTCAGGAGAGGTGAAAAAGGAGCTGAAATAGGTCTGGGTGTTACTTGAGGCTGGAGCCTCAGCCCTTGAAGGTGCTTCAGGAGCATTTGAAACCCTCCAGGGGGTTTTGGTGCTGCACTTGACTTCTTCTTCCTGGGAAGTGTTTCCTGTGTGAGTGGCACCACCCTCCAGATGTGCATGATGAGTTGCTGTTAATTAGCAGCAGCAGCAGCATCCTCTGTGTTGGGCAGAGATACAAATGCACAGCCTGGCTGGCCTGGAACCCAGGAAATCCAGTCTCATTCTGGCAAAATACTCCTAAATACCTTCCTATTGATTTAGCTTTCAGGGTGGGTGTGATTTCTGCCCAGCAGAAAGGAGCCCTTGCCTCCTGTTGACTTGTGATCCTGGAGGTCCCTCCCAGCCTGATCTTCTAGGAATTTGTGACTTGGAATTGTGCCCCTCACTGCTGCAAGGTGTTATTTATGCAGTGAGAGTTATTTATGATTTGTGCACATTATTCAGAGCCACTCCTGAGAGGGACCAGGGGCTGTGAGTGCTCCTGGACATGTGTTTTCCCTGCATTCCATAGACTAAAAGTGGAGTTCTCTGGAACAGGTTATGGACTAATTGTATCCTGTGGTAATTTTCAGTGTGGGTTTCTAAACCTGATCCCAGTCCCACATCACAAACACATGGGCAGGGCAAGGCAGGGGGGGGCCAGGCCCTGAACGTTTGTTTTTCCTTCCACAAGCCATTGCTCCTGAGAAATTTTATCTCTTTGCTCTCCAGAAGTGGGTGGGCTGTGGCAGTGTCTGGTTTTTTTTGGCAGAGCAAAATAAAATTGTGAGCTTGGGTTAAATGCAGTTGAGTGTGGAAAGATGATGGTGAGAAGTGTCCCTGGCATCCCAGAATGATTTGTGTTGGGAGGGACCTTAAATCCCATCTCATTCCACCCCTGCCATGGGCAGGGCCACCTCCCACTGTCCCAAGCCCTGTCCAGGAACACTTCCAAGGATGGAGCAGCCTTAAATTCACTGGGCTTCCACTAAAATGTGCTTTTCCCTCCACATCATCACAACCTCACAGTTTTGGCTCATTTCCCATGCCAGCCACCCTTCCCTCTTCAAAAACAAAACAAAAAAAGGCAAAACAAACAACAACAGCATTTCAGACATCTCCTGTTGATAATAACTTCCAAATGGAAGTCAGTGGCAGCTGGTTCTTCACACTTTAACCCTTCCTCTGCTGCCCTTCCAGGAAATAATTGATGACTGATTGGCCCATTAACCTTTTTTTCTTTTAGGGGAAAAAAAAAAAAAAAAAAAGTTTGACAGCCTGGACTTGTGTAATGAGGAGGGATTCCTGGTGAAATCAGGCTGATGGCTGAGTTGCTTGCCCCTGAGGATGCAAAATTAGCCCCGTGGGACCTCGTCTGCATAGAAACTGGACACAATTAGTGTAATATCCGGTGTTATTAATGTAGTTTGGAGTAATTGGGCAGGTTGATTTCGACAGGTTGATGGTGCTAAAATACTATTATAGTGGACCTTTCCATGAATAACTGTTAAACATGGAAAACTGTTTAATAAAATTTTGTGATTGGGCTCACAGGGATTTAAATAGCACAAGCTGTAATTTGGCTGAAGAGTAAAAAGGGAACAACTTCATCCTCCTGCCTGGATTTTCCTGTTCCTGTGTGCTGTGCTTAAGGACATACAGGAACAGGTTTGTTCTTTGTCTTCTGCAGGAATTGCCCTGGGGCTGATGTGGAGCAGGCACTGCTGCTTTGTTTCACAGCTGAACTTGGGGGGGAAAAAAATATTGGTGTGTTGAAGCAGAAAAAAATTAAGGAGGATGCCTTCAACCAGCACAGCTTTTTGGGGAGTAAATCTGAGGCTTCAGTGGCTATAGAATCATGGAGTTATTAAGGTTAGAAAAGACCTACAAGATCATCAAGTGCAGGAGTTAATCCAGCACTGCCACATTCACCACTAATCCAGGTGACACATTTACAAATCTTTTAAAGCCCTCCAGGGATGGAGACTCCAGACCTCCCTGGGCAGCTCATTCCAATCCCTGAGCCCCCTTTCCATGCAGAAATTCATTCCACCCTGAGCCTGCCCTGGCCCAGCCTGAGGCCGTTCCCTCTCCTCCTGTCCCTGTTCCCTGGAGCACAGCCCGACCCCCCCCCGGCTGTCCCCTCCTGTCAGGAGCTGTGCAGAGCCACAAGGTCCCCCCTGAGCCTCCTTTGCTCCAGGCTGAGCCCCTTCCCAGCTCCCTCAGCCCCTCCTGGTTCTCCAGACCCTTCCCAGCTCCCTCAGCCCCTCCTGGTTCTCCATTCCCTTCCCAGCTCCCTCAGCCCCTCCAGGTTCTCCATTCCCTTCCCAGCTCCCTCAGCCCCTCCTGGTTCTCCAGACCCTTCCCAGCTCCCTCAGCCCCTCCTGGTTCTCCAGACCCTTCCCAGCTCCCACAGCTCCTCCTGGTTCTCCATTCCCTTCCCAGCTCCCTCAGCCCCTCCTGGGGCTCTGTTTTCTTCTCTGGACCTCAGAATGTCCTTCCAGCCCCACCTGAAAAGGTGTTGCAGCTCTCCTGGGCTTATTCCTGCTGGGCAAAGCAGCTCCAAGTGTGTGATCAGCATTATGAAAGGGGAGATCAGAGGAGCCAGTGGTGCTGCAGAGACCTTGACTCTGTTGTCCCGCAGGAGACAGTGCAAGGGCTGAATGTCACTTCATTTTTTGGGGAGTTGTTCCTCTTGGACCTTCCTGAGGAAACCCTGAAAGCTCTGCTTGACAAACGAGGCTTTGGCCATGATTGATTGATGGCATTTTGGGCAATGTCTCTCCCTGCTTGGCTGGAACACTCTGTTGCTGCAGTGGAACGCTTGTAGCTGTGCATCATTCATCTTGGACCCAGGTGAAGGACATGGAGCTGTGCCAGGGGGGGTTAGGTTGGATTTTAGGGAAAGGTTCTTCCCCCCAGAGGGTGCTGGGCACTGCCCAGGCTCTCCAGGGTTTGGGCACAGTCCCAGGGCTGCCAGTGCTCCAGGGTGGGATTGTTGGGGGCTCTGATCCTTCTGGATCCCCTCCAACTCTGAATATTCCAGGATTTCTTTTCCCACTTACCCCAAGCACTGTTTTCCAGTAAAACTGCTGCCTCAGGTGCCTCCCTGCACCTGAAAATGACATTCAGCTCTGTGTTTATCCCCACCTGGAGGTGCCAAGTCACCTCCTGCTGCTTTTGAGGCATCCTTAGAGCAGTGCAGGCACTGGCCCTGCTGACATGGAGAAGAGAAGCTTCTTGTCCCCCAGCTTGGGAACACAGCTGCCAGCAGTGCTGCCCTTAAATCTGCTGCTGGATTCGTCCCTGATCTTTGCATGTTTATGGATGATGAGGGAACACAGCAGTGTCGTGGCTCTGAATATATAATCAGTCATTACCAGGCAAAATGTTCTCTCTGAAGCTCGTTATGGCTGATGCTCACCAGAATTTTGTGCTCTATTATTCTTTTCCTTTCATGCTTCGTGCCAGCCCATCCCAATTGCACTTCCTCTGTTTGATTTTTTTTTTTTTTAATTTTAATTTGCCTTTGGTGTCCCATGTGTAGGTGGGGTGTGTGGCCATTTATTTCAGGGCTGCTGGTATTTCCATGTGCTGCTCCTCTGGCCTGAATACTTGTCCTCCTCCTCCTGCAGCCCTAAGGATATTTCACTGACCCTCTCTCCTGGCTTCTCAGATCATTTTCTCATCTCCCATGTCAGATGTGGATGTTGAATAGCTTGAACTGATTTTAATCCTGTATTATAGCCCAGTAATTATTATTATTATTATTATCCCAGTATTTATGCTGCAGAGGAGAAAATGTCCACATCTGCTTTAATATATCTGTGCTTGTAAAAACTGCTTGGAAGAAGAGGGTAAATTGTTACATTTCCTGTACTGTCAGCTCTTTGTGGTCCATTCATCTTTTATTTTGATTTTTTACATTAGGCAGCTTTTAGCACCTCAGGTTTAAATCTGAATGATGCTTGTGGCCACGTTATGTTTGATCCAGGCACAGACTCAATTCCAAGCTCACAAACACAGGGACTGAGTGTTTCCCCAAAGCACTGCACAGCATTTGGAGAGAGAGAGTGGAGCCTGGGTGTTTCCTGGTGCACTCTGCAGGGCAGGACCCAGACCTGCAGTTACAGGATTTGCACAATCCCAGAATTTGGATTGGAAGGGACCTGAGAGCCCATCCAGTGCCACCCCTGCCATGGCAGGGACACCTCCCACTGTCCCAGGGGGCTCCAAGCCCGATCCAGCCTGGCCTTGGGCACTGCCAGGGATCCAGGGGCAGCCCCAGCTGCTCTGGGCACCCTGTGCCAGGGCCTGCCCACCCTGCCAGGGAACAATTTCTCCCCAGTATCTCATCCAAATCTCCCCTCCTTCAGCTTAAACCACTGAGTATCAGAAGTTCTTACCAACCAAGGTTGTTTCAGCTGCTTTTCACTATCCTTAACTTAACCTTTCCTTCCTATTGCATTTATTTTTCCTTTTTTTTTTTTTGTTTTTTTTTTCCAGAACAAGAAGAGAACTTTGAGTTTATCATCGTCTCTCTCACGGGCCAGACTTGGCACTTTGAAGCAACCACCTATGAAGAGAGGGATGCATGGGTCCAAGCCATAGAGAGCCAGATCCTGGCCAGTTTACAGTCCTGTGAGAGCAGCAAGAACAAGGTATGGGGCACACAGCAGTGCTGGCCATTCACCATGGCTCAGGGGATCATGGGGATGACAGCAAATTCTGGATTTTAAGCCCTTACCCCTCGAGGTGTGTGTGTTCCCCCCAGAGCTGAGCAGGGTTGGAGCTCTCTGAGGGAAGAACGTGGCCTGGGAGGAGCAGCTTTCCCCCTTGGAATGCTTCCCTTTGTTGACAGAAGGAATCTGCTCACCTTTCCTGTCAAGACAGATCTTTAGAATCTGAGATGTCTTCAGCCAGTGCTCATTTTGGGAGAACTACTGTGTCTGGGGGGCAGGTGTCTGTAAACACTTCACAGGAGAGAGCAAGGTGCTGAGTGGTGACTGAGGGACAGAAATGGCCAAGAATTGTCCAGACCTGCAGATCCTTTAATATTACCCACCTAAGAGTTGTCTTTCATGATTTTATACTGCAAGGAAGAGACTCAGATTTTTAAATGAATGCCTGCCTTCATTGCCCTGGTGTGCCAGACTAGATCCAGCACCAGTAATTACCATCATCATAACACAATTCACTTCCCATTTTGTGTTAAAAAATGGGATTTTTCCCAACAGATATTCCTGAGATGGAGGAAGATCACAGCTTCCATGTCTCTGGCTTAGCATGGGTTCCCACACTCTGAAATGAATGTGTTATTAGAGCACAGAAGGGGAAGTTTGTACATTAACAAAATGTACATAAACTACCTAAAAAGCTGAATACAAAAGGATAAAGAGGGGCTGGGCAATGGCTCAGAGAGGTTTTTCTCACTGGGTTGGAACAGCAAAGGGCAGTTGGCTGGACAGGTTTAGCAGGTGTGTCTCCAGGTGGACATCCACAAGTCCTACTTAAATCCCACCCTCAGGCAGCCCTCCAGGCAGTTTGGTTGGTGTCTGGGATTGAAAAGCCAGGTGTGTGCTAAGGAAGGCAGGAGCCTCCCCTGAGATGAAAAATGTGAATCCCCTCCCTCTGAATTGTTATAAATTTGAAATTAAGGGGCTCTCAGGCAAAGATATGGGAGCAGGAATAACAGTTCTTTAGTAGGAAAAATAAGAATACAAATGTAATAGTACAAACAACAAAACCAACAGTGACAGAGTCAGGATATGGCCTGAGTCCCTGTGTGCCAGGCTGTTGGTAGCAGTCCCATTAAATGGTGGCTGCAGCCCTCCTGCAGAGACAGGGGTGGCTCTGCTGGAGCAGTGATCCTGTAGAAGGATGGAGTTCTCCTCTGAAGATCCAGTGGTGGTGTAGGCTGGTCTGCTCTCCCTTTGGGAATGCAGTGGGAAAGGTGCTGTGGTGCTCCGCCTGTCCGATTATATCCAGGAAGGAATGCTTGGCTCCTCCCCCTGGGCGGAGCTTCTCCCAGTGGGATGATGGAATTTTATCACTCAATGGCCCATGAACAGAAGATATTTCCCCCAGGGAGGGCTGGTTTGTGGGAGAGATAAAGAAAACTGCCCATTGAACAGCAGAGAACTGCCCCAGCTCTGACAGATGGGGATAGAACACACACCCCCTGCCAAATTTTGCATTTCCAGCCTGGGACAGGCTTGGAAATTCAAGCTTGGCTTCCTGTACATCAGGAGAGTCTCCCCCAGCAGAGGTCATGGGCAGGTCATTGTGGGGAGCATTTAAAGGGGAGCCACCGGGTGAAATCTGACCTTTGGATGATGAAAAAGTTCCAGCCTCTCCTGCAAACCCTCCCTCAGTCTTCATTAGCACGAGCACACACATCAATGAAGGAAATTGATCTTGTAAAATAATCTTCTTGTCTCATTTATCTCAAGAAGCAAGCCTGCAGTGGGGCTGCTGCTCTTGGGAGGAGCAGGGCTGGTTCTCAAGCTCCATTTCCCTCTGTTTGGAGACCCCAAAATCTGGGAGGTGCCAAGGGACCGCTGTTCCTTGAGAGGCAAAGCAAGACCTGAGGTTCCTTGACTGTATCCATTCAACCTTGGTCTGACTTTGGGGTCAGCTGTTTGACAGTGGTGTCATTTGGGGATTTTGGGGTTCCTGCTGCTCACGGGTGTCTCTGGCTCCCCGCAGTCACGCCTGACCAGCCAGAACGAGGCCATGGCCCTGCAGTCCATCAGGAACATCAGAGGCAACTCCCACTGCGTGGACTGCGAGGCACAGAGTGAGTACAGCCCCTCTGAGCCCTTCTCCTTGGCCAGGCCCTGGGGAGCACCCAGCCCTGCCCCTGGGGGGGTTCAGTTGTTGGTTTCTCTTTGGATTGAAGGCACTTGAGGCAGTAATTCATGTTCAGACTCAGGTGTTTATTTCTTATCAGTGAAACAGCCCCACAGCCATGAGTTCTGCAGCATTTCACCAGCAAGGCACCAGCAATCTCTTGGTACAAGGTCTGCCTTGCCAGGGTACCTGTTGGCAATTCCCTGATTTCTGGGGCTCAGGCTGGGCCCTCCCAGGGGGCTCCCCTGTCTGGGGAGACCCTCCTGGAGCAGTCTTGGGTCAGGAAAGAGATGCACTGGATTTTTTCAGTCTTCAGGTTCTTGTTTATTGTTATCTTATCTAAAGTTTTGCACACTGTCCACACCAGGCTCAGCACGCCGTAAAAATGGCCAACAAGTTTTTGTTATAAAGTCTTTTAAAGCTAAACCATCCAATTAAGAGCTGATTTTCCCTTTTAACCCAATAACTGATCCCACAGAACTCACAATGTGGCTTTTTCCACCCAATTACAAAATGCCACCCAAACCCATGGAGAAGGAGGAGGAAGAAGAAGATGAAGAAGAAACCCAGGACGACACCCTGTGCCCTCCATCTTGCTTCCATCCATGAGATACTAAAAACCCCAAACCCTCAATTTCTCACCCAGTGACACACCTACACTGCTCTCTATAATCTATTTCACACTTTGGTGGGTTCCAGTCTGTCTTGAGCTCTAGGAAACTTTCTCCATGGATGAGGGTCAGAGTCAGTGCTCCCCTGGGGGTCAGGGCACCCCAGAGCAGGCAGAGAAATATTCCCAATGCTCTGGGTTCCCACATCTCCCTGCTGTGACCTCCCCTCCCTTGTTTGCCCATCTCTGCTCCGTGAAGGATTTGCTCAACCAGACTGGTTTGATATTAATTTATGCTCAAAATCTGCCACATCAAGTCCACCCTGGTTTTTCCCCCTCGTTGTTTCACGTTGAGTGGCAGCATTTCTGTGCCTCCCTTCAAAGAAAAGGCAGAAAGTTTGCTGTTTGACATCAGTCCCTTCCATTTCCCTCCTGGTTTGTGTGGTGAGAGCACTCGTGCCCTGGTAATATTTTCAAAGAGGTAGAGCTTGATTGCTGGTTTTTTTTTTTTGGTTTGGTTTTTCAGGCTTGCTTGTCAGAAGAAACCAAACTCATTGCTCATTATATCTGGATACTAGAAAACTGATTTTGGATTTTTTTTTTCTTCCCCTTTGTGTTTCTTTCCCCCTTTTTTTTAAGTTTTTTTTATTTTTTGAACCATGTGCTCAGTGCTCAGAAGAGTGTTCTCAGGAATACTTTGAGCTGTGCTTCACCTCACTAACCCCGACTGAGGCCATTATTCTGGTGCTCTTTAGTTCCAGGGGCTTGCAACAAAGCCACAGAAAGGAAGTTCTCTTGCTCTAAAGCAATTAGTTGCAGGAGCTAAAGGACTGAGAACTTGTGCATTTTTATTTCTTTGATATTTGGAAGTCAGAACTTTCCTTGTGGTTTCGACACTTGCTTAAAATGGAAAAATATTCTCTTACTTTCCTTCAGGTGTGAGTTTTATTTTTAAGGATTGGCTGCTTGGGATTCTGACTCCTGCTCTGAGCCATCCTGACCCCCCTGTGTGTAAAAAGAACATTTGTACACAAGTGCAGGTGCTTTTGCACCAATGATTTGGTCTCTGCTTTCACTCTAAGTGATCCAGCACGTGCCAAACCAGGGAAAAGCTTGGTTTGAGTGGAGTTTTAGCACCTGGAGCCCAAAGCAAGTCTTATTTATTGGTGTGCTTTCACAGGGACCTGGCAGGCATTGGGATTTCCCCCAGAGCTGATGCAGCTCAGGAGGAAGGCAGGGAGGGTGAGGAGGAGGGCTCTGGGAGTGACCTGCATGGATATTTAGCTCATTTGGAGTGCTCACTGCTGCCTCTGGGCAGCCCATGGTGGGACTGGTGCTGAGTCCTGCTCCTCTGTGGGTGCCATTTTCCTAGCCTTGATAACTAGATATACATTTATAAAATATAAAAAAATATATTCTATTTTTTCTAATTTATTTATTTATTTATGGGAGGTTATATTATATATCCATAAGATTCAATCCCTTCATTGCAGACAACTATTCTATGTATATTCATTTCTAAAATAGACAGTTATATTTTTAAATATATATATATATAATTATTTTTTTATATTTTGTATCTATAAGATGCAGCCCCTTCAGTGCAGACAACTTCCACAACATCCTTGTGATCCACCTCAGCCCTTCCCAGTCTCCACACTCCTAGCCTTGCTAACTGCATATTTACTTATAAAATATGCAAATATATTCTATTATAATATATATTTATATTTTTATTTATTTATTTTATGTATTTATATTTATATATGGCAGGTTATATTATATATCCATAAGATGCAATCCCTTCAGTGCAGACAACTTCCACACCCACAACATCCTTGTGATCCACCTCAGCCCTATGCAGACTCCACACTCCTTGCCTTGCTACCCAGATATTTATTTATAAAATATACTAATATATTTTTATAATATATTTATGGGAAGTTATATTTTGTATCCATAAGATGCAGCCCCTTCATTGCAGACAACTTCCCCAACATCCTTCTGACCCGCCTCAGCTCTCCCCAGAGTGTCCCCAAGGCTGCTGTTTCTGTCCCCATCCGTGCACATGTCCCAGGATTTATGCAGCCAGGATGGATGCTTCATCAGGAAAATCCTTGTGCAAGAGAACAACGCTCTTTTTTTATCTTTTTTGGGTTTTTTTCTCCCCCAACCAATCTGGTTCTCAGCCAGATTGCTCCTGGGTCAAGCTGGCCCCCGTGCCTGGTGCCAGCAGCAGGGATGTGCCAGGAGCTCCTTGCTGGGGGAGGGCAGAGGGGGACAGCCCATTTTGGCACCTCTGTCATGTGGCTTTTATGGGGGGATGATTTTGGAATCTCAGCTGGTCTTGTTGGTATTCTCACAGATGATTTAGACCCCCTTTGACTCCTCTTGCTGTTTGACCTTCCTGATTTCAAGGCCGCTGTCGTTCCTTTGGAAAAATGTGAGACATTTCCAAAGCTGTGGATCTTAAAGTATAAACACACACTCAGGGGAGGTGAAGCTCAGCCTGCTGCTCTTTCTGCAGGGCTTTGCTTTCTTCCCTTGCCTCCCTTGCAGGTCCTTACCCCCAGAGCACTCAGCATCACAAACCTGTTTGCATCTCCACAGAGCCAGATGTTTGGGAGCACAGGAGTGTGAGATGCTGCCATCCCTCAGCTCTGTTCAGGAGCCATCAATCTCCCACTTCAGAGGTCTCATTCTCCCTCTTTCTGGAGCTCTTTGCCTTTGGAGCACTTGATGCAGCACTTGGTTTCACCAGGGAATTCTGCCTTGTTGGATGTTCATCCAGCAGCTGCCAGCATCCCGGCCCTTTGGCAGCCTCCAGCTGCAGTTATTCAACATTCTCCTGCCCACATTGCCATCCCAGAGCAAGAGGAAAGGCAAAATGCTCTTTGGGAGCTGGACTCTGTGCCCAGGATCTGATTCCATGTTTCAGAAGGAAGCTGGTGTTGCCTTTTCCCAATCAGCAGAGTCCCAGTGCTGGCTCTGTCTGGAGACACCACCCAGGGTGATCCAACAGTTCAGGCAAACCCTGAATCCAGCTGAATTCTGGATTTTGGCTCACCAGAGGATAAACAGAAGTCACCTCTTCCAAGATACCTGGGGAACATGGAACATCAGGTCTTTGCTGTTGTAGAAGGAAATGGGCAGAGTTTAAAAACATGGGTTCTCACCATGAGTTTTCCATTCCAGCAGTCTGATCACATGCTCTGGTGTATTTTGTATTTGAAAGCCAAACACTGAGATAATAATGTGGACAATCTTGTCCTGCCCATCACAAAATTCAGTTTTTCATGCAGAATAGGAAAAAAAAAATAAAAAGAAAGAATAGGAGAGCTGCAAACTTTTCTCCCCCTTCTGCTGCAGCTGCAGATGCCTTCACCCCTGCTTCTTCTTTCCCTGGCTCTTCTACTCCTCCTTCCAGCAACTCCTTCTGCTGATATTCCAGGGATCTCTCACAGCTGCTGAGCTCAGGAAGGTTCAGCCTTTCATCAGGATCCAAAGGGATGAAGGAGACAGTGGGCAGGGGTTATTCTCCTAAGAGAGTGTTCACCTCCAAATGCTGAAGCTGGTTGAGGTGAGAGTCAGAGTGGGGAAGAGTTCTGCAGGGAAGGAATGAGCTGAGGCTATGAACAGCTGAAAATTGTGATCTGGATGTATTCAGTGGTGCTAAAAAGCTGATTTTTTGTTTGACCAGTTCTAAGTAAAGCTTTTGTTAGGGTGAATGTTTGTTGGGGAGAAGGCAATCCATACAAATCTAGGTTCAAATCACACAGGACAGTGGCAAAAGAGCTTTGGGCCACGTTGGGAAATGGAATTTCCCATCCTGTGTCAGGTTTGTCCCAGTGTCACTTTTGTGGGGTTGTTCTGGGGGGGTGCAATCCTTCTGGCTCAGGCCCTGGCTCCAGGGCTGTTCCAGGTGGGACATTTCCACCTTGGGGTTTGTCTCCCTGATGCTGGAGGTGGAAGAAGAGTCAGATGGAAGAGGCACATGTAGCTGCTGGTGTGTGTGGTTATTGAGGGAGTTAGCATGAGATAATTGTTTCTAGGCTCTGGTGTTTCTCCTTTTTCTTTCAGCTGACTACGAGCAGCTCTGGGTTCCCAGGGAGGGACTTTCTCCATCATCCTTTACCCATCACCATGGTTCTATTGCCTCTGTTTCTCCTTTCCCCTCTGATTTGGCTGGAGGTGGAGTGCTGCATCCTTGCAGACACCACATTTCATTTTTCTGTACTCCTTGAAGGCTTGCCATCTCCACTGACCCTGGAAGACCTCCCAGCTGCATTTTAGGACAAGACACCCCCAGAACCAAAACCTTCCTGCACAAACACCAGCTGGGGAGTTCTGTGGGGTGTTCCCTTGTCCTAACTGCTGTGTCCCTTGCCCTGCAGACCCCGACTGGGCCAGCCTCAACCTGGGAGCCCTCATCTGCATCGAATGCTCAGGTATCCACCGCAACCTCGGCACGCACCTGTCCCGGGTGCGCTCCCTGGACCTGGACGACTGGCCCATCGAGCTCATCAAGGTGATGTCAGCCATTGGCAACGAGCTGGCCAACAGTGTGTGGGAGGAGAACAGCCAAGGCCACGTGAAGCCTTCCCCAGACTCCACCAGGTGGGTTCGTGCTCGCCGCGCCTCGCCCGGCGCCGCCGCCGCGCAGTCCTGGCTTGTGGGGAAGCCATGATTTATAACCTCTCATTGTTTGTAACCTCTCATTGGTTATAACCTCTCATTGTTTATAACCTCTCATTGTCTGTAACCTCCCTCTGGGCCCAGGGAGAACCTGTGTCAAAGTGGGAGGTGGCAGAAGTTGAGTGACCTCGTTGATTTCTCGCTCTTGTGAAGGTTTGCTCTCATGGGAGATGGAAACCTCCCACCTGCTTCGTCCTCCATCCAAGTTATCCTGTCATGGGCTCCTTTGTCTCTCTCCTCTGCCTCTTGGATTGTCAGTTTGTCATTAACCATCTCCCTTCAGAGTTTCAGGGGGTTTGTAGCTGGCTGTCAGGTCTTTGGTTCTGCTCAGGGCTGTTCAAAGTCCTGCTCGCCGTGTCTGGTGTTTCCAGGGTCTCCCGTGGCAAGAAAGAATGAATCTGGCTCCATGCTCTTAGCAGGCTAATTTATTATTTTATGATATTATATTATATTAAAGAATGCTGTACTAAACTATATTAAAGAATAGAGAAAGGACACAGACAGAAGGTTTAACAAGATGCTAATGAAAAACTCGGGACTCTCCAGAGTCTGACACAGCCTGACCCTGACTGGTCATGAAATAAAAACAACTCACCTGTTGGATAAACAATCTCCAACCACATTCCAAAACACAGGAGAAGCAATCACATAATTATGGTTTTCATTTTTCTCTGAGGCTTCTCAGCTTCCCAGAAGGAGAAATCCTGGCAAGGGGATTTTTCCAGAACAAATGACAGTGACAGCCATGGACTTGTTGACTTTTTGTGTGTGTGATTTCTGTGAAGCCATGAGCTGCTGGGGAAGTGTCTCCTCTGAGAACAGCTCCTTACCTGCCTCTCACAGCTCCACACAGTGCAAATCTTCCTGTGAGGTGTTGTCCTACCTAAAACTGGGGGGGTTTTATGCTGAATTAATCAGATTGGTGTCAAAAGACTGATGTTTTGAGAATACTTGATCCAGTTTTGGATCAGGTGGAAGGATCCCTGTGCCTGGGCCAGCTCCTGCAGCAGAGGGCTGGGTTTGTGCTGTGCTGTGTAATAAAGTCAACTGTTCCTTCTTGCATTATTTCGTTAGCCCTGAAAAATGAATTTGTGGTGCCACCTTTGGTTCATCTTCGAGAATGAAGCCACTGCATTAATCAGGCTGCTGAGAGGAATGGCTGTGCATCTAAAAGTGCTCAGGGAGCCCCAAAGAGAGGTTTTGCTCAGGCAGAAACGGCCTGGCTGCCCTGTGCCTGTGTACTGGTAGGCACAATGATTTCATCAAGCAGATGGAAATGAACTTTCAGTCCTTGCTGTCACTTCAGCACAGAGGTTTTATCTCCTTGCACCTCCCAAAGATGTGTTGCTCCTTACTGCTGAGGTGAGTGGTTCTAAACAGCTGGAAGGAAAATGCTTGCACTCAATTGGAATTCTATTAAAAAAAAAAAAGGAAAAACCACATTATTTCAGTAGTCATATAATAATCATCTTGAAAAATCTGAAATCCGTGTGACTGATGAAAGGAGCACCATCTATTTCAATTCATAATTGGCTGAGGATTGAATTTTACTTCTAGGAAATCAACTTTTTTTCTCTTAGTATTTCATACACAGGACTTGTTTTAATTCCCCCACTTTGTTTCTGTGCACCTTCGTGGTTATATTCAGCTGATTCTGATTGTCACTGATATCACTGCACTTTCTCTCCTGCACTGCAACATTTTTGGACAAAAAGATTCATTTTATAGATGGGATTTTCTAGCTCTGTGTCCAGGTTCACGCTTCTGTGATAGAAGAGGTGCTAGAAAAAGCAGAATTAGGATGATGTGGAAATATTCCCACCAAGCAATTGCATTCTTGCTTTGCTGCTCCCATTCCTCTGCTGTTTGCAGCAGGGACTGAAATGCCATTTTTTACATAAATACCAGAGAGTTCTGCTTTTTCCAAGTGTGTGCCTGCTTTTGTGCTTCCCTTTGCTCTCTGCCAGCATCACCATCCTTCTGTCCAAGCTGTGGTGAGAAAATAAATTTCAGGTTCTTCAGGTCGAGCTCCCCATGTTCCCACTGCTGCTCTTGGAGTTTTGCATGAGGAATTCTGTTGGAAGCAGCTGAAATGGCCCTGAAAGGGGGGTTAAACAAACCTTCCTGTTGTTGTGGAGGGACTGGGGGGGGAAGGGGCAACTCCAGGAGAGCTGGAGAGGGACTGGGGATAAGGGATGGGGGTATAGGACCCAGGGAATGGCTCCCACTGCCAGGGGGCAGGGCTGGATGGGAGATTGGGAATTGGGAATTGTTCCCTGGCAGAGTGGGCAGGCCCTGGCACTGCCCAGGGGAGCTGTGGCTGCCCCTGGATCCCTGGCAGTGCCCAAGGCCAGGCTGGATGGGGTTTGGAGCAGCCTGGGACAGTGGGAGGTGTCCCTGCCATGGCAGGGGTGGAACAGGATGAGCTTTAAGGTCCCTTCCACCCCAAACCATTCTGGGATGCTGGGATGAGCCCTCAATAGACCCTTTTAGAGGGGTCAGGTGGGTTTCACCTTTTCATGCTGTGTCTTTCTATTGGGGATGAAGCCATCAGTGGAAACCCACAGATTTCTAGGGACACACAAATAAAAATAAATAAAAGGGATGAGCTGCTCCACAAATACTGAGTTGTTGGGCTGGGAGGCTCAAGGAGGGTTCACAGGCTGGGCTGAAAGGAACCTGACAGTCTTGATGTGGCTTTCTCCTTCAGCCTGGGAGAGGCTGGCACTGATCACTGCGTGCTTGCAGTGGCATCCTGTGTGTTTCTGTGGAGTGGAGGGAAGGGTGCAGGGATCCCTGGAGATGGTTTTGGACAGGAGGAATTGCCAGATGGCTGCTCTAGGTCATGGCATTCAAATAGAAGAGACCAAGTTCAAGACCTTGTCATGGCCTGCACCTTCCTCCCGAGGGACAACTCCAACCTCTGCTCCCTGTGACAGGGACAGCACCCAGGGAATGGCTGGAGCTGGGTCAGGGCATCTTTAGGTTGGATTTTAGGAAAAAGTTCTTTCCACAGAGGGTGCTGAGGCTCCCCAGGGAATGGGCACAGCCCCAAGGCTGCCAGAGCTCCAGGAACATTTGAGCAGTGCCCCAGGGTGGGATTGCTGGGGGGTCTGTGCAGGGCCTGGGGTTGGACTCTGATCCTTGGGGGTCCCTTCCAGCTCAGGATATTCTGTGATTAAACCAGATTAAACACTGCTGTCCTTTTCTAGCCCACTCAAATGCACTTTAAATTCTTCATCCAAGCAAATCATGGGGAAAGCTAAACCTGGGCACTCCCTTTGAGGGCCAGAAGGGTTCTGAGAGGGGAGGGTGTGTGAGAGCAAAGCCTGGGAGCTCCTCAGCAGAAGGCATTATCCCTCCTGCACTGATCAGCAATATTGCCCAGCCATATCCTCTAATGTTGATATTTCCCAGGTCACATCCGCCTGGAGAGTCAAGCAGCCTGGTCCAGAGGAAGGTGTCCCCTGGCAGGGGTGGGATGAGATGGGCTGGAGGGCCCATTCCAGCCCAAACCATCCTGCAATTCTTCAGGCAGATCCCCAGGAATATTTTCATGGAAAGGATGGGTTTTTAGTTTCCATTTTGCTATTTTTCACCCAAGTCACTCCCAGTGACCAGGGAGCTCTCCTTGGAGCAGCACAAGCCAGGCTTTTGTTCAGTGCCCCTGTCAGTGAAAAGCAGCACCCAGGATGGGCTCTGGCTCTGAGCTGGAAGGCTTTGGGGACACAGCTGTGCTGGGATCCCCAAGGAGGTGGCACAAGGCAGGGCTGAGGGTGTTCCTGGATTTTGGGAGGAAGGAGGAACAAACACGAGCTCTGCTGAGCACGGAAAGTTGGGGGAATGGTGGAAAACCCAAACACTGGAGTGTGAAAGGGAGCAGGGAGCAGCTGGCCCGAGCTGTGGTGTCTGTGGGTCCCTGATTAGGTCAGTAATTGGTTCCAGCAATTACCAGCAGCCCTGAGAAGGCAGCTCCAACTTGGGGAGGCCTGTGACAAATTGAAGCTGACTGCTGCTGAAGGAGTATCGACTTCCCATTCCTAAACAGGGGCATCATTAGTCAAGAAAAGCATCTTTTAATTACTCCCAGGAAGAAAACAAAAAAAAAAGAAAGAAAAAGAGCAAAAAAAGGAAAAAGATCTTTGGGTATGGATCCTGCAACAACTGCCAGGTTTTTTTTCCAAGTGTACTCAATATGAAATTTATTGTCTCTGAGGGGAGGGGGTGAGCAGGGGGAGCTTGCCTGCAGTCCCTCCTTGGGTAATGCGGGTTTAATTTGGAGTGAGAAGTCAAATTAGAGTAAATCAATGTTGCAACAATTAACTGGGGCTGGGGATGGGATCAGGACTTTCCCTCTAATTGCTATTGATACTGTTTAAGCACACTCACAGTGCTGCTTTGGAGTGCTGCAGCCCTGGAGGAGCCCTGTGGGGCTGAGCAGCTCCATGGAGGAATGTTGGAGATGTGGGGAAGAATTTCCAGCTTGGGAATTCTTTACCTATTGCACTGCTGTGTCCATCCCCAGATATTTCCCTTTTTCTGGACATGCCTCACTTGTTTTACTTTATCCTCGTGCTCCTGTGGCTTCTGGCAGACTCATTTGACTTCCCAAGGTGGTGTTGGCCTTCTCCAAAGGAGGCAAGCTGCCCCCATCCCTCTGCCCACTCCAGGAGTGGTTATCTGCTCCCTCACCCTCCCTCCCTGAGCTCCAGCTCTGTCTCCCTGGGACTGCTGGGATGGATGTGCCACCTCCACCAGCTGGAGCTTGCCAGGCAAGGCACCATCCCAGCCATGCTTCTTTTTCTGCTGCTCAGACAATGCCAAAAATCTGCATTGGACACACACACAGACAGGGCTCCACCATTCCAGAACCTTCCTGAGACTATTCACCAGCAGGTGGAATGTCCAGCTCCATTAAAACTCTGGTTTTGAGTTGAGGGGTGAGTGGGTTGCAGAGTTTCAAGCTCTGGAGCTGTAGCTTGGAGCATGAGCAGCAGTTGAGCTCCAGCTCTGTCTCCCTGGGTCTGTTGGCATGGATGTGCCACCTCCACCAGCTGGAACTTGCCAGGCAAGCTGAGGCAAGGCAGGCTCAGGTCCAGGCACCATCCCAGCCATGCTTCTTCTGCTCAGAGAATGCCAAAAATCTGCATTGGACGCACACAGACAGGGCTCCACCATTCCAGAACCTTCCTGAGAGTGCTCACCAGCAGGTGGAATGTCCAGCTCCATTAAAACTCTGAGGGGTGAGTGGGTTGCAGAGTTTCAAGCTCTGGAGCTGGGGCTTGGGGCAGCAGTTGTGCTCAGCTCAGTTTGCTCAGCACTCTGTTTATCCTGGGTACCAAGGCTTACAGGGGAATCCAGCTCTGGCTGAGCTGGGAGCCAGCAGTGCTGGGAATTGACTCCCACCTTCCAAGGAAGATCCAGTTTGATCCTTGCTCATATGAACTCGCTTTAATGGTGTCAGGGACAGCATTTGCAGCTGCTGAGTTTTACAGTCCTGCACCAAAGCCTGGCCTGTGCTGCTGCAGGCAGAGCAGCCCTGACACTGAGCTGGTCACTGGGAGTGACTTGGATGAAAAACACCAAAATGGGAACTAAAAACCCATCCCTTCCATGAAAATATTCATCCTTTTCTTGGTAAAAATAATGAATGCTTCATCACAGCTGAAGGGTGAGCCCAGGGAAACGGAGCACTTCAGATCCCTCTCACATCTGGCTCTTGCAGGGCTGCTGTGTTCCAGCCCTGCCCCTGCTCCTCTTGGCCAGCAGTTTGTGGTGCTGCTGCTCCTGATTCCTGGCAGAGGGAATGGATGGAGCACAGGTACCTCTCTCCCCGTGATCATCAGCTCTGGCTCCGTGGCAGATCTTGGCCTGATGAGGTCAGTGTTTTGTGCCTTTTCAGTGCTCCTCCACGCCTGACACCTTTCCAGTTCCAGGGCTGGGGGAAGGGGGGTTTTAAAAATAAATTTAAAAAAAAAAAAAAAAAAAAGAAAGAAGAAGAAAAAAAAAGAAAAAGATTTTATTGTGAAGGGCTGACCAGAACCCATCTGCAGTTGGGTGGCATCTGCTCCCCACATGTCACTTCCCTCATTAACAAGCAATTGAATTAATTAAATGCTACTCAGAACACGCATAACAAGCTACCGGCAGTGTCCAAATTAGCACTGATAATCAAGGATGATTTCCTTTATTATCCTGCTAAGTGGTGTGCAGGCTCTGATCTCCCTGTCTGCCCTCATCTATTTACATACCCCCAGCTTCTGCCTTTAGAAGCTGAGGTTATCTTACCTAGTTAATTTGCCACGATCACCAAGCATGGCGGATTGATATTCCTGCCTCTGCTGAAGCAAACCCCCTCCTTTCTCCCCCTTTTCCTTCCTCCCCAAGCCTGGTCCTTTGTATCTCAAGCTCACTGATAAATTAAAAGCCACCCCTGTGGTCTCTCAAGTGAGTAATAGAGGCAGAAATTTCATTTTGCAACTGGCTGATTTAATGATCCAAAGGGTAATTAATGGCCTGATTATCTTAATGTTAAATATGTCCGGCAGCAATTACTGTGACCTCCCGCTTGTCAAGGTCCAGGCTATGCTCTTCTTTCAATTAAGTTCTCTGGGGCTTAATGGTATGAATAAACTCCTCTGATTCTATCATTCCGGACTCGGAGATTTAAGCGAGCTGGGGGCTCGTTTGGAGTTTTAATCAGCCCGTCTTCTACTTGAGCGATCAGAGTTAACAATTATAACAAGGACAGTTTAACTTTCTTTCTTTCTATCCCCCCCCCTCCCTTTTCCACTTCTTTATATATATTTTTTTTTTCATTATATTTTTTTTTACCCCCCCCCCCCCCGAAGCGCTCGGAGGGGATTTTGTTGGCAAAGCCGGGCCAGTCTCTCCCGATATAAATTATCATGTGAATGCTGCTGTTTTTCCATTTGACAGGCTTAATTAATTGGCAGGAGAGCCCGAAAATGACAGTGCCACTAATTGCAACTCCAAGCCCATCTCTGTCAGGCGTGCTGTGCTTGTCAGCGGCCGTGCCCCGCTCCGGACTCTGTTGACGTTTCCCATTCCGGTTTTCACATCTCGTCTGGAGGGGAACGTGATGGGATGTGATAGCCCAAGATGTGCCTTTGGCTCTCCCAGGCAGGCAGCCCCTGTGTGCAAGGATGACATTTGCTGCCAATAAAGTTTAGACAGCTGGGCTGCTGCCGGCCCAACAGCTGCTCGGGGAGCCTGGGTTAAGCTTAAGCTTTGGCTTAAAGTTTGGCTTAAGGTTTGGTTTCCAGCTTGGGGATCAGTAAAAACTCCCTCCTGCTCTTCCTCAACTCCACAGAGCAGCACAACTCCCACTGAGCTGCAGTTCTGTTAGCTGTGTTTTGGACAGCAGATCTTTCAGGGAGATAATGAGGAAAAGGGATAAATTATTGGTTGTGGTGGCATCGCCTCCTCAAAGGCAGACATAGCTACAGAGACTGATTCACTGCTGCCAGGAAACTCTGGGATACAGCTGGAGGAGTGAACCCTTGGTGTGCTTCCACGTTGGGCTGGTTTGCAATTAAATTTAAACTAAAAAAAAAAAGAAATTGTCACTCAGCAGCAGCTTCCAGGAAAGGCAGCAAGAGCTAAGTGAGGTGAGTGACCATCAGCTTGGGTGGCTGCTGCTCAGCCTTCAGCCTTCACCCTTGGAAGCTCAAATGCAATCCTCCAAAGATGAAAGGTGGGAGCAGGAGTAGTAATCTTGTGTTTTATTGTCCTTGCAGCTGCCTGGCAGCCCTTGTCACCCAGGAGCTGATCCGGTGAAACACCGGTGCCTCCACGGCAGCCTGGGAGATGCCTGGATGATTAAAAATCAAAACAAAACAACCACAACACCCTCGACCCTGCTTGTCCAAGTTAATGAGAGTGCTTTAGATGAAATGCTGCCTGGCTCAGCTGCACCTTTCCTGTGTGCAGAGCTGCCTCTGATAAAGGCTCAGCCTCTGGGTAAACAGGAGCCTGGTTTGCAATAATTATTACAATTGTTATTTTCCTCCTTGGTGGTGGGGAAAGGGAAACCTGAAAAGGAAGTGCTGCTGTCTCCTTGGGCAGGTTAGGAAAGCATTTATTACAGAGCCACAGTGCTGTTCTTCTTTTCAAGCATCAGCAGCACTCCACTGAGTCCCTGGAAGTGTCAAAGACCAGCCTGGACAGGGCTTGGAGCCACTCTCAGCTCCAGGTGCCTTCATTCTGGTGAGATCCTTGACAAATTTGGATTCTCCTCCTTTGTGGATTTGCCTGCCATGCTGAAAAATGCCAAGTTAAGCTGAAATTCCCTAGGAAAAGAAGCTGTTAAACTTGGAGAAATCTAGGATTTGAGTTCAGGACTCATACAAGGGGGATTTTTGGGGGGGAAAAGAGTGTCAATTGATAACTAGCAATAGGAAAAGGTTTATTTGTTTGGTTTTGTTTTGTTTTTTTTGTTTTGATTTGGGTTTTTTTGTTTGTGATTTGTTTTTTTTTGTTTGCTGGAATAAGAACCCATCAGGTGGGTGGGTGAGTGCCTGTCCTGTAGGTCCCAAAACCGTGTAGAATCTTGGCTGTGAGATTAATTTTCTGTTTAGATACAGACTGATTATTTCTCTTTCTGTGTTAGTTCTCTCCCAAACACCTACCAGACCAGAGAGATTTGAAGACCAGTGTGTTTTCAGTGGACTTCACATCTGCTTGGCCAAAAGCCACTTGAAAAGGTCAACTCAGAGCTCAGTGACAGAGGGAAAACCACATCCCTGTGTTTGCTAGAAACTGCTCAGGCCAGTGTGGAACTACAGCAGAGGAATGGAGGGGCTAATCAGAACAAAACTTTCATTTCAGGTGGGGAAAAATGGGTGGTGGGTTTATAACTTGAGGGGAAACGTGGCTTCCATCAGGCTGATGGCCAGGGTCACTGAGAAGGAATCAGCTGGAAACCACTGGGGGATGGTTTTTCCTCAGAAAATTCCTTGGTGTCACTAACACTGGAATTAAATTGCACACCACACGTGTGGATGCACATATCTGCTACTCCACAGCACCTGAGGAATACACAGGGGGAGTTTCATCTTAAATATGGCAAGCTGAAAGCAGCTGGAAAATGAAGTTTGCTGTCTAAAGCATTGGGCAGAGGTTCTTTTGCACCAGTTACTCATCAGTTACTTCTTAAAGGAAAAGCATTGGACACTTGCTTGTTCTGGAAATTCAGCTCTTTGCAAGGCTGAAACTTGTAATAACAGTAAAACTTGTAATAACAGTAAAACATTTAATAATAGAAAACATGTAATAATAAAAAACAAGTTATAATAGTAAAGCCATTGAGTTAAAAACCATGTTAATAAAAAACATGTCATAGTAGTAAAGCCATTGAATTAAAGAATGCCCAATGCCAGGCATCAGCTATTATGGGGTGCCAGGTCAGGTCCAAAGGCTCACCTGTGAGTATTCTGGGAAGTACTGGGAGTCAAGCACTTGGGGAAACCAGAGTGGAAAATACCTATTCTGTTAGAAAGAAATCTTATGCCAAATATTTTCTTTTTATTTGCAGCTTTTCTGTGTGGTTGAGGTTTAACCTGTTCCTTTCATTCCCCCTGCCCTGAGGTCCCATTGCCTCTGTGCACACGAGGGCACTTGGACCAAACAGAATTCAAATTCCTTCCTGAGCTAAAGCCAGTTTTTGCTCCTGGTTTGCTGTGTAAATTCCTTCTGCTCTTTCTGCATTTCTGCTGTTGGAGGGATAGCTAAGCTGGCTGTGGTTCAGCCTGAGGAGAGGGAGGCTGGGAGGTGCTCCCCAGGATTCTCTCCCACGTCACAGGAAGGTCGTGCCCCAAGCTCTCGGCACATCACCGGTGGGTGATGGTGGTTGTGTTCCTCCTGTGCTTCCTGCCTCTTGCAGCCATTGGGATGGATCTGTTCCAGCTCCTGGGCCAGCAGAGCGTGCCTGAAGGCAGTGCTGGGATGCTTTGAAGGCAGGCAGTGCCTGTGTGTGCTCCTGGTGGCTTTGCTGGCCGGTGACACGAGGCACAGAGGCAGCAGCATCCCCTCGCTTTGGTCCTGCCTACAGAACCCGCAGGGCTCCCTCACAGTAACTGTGACCAACTTTCTTTTGTGCTTTTTTCCCTTTTTTCCCCCCTTTGTTTAAGACTGAGCTTTGTTTCTGGCTCTGCAGGAAGCTGGTAGCCTATGGCAAGGGACTGGGGAGATAAGACTTCAGTAAGATAACTAAATGAAAAGGGCAGCAGTGAAAAGATGGTGCTGGCTTTTGACTGGACTGAAACTTGATATACACAGCAGCCCAAATGCAGGTTCCCCACAGCTCTCAGATATTCTCTGTTCATCTGGGCTCATGCTCTTCCAGCTGCATTTTTCCACGTGTGGGTGCTGGAGTGGGGGCAGCAGCAAAGCCCCGGCAGAAATGAGTGACCAGGAGAAACCAGAGCAGCTCTGGAGTAATTAAAGAGCAGGTGGAAATGTGCTGAGGGGAGCACAGGTGAGGAGTTAGAGGGAGATGAAATCCCTCCCTGTGCCTATTAAGGAGATTGTGCAGACAGAGCAAAGTCCTGTGGCTGAGGCATTTTTTGTATGAGGGTTTGGGGAGCGAGGAGAAGCCGTGTCCTGGTAATTGGGGAGCCTCAAAGGTGTGCATGGGCCCAGCTTCAAAAACCCTTCATGCTGCACAGATGATTATGTCATGGCCTAGAAATCTTCCTGCTAACTTTGCTTTTCCTCCAAAAGATTTCCATTTGCCTGGTTTCATCCGGGTCAGAATTTCCAGAGGGATGTTTTGATTTTATTTTCACTGGGCTGTGCAGCAGCAGCCAGGCTTGGGAAGCTGAATTAAATCACAAGCCCAGGAATGCTTCTGAGGCTCCTCTGCAAGTGGAAAGAGCAGGATTTGTCACTGTGTGCTAAAACTGAAGGCTCTTATGAAAAGTTGATATTCAGAAATTGACTTTTTTTACTTGTTCATCTCAAGAAGTCAAAATTTGCAGCTTTGATCCTGTGCTAGTGAGGTGTGTGTGCTCC
The DNA here is from genome assembly GCF_022539315.1 of Serinus canaria. Taxonomy (NCBI): domain Eukaryota; kingdom Metazoa; phylum Chordata; class Aves; order Passeriformes; family Fringillidae; genus Serinus; species Serinus canaria. Next base: position 3,615,539 of record NW_026108147.1, on the reverse strand, counting down.
TGCCTGAGCCTTTCCAGACCACATCTGCTTTGGCCACTTGTCCTCCCACAGCTCAGACCAGTCCTAAATGGATTCCTGACTTTCCTGTTGCATTCAGACAAAAAAGGTGGAAAATAAAAAAAAAAAAAAAAAAAAACAGCTACAGAAAAGAATCAGGATTACTTGTTCAGGCTTTTGGGCAAGGAGAAAAGTTAAAATATCATTCTTTAAAATGATATTGTTATTTAAAATAGTGTTTAAAGTAAATGTTGTTATTTGAAATGCTGCTGCAATTGCAATTTTGGTGGAACTCCAGTTTGGGTTGGTGTTGGTGCTCCCAGCTCTGCTCCCAGCTGTGGGCACCATCACCCAAAATTTCTTTAGAGGCTGGATAAACCCAGCAGCCCCAGGACCCTTTGAAATGCAGAGGGTTTTTTGTTAAAAATCAGTCACTAACCCTTGGAATGGGTTTTTTAAGGTGATTCACAAGGGGTGTTTGGGAGGTGTGGAAGAGCAGACAAGGTTTAGGCATGGTGGGAGTGCTCCAAGTGAAATCCGAGATGAGAATGGCTCTTGTGACAGAGTTTTGGGACTCCTGAAATTAAGACATGTCCAAAGCTGATTTTTGCTGCCACATTTGCATTTTTGTGGAGTCCCAGAGCGTGTTTGATACCAATGTGAGTGTTGAGATGTGGAGAAAGAGGCAGAGGAGAGCATGGGATGCCTCAGAAGTAGCAGGGCAATAGCCTCCACCATCAGATGTGGGGGTTGGTGAGAGCAAAGTGCATTTGACATCCTGGGGGGAGAGGTTTGGTTTGCATTCTTTACAGCCACACCAAGAATGGGAGCTGCAGGAGCCAGCCCACCTCCCAGGGCACCCCAAGAAGTTGTGTTGGCAGCCAGGATGGATAAAGTACATTAAAAATGAGCTGGTTTTGTGATTCCTCACATTTTCAGAAAGAAATGGTGAAGCAGAGCAGGACTTGTGTGTTCCCAATTAAATATTGTGCTGTTGGTTTTTTGTGGAATTGTAAATTTTTTTTTTTGTACTGGGGTGCCCTGGTGAGGAGGGTTTGATGGCCAAGTAGGTGCCAATATCCGCAGGAGTGGTTTGGAGCAGGAGAAGCCAGAAATTTGGTTCAGGGGATGCCTCTGGTCACCCAGAGAAACATATTTATCAGGTAAATATAATATGGTCAAGCATATCTTTTATATTCATCAAAAATTTATCAAGCATAAGTATCATATCCTTGATAAATTCAAGAAAATGTATAAAAATATAAATAAAATCCACAAAATATGAAATGCTATTATGTATGTATATACAGTGCACTTTACTCAACCCTTGGGAAAATTGGTTTCACTGCTTTAAAAAAAAATGAAAATGAAATATTTCCTGGACCATGCAGTTTTTGTGCAAGAGTACATTGGACAGCAGTTTGAGAAGCATGGAAATAAATCTTGGCTCATTTTGGGGATTTGAGGGGTTGCATTTCAGGCCACAGTTTAGAAATCTGAGCTTTCTTTAAGGCAGAACTCAGCTGCAGTGGGAGAGGGATGAGACTCCCAGCAATCCAACGTGATGCAGGATTGAGGTGGGTTCAAAATAGAGAATTTTGGAGAAGAATGGTGAGAAAATGTCAAGTCCTCAGTGAGTGGCAGGAGATGCTGAAGGGGTTAATGGAATGTTGATGATTTGGAGGGGTTTGGAGGTGATCTCCTTGGAAAAATGGGGTCTTGTAGTTCAACAGAGTGCTCCTAAGAGAGGAGCAGGAAGGAGGTGTTTTGGTTTGGACTGGGTGTTTCTTCAGCTGAGCAGTCTTTTCCCAAGGAAAGCAGTGATTCCCAGCACTAGGAAACCCAGGAGCATGGAATGATCTCAGTGCCTTTTGCTTTCTGCACTCACCAAAGCTCTGCTAAGGAATCTCACAGCATTCCAATTTTAAAATATTCCTTCCTGTTTCACCTTGAGTCCTCTTAGCAGTGCAGAAATCAGCTGAGCTCAGGGTCTCATTCCAGTGCTCTCTCCTCCCTGTCCCCTGCTCCCCTCCTGCATTGCTGGATGTCCATTTCTGTAAGTTTTCCCTTCAGAACAAACCTATCATTTTTCACCACAGGATATTTACAGCTTCAATCAGTGCCAAATTCAATTGGCTTCTGATCTCATGGCTGGAAGTTAGAGATGCAGATATTATTTGCACTGTGGTTAATTATGGAGCAATCAAACTTTGGCTTTTCCACTGTAATTTCCTCTGCCAGCTAATTTAATTAATCACCCCCAGCTCAGCTCTTCCAGCTGCGACCGGCAGGGTCATTAATTAGACATGTGGTGGTAGCTCACAGACCAGTTCCTCTGAAGGGGCTGCTGCCCACTTGCTCTCTGAGGGAGCTGCAGCTTTTTTTCCAAGCATCCAGGCAGGATTGGAGGTAGCTGCCAGGTTGTTGGATCCTTCAGAAGCCATTCCCAAAAGACAGACCCTAAGCAAACATCAGGATTGCTGGGACTGCTGGCACTCAGCTCACAGGGATTGGGATCAGATCCCCACCAAGGTGTAATTTAGGGTCTCACCCAGCAGTTCTCATTCAGGAGCTAAAAAACAAATGCTCAGGAATTCTACAGAGCTCCTTCTGACTGTTGGTGTTTGTCAGATGGAGAATATTTTAATTGCCAGATCACATCAGCAATAGCAATATTTTTTTTTCCCACTATAAAAGCTGTGCAAAAAAACCCAGCTAAGTCTGTCCTGTTGTTTAGATCTCAGAATAATCATTCATTCCTTTTCCTTCAGGGTGGAAGAATATTTTGCAGTAAACAAAATGAGTTGATACAGCTGAGGAGTCTCATCCTAAGCATGATCAGCAGAGGGCAAATGATTTGGGATGTGGGATGGCCCTGGGAAGTCCAAGCATTTTGCAGGGAAGGCAGCAGGTCCTTGGTGTTTGCTCTGGCAGGATCTGTTTGGATAGCTGGGAATACACACCCTGCCTTTGGGTTGTGCTTTGCATCTAAAACATCATGGATTGATGGAATGGGTAAAGTTGGGAAAGCCCTCCAAGATCATGGAGTGCAGCCCCTGACCCAGCACTGCCTGCTCCCTAAATACCCCCTCAAAGAACCCTCCAAATCCACCATCTTCTCACCCTGGGAGCTTTCAGCACCCTTTGTTTTACCACCAGGATCTTCTTTATCCTCCTTGGAGTGGCCACTGGTGTTCCCATGCTGGCTCTTGGAGTTGGAACAGCTGAAAATCTTCAGGAAGCTTGTAGCAAACACACACAGACAGGCAGGGTGGGTTTGCTGCACTTGGGTTCCAAACCTGTTGCAAAGCTGTCGTGTCTGATCAGTGCCTGTGTCTGCCAGCAGTGCATTGCTGATGGATTGGTTGGAGTCTCCCCCACTTCTTTTCACAATGGGCAAACTCAGCTCGAGACAACTGTTTTAATCATGCTGGCTCACAAAGCCTCCTTTCAGCCTCTCCTGTCCAAAACATCCATCAACCCCGCCCAGAAACAGTCACTGAAAATAAAAAGGAATCTGTTCTCCTCACTGCTGAACTGCAGGTGCCTTTTTCAAATAGCAGAGCAGCACTGTGGGCTCAGGTGAGCTCCCCTCTCTGAAGGAGGAGGTGCTGCTGATCCAGCCCTCCATTCAATGCATCATGCTCTTCTCTGGTGGCTTTTTTTCCTCCCTGGTCTCTCTCAGAAGGTTCCCTCGGTCTGAACTGTTTTGGGGAAGATGCTTTTAGTACAAAGTCCCTTCACACTCAGGGAGAGCTTTAGGGATTCCCAGAGAGGCACAGCTCAGCAGAGTTCCAGAGTGAAGGGTCACATCTGCCTCTGCCAGCACAGGGAGATTGTTGACAATGACAGTGCTGGGGGAGCCCTGGACCAGAGAGATTTCTTCCCTTCCCAGGAGCTCTCTCTACACCTTGTGTGGAGGACTGTGCCAGGGATGCTCCTTTGGGAATTCCTCAGTCTCACAGCTGGAAAAGCTGCTGCTGGAAGGGAGTGGGGCCCAGGGAATGTGTGCATGTAGAGAGAGAGAGAGAAAATCACAGAAGCATTAAGGTTGGGAAGAACCTCCAAGATAATCAAGTCACACCTTAAATATTGTGTATGTATTACAGCCTTATGGGATAGATAATAGATAGATAGATAGATAGATAGATAGATAGATAGATAGATAGATAGATAGATAGATAGATAGATAGATAGATAATAGATAGATGATAGATATATGATTGATAGATAATAGATAAATAGATAGATAGATAGATAGATAATAGATAGATAATAGATAGATGATAGATAGATATATGATTGATAGATAATAGATAGATAGATAGATAGATAGATAGATAGATAGATAGATAGATGATGATAGGTAGATAGATAGATAATACTAGATATGATAGATAGATAGATAGATAGATAGATAGATAGATAGATAGATAGATAGATAGATGATGATCGATGATAGATAGGTAGATAGATAGATATAATAGATCATAGATAGATAGATCGATAGATAGATAGATAGATAGATAGATAGATAGATAGATAGACAGATAGATATTATCACTTTATCTTAAGAAGGTACTGCTAAATAATTTGACACCCAGAAGCAGAGCAACTGCCAGCATTAACTGGATGATAATCCACCCTAAAGACCTGGCAGTGAAACAATCCCATTGCTCATTGAGGAAAGCCAGCTTCCAAAATTCCCCAAATAACCATCAGTGTTCTGTAGGCAAGCTGGAGAATTAGTTTGTTTTTTTGCTCCGCAAAAAAAAAAAAAAAAAAAATTGGAATTGCACTTGGTCTTGATCAGCAGATTGTAATCACCCGGTGCTACTTCACCTACTCGTGTCACTTGGTTTTGTTTTATTTGAGCAATAAATACCTTAAATCTCCTCAGAGTTATTGCATGTCTTCTGTGGGGACTCATCACAGTCCTGCCAGGCATTCATCAAGGCTCCCAGTGAGCCACCACATGAAGTATTCCTCTGCTCCTTATCAATCAGTTTGCTTAGAACTTTACTTTTTCCTCCTGAAATAATCAAACTTTGATATTCCGCAGATTGCAGAAAATTGTCTCTGCTGTATCCTGTGCTAATCCATCACGGGAAACAGGCATAATTTGGGCATCAGAAGAGCATTAGATGTTTAAATAAGCAAGAGAGTCCATTTATTGCTCCAGATGACAGGGCAGAAAAATGTTTGGATCCCAGGTAGGTTGGGAATCGCACGCAGAGCTCATGGAGCAGTGGGGCACCCACCCTCTGCAGCAGGCACCAGGTTTGCTCTGTTCCTCATGGATATCTCTCAAATAGTCAAAAGAAATGCTGGAGCCCAGAGAGTGAAATGGATTTTTTCAGTTTAAGCTCTGTTGTGAAGTTCTTTCAGCTCTTTGTAAAAGATACCTGGTTCAGGTATCCATCACTTTCTTGTAGGCTTGTTTTTCTCTGTACTAGCAATGAGACAGGGGGAAATGTCACTTTGTGCTGTAGGCTTGAGCGCAAGAATGTGCACCTTTGCCATCTTCAGCTCTTGCAGTAACTGCTCTGCTGGTAAATGGGATCATCAGACCATCCCTGTGTGTGGGAGCTGTTCCACAGGGCTCTGAGCACCCCGGGATGGTGGAAGGTGTCCCTGCCATGGCAGAGGGGTTGGAATGAGATGGTCTGGAAGGTCCCTTCCAACCCAAGGGCTCTTGTTTCTTTATGAAACAGCAATTCCAGTGGACTGGGGAGAAAATTCTCCACAGAGAGGGTGGGAAGTGCCTTTATTCTACAGCAAGGAGCCAATCCCTGACTCTCCTTGGTGGAGCAGTGATGGTTTTCTGGCAGCCTTCATGGTCCTGTTGTGGTTTGACAGCATCAGCAGAGCAGATGAGGCTGGATCATGGTTTCATCCCAGTTTTGTCCCTCCTTTTTGAGTCCAGTGGTGCTTTAAACCAGTTGCCCCTTCTAGCAGTAGTTCTGTCTGTCCCATTTCTCTTTGCACAGTGCCATAAAGCAGCACCTTGGCTTTCCAAGGGAATAAATGCCAGGAGCAATCCATGGAGCTGGGCAGCACCAGGGGCACATCTTCCCTTCCCAGTAACCAAACACCCCTTGGCATTGGTGAACCTTCTTCCCAAGGGTGAGCCTTCCTTTTGAAGAGTGGCTGGCCAGGGAAATCACCCAGACTGGAGACACTCATTGTGAGCCAGTGCAAAGGGCAGATCAAGTCCTTACAAGGTTCCTTTGCAATGAGTCTTATCTGTTTTGATGAGATAATAAAAAAACATTTTATTTAAAAATATGACTCCTTTTTGAGTCCACTGGTGTTTTAAACCAGTTGCCCCTTCTGGCAGTGGTTCTGTCTGTCCCATTTCTCTTTGCACAATGCCATAAAGCAGCACCTTGGCTTTCCAAGGGAATAAATGCCAGGAGCAATCCATGGAGCTGGGCAGCACCAAGGGCACATCGTCCCTTCCCAGTAACCAAACACCCCTTCCATTAGAGGGTGAGCCTTCCTTTTGAAGGGTGGCTGGCCAGGGGAATCACCCAGACTGGAGACACTCATTGTGAGCCAGTGCAAAGGGCAGATCAAATCCTTATGAGGTTCATTTGCAATGAGTCTGTCTGTTTTGATGAGATAATAAATGCATTTTATTTAAAAATATGACTCCTTTTTGAGTCAAGTGGTGTTTTAAATCCATGGAGCTGGGCAGCACCAGGGTGTTGTGCACCAGCCAGGGGCACATCTTCCCTTCCCAGTAACCAAACACCCCTTGGCATTGGTGAACCTTCTTCCCAAGGGTGAACCTTCCTTTTGAAGAGTGGCTGGCCAGGGAAATCACCCAGACTGGAGACACTCATTGTGAGCCAGTGCAAAGGGCAGATGGAGCTGTCCCTGCCAATATCCCAGAGGAAGGTGCCCCAGGAGCCAGGGAAGGTGCTGATTGCTGCTTTCAGCCCTCCTGCTACAAACACAGCCCAGCCACCCTGGCCTTGAAAGGATCCTCAAGCTTTCCCTTTCTCCCCCTCCACAGCTTCAAAAACACAGCGGCTGACAGTCCAAATGTTTGAAATAATTGGATTCTGCATTCTAATTCATCTGTAAAGTATTCGTTGATTAAATTAGCCTAATAGATATTATTTCTTACATGACTGCATAATTTCATCCTGATTGGATCACTATGGCACTAACGAGTCCCCCCATTTACTATTGACTCGAGAATCACAGAAGGCTGGAGATAACTATCATCTTGTTTCCATTTTTTTTCCCTTTCCCAGGCTAAAAGTTAAACTGATTTATACTAAAAAGGCACACAGCCAATGCCCAGGTACATCTGTATTTTAGTCTTTGAGACCAGTGTTAGAATAGGAAAAAAAAATGTGGTTTATATAATCTTGAGCCCTCTTTTATTTACTCAGTGGGTTGTTTCTGAAGCAGAAAGATTAACTGACCATTTAAATTCCTTTGGGGGGGCAGGGGGGTGGAAATGGAGATATTTTTAAATAAAATGAATTTTATTATCTCATCAAAACAGATAGACTCATTGCAAATGAACCTCGTAAGGACTGCACACACTTAGGGAAATGGAAATTCTCCTCTCGAGATAATGTTCCAACCAAAGTGGTTTTAGCCTCTATTAGGAAGATTTTTTTCCTTTGAGCTGCAATTTGAGTTTGTAACCAAGAGAGGGGAAGAGGAAAACAAAATTGCCTTTAGTTTCATGCTAAACGAGAGCAGATCCTGCTGTTTAAGGGAGAGGGAGCTACGGGCTCCAGGTCCCTGGGCTTTTGTTGGGAAGGGGTTAACAGCAGGATTGGCTTCTCCCCCTGCCCCAGTGGCTGGAAACAGCTGGTGGGTTTTGTGTTGGGCCGCTGAACTGAGCAGCCCAAAGAAGTTTTTGGCAAACCCTGGGCCTGGGCAGGACAAGGAGAGGTGGGTCAGCTCAGGAAGCCCTTTCCATGAGCCACAATGGGGGGAACAATGCCCTGCTCAGCAGGGACACAAGGGACACCCGCTCCCAATGAATAGCTCCCCAAAAAAACCCAAAGGGCTCAAAAGGAGCCAGGCCCGTTCGCTGCTGGGAATGCAATAAATTGTTTCAGGAAGTGGGAGTCTGTCCCGGCTAATGGAGCTGTGATTGACAGGAGGTTCTCATTACAGGGCCCATCAGGGGACAAAGTGAATTCCAATGTTATTTAAGAGGTTAAGTAGAAATAAGATGCAGGTGACAGCCCAAGGCTTGGGGCATCAGGCGCTGCTCTTCCTACGCTGAGGTTTTTTTGTGAAGAGACTCCGTAAAAATTTAGAATGACTGGGGCAGGGGCAGTTTAGGAAGTAAAATTTGGTCCTGCCATGACTTGCCTGGCTGAGAAGCAGGGAAGTGAAGGTTGCTTTGGGAATTCTGGCATTGGGAGCTCCTTGTTCTTGAAGTCCACCCAACATGGATGTTACATCTGTGACCCCACCTAGGCTCGGGTCAGGTTGGGTTGGTCACGGCCCCAAGCCTGCAGGAGCTCAAGGAACATTTGGATATCAGACTCAGGGCCAGGGGTTGGACTGGCTGATGCTTGTGGGTCCCTTCCAACTCTGGATATTCTCTGGTAGTTTTCTGTGCTTCTCCAAGGTCTGTAGCCAGCTTGAGAAGCCAAAGAAAAGGAAAATGCATTTCTGCTGACTCAGGCTGCCCTGTGCTGCCATAGGTTACAAAGCTAAAACTAAAGGCTGTTTCTGGCCTTGTTCAGCAAAAATGAAGCAAAGAAGAGCATCCCAAATGCAATGTTGGTAAAGCTGTGATTCAAGCTGTGACCAGAGGTTTAAAGCAGATGCTAAACCTTACAGAGTATTTACTGGCGCATTTCTCCTTTCTCTGAATTCCCAAGTGACACTTGTGGATGTCACAGGGTGGGAAGCTGAGGGAGCTGCTGATTGCTGGTATTGACAGAGCCTTGCATGGTGCATGGTCAGGTACAAGGATGTAATTTAAGCACGGGGTTCACGGCTGGCTTGCGAGTGACGGCGAAACTCCCGCGTGTGACGCGTGTAATAAATCTGCTCCGGCGCAGGATTAATGTGCTATTCAAAGTGATTATTTACCATTTGAAGTTGAGACGTGGCTGTGCACGAGGAGGAGCAAAATAGCCGAGCTCAAGGCATCAGGGAAGGGTGCTCTGAGGGGAGAAGGAGAATACCTGCCTGCATTGTTTCACCAGTGCGGTCCCGGGTAACGCTAATGAAAATTGCACTTGAAACGCAGGATTGATTTGTGATGAGCTCAGCCCTAAAGAGTACATTTGTGGAATGATCACCTGATTGGTGGTGCTGCCTCTTGAAGGGCTGAGGGGGTCTAATTGGCATATAACGCACTATAAATTTATTAGCAGCCTCTGCTTCCCCATTGGTGGGCCTTCTCCTGCTAACCACCAGGAAATTACCAATTTTCAGGAGTTACTCACTCAAGTCGTGCTGTGTCTGGGTTTTACAAAGAAATCTCCACTGCTGCTCTCTCATAAATCCTGGCTCAGAGCTCCTGCAGCTGGAAGGGGTCACTTGTGCAGTGGACAGCTTGGACACCTTGTGTTGGCCGCTCAGCTTGGGCCTCCCTGGCTCGTCCTGACTCGCCACAAGCCCGAGGTGCACAAAGACCATTAGGAGGGAACGAGTCTGTTTGGCAACCCTTGAGCTGGGAGCAGAAATTACAGTTTTTTGGCAGTCCACATCCAGGGCTTTGATGGTTCTTATTGAAACATTCAGCCCCAGGGCATCTGGGGCAGTAGAGGATATACCCACTGTTCATTTTTGGATTATTTTTTTTTCCAGGAGCACAATAGGAATATTCAGGAGCCAGTGTAATTATTTCAGTGAGCTCACTTTTAAGATTGAGTCACAAATTAGAAAATAATATTCACATGTTTCTTCTAATTGGTAACAGATTAGGGATATTTTATCTTTTTTTAATAATTTCCAAATGTGGCCTGAAGAGGGATTTGCAGGGAAGTGGCTGGGAGAGAGAGAGACAGAGAGAGAGAGAGAGAGAGAGCACTTATGCACCAGGAACACTTGGGCAAGAGGCTTTAATTCCTCAATTCTGGCTTTAATTCAGCTTTTAGATCCCTGCACAGCTCTCTCTGAGTTGCTCTCCAAGTGGGACTTGCTGTCACTTTTGGCAGGTGTTCCTGGTGCAGATTCTCTTTGCTGTCAGGTTTTCTGTGGGTTTCCCACTGTCAAACATCCACCTTATGGCTTGTAAATCATAAAAGCCCAAAGCTTTGCAAGTGATTAATAGGCAGAGGTGCATTGGAAAAGCTTCAGCAGGACCTGAGCACTTCCATGTCTTCTGAAAGCCACTTCCATCTCTAGTCTCACCTTTTTGGGACACATTTGGGCAACCACAGTTACACATCTCATTGTTGGGAATGCACAAACAAACAAAAAAATCATTGAGATTTCAGTTTTTCAGTCAGAGGAACCTCATGGATTTCTCTGGGGGTTAACTGCTGAGGATTCTCAAGTCTTCATCCCTTTTTATTCTAAAGAAATTCTTCATCCACTTGGCTTTTCCAGACACATGAGCAGGTCTACCAACAGTCTTTTTTAAATTAATTCTGATTTATGGTTTGAGAAGGGCATCAGACACCTGCAACCCACTAAAACAGAGGTGGAGGGAAGTCCTATCACTTGCTGAACAGAGGGAACACTTTGGGATGCCAAAAAAGGCATCGTTTCTAATAAATAAAAACAGCCATTAATAAATGAGACTGATTTAAGGCTCTGATGACATCAACAATTTCTGTCGAGTCCTTGCATCAGTGAGATGGTTCAGGTTGGATATTAGGGAAATTTCTTCACTGAGAGAGTGGCTAAGCATTGGAAGGGCTGCCCAGGGAGGTGGAGGAGCCACCATCCCTGGAAGTGTTCAAGGAATGAGTGAACACACAAATAAGTGCTGTGGGCACCGTGGTGTTTGGTTGAAGGTTGGACTCGATCTTGGAGGTCTTTTCCAAACTTCAGGATTCTGTGGTACTTGGGATGCAAATGAGGAGACATCAGAAGGTGAGGGGAGCAGAAGGGAGAGCTCCAAGTCGCTTGGGAAGAGTTGGACAGCACAGAGGTCCCTGCAGCATCTCTGGAATGTGGATCCCAGAAATGCTGCCCATGAGGATTGTCCAGCTACTTCCAGCCCCTGAATCTTTCCCTCCAAGCTTGCCTCCCACTGCTGACTTGTGCAGAGCTAGCAGTTGGGTTTATTTGTTTGCTGCTCCAAATGTGTTTTTCTTCAGAGTCTGTGCTCAAATACCACATTTATTACTTGTATTTTCTCTTTTATGTCTTACATAAATTCACTGTAATGGTTGGAGGGTGTTCTCCTTTCCCAAATACTCAGAGAGCATCATCTTCCTGCTTCTACTGGAATTAAGATGCCATTAAAGCCCCATGAAAGGATTTTTGTTTCTCCTTGCAAACCAAACTGTAGGAGTTACTGTTAACAAAGGATCAAGAAACATTTCTGAAGGTCTTTGTGAGGTGCTGCAAGTAGACCATCCTCTTCCAGTTTTTGATCCTCAGGTAAAGATCAGGTTCTCCTGGAGCCCACAGCATGTTTTTTACCATTTTGGATCAGTTGGACTCTGATCCTAGAGGTCTTTTCCTACCTTATTGATTGTGTGATGGAAGCCTCAAGCAAACTTTAATTTGAGATCTCCTTCTACTCATTTGAGATCTCTTTCTAGCGCTGCCTGGGGGTCTCTGAACAAATCACCAACAGGACAGGACTGCTGAGGAACGTGCTTTGAGCTGTTTATCTTCCAGCATCACTCTCACTCCATGGTTATGACAGTGGGAAGATGCCAGCAGCTCACATCCCAGGCAGCAGACCAAGAACTTCATGTCACAACTTAATTTAAAAGTTTTTTGACCAATCACACAAAGCAAAAGCATCCTGGCAGTGCTTCTATCCAACCACTGTAAGCACACACACCTTCGGTCAAACAATGCTTGCTTATTTTGGATGCAATACCTGCTTATAAACATTAAAATACAATGCACAGAGCTCCATTATTAAGCTTAAAACTTCCTAATATCTCAGTAGATAATCTTTTCTGTAGCTTAGGGAGTTATCCTAGCCAAACACTAATACAAACCATTGTTGTATTTGTCCTTACTTTTCTACTTTTTGCATAATTTTTCTGCTGACAAATTTATGGCTACTGCTTAATTCTAATCATCTCTGAGTCCTGCCTTTTGTAGCTTTCCCAAAATCCTCTGATTTTAAGGATTCTCACATCTTTCTGCTCTGGCAGTCTGTCAGCCTCCTCCAAGTGGTTTTTTCCCCCCTTCCCTCATTATTTATAAGGCACTCTCAGTTCTGCTGCTCCTCCACTTTCCAGCAGGCCGAGCAGAGGAGAAGCTCCGTTTCTATTCCTCTCCGTGTTTGCCGCGGGATGCGTTCCGGAGCCACTCACATCGGGCACTGCTGTGGTGTCCCTAGTGCTGTGTGACGGGAGGAGCACAGCCCTGCTGCACACACTGCTCAGCCATGGGGTCACTCACAGCCACCCCAATCCATCTCCCACCTGGCATTTAGATTATTTATTTAAATTATTTAGATTTATGCCTTGTGATATTTGTATGTCACTCCCCGCCCGCCACCTCGGAGAAGTGTCACTGTCATATTTTCTGGAAAAATCCTCTTTGCCCAGGATTCCTCTCCTGGGACGCTGAGAAGCCTCTGAGAAAAAGGAAAACAATATTATCTCATTTGCTTCTCTTGTGTTTTGCTACTTTGGAATGTGTTTGGACATTGTTTACCAACAGGTGGTTGTTGTTTCATTGGTTTCTTGTGAATTGTTTTTACTCATTGGCCAATTATGGCCAAGCTGTGTCAGCCTCTGAGGAGAGAGTCACGAGTTTTTTATTAGTCTCTTTTTAGCCTTCTCTCTGTATCCTTTCTGTATTCTTTAGTATAGTTTTAGTATAGCATTCTTTAATATAATATTGATCATAAAGTAATAAATTAGCCTTCTAAAAACATGGAGTCAGAGCACCCCGAAAATACAAGAGAGAAAGGAATTTCCTTTTTTTTTTTTTTTTTTTAAATAAGTAATGGTTTCCTGAGCTCCACTTTAAACACTGCTGCATTAAACAAGGCCTTGCTGTAGGAGAAAATTAGTGCTAACAAATTGGAGATTAATGGAATCTTCTGACCTGAGTGACTGTTTATCAAACGGCAAATTGAAATTTCCAGTCTGTGTTTAGGTACTGGCACAATGCAGTTTGATTTATACACTTAAGACATCAGGTTAAGTGTGGTTACACACGAGTAATGAAATGCATTAGGTACGTGTTTCCAATTACTATTCCCTGCATATATATATATATATATTTATTTGTTACTGAAAACAGGCAAGAAGCAAATATACTCCTTGGTTTTAGCAACTCTGTGCAACTGTTGCAGCTTTTGGCTTCTTTTAGGTGATATTTGTGGTGTGCCCAAGTGTTGAGGTTGACCACCCAAGAAGTGGAAGCAGTTCACTTGTGTGTCTAGAGCCACACAGTGATAACTCATTTATCAGCCTTTTTTTTCAGGTAGGCAGCACAGTGATATGGTTTGGGTTAAATTTTGTGTGGATGTTTACCTTGATACTGATGTGCCAGCCTGTAAAAGGAATCTGATCCTGAACTCAGGAGCTTTCCTCAGGAGCAGAGGGTGGCTGTGAGGGAGCTGTTGTTCCTGGGTTTTGCATTCCAGACTCTTGTAAAGTCTCTCCTTAGACACCTTAGGAGAAATCCATCTTCCTCCATCTTCACGGTGCTTTTTAAATTATTTTCACTGACTTGTGTGTTTAAAATCACAGTCACAGAATGGTTTGGGTTGGAAAAGATCTTAAAGCTCATCCAGTTCCACCCCGTGCCATGGGCAGGGACACCTTCCACTATCCCAGGCTGCTCCAACCCCATCCAGCCTGGCCTTGGGCACTGCCAGGGATCCAGGGGCAGCCACAGCTGCTCTGGGCACCTGTGCCAGGGCCTGCCCACCCTCCCAGGGAGGAATCCCTTCCCAATATCCCTCCTAAACCCACTCTCTGTCAGTTTAAACCCATTCCCCTTGTCCTGTCACTCCTTGTAAACAGCTCTCCCCATTTTTGTTGTTGACTCCTTTCAGGAATTGGAAGGTCACAATTAGGTCTCCCCTGGGCCTTCTCTTTTCCAGGCTGAACATTCCCAATCCTCTCAGCCGTTCCTCATAGCAGAGGTTCTCCAGCCCTCTGATTGTCTTTGTGGTGTCCTCAGGACTGTGGTGAGCTCTAAATCCTTAGGGTTTACCATTGTTAGGGTTTTTCCCTCTGAAATGTCACTGGCAATGCTGTTTCAAAAAATTCTGGGGCTTTTGGGGTTAGAGGAAAAGGACAACTTGCAGCTTCTTCAAGGTTTTTATTAAATCTCTAGGGACTGTTTTCATTTCACATAATGGTACAGAATAAAGAAAAAAACCTGGATTTTTATTGAGAAAAGATTTAAACAACTTGCAGGGCTTCGAGTTGTCACCCTTAGGATCTTTATTCTCAACTTAATAAGCCTTATCTTAGTACCCACAGTATCCCCTGCTGTTGTATGTCACAGTTTCTGCTCAACTTTACACGGAGTAAACCTCAGCTGTGATATATTTTATCGAGTAAACCTTAAAAATTATTAGATGGAGTGTTGTGCAATGAAAACAGAAGTTGGCTGCAATTTTCTGTGATAAATCAGAGCCCACAATTGAAGGGTATTTATCTGAAAGGCCTGAAGTCAGTAAACCTTGATGTCTTGGCCAGGCTGGTGGTTAATGTTGGGCAGCAATAAATCCTGTGGGTGTATTAATGCTTCAAGGAGTGCTGCTGCTTACTCCACGGAGGGGTAACCCTCAAATGCAGAAATAGCAGCTGGTTTGGAGCCCTGTGTAGGGGAATGCTCTCAGGAGAGAGGGAAAAAGGTGGAGGAGCTCCACCAACTGCGAATAATGATGATACTGGTAAGTGTCAGGCAAGCCATGATTAATTTGAGAAGCACGTTGAGCTCTGCACAAATGAGTGATCTCTGTCCCTCACACACAGCAGGGCTTTTTTTTTTTCCCCTGAAGCACGCAGCTATGAAAGGAAAACTGAAAAATTGAATAGGAGAGTTAATGGTGGAGAAGGTCCAGAGCTGGATGCTTCAGGAAATGAGTCCCTGACAGTGCGAGGTGCTGCTGGTGGGAAACTGCCTTCATTTCATAGAATCCTGGAATGGTGCAGGTTGGAAAGGACCAAGATCGTCTTCTTCCAACCTCCTGGCATGGACAGGGACACCTTCCAGCATCCCAGGGTGCTCAGATCCTGGCCTTGAACTCTTCCAGGGATTCGTGCCATTTGGTTTGGTTGAAAAGGACCGAGAGTAGAAGTAACAGGAATTTGGCATGATTTTGCAGCACTGAATTGTCTGTCTCCTGGACCAGAATTTGAAGAGTGGGTTGAACACAGTCCTCAGACAGAGAAGTTGCCCATCAGACAGCAATTAAATCATTTCCAGGCTAGGTTACCCCACTGCTCACTTGGACCAGAGTCCAAGGCAAGACACGGGTTGGCTGATCCACGCTTTCCTATGGGGCTGCCCTTCGTCCGTCAGGGATGTTTAACTTGTAAGAAGTAATAAGCTTAATAGATAGACTTTATTTAATTATTAATGATCCCTCTCTGTCCTTACAGCTCATAAAACACCCTGTAGGTTGGCAAAACACTCATAATATTGATCAGGAGCCAGAGAGATATTTATTTCCTCTTTGCCCCGGCGCGCATAAATCGCGGTCAGGTCCCTCGGCGCGGCGGGCGGGATTTACAGTGGGCCCGTTTCTTCAAAGCTCTCAGTAATTAAGGGATAAATACCCATCGGTCTTTGTTTGCTGTCTGGAGCCCTCTTGTTTGCCAGGGACCTGGATATTCCCGGTGGGCTCGTGCCTTCCCCCTTAGCAACGCGGCCGGGCGGGGAGGCATGCGGGGCGCGGAGCCGCTCAGCTGCTCAGCGCTGCCTTTGCAATGCAGCCGAGGGGTCTTCTCCTGCAGAGAGAGAGGAAGCCCCTGTGTTTTCTCAGCATATTGTTCCCAGCTCCTCTTCCATGCCTCTCCTCCCAGTTCCTGCTTTGCTCAGGGCAGGAAGGCACTTTGGAAATTCCTTGCTGCTAGCCCCTTTCTTCTCAACCTCTCTTCTTCTCCCCGCTTTTGCTGTTGCAATTAAAAGCATCGTGAACCTTTCTCCAACATTTCAATCCTGCCCCACCCTCAGTGTTTTCCTTTTACCCATCCCAACCCTGCATCACCAGCCCTGTCCAAAGCAGTGCCATTTTTTGGGATCATGACAGAGGGGGATGTTTAATGGGGAAGCCCCAGCACATGCAGCTGCCTGGTGCCGGTCATTAGGTGATATGAGCTCCTTGCGTGCTGGACCACGAAGCTAATGACACATCCTGGGGCTCTTCCAGGAGTTTGGGAGGTGCAGTGGGTTAGATTTACTTCATTTTCTTGGAAGAGACACATTAACCTTGTCAGCTGGCCAACAGGAGAGGAAATTTGGCAGAGCTCTTGCTGAGCTGGCCAGGTTACCACGGCGTTAAAGGGTTGTACTTCAGTGAGCAACCAGAAATGGCAACACACAGGCACAGCACCTGCACAGCCACCGTGGAGACACCACTGAGAGGCCTCCCCTCTTACAGAATTAGTTCCTGTAGCAGGAGAGAAGAAAGGATGAAAAAAAAAATCAGGAGAGAAGAAAGGATGAAAAAAAATCAGGAGCTTTTCAGTGTTGTCAGAGGTGTGGAGGATAAAACTTCACTTCAAAGTGCCTGTAAGGAGCCTGCTCTCATTTCTGGTGGTGGGAAATCAATGCTGTGCCTTGGTAAATACCTGCTGTCCACTGTCTTTCCAATTCAACCTTCAGAATTCGTTCCAGCTTTTTTAACAAGTGGTGAGTAACTCTGGATAACAACATGACATTTTAGTCATCCTTTCAGTCATGCTTTGGGAAGAGCAAGGCTGCTCTTGCTCTGGAGCTGTGGAATTCTGATGGCAAGTTCCCAGGCTCTCCAGCCACGTGCTTTTGCCTACTCAGGCAGTTCTGGGTCACTGCATGAGCACCACTTTTTTTCCCACCCTGCACATCCTCTCCTTGTTTGCCTGCTGATGTGACTCCACCAAATATCTGTGAGGGACAAGTGGAGGTGAAGGCAGAGGTGAATGGGAACAAGGAGGAGTCAGGATGGAGAGTGGATTCCAACAGGATGAGGCTTCTGATGGCATTTGTAGGGTGGAGAACCCAGTGCAGCACATGATGGGGCTGGGCTGTGTGGGATGTGGGCTCCTCAAAGAGCATCTCCAGTGCAAACCCACACAGGGCAGCTCCTGGAGTGAGGCTGTGCTGGAAGCAAATCTGCTTTTTCTCTTCTCTGATGCTCCCTGCTTACCCTCCCCCCTTCCAGTGCCCAGTATTTATGTTTCCACATAATAATGATGTGATGTGGCTGGCAGAGTAATTTAAATAATTGGACATTATCTTGAGAAGCAAGCACCTAATTAGATCAAAATAAACGGAGAACTGAAATTTTCATCTGTTTCTAATAACCTTTTACCTGTGTACAGTGTTGCTGCTGCAGCAGGGATTTCGTTATTCACACCACTGTGTGTTCTCAGGGTTCCTGAGTGATGGAGGCTCCTGCAGGAGCAGAGAGCTTGGTGGCACTTTCTGGACAAGATTTGTGACTCACTCCTGGTTCTGTGGAGTGTTTTGCAGTGATCCTCTGCTGTATGTGCCCCTTGTGAGAGGCAGACACAGTCAGGTTTGGAGTCTGTACCAGCAGATACAGATCAGGGTTTGAAGGCAGATATTTAGAGAGAAAAAGCTCAAAGAACTTCTGACCTTAGGGCTCTGTTGTTCATTTCTCTAAGTTTATCTAAGAACTTACAATCTATTCGTTTTGCTGCATATGAGGAAGAGGCAGCTCACACCTTCTCCACTGTTTGGTGTCATTGGGACCATCAGAGCACTTGAAGATGTTCCTTCTACAGCACAGCAGCTTTGATTTGCTGCTGGGACAAGGACTCCACTGCTGAAAGTTCACTGAAACAGTCTTGGTTTGGCTTTGACAGCTACAGCTGGAAGTGTCCTGTATGGAGAGGGTCATATAGAATTGCCAAGCTTGCAGTCAAGGGAGGAAAAGAGGGCAATATTTACTAGCCTTTATTTTAGGGACTGGTTCAGTGTCTTTCTCCTGATGAGTTGCTCTCCCTCACACTTCCTCGTGCTCCTCTTCAGTTGATTTATTTAAAGGTATGTCAGTGCTGGCTGAAATGAAACACTGTGCCTCCTCTTCCTGCTTATTGCTGACCGCTCCAATAATTCATTTTTTAGCTCATTAACTAACAGGGATGTGAGCAGTGGTCCTCCAGGGAACTGCAATGAGGTTAAGTGATCTACTGCTGACAACTCTGCTCTTGGACTGGCCTTCCTTGGGGGAAATGAAACCTCAACCAAGACAAGCTGTGGATCCCAGAAGTGAAATGGGGGCATCAGAGCAACAATTGCAGTATTTATGTCTTGTTGTCAGGGTTTCTGAGATGAATGCGAGCTGCAGCTGTCTCCCAGGAAAGTCCCCAGGCCTTCCCATGCCAATGAAATGGTTTGTGCCAGAGATGGAGGCAGGATGTTTGTGGGCATTGCCTGTCTAGATGCTCAGTGGAAAGCAATCCCTGGGTGTTGTGGCTGTCCATGAGGTGTAGTCTAGTGTGCTTTTCCTCCTACCTCTGATGAGGCTTTGTTTTCATCCCTAACATCCAAATCTTCCTTGTGCCCAGTCTGTACTGCTGACAAAGACCTGAATCTCACTCCATACTGATGTCAGTGACGTGCTGCCCCAAACATCTGAGGCCTCTCAAACGCTTTTATTGTGATTTATAGTTCCACCACAACCCTTGCTGTGACTCCAGAGGTGGAATTGTACCTGAGTGAATTCATTTGGTGCCCAGCACTGAGGCAGGTGGCAGCACATTGCCCTTCCTGTGACACTGGCTTCTAAAGAGTTTCCTCTTCTTTCCCCAGCCTTTTGAGGCAGTAGGACAGACCTGAGCAGGACTGGGGCATCCCTATCTCTCTTTCTTGCATCCTTCCAGGAGCATCAGGGCTGCCCACACAATGCACAGCAAATGTGAAACTGGTGCTGATAGATTTGTGAACCTGCCAGCCTCTGCCTGAACTAAGCAGTTATTCTCTCCTTTTAGCCTCACTATTACAGTTTAGGCTGAATGGTGATTTGAAGTGGGAGACTTGTGTCAAACAGCTTTATTTCTCAATAGAAAGGGACTTTTTCTTGAGCCACCAGTGCTCTGATAGGAGTCAAAAGTTTCTCTCACTCCAAAAATGGTCTGGGGGAGAGGGAGATTAATTTTCAGACTCTTGACTAAGCTAAAAAAATATTACTTACACATCTGAGGAATATTTTGCCTTTAGGATGTGTGGACATATGAAAAATAAATTCCCAGAGCCCTGGTGTGTGTTGCTGTGGGTGAACAGCACAGGTTGAATCACCTCATTTTCCAGCCTGGCATGTTTTAAATGTGTGGTGGATGTGTTGGTTATACTCTCAATACCTCTGTGTGAGTTTAAAAATCATGTGAGATCTTTGCTCACATCCTTGAAGATAATCTAGCTGGATACTGGGAGTAGAGCTGTTGCAAGAATGCCCATTTTATTGTAGACAAGTATTTGTTACTTTATCCTTTTCGTGGCACTGGTTTTAGTCTGGCTTTTTACCCTAAAAAAATGTAATTAGAAAAGCCATGAATTAAAGATTCTGATAACAGAACTCCTTTTCTTCCTCCTCTCCATCTGGAATACCTGCAGCCATATTCCATTTATCAGATCCTGCCATCAAAGGTTAATTTGCAACTGCCCAAATGGGTTGTAGAGGGGTTTTTTTTGGTGTGTCTTTTAGCTTGCAGGAGCCATTCAGAGGCTTGAGGTAAAAGAAGCACTCTCTGTGTAAATTTTCTGTTTGCACTTTTGCTCTGAAGAAAAGCCCTGGCCCTGTTTGAGGGGCAAACTGTGGCCAGGGCAGGGAAGCTGTGGCTGCTTTGGGAAGCTGTGCCTGAAAGCATCCAGGCAGGTCACAGCAAGGTCACTCCACATGTCCCAGGAAATGATGCAAAACTAATCCAGATTTGCTGGTGGAAGGAGATGTTTACATAAGTATTTAAAAACAGATTAGGGCTAACCTGACACTAGATTACTGGGAGCAGTGTAAACACGGCTGAAAGGCGTAAACAGAGCTTGGCCTTTTGTACTGCAGAGGAGAGAATCTGTCACCAGGACCCAGTTGCCTGGCTCAGGTGATGTTTGTGGTTTTCTCAGGCTGAGCAGATTACCTGAGGGACCTCTAAATGGGACTTTTTTTGTCTGGGGCTGCCCCTCTCAGATCATGTAATTGTATGGTAATTTTTGAAACAGGGCGAGTGCAGGGCCTTGTTTGTAGTCCTTGTTCTGCTGTAACCTGATAGCACCAGAAAGCTTCTGATGGTTCTTTGATATATCAGGAGGAAAAGGTGCTTCAAAGAGCTGGTTTGAATTTTGGCAAAACAAGAGGAAATCATCCTTGTGCCTTTGGGAGCATTACTCAGCTTGCAGGGGGACAAAGCCCCCATTTGGTTACTTCTGGTCAGGGTGACAGAAATGGGGTGCATTTTTTTGCAGTGTGTTTTCCAGCCTTGAAGTGGAACCTGGCTGCTTGTTGTGTCTTTGGTCTTTGTGACTTAAGCCAGGGCTCTTGCCCTGACCTCTTGCTCACCCAGGGCTTTTTAAGACCTCCTGGCTGTTGTAATCCTACAACCCCGTGGGCACAGCATCCATCAAGGAGGGTCCTGAGCACTGGAACAGTAAGGTGGACAACACAAAAATTGCTAAAAATACAAGGTTTGGGCGAACTGCTCCTAAGGTTTGGCTGAACTGTTCCTGTGAGGGCTTTCTTGACATAAATTTGAAAGGGGAAATGACCTCCTTGTTGCTTGAGCACTGTGGGCTATGACACCAGCTGAGAGTGACCTGTCCCCTCTGGCTTCCCTAGGGAAGAAAAAGAGCTCTGGATACGCGCCAAGTACGAGCAGAAGCTCTTCCTCGCCCCTCTGCAGTGCCTGGAGCTCTCTCTGGGCCAGCACCTCCTGAGGGCCACGGCCGAGGAGGACTTGAGGACGGTGATCCTGCTGCTGGCCCACGGCACGCGGGACGAGGTGAACGAGACCTGCGGCGATGGCGACGGGCGCACGGCCCTGCACCTGGCCTGCCGCAAGGGCAACGTGGTGCTGCTGCAGCTCCTCATCTGGGTAAGGATCCTGCCAGGGCTGGGCTGTGTCCCTCAGCACAATGGGCCAGGGCTGCTCCTGGAGGGCTTCATGGCCTCCTCATCTGGGTAAGGACTCTCTGCCAGGCTGGCTTGTCCTCAGACGATGGGCCAGGCTGCTCCTGGAGGGCTTCATGGCCTCCTCATCTGGGTAAGGATCCTGCCAGGCTGGCTGTGTCCTCAGCACATGGGCCAGGCTGCTCCTGGAGGGCTTCATGGCCTCCTCATCTGGGTAAGGATCCTGCCAGGGCTGGCCCTCAGCACATGGCCGGCTGCTCCTGGAGGGCTTCATGGCCTCCTCATGTGGGTAGGGGCTTGCTGCCCTCCCTCTGGAGGATGGGCCAGAGCTGCTCCTGGAGGGCTTCATGGCCTCCCCATCTGGGTAAGGACTCTCTGCCCTCCCTCATCAGGATGGGCCAGAGCTGCTCCTGTAGGGCTTCATGGCCTCCTCATGTGGGTAGGACTTTCTGCCCTCCCTCATCTGGATGCGCCAGAGCTGCTCCTGTAGGGCTTCAATGCACCATGGCCTCAGGGTGCTGCTGCAGCTCCTCATCTGGGTAAGGATCCTGCTAGGGCTGGGCTGTGTCCCTCAGCACAATGGGCCAGGGCTGCTCCTGGAGGGCTGCATGGCCTCCTCATGTGGGTAAGGACTCTCTGCCCTCCCTCAGAATGGGCCAGAGCTGCTCCTGGAGGGCTTCACGGCTTCCTCATGTGGGTAGGGACTCTGCCCTCCCTCAGCAGGATGGGCCCGAGCTGCTCCTGGAGGGCTTCATGGCCTCCTCATGTGGGTAAGGACTCGGTGCCCTCACTCAGGAGGATGGGCCAGAGCTGCTCCTGGAGGGCTTTGGGCACCATGGCCTCAGGGTGCTGCTGCAGCTCCTCATCTGGGTAAGGACTTGCTGCCCTTATCCTGCAGGATGGGCCAGAGCTTCTCCTGGAGGGCATCATGGCCTCCTCATGTGGGTAAGAACTCTCTGCTCTCCCTCAGCAGGATGGGCCCGAGCTGCTCCTGGAGGGCTTCATGGCCTCCTCATGTGGGTAAGGACTCTCTGCCCTCCCTCAGGAGGATGGGCCAGAGCTGCTCCTGGAGGGCTTTGGGCACCATGGCCTCAGGGTGTGTGTTCCTCACTGCACGCTTTCAGAGGGTGGTGGAAAAGCACATTTCTGCCTCTCTGCTGCTTGTGGGAAAGCGAAGGAGAGCATGGGAAAGGAGGAAGGAGAGATTCCCTTGGCTTTGAATCTGCTGGGGCAGATTTTGTCCCACACCCGAGGCTCCCTCCCTCAGAAACATCTTTTCCGTACGTGGCTCAGCACTGCCGCGCTCGTGTTGCCGGGCTGCTCCCTCACCCTCCCTTCCCTCCAATCCCAAACCCCCTCCCAAAATTTTCACAGCGTGGCTCCCAGGTGACATTTGTGGGTTATGATCCTCCCCTGTTGTCACCCCCGCAGTACGGCGTGGACGTGATGGCGCGCGACGCCCACGGGAACACGGCGCTGGCCTACGCCCGCCAGGCCTCCAGCCAGGAGTGCATCGACGTGCTGCTGCAGTACGGCTGCCCCGACGAGCGCTTTGCCCTCATGGCCACCCCAAACCTGTCCAGGAAGAACAACAACCGCAACAACAGCGGCGGGAGGATGCCCACCATCATCTGAGGGGAGCGCCTTGGCCGAGCCGAGCGGCATCCGCAGCCTCACATTCCTCCATCGCCATCGCAGCTCCGCTCTGTGAGTCCGCTACCTCTCCTCCTCCTCCTCCCTTTTCCCTCCGGTCCATCCCGAGTGCCAGCGGGGCGTGGGGAGCGCGGGGGGCCCGGGAGGAGCGCGGGGGCTGCGGGCAGGCCCTTGGTTTGGGGGCCGCGCCGGGCGGGCCGCGCGTGGCGCCGGCACCGCGGGGGAGAGGCGAGCCGGAGCGGAAGGAAGGAAGGAAAGAAGGAAAGAAGGAGAGACGGTGACTTTCCCTAAGTGACAGTGAAGCACATCAGAACATTTCACCTCTGCGGCGCCTGGATTTCCATTCTCTTCTCCCGAAGAGCTTGACGGCATAAATCAGAAGCGAGCACAGAGTTTGTCAGGTTTGAAGCTCCTATGATGGTATGTGTCAAATCAGTTGTAGCTAATCTGTCCGGGGAGAATACTGGCTTCATTACACTTGTATAGTTGAGTTCTTCCAGCATTACTGCTGTTTAATAGAACATGATTAGTCATCACGGAGAAAAAAGCATATTAGCTGAGGAGGTAGTTACATGGCACGCTTCGGTGATTGCTTGGATGTGATTGCAATATTCTTAGAAGCATCATATTATCTCAGACATGTTCTTTCGAGCCCTTGGAGCCCTCCTTTCTAAATTCACTGTCATAATTTAGTATCTGTTTAATTTTTCAGTCCAAAGAGAGGAAATGAGTTGCTGAGTGTTATTTGACTGCAGTCTCCTTGGTGTAAAAACAAAATGGAAAAAATAAATAAGAGTAAGCCTGAAACACAAAAAGGAATAATGAATACCGCTGTGGAAAACAACATTTCAAGTACATTTGGTGAAATTAATAAATGCATTAAAGGCTATTTTTTTTTTAATTTTTTTTTTTATGTTTTCAGCCAGCAGAAATAGGTTCTGTCATTTTGCCAAGGTAAATTGTGTTGAGTTTTTGGTCACTCCTGTGATGCATTGCCTAACTTATACAGATTTTTGTATTGTGTCTCTAGATTCTATGTATTTAAAATCTATTTGAATAAAAAAAAGGACCGTAAATATACATTGATTTTTTTTTTGTACAGAAAATGAACATCTCTGTTAATTTATAAACTGTAATGGATGTGAACTAAATAATGTGCAACTAGTTAGGATCTGTGGGTTACAGATCATTATTGTACATTGATAATATTCCCAGCAGTGAACTCTTCTTTCCAAAGCCTGTGAGGAACAACATATCAGAAGGAGATCAGGGAAGGAAAAAAAAACCTTTTAGAAAGGAGAAAAGAGGCTGTTCCTCAGCGCTGTAAATATATTTTACTCCAGAAGTCAGGAAGCTTTCACAAGCCAAGACAAAAAGGCCCATTCTGGCTGGGGGAAGATCAGATTTGATTAAGTTCAGAATTGATAGCCTTCACCACAGCAGGCAGGGCTCCCTCCCAGCCTGGCTGCTTTCTGCTAGAAAAATGGCTTGTGCAAGTGGCCTGGACAGTTCCTTGCAATTCCAAGTTTTAATACCTGATTGGGTTCTTTTGGTCTTGCAGGATTCTGGCCTGGGGAAGCAGAGGTTTTGGCAGGCAGAAAAGTGATTTTATTTTTGGTGTTTTTCTTTTTTTCTTTAGAAGTGGCATATGGCAATGTGGGGATGGGGCTGTGGTTTATCATGGAGAAAGTTGGGAACTCAGCTGAATTGGATGGCAAAGGAGCAATGATGTGAAGGCAGTGAGGTGCACACAGCAATTTGCAGGTCTACCTGCTCCTGTGTATTTCCCAAGCCTTTGGTGGGGCTCTTCCTTGGGGCTCTGGGTTTCACTCAGCACACAAATGGCAGGAGCAGTTGCTAAATAAACTGAATGTGGACAAAATGCAAAGGAAGAAATGCCATGTGTTTATCCTAGGAAAACCAAACAAAAAAGAAAAATTATGGATTTGAGGCAAAATTGTGGCTGAAAAACGAGCCTCAAGTTGGGAGCACAGGAATATTGACCAGCTTCTCCTCTTTGGTGGTGTTGTCCTTTTGTACTTTGTTGTTTTCTAGACCTTTGAGTACCTGGGGGAGGGAATCTTTCTCCAGCCAGCCTAGGCTGACTGCACCAGACACAGCCAATTCCCTTCCCACTAGGATACTTCTAAATATTTGAATTTCTTTTATTTTTTTAAACTCAGAAAAGGTGTCTGAACTGCCATTTCTCCACCATTGCTGACATTTGGTACTTAGAGGTGGTCCCTCAGGGAGGGGACAGCCCAGCTGAGGTGCAGCTGAAGGGGATGCTGTGAAACCCCCTCTGTGTGCTGGTGCTCAGGAGCTTTGCCACAGCAGGGATTCAGGAATGGCAATCCCAGAGGTGCTAGAGCTGCCTCCTGTTCCCCCCAGGAGCATCCAGGGCATTTGTATCCCAAAAACCAAGTCCAGTGTTTCAAACCCAGGGTTCAAAGTGCACATTCCTTTTCAGAGCTGGGTTTTGGGGTTTTTTTTTCCTTAATTGAGATTATTTTCTGTACATTGTTTAATGTTCTCTTTGGGCCACCTTCCTCTGACAAGGCTGAGGGTGATGTTTGAGAAACAAGGGCAGGCAGATTGCAGGTAGACAAATTTCGTGGTCCTTTCCTAAAAATCTTTGAGGGCAACTCTTGAAAAAGCACAGAATATTTTTAGGAGAGGAAATTCCAATGTATTACAGGAAAAATTATGCATCCAGGCAAACCAAGTGGTACTTTAATAATTAAGTGGTAGCACGGTTGCTTTTATCCTAAATGTGGTTTTCCCCTAAGTGTTGGCATAACTGTGTTGAAGCAGTGTGGATGTGGGGTCTGTGGGGAGAATTCCCAGCCCTTGGAAGGTCAGGAGATCCCAGAATATCCTGAGCTGGAAGGGACCCTCTGGGTGAGGTCACCCAGGGCCATTGTCACCAAGTCACTCCGTGCAGGGTGGAGGACAGGGGGGAAAGGCAGGGGGTGGAGGGAGCTGTCCTTGGCTGGATCCTGGTGGGGCTTGGCTTGGAGAGCTCCACAGGCTCCTCAGGGGATTTGTTTGCTCTTTGCAGAGGCTGCTCCTGGAGCCATCCAGCTGCAGAATCAGGCAAGGTCTCCTGGCACTTGGAGATGCCACAGGAATCGTGGTTCCTGTTGCTGTCACTCCATTCTCCCACCCCTTTCCCGCTCCTTGGCTCGTGTTTAGCCACTCTTGTTGCTTTTTTTTGGAACCCTCACACCTTTGGAGCATGTTGGGAACACAACAAGCCCGAGCTGTGACCCAGTCCATGAGAAATCCCAGCAGAAACCCGGCAGCCAAAGCTGTTTTTTCTGGAAATGGGGTCTGCTGCAGTGGCTGGCATTGCACCCCCCCTTAAACCTTCTTCCCCTCATCCCAGATACCTTGAAATCCCCCTTCCTCTGCACTTTATCCATGACTAAAACACTAGGAGCAGCTCAGCCATGGGTGTTCCCATATCTCCTCCTCCCTTTGGCTGATTGTGTGGAGCTCAGTCTGTTGTGTCACAGCTGGACCTGGATATTGCCAGGGACAGCTCCCTTCTCCTTGCTCTTCATAAAAACACCCAACCTTGGGAAAATTCAGGGTCCTGCCCTGAATGCAGAGATTTGGCCAAGGGCTCCCATTACCAGATTTCCAATTTTGGTGGTTAAAAAAAAAAAAAAGCTTGGAGAACTTTGGTGCTGCTGGGAAAGCCGGGTGAGCTCCTGGAAGGTGGAGAGGATTTTGAAGCATTCGGGTGCAGTGTAAAATAACTGTGTAAACATTAAACATTGTTTAATTCACTGTCTTGTCCCCCCTTTCCCTTAAATTATGTGTGTTAGTGCAACAAAAAGAAAAAGCTTTAGCTGCACTTGGAGATTTCCCTGGGCCAGAGAAGGCCGAGTCATGTAGGGAGAGGAGTCGAGGTGGGAATGCAGATCCAGGTTTGGAAGTGATCTCTGGCACTGTAATGTAGAAAAATTAGATTCTATGGGGTTGGAATAGCTTCAGCTTTTATATTTGTATGGAGATCGGGAGAAATGAAGTAATTTGTAGTTTCTAGTACAAAGTAGTGGTAGTGGAGACAAGCACAGATTTCACAAGGGGGTCCCCAAGGGGCCCTTCCCAAACGTCTCGGGGAGCCGCCTTTGCACCTTAACAGGGATGGATTTTGGGGTTTGTTGTTGGTGAAATGGTCATTTCATGTTTGGTTACGTGGTTGTTGTCAGAGGGGGGACTCGAGGGGAGTGTTGGGGACCAAACTTTGGGGCAGCTTGGCTGGAGAGGAGACAATTTCCCCATCCTCATCTCCCTGGCAGGCATCTTCCTTCCCCCTCCAGGGGCTGCTGCAGCAATCCTTGCCTTAGGTGGGATCTCTGCCTGTGGGCCTGAATCCTCAGTTCCACACCTTCCATTCTTGGTGGTTTGTGGGTAAAATTTACTGCATAGAAAACCCAGGTTTGGGTGTTCTTGTGTTTGCTGCACAAGAGGGAAAAAAAAAAAAAAGCCAAAACTGCTCCAGAGTTTCAAGGTAAAAAAGAACTACCCCAAATTAAGAGGTTCTGCAATGAGTTTTGAGTTCTAAGCTATCAAATAAAAAAAAGGTTGGCTTGAATGGTTTTATTGGAAAATAATAATAGAGGTCATAGAGCAAAACATCCAGAGCTGTAGATGGGTGGATTTGTTGGTTTAGGATATTTGTAGGTTTTGCTTTGTTGTTTAGCATGGGCCAGTTTTTACAGTAAATATTGGGACAGTTTACCTTGAGTTGAGTGACTCTGTCCCACACTTTAAAGGAAGGTTTGAGGGGTTCTGGCCAGGATTGTCAGGAGCTGTGAATAGTTCACGTTTAGAGAGGGGAATTGCATGATTTCTGAAAAGTAAAAGGTTGGTTTGGGGTTTTTTTTAGGGCCATCTTCAGCCCCAAATTGCCAAGCATGTTTCTGGCCCCATGTTTTTCATTTCAGGGTGACAACAAGATGTGGGTGAACGAACTCCCATCGTTTACTATCACGTTCAGGGGAAAGAATTTTGCTTGTGGGTGGATAAAATAAAGATGTCTTTGTGCATTTCAGCAGTTTTAACCTCTTCATCTCCCCGTGCCTGCCTGCATCCCAAACCCCTGTGGCACACTGGTGGCAGGCAGAGCCTCAGCTTCTCCTCAGCCATGGGTTTTCTGGATGTGTTTATTTTAGCTTCCAGTGCTAAGGACTGGCTGGCTTGCAGTGCTTCAGAGCTAACTCATTGTTCCATCTGTGTGTTGTGTACAGAATGTGAAGGGGGGTGGGTGGGGGACACCTCAGAGGTCTCATGGCATGCCTTGGGGATGGTGGCCACCTTGCTTGCTGGCAGTGAATGCTCCCTACTCTTCCCCTCTTTCCAGAACTGATCCATGTGGGTTTTTTGTTCTTCCTGAAGTTGCTGAGAACACTTCCCTGGTCTTCAGGAATTGCAGGGTATGAGGAGGAAAACCCCTCCCAGAGAGAGCTCATCCACATCTCCTCTGTGCCCCACACCCCAGACTCCTCCTGCAGGACCCAAGAAGGGATTTGGTGCTGAATGTGGGGATTTTTGGCATCTGCATCCCAAGTGTAGGGGTTGAGCTGAGTTGAACTGGTGGGTGAAGTGCACCAGGGTGTCCTGAGCCCTCAGGTGTCACCTGGAGGTCACTTTGCACGTGCTGTGTGTGTGTGTGTGCTGGTGCCTGCTCCTCTCACTGCTGTCAGGGGTTGTGGGAATGCCCTGACCACCATCAGGAGCTGGGGCCAGCCTCTGGCTGGGTGTTTCTCCCAGCCACTTCCAGGGTGGAGGACACTGGCTTGAGGGATGGAGAGGTGCAGGGAGATGAGGTCCAGGCTTGCTGCAGCCTCAGGGGTTTTCTAAAAATCCATCTCCTTCAGGCAGCAACACTCAGCTTGAGAAAACCTTGAGCTTGGCCTCCAGGACTGGAGGGGAGACATCCCTCCCTTGCTGGAGAGGGGAAATCCCAGCTGGCCAGCCCTGGGGGTGGGAAGCTCCAGGGAAGGAGATTCTCAAGGTAGAAGGGACAGAGTCCTGCATTTCAGAGGCTCTTTTTAATACCAGTTTCCTTGAGACTCATCTTTCTGGCTGAACCTGGCTGTGGGACCAGTGAGCTGTCAGGGATTCAGTGGCCCTTGGGGTCCTGCTGCCTTTTGGGGCTGCTGGGGAGGTGTTTCCAAGTGAGATGACCTCAGAGCTGTCTCCAGCTGGGATCTTCCCCAAGGGCAGCTCCTCATCCCTCCCTCCAGGTGTCCTTGGCCACGACTGGCTGCAAAATTTTGCAGTGGGGGTGCCACAAACCTGGGGTGCTGCAGGCTGGGAAGGGCTGAGCCAGCCTTGCTGCCACCATCTGCACCCTGGCTTTGGTTTCCTGTCCTTGCAGGGACAATCCATGGGGAGAAGGCAGGAAGGAGCTGTGGGAGGGCCATGGCAGTGTGTGCAGGAACAATGGGAGGATCTTGCCTTTCCCACTCCTTCAATTCCTTGGAAGTGCTGTTGAAACCTCCCCCACAGTGTTTTTTCCTGAGGTGAGCAGGGACTCAGCTGGATTCTCCATGGAATCTGCTGAGGAGGAGGAGGATGTGCCCATCCTCTGCTAGTCCCAGGTGTCCAGGGTTTGGCCCATCTCCCTCTTACTGTGTCACTGTCCAGAGCACCTTTCACTGCTAGACTGCATGTGGCTGCACAGACTGAGGGGGATTGGGGCAGGAGAGTCCCCTAAAACACCAGGACTCCTTTTGTGACGTTCCTGACTCTTGGAATGGCCAAGGGCTTGGATCTGCAGCTCCTGCTGCCTCCAAACCCCTGGGCTTCATCAGGATTTGAGCATCTCCCAAATGCTTGGCCCAGCCCTGGGCAGCTCCAGCCTGCAGGGGTTGGATTTTGGGTTCAGCCCCCAAATCTTCCAGGTCTTTCTGCTTTGTGGTGTTTGTCTTTCCAGTTGAGTAGGGAGGGAGCCCAGGTGAGTAGGGGACACCTGCCTGGGGTAGAGGCAGGAGACACCTAGCACATGGCAGGCTTCATAGCAAGCTTTGGGTTGTTGGGGTTTGGGTTTATTTTTGTTTGTTTTCTGTTTCTGTAAATAATAATGTATAAATGATGATGAGACAGTGTGGAAATTCTAAAAAAAAAAAAAAATAGAAAAAAAAAAAAAGGTCTTTTGTTGTTGTTTTTATATTACCTCATCCAGCAAGTTTGTTTTACAATGACTCAATGATGCTTTATTTATATTGTTTGTACTGTAATTAAACCAATTGACAAACATTTCACTTTGCTTGTTGTTTCCTATTATTTGGGTTTGATTAAGTATGCCAGTTTGTATTATGTTCCCCTTTCCTCTCTCTCTCTCTCTCCACGTCGAGATTTTTTGTGTCAGCTGTACAGTATTCTGAATAATTAAAAATAAAAATAAAAAAACTTAAAAAAAAAGGAACAAAAAAGCTGTAAAGTATTGCAGAGAGAGGCTGCTATATTGTATAGGTCTCTTTCTAATAAAGACAAGAAAACTTGTTGGTTGCAGCTGGTTCTTTGCCTGAGTCTTCGTGGTTCCACTGAGCCCCACCTGCTTCCTCCTCCTGCTCAGCTCCTGTCACTCCTTGCCAGCCATAAAGATGAGGGATTGTCCAGGAGCTGGCATGGCACAAGAGCCAGTAATGGTGCAAATTGATAAATTAAAAAGCAGTAAGTCAGCCAGGCCATAATGGGTGTGTAGCTAAGAGTTCTGGGAGTGCACGTGGAGTGAGTGACAGATCTGCCAGCCAAAAATATGGCAGCTTCCATTAAAAACTGCTCTTCTCCCCCAGGAAGGGAGCTGTAAGTGTTGCACCTTGGCTTTAAGACTCTCTGGAGGGGATCCAAGGAATTAGGCTGGGAATGGTTACATCTGTATCTGCTCAATTGCTCCAAATGATCCTTTAAAGTAAGAATAATAAAACATCTCTAAGGTCAGCATGTGGCACGGCCTAATCACTTCTTTGGAGGGAACTGCTGGCTCTCCATGAGGCTTCTCTGAACCAGCTCAAATCTCTGAGCAGTGGGCAGCTGACTGACATTTATTTACAGTTTTAGAGGTCTTGTCCTGAGTACAACCCCGGGAGAAATCGGGAATCTGAGCAGGATCAAGGAGACAAACAGGAGGGGATGGAGAGGGAAGCAGGAGGGCATGGAGAGGGAAGCAGCAGGGGATGGAGAGGGAAGCAGGAGGGGATGGAGAGGGAAGCAGGAGGGGATGGAGAGGGAAGCACAGGGGATGGAGAGGGAAGCAGGAGGGGATGGAGAGGGAAGCAGGAGGGGATGGAGAGGGAAGCAGGAGGTGATGGATTTTCACCAGGGCAGACTGGGAACCCACTGGAAGGTTCCCTGCAGGAAAAAATACATCATGGTTGGAGAGCTGTGTGGTCCTTGTAAAGCAGCAGGTAGGATTCCATAAAAGTGCATGGAAAAGGGGGGAAATGATGATTTAAAGATGATTTAAACCACCCTGGAGTGAAGAATAGAATGAGACATTTAGGATCTACAAGGGCAGCACGGAGAGAGAACCAGTGCTGTGGTTTGCCCAGTCTGTGCTTGTCTCACAGAGAAATTAGGGGTGCTCAGAGATGGGGAAAGGTGGGAAAAGCGGGGGATTTCCCTCAAAAAGAGGGAGAAGCAGCAGATTGGGGTTGGCTCTTACAGTCCTGCTGACCTCAAAGCCACCAGGAGGGACAAGATGCCCCAGAGGGCATCAGTGCAGATCTTGCTCCAGAGAAAACCTGGCCAAGGCTGGAGAGGTGAAATGGTGTCTGAGTGGGGCTGCCACAGCCTGGGATTTGGGATTTGGGATTTATCTCCTCAGCCTGCTGTGCCCTGACCTAAACCTGCTCATTCTTCATTGCCCACCTCTCCTGTCCCACTGGGATTTGGGGGAATTTTCCTTTTTCCTTCCCTGCTCTTCCTTTCCAAGTGCTCCAGGGAGGCTCCAGCAGCACTGTGAGGGATGAAAAGCTGCAGGACTGCTGGTGGATGTTCCTTTTTCCCCCCTTTTTTGGGGTCACATGGCTGGTTTGTCAGGCAGCAGCTGCAGCCCTTTGTTCCTGGAAGGTTTCCCCACCCCACTGAACCCCCCAGCACCGAGGCAGGAGGTGCTGCTTTGTGTTCTCCCCTCCTGGATTTGAAATGTGAACTTCCAGCCTGGCAGAACTCTGCTTGGCTTCCCCCTGGGTGTAAAGCTGTAGTAGTGCTCCTTTTTTTAGGAGCCATCCGTCCCTCCCCTCCTTTGCTCTCCTGAAGGGATGTGGGTTTTGATTTCCTGATGCTCTCTCTCCCTGACAACCCTCCTAAGATCTGGCTTCTCCTGGAAGATCCAGGTGCTCAGGGATGGTGGAGCAGATTTAAGGATGCCTTTCATGCCCACGTTCCTCACCTTACCCCGAGCCCACCCCTGTGTACCCCTGAAACTCTCCCAGCTGGTGGCATCCACTGATGCCTGGGGAAAAAAGAAAACATCCTGCAGCAAAGCAACAGGGGGCAGGAGGAGGTTGGGAAGGAAAACTCTTGATTCCCAAAATGGGAGTGGGGGAAACATCCCCTTCTTTTTTTTTTTTCTTTTTTTTTTTTTTTCCTTCCTTTTTTAAAGAGAAAAAATAATTC
Organism: Serinus canaria; assembly: GCF_022539315.1. Taxonomy (NCBI): domain Eukaryota; kingdom Metazoa; phylum Chordata; class Aves; order Passeriformes; family Fringillidae; genus Serinus; species Serinus canaria. Next base: position 3,582,856 of record NW_026108147.1, on the reverse strand, counting down.
CTAAAGAGCCCAAAGTGCTGCTGTGCCATGAGGGCCCTGCTGTGCTTTTCCACCCTTGCCTCCAAAGGATTCACTCTTTCACTCAAGGAAGCTCCTCCATGGCCCAGAAGATTCTCACTCTGTAGGTACCACCTGCTTTCAGCCCTCATCCAGAACATTCCCTGGGCTCTTCTGCTGGCTTTTATTTGGTTTTTTAATACAAATCCATTAAAAAATCAGTGGATTCCTGATTTCTGGCGAGGGGAGCGATGGGATCTGCACATTCTTCCAGTGGGTTCCCAGTCTGCCCTGGTGAAAACCCATCAGCTCCTTCTTCCCTCTCCATCCCCTCCTGATTGTCTTTTCCTTGAGCCTGCTCAGATTCCTGATTTCTGGCCAGGGGAGCGATGGGATGAGCACAGGAAGCTCAGAGCTGGTGGGATAGAGCTGACTCCTCCTGATAACCAGCTTTGTTTTCCAGAAGAGACCCAGATCCAACTGGTTTTTAAACAAAAACATTTCATGCTCCGTGGAGGTCCAGGTCTTTATTTCTCTGTAGAGAAATAAAGCCAAAAGCCAGAGCTGGAGGGGTCTGAAATCTGATTTTTGGGGGGTTTTGCTGTGGATTTCCCCAGCCTGGGACTTGAAATTCAGGGACTTCTGAGCCACCTGTTCCCAGTGAGTTCAGGAACCCTCAGTGGATTTCTCTTTCATCAGTTTCTCTTCATCAGTTCATCTCTTCCAGCAGTTTGGCTGTTGCCCTGGAAAGTTCTGAACCCCTGGAAAGATCTGAACCCCTGGAAAGTTCTGAACCCCTGGAAAGATCTGAACCCCTGGAAAATTCTGAACCCCTGGAAAGTTCTGAACACCTGGAAAGATCTGAACCCCTGGAAAGTTCTGAACCCCTGGAAAGTTCTGAACACCTGGAAAGTTCTGAACCCCTGGAAAGTTCTGAACCCCTGGAAAGATCTGAACCCCTGGAAAGATCTGGACCCCTGGAAAGATCTGAGCACCTGCAGCACCCCACATCCAGGCCATGGGATGGCTTGGCTTGGCTTGGAAGGCACCTGGAAGCTCCTCTTGCTCCAGGTCCCACTGGAATTTGGTGTTACCCTGGCAGGGAGAAGCCCAGGGGAACTTTGAGCTCTTCTGAGAGATTTGAGCTCATCCCTGCTCCCTTTCCCCTCTGTTTCTGGGATGGATCTCAGGAACTGAGCTTTTCCACACAATTCCCACCTGGGCAATGCCCAGAAGGTGACTCTGGAGAACCATTTAGGCTGGGAAAAACCTTTCAGGTGCTCAAATCCAACCCTAAAGGGAGAGCAGGAGGGAAACGTGGCCATTCCTGGTGGAACCACTCCAAGTGCAGAGGGAAAACCAGGCTGGGGATCCCACCAGGCAGTCATTGATCTCTCCTCATGCCCAGTAAAGCCTTTAATTGCCCAATAAATGCTCTGGCAGTGACCATTTGACACCCAGAGCCAGCAATTAGCACTCATTTATTATTGCACTTCTTTATTTGTGGCCTGCCCACACCGAGCTCCCGGCTCCCAGATGGGTTTGTTTGGAGATTCCCGGGGTTCAGGGGGAGCATGAGGAGCTCTGAAGCCGTGGGAGTGGAGAGGTGATGCTGTGAAAAACGCCAATCACTTGTTTTTTTGACATTTTAAAAGTTTAATAGCAATAAAATGGTTATAAAATAGCAATATAAGTAGAGTAATGATAATTTGGACAATTTGGATTAGGACAATACAAGACAATAAAAACAAAGAGTTAAGGATGGCCTGGGTGCTTTTTCTGGGCAAAATAAACCCGAAAAAGGACCCACATTAACAGAGGATTAACCCTTAAAAGCCACAGCCTGTTGCATATTCATACACCTCATCCATGGTGCATCAATTCCATTCACACACAGGATTCTGGCTGGGCAGTGTCAGCTTCTGCCTCTGAATCCTGACGGTGTCTTCAGGGCTGAGCAAGGAAGGAAGAAGTTCATTTCTTCTGATAATGGAGCAATAAATTCTCTTTCTCTGAAAGATTCAGGTGTCCTGTGGCTGCCATCTCACTGTGAGTCCTTTCTTTAAAAAAAGTATCTTACACAGCACAGTTTCTATTTTAACCTTATGTTATAACCTAAAACTCTATTTAACACACTACTTCAAATTAATACAGCATCACTTTCTAACACAACACATCTCACATTCATTTGAATATTTGTGAAAAGCCAGTCATAAAATAGGCATTTTTCACACTGCCATTCCACAGAGCTTTTCTGGTGTCCAGGGATTGACCTTGGGCTTCCAGGGAATGCACAAAAATCCCTGGAGCTGGCTCCAGCCTGTCAGGAATTGGTGCTGCTGCCACCAAGGGCTCCTTGCTTAGCTGAAGAAAATCTCCTGATCACCTCCTGCAGTAAAAAAAATTATTTATTTATGAATTTATTGCTGATTTGGTGCAGCAACGACTGGCATCATTTGGGAGGATGGGTGGGATTCCAAGGCTGGGAATGTGGATTTAAGGGAGGAAAGACTGGGACCTGCAGCAGCCCCGAGCTGCCAGGGCCAGGGAAAGGAGGAGAAGGAAAGAAAAGCTCCCTGCCTGATGCTCACTGGCAGCAGGAGGGACAAAAGGGGCTCCTGAATGCCAAATGTGAGAAATAGCTCCTCACTTTTCATGGGTCAGGAAGGTTTATTAAACCTTATCAAAAATACAACAGAAGGTGAAGAAAGAAAAAATGTTACAGTGGCAGGAGCAAAAGATTTCCCCTGCCATGTGCTCAGCCCCCTGACCATGGAGGTTTTTTCCTTTTTAACCCTTTAACCCCTCCCAAAGTTCTGTCCATGAACCCCTTCTTTGCTGTCCAGTGGTGGAGATCTCCTCAAACCCTGAGCGGAGCTCAGGTGTTCCCCAGCCCTCCCAGCTGTCCCTTGATGACCACACCAGGGGATGTAATGTCACCAGCATGTTTTATGGAAAATCCTTTCCTTAGGATTTTCCCTCCTGAGAAGCTGAGAGGCCTCAGGAACAAACTGCAAACAATTCTTATCTGCTGCTGTGGGATGCAGCAGGTGGAGCTGGGATTGGTCTCTGTGGTTGTTTCTAATTAATGGCCAATCCCAGCCCAGCTGTCCAGACTGTCTGGGTCACAGACAAACCTTTGTTATTGATTCCTTTTCTATTCTTAGCCAGCCTTCTGCTGAAATCCTTTCTTCTATTCTTTTAGTGTAGTTTTAATATAATATAGATCATCAAATAATAAATCAGCCTTCTGAACATGGAGTCAACTTTCTCCTCTCTTCCCTCATCCTGGGACCCCTGTGAACACCATCAGAGTACCACAGAACTATAAATCTATAAACTTCTCTTTACCTCTCTACACGATATTTGTCCATTAATTGTGAGAGTCAATCATCTCACTGCTCACCTGTCACACCACAACACCTCACCCTGCACTGCTGCCAGCTCTGGATGGACACCAGACTGGAAATCCCAGCTGGGCTTGGGGCCAGCCCGAGCAGGCTGGAGCTGCCTTGGAGGGAAATGAACCCAGGACATCCCTCTGGCTGCCCTGGATGGCTCCAGCCCCTGCCAGGGGGCTCAGGGACCTTGGCACAGAGCCCAAGACCCCTTTGACTTTGATTTTAACCCATGGAAAAAATCACCAACTTTCTATGAGGATTTACAAGCCAGGAAAGTTTAGGTGGAATGATGGTTAGTTTGTCACAGGGTGGAAAAACAGAATTTTGGGGTTTTAGAATGGGGGTTCAGAGGCCAAGATGGAGAAATTTGGGCATGTCCTGTCCTCCTTCTCCTTCTTGTCCTCCATCTCTTGGGTGATGGTGACACTTCTGGATTGGTTTAGAGCAGAGACAAACTAACATAGCTGATGGGCATTGGGAAATTATTGTAAATAAAATACATGTAGTTTTTAGTATAAAAAGCCAACTCTGCCCTGAAGGTGGGCAGTGTGCCTCTGTCTGACCTGCTGGACAGAGCTCAGCAGGGAGAGAAAGAATGTTACAGATAACAGCAAATAAACAACCTTGAAAAGCAGAACAGGAGAATCCTGACTCCTTCTGTGGTTGTGGGCTGGGAAAAAAGAGACTCTCACACATCTTGGGGTCATCCTGACCACAGAGCCCCCTGAGATGGAGGGACATGAACCCCCCAGAGGGGGATGGAGATGTCCCTGAGCATCCCCTGAGGCTCCCCAGCTGCTGCCTGGCAAGAGCCAGGAGCCAAGGGATGGGGCAGAGCTGCAAATTCCCATGGGGAACAGCCTTGTCCTGGCCAAAAAATCAACTACCCCCCCCCCCAGGCCTGTTTTACCCTTTTCTCTGGGGGCACCCTGCAGTTTTGGGGAGCTGTGGGGCATCCCCTGCTATCACTGGGCTCTGTACAAATCACCAACAGGAGAGGAAGGTGCCTTGAGCTGTTTATCTTCCAGCATCACTCTCACTCCATGGCTATGACAGTGGGAAGATGCCAGCAGCTCACATCCCTGGCAGCAGACCAAGAACTTCATGTTACAACTCACTTTAAAAGTTTTTTGGCCAATCACACAAAGCAAAAGCATCCTGGCAGTGCTTCTATCCAACCACTGTAAGCACACACACCTTTGGTTAAACAATGTTTGCATATTTTGGATGCAATACCTGCTTGAAAACACTAAAACACAATGCACAGAGCTCCATTATTAATCTTAAAACTTCCTAATATCTCAGTAGATAAACTTTTCTGTAGCTCAGGGAGTTATCCTAGCCAGGTGCTAATACACAGATCATGGTTCTATTTGTCCTTACTTTTCTGCTTTTTACATAATTTTTCTGCTGATCTATCTCATGGCTACTGCTTAGCTCTGATCACACTTCTGCTGTCTCTGTGGCCTCTTGTAGCTCTCCCAAAACCCTCTGATTTTATGGAATCCCACAGTTCCCCCTTCCCACCACCATCCCCTAGCATTGTCTCCAAAAGCAGGAGGGGTTTGTAGGAAGGCATTAAACCCACTCACATCTGTTTGTTACCTGGGAAGTTCTCTAAGGATGCTACAGCCAACAAAACCCTGCATTAACCCTTTCCAACCTGCTCCTGGGGGGGGTCTCTGAACAAATCACCAATGGATGATTTGTACAGGACTGCTGAGGAACGTGCCTTGAGCTGTTTATCATCCAGCATCACTCTCCCTCCATGGTTATGACAGTGGGAAGATGCCAGCAGCTCACATCCCAGGCAGCAGACCAAGAACTTCATGTTATAACTCACTTTAAAAGTTTTTTGGCCAATCACACAAAGCAAAAGCATCCTGGCAGTGCTTCTATCCAGCCACTGTAAGCACACACACCTTTGCTTGTTTTGGATGCAATACCTGCTTGAAAACACTAAAACACAATGCACAGAGCTCCATTATTAATCCTATAACTTCCTAATATCTTGCTAGATAAATTTTCTGTAGCTTAGGGAGTTATGCTAGCCAAACATTAATACACAGATCATGGTTCTATTTGTCCTTACTTTTCTACTTCTATAATTTTTCTGCTGACCTATCTCATGGCTACTGCTTAGCTCTGATGGCATTTCTGCTGTCTCTAAATTGTGCCTTTTGTAGCTTTCCCAAAACCCTCTGATTTTATGGATTCCCACACCCCGGATGGATGAGCCTCTCGGATTGGGCAGCACCTTCCTCCCCACCCCCAGCTCGCTCCCCTCCTCCTCCTCCTCCTCCTGCTCCTGCTCCTGCTCTCCCCAGCAGAGGAGCAGCATCCCCATCTCCCGCTCTGCGGATCCAACTGGTAATGGCCGGGCTGATTGACTGCAGATTTCCCCTTAACTGAGCTTAATTAGCAAGCTAATCAGCTCTGGAGATGGTTCCAATTTATTTATTGGCTGGTGGCTGCCACTTAATCGGCCTGGCCAGTTCGTGCTGGCAGCGCCAGAGCTTTTGTGCCAGGTGAGGAATAATTGGGGGATTCATCCTCCCAAGCAGGGCTGGGATGCAGAATCCCCTCCCTGCGAGGTGAGGGAGGGCTGAGCTCCGTGCCCGGCTCTGGATCGCCACGGGGATGGTTTGTGCAGGCAGGGAGAGAAAAGCAGCGAGTTCTTTGCACTCCAACACCCAAAATAGTCCTCGGAGCAGGGCCGAGGCGGCCAAAGGCAGTGTGGTCCCTGGGTCACCTCTTCTGAAGGTGACCCAGAGCAAGGCTCTTACAACTTGTGCTTCTCAGTTCCCTCCAGCAGTGCAGAAGGGATTTAAAAGAGAATTTTATTTTGGTTTTCCTTTTTTTTTTTTTTAGAGGTGATTTTTTTTCTGGATTTTTCCTTTTCCACTGGAATTACTGGGAAAGTGGCATTAGTGTTCCCTGGGGTGCAGGCAGAGGAGAAAGGGGAGCACTGGTGGTGGGGCAGACAGAACTCTGCCAAGTGTTGGGGAGCCAGGATTTGCAGCATGGGAGAAAAAATTCCCATCCTTGGCTCCAGATGTCCCACCAGCCTCTGGATGTGGGATGACAGCAAGAAAAGGAGGGAAGGGAATGGGATTTCCACACCCTCGTTCCCTGCTGCACAGAGGAAGCAGAGGGAAGAGAGGCAGGGTGGAAAGGGAGGAAAACAGCTGGAAAGGCACCTGCAAAGGCAGGAATCCACTCAGCAATCCCCTGAAGGCATCCAGTCTCCAGCTGAAGACCTGGAGAAGATGGAGAGACCCCCCCCCAGACCTTGTTAGCTGGCTCTGATCTGGGACAGATCCGTATTTTAAGGAAAAAAAAAATAAGGAAAAGAGGCTTTGCTGCTGATTGGAGCCTGCCAGGCTCCAGCTGCTGGATCCCTTCCCCTCCTGCTGATCCAAGGGCCCTGCAGTGCTGGTGCTTTCTCCTGTGAAGAGACTTTTGGGCAGCAATTGGTCATAACTGAGTCATTTCCCCTCTCTCTGACGAGCCAGGGGTGGGTGGGGGTCAGGGTGCTGTGACCCCCTCTGGACCTGGCACCCTGGGGACAAGGGGTGACAACACCAGGGGGGACTTCCCCATTCTCCCCTCTCCTCTGGGATGCCAGGCTCATCCCTGGAAGTGTCCCAGGCCAGGCTGGGCAGGGCCTGGAGCCACCTGGGCCAGTGGAATACTGGAATGAGATGAGCTTTGAGGTTTCTCCCCACCCAAAGCCTCCTGCAGGATTCTGCAGGACTGAGCTGAGCCACAGCAGGCAGGGAGGTGGGGAGTGGGAGCTGGATGGATCCAGGGAGATGGGGGACTGGGAGCTGGATGGATCCAGGGAGATGGGGGACTGGGAGCTGGATGTGAAGGATTGGGAGCTGGATAAATCCAGGGAGATGGGGGACTGGGAGCTGGATAAACCCAGGGAGGTGGGAAGTGGGAGCTGGATGGATCCAGGGAGATGGGGGATTGGGAGCTGGATAAACCCAGGGAATTAAAGGATTGGGAGCTGGATAAATCCAGGCAAATAGGGGATTGGGAACTGGAAGAATCCATGGAGGTGAAGACTAGGAGCTGGATGGATCCAGGGAGATGGGGGATTGAGAGCTGGAAGAATCCAGGGAAATGGGGGAATGGGAGCTGGATAAATCCAAGGAGAAAAGGGATTGGGATCTGGATAAACCCAGGGAAATGGGGGATTGGGAGCTGGATAAATCCGGGGAGGTAAGGGATTGGGAGCTGGATAAATCCATGGAAATGGGAGATTGGGAGCTGAATAAATCCAAGGAGAAAAAAGATTGGGAGCTGAATAAATCCAAGGAGAAAAAGGATTGGGAGCTGGATAAATCCAGGGAGGTGGGGGATTGGGAGCAGGATGGATCCAGGGAAATGGGGACTGGGAACTGGGTAGATCCAGGGAATTGAAGGATTGAAAGCTGGATAAATCCAGGGAAATGGGAGATTGGGAGCTGGATGTGAAAGATTGAGAGCTGGAAGAATCCAGGGAAATGAGGGATTGGGAGCTGGATGGATCCAGGGAGATGAGGGATTGGGAGTTTGATGTGAAGCATTGGGAGCTGGATGGATCCATGGAGGTGAAGGATTGGGATCTGGATAAACCCAGAAAAATGGGGGATTGGGAGCTGGAAGAACCCAGGGAGGTGGGGGATTGGGAGCTGGATAAATCCAGGGAAATGGGGGATTGGGAGCTGGAAGAACCCAGGGAGATGGGGGATTGGGAGCTGGAAGAACCCAGGGAGATGGGGGATTTGGAACTGGATAAATCCAGGGAAATGGGGGATTGGGAGCTGGATAAACCCAGGGAGATGGGGAATTGGGAGCTGGATAAATCCAGGGAAATGGGGGATTGGGAGCTGGATAAATCCAGGGAGGTGAGGGATTGGGATCAGGATGGATCCAGGGAAATGGGGGATTGGGAGCTGGAAGAACCCAGGGAGGTGAGGGATTGGGAGCTGGATGGATCCAGGGAAATGGGGGATTGGGAGCTGGGTGGATCCAGGGAAGTGAAGGATTGGGAGCTGGATGGATCCAGGGAAGTGAAGGATTGGGAGCTGGATGGATCCAGGGAAGTGGAGAATTGGGAGCTGGATAAATCCAAAGACTCCAGGAAGAAGCAGGGGATGCTCCTGGCACCAGGGGAGCAGAGGATTCCTGGCTGCAGCTCTGGAATCTCTCCTGGAGAGGGTCATTAGAGGGAGTAATTGGGATCACCTTACTTTACAAATGTTACTCTGCAGCAGGAGGCAGGAAGACAGATCGATCTCAACTATTATTCATTAAGGAAAGTCCTTTATAAATCCCAAATTAACAATTTCTCTGGGAGAGAGCCTTCCCATTACCCTCCTTTGGCGGGGACTTATTGCCTCTCTGGAAATGGGGAAATCTGAAAATAATTGGGGAGGGGGGAGAAATAGCAGCTGTGGGCTTAGGAGCCCAGCATCTGGCTGAAAAGAAAAATACAGATGTGTGCCTTAAAAATGACCATGAGCCCAGTTCAGAGGTAAAAACCCAGAGGTGCCTTCCATGGAATTCAGGCAGGAGGGGGAGCCTGGTGGTTTTTATCCCGGATTTATGGGGGAATTGTGGATTTGAGAAGGGGTCTTACCCCCAGCTGCCAGTTTTGGGGTGGTGGGAGATGCCCTGGGGACACCTCGGGGGTGCTGCAGGAGGGTTTGTGGTGAGGAGTTGTTGCTGTGGCCCAGAAGAGCTGACAAGGTTTCGAGTCAAGGCTGCCAGCAAAAAAATAAAACCCAATTTTTAAATTTGTATAACCCATTCCCAAGGCTTCTTTTGGCTGTTCTGGGAATGTCAGCAAGGGAGGCAAATGTTTTTTAAATGGCTTTTGGGGCCAAACCCACCTTTTCCCACATTTCCAAGTATGGATTCTTTTCCAGCAAAACCAAAAATCTTGATGAGGATCAAATCAGGCAGGAAAATAGTAAAAAATTCTTTTTATACTCAGGCAGTTGCAATTTTTATCACTTCAGGCAGCATCAAGACATGCTAACTTTAAAAAAAAAAATTAAAAATCACTGCAAACGGCCCTTTAGGGGTGGCCATTTTTGGGGTCTGTTGGGGAGCATTGGGAGCTCCAGGCACTTGGCACCACACAGGGTAAACGCTCTCCTGGAGAACGATAACCGGGAATCCCCGGCTTGTCTTTGGCTCGGTTAATTAACAGGATGTGAGCGCTAAAAGCCGGCGATGGGCCCTTTGCCACTCGGGGCTAAAACACCCCTGTCCCGAGTGGGTTCAGGGCTCTGACTCGATCCAGGCATCCTGGCAGGTCGGCATGAAACATCCCCGGGGTCACTGCCCGCTCATCCCCTGGGGATGAATTGCCGGTGCCCCGCAGATGCTGGCGCGGAGCATCCTCGGAGCATCCGCGGAGCATCCGCGGAGCATCCGCGGAGCATCCTCGGAGCATCCCCGGCCGCTCCTGCCGCACATCGGAGGGAGCCGGGACTCGCTCCATGCCCGGGGGATGCTCCGGGAGCTGCCCCAGGGATGCGGGCTGGGCATCCCCAGGGTTTCCTCCACGCTGGAAAAGGCGGAACGCGGTGCCCCCCCGGCACCCCCCTCAGGGGAGGGTTTTTCTCGGAGGGATTAAATCTGTCCGAATGCTGCGAGCATGGCGTAGGATGGTTTTGGTTATTGCTAAAATCGCCCTTGAGGGGTTTAGCTCCATCTCCTGCCGGAGCAAACAGTCGGGGCACGGAGGAAGCGCCGCCTTTTAGTTCGGAGCCCGAGATCCTGGGAGATGAAGCAGAGGTTTAAAATCCACGTGGCTCGGTTAGGGAAAAAAAAAAAAAAAAAAAAAAAAAAAAGGAGCAACAAGCCAAGAAAACAGAAGTAGCCTCCATCCCTTCATCCTTCCATCCTTCCTCCTCCAGGCCTGCTCGGCCTTTGGCTTCTCCCTCTCGCCCGGCTGAGCCCCGGGGAAAGTTGGGCGAGTAAAGTTGGCGGAGCCGGAGGGAGGGAGGGAGGGCGGCACAGATCGATGGGCGAGTTTAATAGGATCAGGTCAGTGTAATCCTGTTTTAGCCATTGTCATTCAGGCAGCCAAGGAGACCTCAAACTATAGGGGAAGGGGCTTTTAAAACCTCAGCGGTGCTGCCACAAAGCCAGAGGCTGGGGCCGGGACAAAAGCGGCAGAGAGGATGAAGTGGCTCGAAATAAATAGATTAAGGCTCTCTATGGTCCGGGCGTAGCGGGAGGGAGAAAAGAGCAAGCGAGGGGCGGACGAGCATCCCGCGGGATGGGGAGGGGACGGAAGGGACCCGGCACCCCGGGGGGACACGGGGGGACACGGGCCCGGCGTCCCCTCCCGGTGCCACCCCCTCGGCGCTGCCCAAGGCTTGGGATAAGCAATCAATTTTTATGGAGCGATTTAGAATTCACACAAGTTGTCTCCGGGCATATGGTGTTGCTTTTGTGCGTCGGGGTGCCGGCTGCTTTATGGCACCGGGATTCGCTCGCCGGCACCAGCGCTCTCCTCTGGAGCCGGCCCCGTGGGGAGGAGGGACACAGCTCCTGGGACACCCTGGGACACTGGGGGGACTGTCCCGAGGGACACGGGGAGGATGCTCGGTCCTTCGGGAGGGCATTCCCAAGGGAGCGCTGCCCGGTGTCCCCCGCGCCCCCGGCCGGGCACAGCAGGGACATCTCCGGGATAGGGAAAAGGCACGAAAAGCCCGAGCCGGCTGAGATAATGACAGCAAATAAGGCGGGACAGACAGAACCGAGGCAGCGCAGCCCCCTCCGAGCTCCAGAGCCGCGCTGGGTCCGGGGGGCTCCGGGCAGCGCCGGCTCACTGCGGCCGGGGGTGAACGGGGGGGATTTAAAAGCGCTGATGTCTTATTTAACAGCGAGGCAGCGCCATCCCAGCCCCGTTGCCGAGCCTTAAAAATCCCCATTTCTGGCTAAACCTAAAGCCGGGCTTTGCTGGGAAGAGCAGCAGAGCAGAGGAGCTCCCCGTCCCCTCCGAGTTCGGCTTTGCCGCCGCCGCGGCCGCGCTCCCCGAGCACCGCAATTATTTGATCTGCAGATGTAAGAGGAATTTATTGTAACAACAAATATAGTGATGTCAAAGCCCAGCCTTGGATTAAAGCCGGCAGCCAAAGGGGAAGTGTATTAATTTCAAACAGCATCAGAGGCCAGTGCCTATTAGGACGAGCTATTCTTCAGACCCCCCCATCAGAATTAATCATTGGGAGTTAATTTGAAGCTCAGACAAGTTGCTGTTAATTTAGTGCAGGGAGGACGGGATGGAATAAAAAGCTGAGGTGCTGGCCGGGCCTCCTGGGTCTCATTAATCAGCGAGCTGAGACGGCCTGGCTTGATTACAATTTGCAAAAAAATTCATTAGAGCCCGGGCGATTGACAATTTTTCTCTCTGCCTGTGATCTGACTCATTAGGCAGCCAAATGAAAGCCATGATGATGGTGATGATGACAGCTATCAACCCCCTCGCTTGTTTATCTCCTTCTCCTCCGGCCCCCGGCCCGGGGCTTCCCCCTCCAGCCCCGCTCCGGCTTAGGGGGGGCACGGGGGGGACCCAATGACTCCCAGTGCCCGCGGCTGGCACCGGGAGGGATCCCCGGCGGGGACGGGGCTGAGCAGCAGCTGCTCCTGCCCAAAATCCCGCACTGGCAGCCCCGGGATGGGGGCACGGCCAGCGGGAGGGGGGGGCACCCTGGTTTGGGAGGGCACAGCCAGATTTGGGGTGCATCTCCCAGTTTGGGGTGCATCTCCCAGTTTGGGGTGCATCTCCCAGTCTGGGGTGCATCTCCCAGTTTGGGGGGCACAGCCGGACGGGCTGAAGGCTCCGAGCTGGCCGGGCAGCCCCGAGATCCGCCCGGGATCAATCCCAGCAATTCCAGAGATATTATTTTTTTTTTTAGCAGCAGCGCAGGAGGTGGCGCGGGGGGTTTGTTGTCCCACGAGTGTCCCGCGGCTCCCGGCGTCTCCCCCCCAAAATATGATCGTCATTATAATGAATATTGCGGTTTTTAAAAAGCTTTTTAAAGCAGGCTGGAACTGCGCGTGTTTTCCCGCTGCTTCCCGCGTGTCCGCGGCTGCCCGTGGGGCGATGCTGGCCGCGGTTGTGTTTTTTTGGGGAGCGGTCGGTCCCCCCCTCCGGACACCCCCGGAGCCACGGGCAACCCCCTCGGACCCAAACAAAATCATTATAACGACATTAATTATAATAATTATAATAAATAAGTGATGAAGCGCGAGCGATGTGACGCGGCCAAGCCTGGGAGCCTGTCCCGGGACAGAACGACCCCCCCAGATTTAATAATTTCTTTTTAATAGACCCCCCCACCACCACCTCCAAACCCCCCGGCGCTCCGTTTTCCTGGGGAAAATTTCATTTTTAATTCCAAATCGCCACCGCCGCTGTCACGGTGGCACCGGCACGGATGGAGCCGGGATGCGGATAATGGGGAGGGGGGGAAAAAAAAAAAAGGGGATGAAAAGGATGCGGGAAGGGAGGGGAAGGGGGGGACGCGGGACCCTTCGGCCCCGACCCCTCCCAGCCCCCGATCCGGCCCCGCCGCAACGAAAACGGGCGCGGGGCTGGGGGGAGCGGCTGCACCCCCAAAAAAAAACCCCAAAAATGGGGCTGGGGGAGCCAGCGGAGCCCCAACCAGAGGGCTGGGGTGTGAGAGAGGCAGCACCCCCCAAAAAAAGGGGTAGGGGCAGCGGCTGCACCCCCGACCAGGGGTCAGAACCGGGAGGGTGCGGGGGTGCTCTGCCCCCCACCCGCGACCATCCCCGATCAGTCACAGCCAAACAGATTCCTTTTTTTTCTTTTTCTTTTTTTTTTTGCAGCTTTCTCATCCCTCAAAATAAGGGGAATAGGAAAAAAAAAAAAAAACCAAAAAAAAACCAAAAAAAAGAAAGTTTTTCCACCCGGCTCCCCCCCATCCCCGGCAATAAATGTGGCCTCGCAAAAGAGAAAAAAAATTAAAAACCATAAAAGCAGAAAAACAAAAACAGAGGCGAGAGCAGCATCGCTCCTCTCCGGCAGCGCGGGAGGGGAAAGGAAAATCAGCTCAACGCCAAATCCTGGACAGAGCACCCGGGGACTGGAGGGCTTTTTTTTTTTTTCTTTTAAAGTCTTTTTTGTTTCTTTGTCGGTTTTTATTCACAAGACTTAGTTTGCTTTTAAATTTCATAACTTATAAGGAAGGAAAGAAGCTACATTGAAATAAATTAAACACAATAGTGAAGATCGTGCTGGGTTGGTTTTTTTTTTTTCCTCTTTTTTTTTCTTTCTTTTTTTTTTTTTTTTTTTTTTTTGCCTTTGCCCACCCTCCCTCCCCTTCTCTCCTTTAAACATGGCTTGGTAGAATCGGCAAACCAAATCGACAGAAAGCCAGGCAAAAAAAAAAAAAAAAAAAGATAAAAAAAAGAAGAAAAGATTTTAAAAACTCATTCCCCAGTGCCTGCCACTCAGCCATCGGCAATAAAACCAAACAATAAAAAAGGCATGAAATGAAACTCTGAGTTTTCTTTCGGGTTTTTTCGTCTGTTTGTTCTCTCGTCTTTTTGTTGGTTTGTTGTTTTTTGTTTTTTTTTTTTTTTGTTCTTTACCTTTCGCCCCCGAATAAGAAAGAAAACCCCAAAGGTGGCAAAAGGCGCGGCGGGTTTCGCTGGGGATGCTCCGGCCAGGGGGATCCAGCGCCGGCTCCGCAGCCAAGGGCAGCCTCGCAATAAATATCTCTGTTTATGGGGGAGGGGGTGTCTGCGCGTCTCTTCCAGCCGGGATCTCCCTGCCCCGAACCCAAACACTTTCCAAGCCTCTTCCCCTCGCCGGGAGCGGAAAGTTTCGCTTCAAAGTTCGCTCGTGCTGGGGATTCGCCAGGCGCTCACGCGGGGTTCGTTCTTTTCGTGATGTTTCAGGGTTTTTTTTCGCGGTGCGTTTTTATTTTTTTTTTTTTGTTATTGTGGTTTGTTTTCTTGTTGGTTTTTCGGGTTTGTTTTTTTTTTTTTGCTTCTCTCGTTTTTGTTTTGATGCGGGTGGGTCGCCTTCAAACCCCGGGTTTGGAAACTTTTCCCGTGAAAAACTGAGCGCGGGAGGAGGGAGAGATCAGGGTCGGGCTTGCTCCAGCTGCTGGTGCTGACTCCTGATCGCGAACCTGCTGACGTGCACCGGGATGGGCACCACGATCTTGGGGTTCCGAGAGGGTTCTCCTGTCTTGGAGTTGGCGTTGCCCGCCTTGACCCGTTTCCATTTGGCCCGCCTGTTCTGGAACCAGATTTTCACCTGCACCTCGCTGAGTTTGAGGGCGTGAGCGATCTGGGACCTCTCGGTCAGGGACAGGTACTTTTTGCAGTGAAATTCCTTCTCCAGCTCCAGCAGCTGCTCGCTGGTGAAGGCTGTTCGCCTCCGCCGGTTTTTGCCCGTGGACGTGGTGCTGCTGGAGTTGGGGGGGTTCTGGGGGCTCTCCTCCAGCGCGTTGCCAGAGTCCTCTTCCTTGTGAGCCGCCTGCCCGGCGATGTTGTCGTCCGAGCTATAATCGAGATCGCTGTCCATGGAGAAACTTTCCTCCTTGCCTTTCGCGTCCTCCTCCGCCTTGGGGTCCTCCTTGCCCTGGCCTCGGAGAGCCCCGGCTGGAAGGGAGCAGAGGCCTCTCGTTAGCATCCCGCACCCTCCGTGCCGGGCCCCCCAGCACCCCAAAAATTATGCTTTCACCACCCTTTTTTTTTTTTTCCCTTATTTTTTTTCCTATCTACCGGCGCATCTTTCTTTCGCTCCGATGTTACCGAGAGCTGCCCGAGCGGCGGCGGGAGCTCAGCCCTCGCTGCTGCCCGGTCCCCCCCATCATCTCCCGGGGGTCCTCCCCATCCCGCTCCCCCCCGGCGCTCCCTCCCTCCCTCCCTCACTCACCGAGGGAAGCCTGGACGGCGTCGGCGGCGGGGAAGGGCAGGAGGGCTCCGTCCTTGCCCAGGAAGGCTTTGCCATCGTCGCCGCCGCCGTCCGGGGGGATGCCCTCGGCTTTCTCGAAGTTGCCCGGCGGCGCGAACTTCCTGGCGGCCTCCTGGTGCTGCGGCGAGGCGGGGAAGGTGCCGGGCAGCGTGGCCATGAGCGTGGAGGTGAGCGCCATGCCCTGGGCCAGGCTGGAGCAGAAGCCGGAGGGCAGGCTGGGCAGCTGGTGGTGGTGCGGGTGCGCGGGGGGCAGCGCGGGCGGCAGCGCGGGCGGCGGCGGCGGCGGAGGCGGCAGCACCACGGGCCGGTAGGGCATGAACATGGGGTAGCCGGTGTACACGAAGTGCCCGGGGGCGGGCGGCGGGGGGCTGCCGATCAGCGAGTCGATGCTGAAGGCCGTGCTGCTTCCCAGCGGGCGCTGCATCATCATCAGCGAGGGCTGGAAAGCCGCGCTCATGCCGGAGCGGCGGCGGGAGCGAGCGGGCGAGCCGGCACCTTCCTCCTCCTCCTCTTCCTCCTCCTCCTCCTCCTGCTGCTCGGCGGCGGCGGCGGCGGCGTCCTGGCTGTGCTGAGCGCGGGGCAGAGCCGGGGCGGAGCGGGGCCGCGGCCCGGCAGCTCCCGCACCTCGGGGCCGCCCCGCCCGCGCTGCGCCCCCGCGGAGCCGCCGCCGCCGCTCTGCCCGCCCGCGCTGCCCCGCGCCCATTCACATTTTGGCCGCCTGGGAACCCGGCCCGCCCCACGTGGCCGCCGCCGCAGCCGCCCATTGGTCAAGAGGAGGAGGGGGCGGGGCTTAGCGAAGAAGCCCCGCCCCCGCCCCGCCCCATTCACGGCGCCCCGGACGGCGCGGCCCACGCGTGACCGCCCGCGGAACCTCCGCGGGTCCCGGGCCGGGACACCCTGCACGGCCCTGTGCCGCCTCCCAAACCCTGCAGCACTCCTTCTTCCCCAAACCTCTTCCTTTTTCCTTTCTCTTTCCTTTTTTCCCCCTTTTTCCCCCCTTTTTTTTCCTTTTTTTTCCTTTTTTTCCCTTTTTTTTCTTTTTTCCTTTTTTTTTTTGTTTTTTAATTCACGCTCACCCCCTCTTTTTTTCCCCCTCCCTTCTTTTATTTTCCCCCTTTCTTTTTCCCCCCCCTTTTTTTTACCTCACTTTTTTTTTCTCTCTCTCTTTTTTTTTTCCCTCTCTTTTTTTTTTCTTTATTTTTCTCTTCTTTTTTTTTCTCTTTTTTTCTCTTCTTTTTTTTTTTTTTTTTTTTTTTTTGAAAAGCCCCCAAATAGGCTCCATGTGGTTCTGGGTAAAGTCAGCCCCTGGCTTGGCTTTGAAATTGCTTCTGCAATTATGTAAAAGAGCCATTCAGCAACACGGCGGAATTAAAAGCGATGGAGGGGCTGCTCCCTTTTCTCCGGCGAGCTTCTCATGTTGGCCGGCTCAAAGCCTTTTCCAACACGACGTCTTTGGCGAGGACAAAAGCTGGAACAAAAAAAAAAAAAAGGGGGAAAAAGGGAAAAAAAAAAAAGCCCCCAAACTTGTAAATTGAACGTCAAGGGAACTTTACACAATTTCAAAGGCCATAAATAATGATAAAGGGACCAGGCGAAGAGGCAAACCCAGGCAATTAATGGAGGTTCCCAAGCAAAGATCAAGTGGTTTGGAAAATAAAATTAAATGCGGGGTGGAAAAAAAAGAATAAAAGAAAGAGAGGGGCGAAAAAAAAAAAAAAGAGAGAAAGGAGGGGAGTTGCCTGGGGGTGGGTGGGATCCTTTGGGAAGTTGAAGATTTCCCGGGACAATGGTGCTGGCTGTGCCCCTGCGCTTGGCTTTGGGGGGTTCTGCGGCCAGGAGGGTCCCCAAAACCCCGGGATCAGCGGGAGATCCGGCTTGGGAAGCTCCTGCCACCTTGGGAAGCTCCTGCTGACCCTCTGATGCCAGGCTGTGCCAGCCAGGGTGGCGGATGTCGCACAGGACGGTGCCACCACCCCACTGCCAGCGCTGGGGACAACCAAAACTCGCCAGCATCACCCCAAACCCAACCCGTGCGGGATTGGGGTGCCAGGCTCCCTTTCCCTTCCCAAATCCCCTTTCCCGGCAGGTTCCCCCTCCCAAATCTCGGTGCCTCCCCCTGGCCCTGCCCGGATATCTGGGGCAGTTTATCCCCCAGCCACCATCTGAAAACGTTCTTTTCAATTAAAGAAGGTTATTCTGGGAAGGTCTCGGCGCAGTTTTTGCCGCATCCGGCTGCCTCAGCCTCAATTTTTGGGGTGCCGAGCCCCCGGAGCTCACCCCCAGCAGGATTTTGGGGGATTTTCCCCGGAGGGATGGCCGGGGGAGCAGCTGCGGCTGGGGATGGGTTTGTGTGATGTGCGTGCACAAACACTTTTGGGGCCCAGCTCCGACTTGAAGGGAGTGGGAAAAGTTGGATTTTCCAGCTCATTTCCATATGTCCTGGCTCCGTCTTGCGGAGGCCACCATATGTGCAGCAGCTCGGGAGCTTTCCCATTTTCCCCGTGGATGCTTCGTGGATTTTTCCTCTCCCATTTTTTCCCCCCTCTCCCCGTGCTCCACCCGGCATCGCATCCCTCTCCTCCCTCCCTCTCTTCCCAAAAGAAAAACCCCAAAACCCTGGGAATTCCAAAGCCAAGCGAGCCGAGAGGCGCAAAAAGAAGAAAAAAAAAATCCCTTTTTTATTTCAGGATTGCGGGAAGGACAGGGATAATTAGGAATGGCAATGTGTACCAACAGCCAGCTCCTGCAGCTGTTTTTATTGTCAGCCCCCTTCAAAATTTGCCCACAAACAAGTGCCTTTGCAGGACGGCAGCATTATTTCGGGCAAGAATGGGCTTTTTGTTCGGCACATAATTAGCTGATTTTTTTTTTTTCCCTCTCTCTCCCGGAGGAAAAAAAATAAAAAAAAACACCAAAAAAAATTTCAACTAAACTCGGCGATTGTGGAGCAGGAGCGAGGGGATCCCAACAGGTCAAAAAGGGGGTGAACCCCAAAGATTTGGTGGGAATGAGCGCTCCAGAGGGTCGGGCTTGGTTGGGGGAGCGCTTTTCCCCCCGGGCCGGGCCGTGGGGAGGGAACAGCCCCAGCCCCAGCTGGAAATGTGGTACCCAAAGGCTGCTCCGGGCATGGCTCATGGCTCAGGTGGCTTCTGGAGGGGTTTGTCCCCAAAAAAAACCTCCCAGGGGAGGAGCAGCAGCGATGTGACACCACCGCTGTGATCCCCTGCTGGAGTTTGAACCCCGATTGGAGGCAGGGAGGGGACGCAGTTTGGAGAGAAGGGATGGAGCCTCTCCAGGTGGGAATGCCCCGGGCACAGCATCCCCAGGCGGGCACAGGGATCGCTGCCCATCCTCCCTGGGCATCCCAGAGCTCTGATTTCCAGCGGCTGATCTTCCCCAAAGCAAAACCCGGAGCTTCCCCAGCCTCTCTCCAGCTGATTCTTGCATTTGCCGGGGAAATTTTAATTGCGTGGGAAACGTCACCAAAATCATCCAAACCGCATCACCCCGCCGGGCTTTGAAAGTGATTTTAAAATATTTTATTTCCCCTAGGAAAGGGAGGTGAGCAAGAGAAGAGACCTGAGCAGAATGAGCAGAATTGCCCCCCAAAAATCAGCGAGCTCTCGGT
Organism: Serinus canaria; assembly: GCF_022539315.1. NCBI lineage: Eukaryota > Metazoa > Chordata > Aves > Passeriformes > Fringillidae > Serinus > Serinus canaria. Next base: position 3,563,865 of record NW_026108147.1, on the reverse strand, counting down.
GCTGCAGGTGCGAGCCAAAATCAGGGATGCGGCCGCGGCTCGCACTCCTCCTCCCGCGGGGAAAGGAGGCAGATCCCGGGGTTATTCCACAATTTTGGGAGCATTTTGGGAGCTGCCAGCAATAGGGTAGGGCAGGATTTCAGGTTTTGCCCCCACGCGTGGAACCCCCTCCTCCCTCCCCCTTCCCCTGCATAGGGGTAAAATAAAAAGGCAAAACAACCCCCAAAACAATTCCCAAACCCCAAAACAATTCCCAAACCCCAAAACAATCCCCAACCGCCTCATTCGCCGCTTAATCCCATTAACTCCTTCGCGTGTTCCCCTTTGAACTCCTTCCAGCCCCTCCCGGGGGTTCCCCCACTTCCACTCCACGCTTCTTTTATTTTTTTTCCTGTTTTTATTTTTTTTCCCCTCCTTCCTCCCCCTTCCTTTTTTAACAACTTGGAGGCGTTCGGTATTTTCGCGTAAAGGAAAAAAAAAAGAGGTAAAATGGTAAAAAATAACACGGAGCAGGTTAAAAAAAGAAAAAAAAAAAAGAAAAAAAGAAATTTGACTTCCATAATCCCGGCTCTTATCCCGAAATTCGTTGGGATAATGGCAAATAGGCTGTTTCTAAAATTATTTAAAATGGATTCGTGTTTAAACAAGCGGAGTCCGAGTATTTGAAGAGCCTTTCAGGGCACCTTAATCAAACACATCGCCACGGAGAGTTCAGTGCTGGCAAACCCCACGCACCCTCTCCTTCCCGGCTTTTCGGGGGATCGAGTTGAGAAATCCGCCGGGTTAAAAAAAAAAAAAAAAATTAAAAAAAAAAAATCCGGAATAAAAGTCTAAAATATTCCCGGGTCAGAGGGGCACGGTCTCATTAAAACCAGCGCGGTCCTGAAACTGCAGTGCAGACATTAAAGTGCAGTATTTTTCAATTAGAGCTGACGAATTCAATCAAAATTCCATAGATTAGGATGAAATGAGGCATGGGTCATTTACAGGGGAATTTAATTGCAGAGCCATTAGACAAATAGTATATTTGCCATTCTCACATTATCCATCATTTCAGACATCAATAGAAGGAGCAGCATCTTTGCTAATACAGCAGCACTTCCCAATCTCTGCCTGTAAACACTCCCTGTCCCCATAGCTCCTGATTATATCTGATTTCATTTAAAGCCATGGGGGATTATAAATGTTCCTGCAATCAGGTTCATTAGGACTTCAAAAAAAAAAAAAAAAAAAAAAAAATCTCATTTCTGATTCGTATCTGCGCTCTGCGGATCACCCGGCGCAGCTCGAGCTTTAAATAAATAAATAAATAAATAAATTGAAATAAATAAATAAATAAATAAATAAAATCAAACGCTGTTTCATCACCGGGGCCACTTCGGGGTTTGATGATCGCCCCTGTTCAGATGGTGAGAGGCAAACTCGGCTTCCCACCGGGATCACCACCCCCCCTGCATCCCGGGGGGGGCTCGATCCTGCTCCAGAGGGTGGGGAAAAAACACCAGACGGGACGGCAAAACCCTTTTTTTATTTTAAATTATTTTAATTTATTTTATTTATTTTATTTTCCGGTGGGAGGGTGCTCATCCCTCCTTAATTCTCCCCCCAGCTCCTTGCAATCAGAGAGGTGTGTGCAGCAGGGCGGGGAATTCCCATTATTTGGAAATTGTTTTGCAGCTGGACCATCGGTGCTTTAATACCGCAGGGTGGGAAAACGAGCAGGAGCAGCCCAACCACACACACACAGAGAGAAAAAAAATAAAAATAAAAAAATTAAAAAAAAAATCCTCGAGGAGAGAGGAAGGTCCCTGACATTTTTTTGCCTTAATAGCAGCTTAATATTAAACGTCTTTCATAAAACACGCACATCCAGATCTACTTAAAAAGCAAAAAAAAAAAAAAAAAAGAGGAGAAAAAACACAGAAAGCCTTCATTTCCCCCAAATGTATGGCGTGTGCAGCGCTGTGTTAGCTGCCTCAGTAATTTAATTGGAATGAAACGTGAAAAATGTGTCATTTTTTGAAGAATTTATGCATCGCTTCCTGGAAATCTCATTGTCTTAACTAGCAGCCTACTGTGTTCTGTTTAGCAGGCATAATCGCATTTTTATGTGTCTCCGTATTAGAAGTTAATGTGACCTCCCGTCTTTAGCTGCTGGAAAATAATAATAATAATAGCCAAAAATGTAATAATAATAATAAAAACCTCCAAAAAAAAAAAAAAGAAAAAGAGAAAAAACGAGCCTTTTCCCAGAACATCTGCATCAAAACAAGGCTGCCAGGAAGGAAAAAAATTATTAATTTTTATTTAGGGTATATATATATATATATATATATATATATATATATAAACCCCGCCAAACTTATCAACCCCAGCCCAGAGCATCAACCCACTCGGAGCATCATCAATCATCATCATCATCATCTTCATCATCATCATCATCATCATCATCTCACCCGGAGCATCATCATCATCATCATCACCAGCACCAGCCCCACCATCCCGCCCGGATCATCCTCCCTCGGCCGCGCTCCCCCCGCCGGCGGCAGAACGGCTCGAACCGAAAGGAGAACTCCCCCTCCCCAGCCCAAAGGGCTCCGAGTCCATTTTTTTGAGGGTTTTTTTTGCCTTTAAATCTCATTTTTCGGCTGGTTTTTTTTTTGGGGGGGGGGGTGGTCCCGGCTGCCCCCGACGGCCGAGCAAAGCGCGCCCCCTGCCGGCCGCGGAGAGCCGCGCACCCACACCCCCACCCCACGCGTGTCCCCTGCTGTCCCCTTCTGTCCTCCCTGTCACTCCCTGTCCCCTCTGTCCTCCCCGTCCTCCCCTGTCTCCTCCTGTCCTCACCAGTCCTCTCTTGTGCCCCCCTGTCTCCTCGTGTCCCCTCTTCTTCTCCCTGTCCCCCTCCCCCGTCCCCTCCTGTCCTTCCTGTCCCACCCTGTCCTCCCCTGTCTCCTCCTGTCCCCACCCGTCCCCTCCTGTCCTTCCTGTCGCCTCGTGTCCCCCCTTTCCTCTCCTGTCCCCTCCTGTCACCCCCTATACCCCCAACCACCCCCTGTCCTCCCCGTCCCCCCCCTCGTCCCCTCTGTCCTACCTTCCTTCCTTTCCCCCTCCTGTTCCCCCGCTCCCCTTTTGTCGTCTCCCTGTCTCCCCTGTCCCCCCTGTCCCCCCCTGTCCCCTCTGAGGTACATTCCCGCCTCCCCCCCGGTGGATTCGGGGTTTTTGGGGATTCGGGGTTTTTGGGTGTCCTGGTGGCACTCTCTGTGTCCCCCCAGCGCACCCGGAGGTCAAAGGTGACAAAGGTGACAAAGATGAAAGGAGCAGCGACATTGAGCTTGGCTTGGTTCAGAGCAGGGTGACAGCTCGGCCAGGACGGGATTTGCCCGAATCCCCGACAATTCCCACCAAAACAAAGCCTGGACCCAACAGCCACGGCAGGGACACGCGGTTCGGGACGGGGCACAAAAGGTTGGGGACAAAAGGCGGGGCAGGGCTGGCAGCGCTCGGTGTCACCCACGGAGGGACCGGGAAACCGCGGAGGCAGCAGGTGGGAGATGGGAGAGGGGAAGGAGTTTGTAATTCCTCCTCATTTCCTCATTTCCATGCTCCAAAGAGGAAAAATGAGTTATCCATAGATATAAAAATAGAAATACTTTTAATATATATAAATACTTATATATTTATATATTTATATATAGATATGTGTGTGTGTGTTTATATGTGTATATATATAAAAATATAAATACTTTAAAATATATTTATATTTTAGTATATATTTTTATATATAGATATATATACTTATGCTTATATATATACTTATACTTTTATATATATAATTTTATTATATAAGAATATAAATAATTATAAATAATTTATATATAAACGATATATTTATATACAAATTACATAGAAAATACAAATAAAATTTATATGTAATTTATATATAAATAAATAGAAAATATTTATATATAAAATATATTTCTATATAAAATTATATAGAAAAATAGATATAATTATATATAAAGTGTATATATACTTTATATATTAAAAATACAAAAATACATTTAAATATATAAACTATATACAAAACACATATATTTTATAAATATATACATATATAAAATATAGAAAAATGTATATTTATATATAATATATAAAATAAATGCACATGTATGTGTATCTATACATATTATATAATTATATATATGTGTGTATATATATATATAATTATATATATGTGTTTATATATATAATTATATATATGTGTTATATATATGTACATGTATATATATGGGTATATATATTTATATTTATTTATATATATGTATATATAGACACAATGATATCAAATATGTATTTTTATATAAAAATATACCACATACAATTTTGTGTTTTTTTTTTTTTTTAAAAAAACCAAACCAAAGCCAAGTGTGATGCAGCACTGGCAGAATTTTGGGGAGCAGTGTGGCAGGAGGACAGCTGTTCTCCCAAGGGATGCACTGTGCACATCCTCTGGGTCTGCAGGAATTCCCCTGGGCAGTAAAGGGAAAATCCTTGCTCCTCCTGCTCCCTTTGGCCAGGTCACTGTGGGAAATAATGAAAACCCAAACTGCTCAATTTTGGGTTTTCCAGCCCCTTCCTGTGCCAGCCTGGGGACAGTGACAGCACGAGGGGTGTGGGAGAGGCTGGGAGATGCAGGGATTTGTGTCACCCTAATGCATGGAATAGCCACAACTTCTAGGTGGCTCCTACATTTAAAAAAATTGGATTTTAAATCTATTTTAGGGTCTTTATTAACGCTGCTCGGCGTTGCATCCTGCTGAAGGCTTCAACACAGCACCTCTGCTTGTGCCACTCCCAGGTGAGATCACCCCAGGGCATTTGATGCTCACCTGGGCTGGTTTGGGTCCCCTGGGCTGGTTTGGGTCCCCTGGCTGATTTGTGTCCCCAGGGCTGGTTTGGGTCCCCTGGGCTGATTTGGGTCCCCTGAGCTGATTTGGTCCCCTGAGCTGATTTGGGTCCCCTGAGCTGGTTTGGGTCCCCAGGGCTGATTTGGGTCCCCTGAGCTGGTTTGGGTCCCCTGAGCTGATTTGGGTCCCCTGAGTGATTTGGGTCCCCTGCCCTGTCCCTCCCTTCCCACACCTGAGCTGCTTTGCTGGGATCCTCTCCAATCACCATTATTCCCACCAGCTACTAATCATTTTATTACTCTTTACAATCTACTTAAAGCACAATTAGAAGGGGAAAAAATAACAAACCTATAAAAATTTCCAGCCAAAAGCACCTTTCAGTCCTGGGAAAACCAGGACAAAAATGGAGCCATCCATCCACCACGGCGAGCGGTGACCCCGACGGACACGGATGCTCCTGGATCTGCTCCTGGATCTCCTGAGGAATTGAGTCCTTGCATACTGGAATTCTCCTGTGGAACTGGGACCTTGTGGACTGGGATTCTCCTGTGAAACTGGGACCTTGTGGACTGGAATTCTCCTGTGGAACTGGGACCTCGTGGACAGGAATTCTCCTGTGGAATTGGGACCTTGTGGACTGGAATTCTCCTGTGGAACTGGGACCTTAGTGGACTGGGATTCTCCTGTGGAACTGGGACCTTGTGGACTGGAATTCTCCTGTGGAACTGGGACCTTGTGGACTGGAATTCTCCTGTGGAACTGGGACCTTGTGGACTGGGATTCTCCTGTGGAATTGGGACCTTGTGGACTGGGATTCTCCTGTGGAACTGGGACCTTGTGGACTGGGATTCTCCTGTGGGAGCACCTTGGGGGAAGCCAGCCTTGGGAGGGTGCAGCAGCATCCCAGAGAAAGCTGATGTAGAAGAGAGCCTGCCCCTGAGGGAACAGGGAAATGAAGCAGGATTGGGCTGGCAGCCTTGGCCTTTCCTTAATTTAGGGAAAAAAATCCTTTCTCCCATTCCTCAGAACACCCTGAAGGGTCTGTTTGCATTCCAGCCATCCCTCACAGCCTGTGGGGCCAGGAGCCATCCCAAATCACCCCAGAGAGGGCTGCCTGGACCTGCTGCACGTCCAAGGAGGAGCTTTTCCCAACCAAAACGAGGGATGTGGGCTCCTGCTGGGAAGTGCTCTGGCTCCAGGCTCACTTCCAGAGGCTGAGAGTGGATTTTATGGCAGGCTGGGACAGGGATGTGGGGTCTGAGGATGGTGGAGGTGAAGGGATGCAAACCTGGAGGGATCAGGTGTGGGGTGCTGCTCTAGGGAATATTCCTTTTGTTTTTCCTCCATCCAAGTGAAGTCTGGGTGGGAAGGGGGTAAAAACCACTCTGTGGGGAAAATAAACCCTAATTCTGTGGGGAAACCCCCCTCCTTGTGTGTCAAACCAGCAGAGCTGCCTCACCTGGAACACCTCCCGTGGCACGGCCTCTGCCCACTCCTGGGACACCGGGATTTGGGAGTTGAAGAGCACCTCGATGACCTCTGGCAAGGCTGCACAGGATTTCAGCACCTGTGCAGGGATGGTGGGAGCTCAGAGAGAGAGGCAGGGCCAGAGGGGACAACACCCACCTGCTGCAGCCAGGGTTTGTCCCACCCCACCCTGCTCCAGGCTGGGATAGCCCCGTGTTGGGATGGGGCAGGTGTGGGGTTTCTCCTGGAGCCTTTTGGAGCAGTGGGAAGTCCCACCCTGCTGAGGCACTTCTTCCTCTGGGTGCAGCCCCAGCTCCTTATTTACATTTTTGGCTTGTGCCTGACGAGGCAGGATAATATTTTCTTTATGGTTTGATGTAAAATCAATGGAAGGCAGAGCCACGAGGCTCTGTCTCTGATATTCCCTAGGGAAAAGCCCCTCTGAGCCCTGCTGGCTCCATCCTGCCCTTCTCCTGGGCCTTCACTTCCATCACTCCCCAGCCCCTGCCCAGACTGGGAAGCTCTCCCAAATTCTCACACCCTGCCACCTTCAGATGTCCCAAATCTCCCAACTGTCACTGTCACATTTTCTGAAAAATCCCCTGGCCAGGATTTCTCCTCCTGGGAAGCTGGGAAGCTTCAGCATCTCCATGTTTTGCTCCTTTGTACTGCAATACTTAAAGCACAATTAGAAGGGGGGGAAAACAAATAAACCTATACAAATTTCCAGCCAAAAGCACCTTTCAGTCCTGGGAAAACCAGGATTAAAATGGAGCCATCCATCCACCACGGTGAGCGGTGACCCCGACAAACACGGATGCTCCTGTGCTCCATGGATCTGCTCCATGGAGCAAATGTGATTTGGAGAATTGTTTACTCAGCATATTAATTGGTTTTTATTAATGACCAATCTCAGCCCAGCTGTGTCGGGACTCTGGTCAGTCATGGGTTTTTATTATTTGTTCTTGTTCAGCCTTCTCATGTCTCCTTTCTCTTTCTTTAGTGTAGTTTTAGTATATAATATAATGTAATGTAATATAATATGATATAGTATAAATATAATAATTTAATAAATAATATATAAAATTAATAATATAATAAAATATATAATATAATAATATAGCAAAATATATTAAATAAAATATATTATATAATAATATAATAAAATTATAATAGAATAACAATAATATAATATAAATTATATGATATAATATATTTATATTATATAATAAATATAATATAAATAGCATAATTTTAATAATATAATATATCATAATATAGTAGATCAGCCTTCTGAGAACTTGGAGTCAATTCTCATCTCCCACCTCACTCTGGGGACCCTCCCAACACCACAACAATTAATACCCACACCCAACCTTAACCCCACGTGTGCCAGGCCCTCTCTGGGCGCCATTTCAGGGCCTGCACCTTGAAGGCTGAGGGCCAAATTTTTTGGCCGCCCTTTTGAAGCCAGCCTTGCTGACGGCAAAGGGCCAAATCCTCTGGGTGCCATTTTGGGGCCAGCCTTGCTGAAGGCCAAGGGCCAAATCCTCTGGGCGCCATTTTGGGGCCAGCCTTGCTGAAGGCGAGGGCCAAATCCTCTGGGCGCCATTTTGGGGCCAGCCTTGCTGAAGGCCGAAGTCCACATCCTCTGGGCGCCATTTTGGGGCCAGCCTTGCTGAAGGCCGAGGACCAAATTTTCAGGGAGCCCTTTTGGGGCCGGTACCTTGCTGAAGGCCGAGGGCCAAATCCTCTGGGATCCGTGGTTGAGCAGCAGCTGCACGGTGAGGTGTGGCCGCAGCTCGGAGCGGGAGGCAGCGGCCTGAAGGGCCCAGCCCAGCGGGGACACGCCGTCGTTGGCTGCCCCGCAGGCCCGGTGCAAGGGCCGCCTCCAGCTCTCGTCCCGCGCCTCCACATCAGCGCCGTGATCCAGCAGTAGCTGGAAAAGCTGCAGGGAATGGTCGTCCTGGGCCGGGGCCTGCCCGCAGAGCACGCCCAGGGCCGTCTCCTGGCGCGCGTTGCGGGCGTCGACGCGGGCGCGGCGCCGCAGGTAGAGGTGGGCATGGTGGTGTGGTGGCAGAGACGGTGCCTGGCGGCCACGTGCAGGGCTGTGTCACCTCCCGCCTCGCTCGGCAGCTCCACGGCCGCCCCGTGTATCAGCAGGAGCTTGGCACACCTGCGGGAAGGGGTTTGGGGGTGGTGGGTGGTGTGGGGTGAGCCGTGAGGGATGGTGGGGTGGGAGGTGCTGTGGGGTGAGGTGTCGCAGGCATGTTTTATGAGAAATCCTTTCCTTAGGATTTTTTCTCTCCTGAGAAGCTGAGAGGCCTCAGGGTCCAAATGTAAACAATAATTATCTGCTGCTGTGGAATGTGACAGGTGAATCTTTGATTGGTCCATGTTGGTAGTTTTTATTTAATGGCCAATCACAGTCAGCTGGCTCGGACTCTCTGAGAGTTATGAGGTTTTCATTCCATTATCTTCCTTCTTTGCAAGCCTTCTGATGAAATCCTTTCTTCCATTCTTTTAGTATAGTTTTAGTATAATATATATAATAAAATAATAAATCAGCCTTCTGAAACATGGAGTCAGAGTCTTGTCTCTTCTCTCACCCTGGGACCCCTGTGAACACCACTACAGTGAGGGGGGAAGTCATGCTGGACTGGGATTTTGGGAGGGAGCAGCATGGGCTGGGCAGGGTGGCACTGTGCCCTGGTGTCCCCCACAGTGAGGGCAGCGGTGGTTTGGGCAATATCTCCCTCTGCCCTTGACCAGCGCCATGCATGGATGGTCATCCTTGACTATCCTTGACCATCCTTAAATACCTTGACCAACCTTGACCATCCCAGACTGCCCTTGGCCACCCTGACCATCCCAGACTGTCCTTAGCCATTCTTGACCATCCTGGACTGTCCTTGGTCACCCTGACCATCCCAGACTCTCCTTAGCCATCCTTGACCATCCTGGACTGTCCTTGGTCACCCTGACCATCCTGACCATCCTGGACTGTCCTTGGCCACCCTGACCATCCTTGACCATTCCAGACTGTCCTTGGCCATCCTTGACCATCCCAGACTGCCCCTGGCCACTCTGACCATCCCAGACTGTCCTTAGCCATCCTTGACCATCCTGGACTGTCCTTGGTCACCCTGACCATCCTTGACCATCCCAGACTGTCCTTGGCCATCCTTGACCATCCCAGACTGTCCTTGGCCATCCTTGACCATCCCAGACTGCCCTTGGCCATCCTTGACCATCCCAGACTGTCCTTGGCCATCCTTGACCATCCCAGACTGTCCTTGGCCACCCTGACCATCTTTGAACACCTTGACCATCCTTGACCATCCATGACCATCCTTGAACACCTTGACCATTCTCAACCATCCTTGACTGTCTTCAACTATCCTTGGCCACCCTGACCATCTTCAACCATCCTTGGCCACCTTGATCACCCTTGACCACCCTGAGTGTCCTTGACCATCCTCGACTCTCCTGACTGTCCTGGCCCATCCCTGACCATTCCTGAAGCCCCTGACCATCCTAGCCCCACTTGCTTGGATATAAAAATGGATTTTCCTCTCCCTTGGAGGGACCCCAACATGTGCTCCTGCTCCAGAGGATTGTGTTTTCACAGGATCACAGGATATCCCAAGCTGGGAGGAACCCACCAAGCTTTAACCCCCTCCTGTCTCTCTAATTTTCATCTTTTCTTTCAGCTCAGGTGTCACTGGAGCCCTGGGGGAGGGTCTGGGCTGACACAGAAGCAGCACGAGAAGTCTCAGCCTGATCCTTCCAGCAGCAGGGATGGGGAAGAAGAGGAACCTCAGGGAGGAAGGACAGCACCAGGAGATTGCTTGTTTTTCCTGGCCCAGGGGAATGCTAACATGTGTGGGGAAAATACCAATAATAAAACAAGGAGATAATGCTAATAATTCTAATAATAAACTTGACTTTTTGTGGACCTGTCTCATCTCCTCCCCAAGGATTTGTCCTTGACAGAACAGAATCTACAAACACCTCCCTGGGCTGCTTTGCCAGTGCACCTCAAGCCTGAGATACCAGGAAAAATCCCTCCAGGATCTTCTCCTGCACCTCCCAGAGGTGCCAGCCCTCACCAGAGGCTCCACCACAGATGTTCTCCTTGGGGTGTGGTTGTCTGAGAGTGGATTTAGGTGGGGTTGTGCCATTCCCAAAATCTTTGGGTCCCTACTTTCCAAATTCATTTTTTGCACGTTTTGAATCCCTTTCTTCAGGAGTGCTGTGTCTCCCTGAGGCTTTTCTGGGGCTTGCTGGCTGCTCTTGAAGGGGATCACTCAGACACTTGGTCTCTTTTACTGGTCTTGGCCATCCTTGTCAGCAGGGAATTTGTAGCCCTGATCATAATTATTCTCTTGGGACCTCTCCAGAGTAGCTCAATAATGATGTCACAGGTAGCTCTGCACCCCAAAATAACACATTCAGGGCAAACTAATGATGGTTCTGCAGGGAAAAAAGGGAAAAAAAAATATTGCTGACTTGGCTGCAAAAATGCAGCAGCCTAGCCTGAGAGAAAAATCACTTTTTGTTCTGTTTTTCTTCTTTTTTGGGGGGTAGATCATGCCTAAAGCATTCCCAGGCAAGGAGGCAGCTGTGCCTGGGCACAGACATTGCCCTGGTGTGGGTGAGAGTGCCCAGGCTGAGGATTTCCACCTGCACAGGCAGCACAGAGGGATTGTTCCTCAGCAGAGCCAGGGGCTGCACCCAGCCCGGAATCCCCACTGTGCCCTGGGCTTTTCCCTCACAGAGAATCCCACCCTGGCAGCTCAGTTCCTCTTCATCTCCTGCCAGACATCCCAAATATTCTCCTGTGGAAAGGCCATCCTTCCCAGAGGCTGCATCCCTGGAGAGCTTTTCTTTTTCTTTATCAAGTGCTGGAAGAAACCCAAGCTGCTTTACATTGGATTTTCCCCCTGGGTGCTCCTCCCTTGGCACAGAGGGAATGCTGGCAGGGAAGAGCTCTTCCAGTGAGTGGAAAAGGTGGGAGCTGGGAGGATCATTTGCCTCCTGTTTGGATATCTGGGTATCCTGTTTGGATATCAGCAGGTTCTGGGTAGATGCTCTGGTTAACCTCTAGAATCTCTGGTGATGAATTCACCAGCTCCAACACATCCCCAGCATTTCTGGCTTCCTGTATTTTCATTCACAGCCTGGCTGTTGCCACCAGACTGGACTAAAATCCCAGGAAATAAGGCCCAGCAATGGCTTGATGCTTTTTCAAAGACTCCTTTCCAATTTTCTGGGAATACTGAAAGAGCATACTGAGTTCAGCTTTCTGTTTATCTCAGCAGAAATTCGGTGGCAAAACAAAACAGTTTGTTTTCCACCCAGCCTGGTGCCTGATTTTGACTAATTTAAACTCCCTTCCAAGCCATTCCCAACTCATCTGCAGGTGATGGGTGACATCCCCTTGTTTGGGCAAGTCACTTTTTGAGGTAAAGGAAATTTGGGGTGAGTGGTGCTGGTGCTCCACCTTCTCCCTGCCCTGGGCTCCTGGATCAAAAGGAATGGGAAAAAATTATTTGGGATTGATTTTTTTTTTTGGTTTTTTCACCCATTAGAGAGTCAGGGCAGGATGTGCCCATTGCCCTCCTTATGGCTCCCACTGGCTGGGATGAAAACCACCCAGGCTGGGAAAGTGGGATTTGTTAGGAATGGGATGTGAAGAACAACCAGCAGGAGGAGCAGGAGCCTGGGGCAGCAAGGAAATTCCCAAAGTCCCAAAAACCCTCTCAGGCCTCAGTTTCCTTAAGGAAAAACCTCCTGTTTGTTTTCCCTGCCATCCCCGAGGTTTCTCTGTGACAACCCTCATTTTGTCACCTCTCAGAGGGCAGGGCCAGCCCTGGGGCTGCTTCTGGGCTCTCCATTTCTCTGTCAGGAGCTGTTCTTGCCCAGCTTCCCAAAGCCATGGCTCCAAACGCTCTGAGTGCTGTGTTTAGCAAGGCTGAACGGAGCAGAGGATGAGGTTTAGCACTAGATGATGCTAAATGCTGGCTTTTCACATCCCTGGGCTCTTTTCCCCTTGCAGTGCCACAGCCACAGGGCAGAGTGCCCAGGATGATGCTGGAACAGCCAGAGGGTGGCTCCTCTGGGTCAGTCCCCACCTCCCTGGCATTTGGGAGCCTTGTCTTGACCTTTTTAGGCTCCTGCCTTCCTGCTCAGCTCCTGTTTCCTGCTCATTCCTCCCATTCCTGTCCCTGGTGCTTGTTCCCCATCCCAGTGCTCCTCGCGCGGAGCCCCTGAGCTCCTGCACGGACTCATCCCACCTTTCATCCCCCACCCCTCACCTCTGGGGGCTTGGAGGAGCTGGAGAACTCTGCCTCCAGCTCCCAGGGTGGGGGAAAGGCTCAGAGAAGGGAATGGCTCAGCTGGAAGAGGGGGTGACACCTGCTTGTCCCATCCCTTGCCTTCCCAGAGCTCTTTCCTTACGTGCCAGGCTGGAGAAGGGAAATTCCTCTCCAGGCAGGCTCTCCCTGGCCACGAGGGGAGCCTGGGACGTCCAGGGAGATCTGGAGGAGGGCTCTGCAGATGTTCAGCATCCCTTCCTGCCCTGATGGGAGGCAGGAGCTGTGTCCTGCATCCCTGCCAGGCCCACGCCCGCTCTCCCCTCCCCTCCCCGCCGCCGAGGCTCTTCCTCTCCCCCTCAATTATTTTTATTTTATTTTTTTTTTTCGGGGTGCCAATAAAGGCAGGCTCCTTTAATCATCCCCAGCTTTAAGAGGGAAAAGGGAGAGCGCCAGGGAGAGAGTGCAGTGAATTTAGAGACTCATCTTACCCCACCATGTTAATTATCTCGGCTGTAAAAAAGAGGTCAAGGAGAGGAACTCTACTAAATAGGCCGACGTTGGCATGAACAGCTCCTAAAGTGAAGAAGGTAAGACTGAACTTTACTGGAACTTTTTTTTTTCCATCTCTTCAAAAAGCTCCTAGATTAAAGCTCTGATATCCTTTTTGTTGAAATCTCATGGATTCTGAAGCTCAAATGGCTGGAAGGAAGCCCAGATAATTTTTTTTTATCCCAGTCACTGAGAGGCTCAAAGGTTTTAAGTCCTGCCCCCATGGTGAATTGCCGAGTATATGGGAATACAGAAGAACCTGGCACATAGGTGTTCTGGCCATTGTTATCGAGAGGGAGAAAAATAAAATAGCTCTCTATGTAGGTCAATGACCTGCTCTTTGTTGTCAGTAAAAAATTAAGGATGACCTAAAATCTACTACTCGACGAAAAAAATAATAAAATAAAAAGAAAGGAGGCGAGGTAAAGTAGTCTCCCCCTAATCAAAGAGGAAATGTTTGTGTTACCCAAAGCTTGACCTCCTCAGTCTCTAACTTTAGCAAAGTCTTTGCTATTGAAAAAGCAGTGGTCGAAACCTCAAACCCTGTCTGAAATGTCTATTAATTTTTGATCTTTCAAGGGAGTTGGCTCAGTTATTGTAGAAGCCCCCGTAGCGCCGGGCGCCGTAGTTAAGGGGCTCGCAGCATTTCCATGATAAAGCCCCAATATTCCAGGCCTTACAACTCAGCTGTTGCCACCTCAGGGCTGTCTGATCCCCTTGGTGGCTGTGCTGGCTCTCCTGCCATCCCTCTCTGCCTTCCAAGGGAATGGAACACGCAAATCAGTGGGAGCAGATCCGTTTTTTAACGCATATATAGAAAACAGTATTTTTTTTCCCAAGCTTGGTAGCAAAGACCTCTGTGGTCCAGGAGATCCTCTGCACGCCCTGGGGTGGTTTGGTGGCTCCATCTCTTCAGGGGGAGAAGCCTAAAATCAGGGAAGCACTGGGGGTTGAGGATGAGGGTGATGGTGGAAAGGGAGCTCAGGTGAAGGAATTAAAGCCAGAGCTGCCTGCAACTCCCATCCCGCTCCTTCCAGCCCTCACGGCACCAAGGATGCCTTGGATTCATCCCTAGATTTTTTTTGGCTGAACCAGGAGTTGATTAATAGCTGATTTTTGGACATCTTGCAGAGACTCTTAGTGATGAGCAAGGATCACACCTTCCCTTCTCCAGAACCCTCTCCCTGTCCATGGTATGTTGGAACCTCGCTTTCACCACCTGCTTCCAGGTAATTTTGCCTGCCTGGAGGGCAGAGGATGGAAGCCAGGCTGGCTTTTCAGGGAAGCTGGCAGGTGATGGAATTCACTGTGGCCCTGAGCAGTTTCATCAGGATAATATCAAGTGGCTGAGCTCTTTATAAAAAAACAAAAGGAAAATATCCTGATTCCGTGTGTCTAGCTATCCAGGCACCTAAAGTCCTACAGAAACATATTTTTCTGTGTTTTTCCACATTTTTCCAGGCATTTTTTATGCTCATCTGTGTGATGCTGATGCAGGGTGGGATGTGGGTGCACATGGAGGAGCTCAGCCCTGCCTGTGACCCAAGGGTGATCCCTACGTGGCCTGTGTGGGATAAATCCATAAATCCCATAAATCCATCCTGAGCATCTCCTGGGGAAGTGTGTTGGCTCTGGGCTGCAGGACACGCTGATTTTGGGAGAAATAGTCAGGAAAGAGGGGGAGGGAAAGGCTGAGGCTGGGCTGTCCATAGGAAGAAGACTTAGGCTGTGCAATGTGCCTGGCACCAAAATGCCCTTTTTATTTTTGTCTCTGCCGTGGCAGTGGGGAGATGTGGGAGCGTGTGGGAAACCTCACCGTGGATCATGGCATCTTTTCTGCTTCATGGCATCTTTTCTGCTTCATGGCATCTTTTTTGCTTCCCACAGGCAGAGCTCCTGGGCTGTGTGCACAGGGGATGCATAGAGAGGTTATCAGGAAATGCCAGAACAGTTTGGGTTGGAAGGTTTGGGTGGAAGAGGTTTTACAGCGACTTCTGTGAGCCAGGGAGAAGTTTGAGAAGAGGATCCATGTTTGATAAGGGGATCCATGTTTGTTAAAGGGATCCATGTTTGATAAGGGGATCCATGTTTGATAAGAGGATCCATGTTTGATAAGGAGATCCATGTTTGATAAGGGGATCCATGTTTGATAAGGGGATCCATGTTTGATAGGAGGATCCATGTTTGATAGGAGGATCCATGTTTACCCCTGAAAGAATTTCCTACCAAGGTCATTGACATAAAAACCAAGAAAGAAAGAAGGATAAATAAGAGAATAAATAAGAGAAACCTGCAACTGTCTATTCCAATAATTGTGGCATTCACATTCTCTGATAAATCCCTTCATCCAGGGTTTTTCTCCTGGGAAGCTGAGAAGCCTCAGAGAAAAGGAAAACAATTCTTATCTCCTTTGCTTCTCCTGTGCTGTGCTCATGTGGAATGTGTTTGGAGATTGTTCACCCACAGGTGATTGTTCCATTGCATTCTGTGGGAGTTGTTTTGGCTCTTTGGCCAATCAGGGCTCTGTGGAGAGTCATGAGCTTCATTATTATCATTTTAGCATTCTGTAAGTGTCCTTTCTGTGTTCTTTAGTATAAGATATATTCTTTAATATAATATAGTATTATAAAGCAATAAATCAGCCTTCTGAGAGCATGGAGTCAGATTCATCATTCCTGCCTTTGTCGGGATAGTCCCCACAAACACAATAAATAATCACTTTGCTTGTCTCTTCTAACCCATGAGTAAAGTGTAAACTTCTGAGCTTTGTAAGAATGTATAAAAAGCATGCATGCTAAAATAAAACCAGTTTGGAGCCTTCTGGAAATGGAGCGTTGTAGCTGCATTTCTCTCCACAGAGAAAAGCAAGGCACAACTTCCCAAGGACATTGCTGGGATTCGCATTCTCTGAACCTCAGAGAAAGGAAAAAACTATTCTTATCTCATTGTTCACAAGTGGAGTGCATGGTGGAAGATTGTTTTCCTGAGGACAATTGGTGATTGGATTCTGGTGTGAGTGTTTTGATTCATTGGCCAATTGTGTGTGTCGGGACTGGGCTGACAGACACGAGATTTTGGGCAGTGGAGCTGAGTTGGGTGCTTGTGCAGATTCAGTTTAGATGCAATGGAATATAGTATAGCATGATACAGTCTAATAAAGTAATTAATTAGCCTTTTAATAATGAAATAATTAATTATCCTTCTGATATCAACCGAGTCAGATGCATCACTTCTCCCCCTCATTGGGGTTGCCTGCTTTACTACAGAGTGTCTCCACCTGTCTACATCTCAACTACGACAGGAGGGACCCCAAAGCCAAACCCATCCCACCCCATGCCAGGGCAGGGACACCTCCCAGCACCCCAGGCTGCTCCCAGCCCCATCCCAGCCCCATCCCAGCCCCATCCCAGCCCCATCCCATCCCCATCCCAGCCCCATCCCATCCCCATCCCAGCCCCACCCCAGCCCCATCCCAGCCCCATCCCATCCCCATCCCATCCCCATCCCAGCCCCACCCCAGCCCCATCCCATCCCCATCCCAGCCCCACCCCATCCCCATCCCATCCCCATCCCATCCCCATCCCAGCCCCACCCCAGCCCCATCCCATCCCCATCCCATCCCCATCCCATCCCCATCCCAGCCCCATCCCAGCCCCATCCCAGCCCCATCCCAGCCCCACCCCAGCCCCATCCCAGCCCCACCCCAGCCCCAGCCGCGGGTGCCCTCCTTACTGCAAACTTCAAAACCAAGTGATTTTTCTCCAGCAGGGATGCCCCTGCACACACCAGAGCCCCCAAAAGCTGAAGTGAGCCCCTGTAGCCTCACCCTCATGGATCTCCAGCACCTTCTCCCTGCAGAGCACTCCTGAACAAAACTGAACAAACCATTCAGCATTTCCCTTCCCCACATCAAGGGGGTCTGTTAATAACAGCTTTCATTCCTGCTCCAGCTCCCCATTCCTGGGAAAACTCATTCCTGGCACAGGGAGGGCACAGCACACGGCAGCAGCAGAAGGGTTTGCATTCCCAGGTGCTGCTGCCACGGAACTCAGCCCTCACTCTGGAGACACCTCCTGGCTCCACAGCCCCACGAGGCTGTGGTGAAACACCCAGATCTGCAGAGCCCCTGGCACCACCACCCAGATTTACAGCTGGCCCCTGGCAGCAGGCATGGCATCATTGTCATTATTATCATTATTATTATCATTATTATCATTATTGTCATTATTATTATCATTATTATTATCATTATTACTATCATTGTCATTATTATCATTATTATCATTATTATTCATGATTATCATCATTGTCATTATTATTATCATTATTAGTCATCATTGTCAGTATTATCATATTGTCATTATATCATTATATTATAATGTCATTATTATTATCATTATTATTATCATTGTCATTATTATCATCATTGTCATTATTATTATCATGTCATTATTATCATTGTCATTATTATTATCACTGTCATTATTATCATCATGTCATTATTATCATTATCATTAGTATTATCATTATTATCATAATTGTCATTATTATTATCATTATTATCATTATCATCATTGTCATTATTATTATCATTATTATTATCATCATTGTCATTATTATTATCACTGTCATTATTATCATCATTGTCATTATTATCATCATTATTATTATCACTATTATCATTATTATTATTATTTTTGCAGGGTCATTTCCAGCCTGGAGCAGGATCCTGCAGCACTGCCTCCTGCAGAGGGGCTGATTTAAACCCTGCACCCCCTCCCACCCCCCAGAGAGCTCAGACGCTGTCCCTGTGCTGGCCGTGTCCCCCCAGCCCCCCGTGGCTGTGGCAGGAGGGGTGTCCCTGTCCCCACTGCCCCAAACCTACCCTGGAGCCAGCTGAGGGGGCTCTCCTGCCTGGGGGTCCCTCCTCCCCCCTGGAGCACCATCCCTGTCTGGGCAGAGCGAGGTGTGAGCCTCAATGGCAGCCAGGTGCCACCGTGCCAAGGGCCACCCTGTCCCCAGCCTGTCCCCAGCCTGTCCCCAGCCTGTCCCCAGCCTGTCCCCAGCACGTTTATATTTGCAGCTCTCCGTGTGACAGCACTGCCCAGCTGTGTGGCTGTGCTCTGTCCCTGTCCTGTCCCTGTCATGCCTGTAACCCCCCCCCCCCCAAAATCCTTTTATAGCTGCTGCTGCTGCT
Organism: Serinus canaria; assembly: GCF_022539315.1. Classification (NCBI taxonomy): domain Eukaryota; kingdom Metazoa; phylum Chordata; class Aves; order Passeriformes; family Fringillidae; genus Serinus; species Serinus canaria. The sequence goes on along the minus strand of NW_026108147.1, from coordinate 3,545,425 downwards.
GCTGCTGAGCTCCTCTTTGGAAGCTGCTGCCTGGTGAAATATCGACTTGTCCCCAGGCTGCATTGATTTTGTGCAGTTTTTATTGGAAATTGGATGATGTTTAAGCATTTCCCTTTAACAGCTCTATATAACACGGAAAGGGCTCGTGCTACAGTTGGTTTGTAGTGGCTCATCTTTGTCTGATGTAAATAATTCAATAAACCCCTCTCCAAACTCTTCCCAATTAGAACTGCACAGTTTTCCTTTCTTTCCCCCCCTTTCCCCCATCGATTACAGGAATAATAATTTTAAAAATTGCTCTTAGCTTAAGTAAAAATGCAATTTCTCCCCACCTCCCTGCTGAAGAGCTGGTAATTATCCCCTGGGAATTCAGTCCTGGGGCACATTCTCTTGGAAAGGAGGAGCCCTCCCAGTTATTTACCCCCTGAGTTATGTGCTCATGGAATGTCACCTGGGTGCCAGCCTGGAAATCCAGCTGGGGCTGACCCTCACCACGTGTCCCCCACCCAGTCTCAGGGTTAGAGGCTCCTTGTAGGGTCCATAATGCGGGATTTCCTGCTGGGATGGGAGACTCCAGATCTGTGATTGGTGTGGCAGCCCCCCCCCTCACAGACTGCCACCAGAAAGGGTTCTGGGGAGGGCTACAGGGTGAGGACACAGCGCTGGGCATTGCAGGACTCAGATCCCAGCTCTTCCCCCAACTCGTGGAACTGAAGCAGGTTCATCCATTCCCAGCTGGAATTCTGTCAGAACCCAGGACATTCCTCTGGAGGGCTCCAGACCCTGGCAGGGGGCTCAGAGACCTTGGCACAGAGTCAAAACCACCTGTGCCTTGGATTTTAGTCATGGAAACAATTCCCAACTTTGTGTGAGGAGTTACAAACCACAAGAGTTTGAGTAGAATGATGGTGAATTTGTCACAGGGTGAAAAAGTAGAATTTTGGGGATTTAGAATGGGGGTTCAAGAGATAAGATGGAGGGATCTGGGCATGTCCTGTCCTTCTCCTTCTCCTTCTTGTCCCCCATCTTCTGCTGTGATGGTGACACCTCTGGATTGGTTTAGGGTACAGACAGACTGTCTAACATAAGTAATAAGTATTAGAAAATTATTGTAAATAAAGCACAGGTAGTTCTTAGTATAAAAAGCCAACACCACCCCAAGGTGGTCAGTGTGCCTCACCCAGACCTGCTGGACAGAGCTCAGCAGGGAGAGAAAGAATGTCACAAATTAGAGAAAATAAACAACCTTGAGAAGCAGAACTGAGGAATCTCAGCTTCTTCGAGCGTGGGGCTGGGAAAAAAGAGACTTTAATACCTCTTTAATCCCATTTCAGCAACACCAAACCCGAGAGAATTCCAGCACTGCCACCGCTGTGGGAGGTGCAAAGCCACCACGAGCTCCAACAAGCCCCTCATGTCATCCCTGACCACAATCAGTGTTTGACACCTGGAAGTGCCAGGGAGCTGTGGGAGTTATTTATGGGCTGGAGGTTGTGTTTCCCAGGCACACCCTAAACAGAAAGTTCCTGAGATCGTTTCTTGCCCTCTGGGGTGCAGAAGAACAAACCCAGCCATCCATCCATCCATCCCCTGCTGCCCTCGCCCATTTCTGGGGGATTGATTTATCCCTTCCCACTGGACACACCAGACCTGGGCCTCTCAGGGTTAATTAGTGGGGCCTTGGCCAGGTTCATCAGAGCTCCCACCTCTCCTCGGAGCAGCTGCAGCTCCAGGAGGGGAGCACCTGGTTCCTGCTGGGCTCTGCCCCCATTCCCACCTCCTGCAAATTACAGGTTGTGCTGGGAGGAGCAGCTGCTCCTGGGCTCATCTGTCACAGCAGGGACAGACGAGTGTCCCCACTGCCAGCTCATTGTCCCCACTGCCACCCCTGCCCTCCCTGAGCTGACCCCGCTCTGGGTGTGGGGCAGAGAGGGAACAGGGCTGGGGGTGTCCCTGATGGCTGAAACGTGGTGTCACCAGCAGGGCAGGGACATCCCAGGGCTGGGGGATTGGAGGGAGCAGGGATGGGTTTGGGAACATCAGCTGGAACAGTGGCTCAGGGCAGGGCCTGCTTTAGGGTCAGGAATGACCCTGTGGGGACAGGGCAGGTTTTGGGGCCACGTGTGTCCCAAACCACCCCCAGGGAGAGGAGGGGCTTCCATGGGGCTTGGAGATGACACCAAACCCCCAAATTCCAGGCAGGCCTGATTCCTGTCAGCATTTCACAGAACCACGAGGTTGGAAGGGACCTCCAAGACCTTCAAGTCCAAGCCGTGCCCCATTTCTCCCTGCCCAGCACCCCCTCCCTCCCTGAGAAGCTTTTTGGTGCCATTTGGGATGGAGACTGAGTAATTAGGGTAATTATGGGTGTCACTTCCCAAACTTTGTGCTGAGAGGTGCCAATGGCTCGTTTGCACCATTCCCATCTCCTGCTGATCTCCCAGCCCTTCCACTGCTCCAGTTATTCCTCAAGAGAGGCCTCGACCTCTCCTCAAACCTTCACTGGGGCTCAGAGCCCACCATGCCCAGTCCCATCCATCAGCTGATACCTTCCCTCACTCTCCAAACAGAATCTCTTGGTGGATTTTTTCATCGTTTCACCCCATTCTCTTTCCCCTCTGGTTTTCTTTTTTTCTTTTTGTCTTTTTTTAAAATTTATTTTTGGGTTTTCTTTTTTGTTTTGTGGGTGTTCTTGTTTTTGTTTTTGGTTTTGTTTTTTTTGTTTGTTTTGTTTTGTTTTGTTTGTTTTGTTTTTGTTTTTTTTTTTATTCCTGGAGTTTGAGCTGGAGCCATTTTTATCCAGAAATCCAAAATCTCCCTCCGTGGGTGGGCAGGCACGGTGGCTTCTCCTTGCTCCCCAGAATCCCACAGACAATGCTGGGCCTGGGGTGGGAATGTGGGAATGTCTGTCCTGTGAGGGCAGCAGGAGATTTGGGATTCCCATTTGCTCCTGATCCATGGAGCCATTCCATAAAATGGAATGGTGGCTCAGGGCAGGATCCTGCTGCAGGGTCCTGGCTGGCTCAGAACCCCCTGTGAGAGGAGAGGACAGGTTTTGGGACCATGTGTGCCCACACCAGTGACCCCCAACCACCCTGAGGGAGAGGATAAAAGCTTTGGAGCCAGAATTCCTTGGGTTTTGTTGGATTCTGGTGGAAATCCTTTCCAGCCACAGCCCAGCTCTATCCATGGTGAGTTCCAGGACAAGATGAGCTCCTTGAGTGTTTTTTTCCATGTTTCTGAACCTGGCTGTCCTCTCCAGGCTCTCCTTGCTCCATTCCTTGCTGTTGTGCTGCTGTGGGTGCCTTCCCCCCTTCCCATGTTTCCATCAATCCTGGCTGCCTTTTCCCAGCTGGGAAAACTGATTTGGGGTCAATCCTAAAGCGAGGGAGCTGGAAAAGGCTGTTAGGGAATGCTGGTTTGGCCCTGTCCTCCTGTCACCATCACATTTTCTGGAAAAATCTCTTTGAGGAGAGAGGATTTTTCTCTTGGGAAGCTGAGAGGCCTCAGAGGAAAAGGAAAACAATATTCTCTCATTTGCTTCTCCTGTGTTTTGCTGCTTTGGAATGTGGTTGGAGATTGTTTATCCAGCAGGGGAATGTTTGGTTGGTTTCATGGGAATTGTTTTGATTTAATGACCAATCCCAGCCAGCTGTGTCAGGACTCTGGAGAGTCACGAGTTTTCCATTATTATCTTGTTAAAACTTCTGTCTGTATCCTTTCTCTAGTCTTTAGTTAATATAATATTTTTAATTAATATAATATAGATAATAAAATAATAAATGAGCCTGCTGAGAACACGGAGTCAGATTCATCATTCCTCCCTTCCACGGGGGTCTCAGAAAATCCCACACCCTCCTGGGAAGGGAACAGATTTATTTTGGGCTTCTCTCCCCCTTTGCTTTAGTTGTGTCATTAATGATGATTTTCTTGCTAATTGGGGCAACTTGAGGCACCAAACTTGTCAGGAGAGGAGATTCCAACCTTAGGAAGCTGCGTGGGTTTGTTTGAGGATGCTCAGAGGAGCTCAGGGATGGGATAAGTCATTTTCCAGAGGACTGGGGAAGCTGGACAGGATTTGGGGTTGGCATTTCCCTCCTTGGGCTTTAAGGTTTTGGGCAGGTGGGTGCAGAGCCTGGCAGTGCCCTGCCCCAGGGTGGCACCTGCTTGGGGGGCGGGTTGGGGTGGGATGGGGTTCTCTCCATGCTGTGCCAAGAAAAGGGATTCCAGCCCCTTTTCAGGGCTGTGGCAGCCCCACAGGCACTGTCCAAACCCTAACAAGAGCCCCAAACGATTTGGGGGTTTTTTTTGCAGCTTGTTATCTTAGGTGTAGGGGGTTTTTTTATTTTATTTTTTTATTAAATTTGAAATCCCAGCACGAAATAATCCTCTTTTTCTGGTCGGAATAGAAATGGCTTGATGCCACGAGGCAAAAAAAAAATTAAAAAAAAAATAAAAGGCAGCTCTTCCCAGTGCTGTGCTGATTTGCAAGGCTAGTGAGAGACTACAGAAGGTGTTTTCAAATAGACTCTGATATTTTCAGTGCTTGAAGAGGGCCCGACTACATGACACCTTTTTTGAAGCCCTGATTTACAATGGCCCCAGGCTGAGTGCATTATAATTTGCTGCCAGAAGTTCCAAAGTCGCAGTACTTTCAATAATGAGGAGAGAAACCCTAATACCAGAAGACTTTTCCCTTTCTTTCTTTATTTTTTTTTTTTTTTTTTTTTTTCGGGGGGCATTGTGTTTAATGAAAAGCTAAAAATGTGCTAATTTGTGAGTCCTGTTGTGGTAGTGGCATCGGAGGCTTTTGAAATGCGTTACTGACTCGGGGAGTATTAAGGAAAAATGACATTTTGCTACTAGCAGAAAAGTCAATTATAATGTTTCCACACTTTAGAAAATTGCTGATGCAGGATGGGAGTTAATAGAACAGTCAGCTTCACTTTGTGTTACCGGATTTGGGGGGTTTTGCTGAGAAACCTCAGCTTGTTTTTTAATTCTGCTGGCTCTGTGTGCCTGGCACCGGGCTGGGGCAGAGTGTGATGAGTTCCCTGGTTTGTTCCCACCTGGAGCTGCCAGCCGGGCGTGCTGCAGGAGCAACAGGAGCAAGGAAATGAGAGGGAACTGCAATTCCCAGGGACACCAGCTGATGGTCCACAAAGACCCCAAAGAAGGCAGAGACTGAAGACAACTTCTTCATCTCCAGATCCAAAACTTCCCTTACTCGTGAAACCTTGCAAAAGCATTCGCAGCTGACGCAGTTCATCCGTAACTTTATTTTCTTTGCTGCTTGTTGCCACTCTTTTTAACCCCCTGCTCCATAAACTCAGGCCTTTACCACTGTTGTGATAAGGCACAAAATGATGACACAGACACTGCTGCTCTCGAGGGGAACAAAAAAAGAGCACCTTTATTTTCTGACTCCAACATTTATAGTTTTCCAAAGGTGACAGTGGATTGGAGGGTGACAGTGCCACCTCTCCAATGCCACTGGACAGACCAAGGGTCCATCAATTCTCTCCACCTCCATGAAAGAATGCAAAACATAGGTTATTTACAGAATTGTGTGTGAGAAAGTTTGTTGAAAGAATGTAAACATCAGAAGGCTTTACAAAGTTTTACAAAATCAGGGCGACATACCACCCCTGTCTTTGTGAGTTTTGGAGGGTGGAGGGGAGATAGATTTTCAGGAGTGAGCACAAACTGTTGGAATTGTTGGGATTGAGGCAGAATGAAGCGCGCTCAGCCGTGGCCATGGAGCTCCTTCCGAGCCAGGATTAAAGGCAGTGCTGGGGAAGCTCGAGTTTTAATGGATAAATTGTTGCAGAATACACTCAGCCAAACATCTCTGATGAAGGGGACTCGGAGCACTGAATCAATGAAGATTCAGGGTTTTGCAGCCCCTTTGATCCGTGCCTGGTGGAGCAGGAGCTGTGAGCCTGCTGCACTCTGCAGAACAGACCCCAGCCCTTATTTCAAATATTTACAGCCAGAATCGGGGGAAAGGAGCTGTCCTAACCCACTGTGCTCTCAGTGCACCCTTTCCCCCTCTTCTCTCAGAGCAGAAAATTTTCTGTGAGCTCCTGGGGCAAGGAGGGTGGGAGCTCTGTGCTGCTGGTGAAACCCTGTCGTGGTGCTGTGAGGGTCCCTGGGACAGGGTGAGAAATGAGAATTTGACTCCAAGTTCTCAGAAGGTTGAGTTATTCTATGTCACTGACATGTTTTATGAGAAATCTTTTTTTTTAGGTTTTTTCCTTTTTGAGAAGCTGAGAGGCTTCAAGAACAAAATGCAAATAATTCTTATTTGCTGCTGTGGGATGTAACAGGTGGGTCTGGGATTGGTCTTGTTTAGTTGTTTTTAATTAATGGCCAATCCCAGTCCACGTGTCTAAACTGTCTCAGTCAGAGACAAACCTTTGTTATTCATTTTTTTTTTATTTTTAACTAAACTTTCTGATGAAATCCTTTCTTCTATTTTTTTAGTATAGTTTAAAACATAACATATATCATAAAATAATAAACCAAGCCTTCTAAACATAGAGTCAACTTTCTCATCTCTCCCCTCATCCTGGGACCCCTGTGAACAGTATAGTTTTAGTATATCATTTCTTTTAATTTAATATAACATCAATTATATTGACATTATATTAAATTAAAAGAAATGATATACTAAAACTACACAGAAGAAAGAGAAAGGAGACATCAGAAGGCTAGAAAGGAATGAATAATAATGAATAATAAAAACCTGTGACTGACCAGAGTCCCGACACAGCTGGACTGGGATTGGTCACCAAGTACAAACAATTCACATGGAACCAGTCAAAGCTGCAGCTGTTGGTGAGTAACTTCTAGACTGCATTCCAAACAACCAGATAATTATTGCTTACATTTCTTTTCGGGAGAAAACTCTCATGGAAGGGATTTTTCAGAAAATGTTCCAGTAACAAAACCCCAGGGTGGAGCTGCCAGGGGCAATCCCAGTAATTCCATCTCTGGGCTGGTACAGGTGAGGTGAGGAGGCAGAGCAGCTCCTGCCCATCCATTCCCAGCCCTTTCCATGGGCAGGGACACCTCCCACTGTCCCAGGGTGTTCCAAGCCCCAGGCTGGCCTTGGGCACTGCCAGAGGTGGGGCAGCCACAGCTGCTCTGGGAATTCCCTGCCAGGGAACAACTCCTTCCCAATATCCCACCTGACCCAGCCTGGGGCAGGGTGAAGCCATTCCCTGTGTCCTGTCCTACTCCAAGCACAGCCTCGGGGGCTGCATTTGAAGCACATTGAATTCCACAGGGCAGGGAAAGGCCAAGACTTTATTTCTCTCCTGCTGCCCCTTCCAGGTGTCCCAAAAAGGGGTCCCTGCTTGGTGGGGTTACAATTGGAGGGTGGGGGAGAGAGCAGGAAGACTTTTAGAAAAGTTCTCTCATATGGACTTCTCCTGGGTTAGCAGGAAGCAATTAAGGCAATTAATTTATTGGTAAATTATCAGATGATGAAGTACAAAATAACTGCAATGAAATGCTGACATTGACATTAATACCAAATTAGTTCCTGTGTTATGACTGCTCTTACAATGAATGCCCAGTAATTTAATAGTAATGGGACATTTAAATAATTTAGCTGATCATTCTCTAGATCACTTCCATATATAAATGAGCAGGACAGCTCCTTCTCCCAGCCCTGCTGCTGCTGCATTGCTGCCACCTCCTCACCAGCAGGCACAGCAGCCTGCTCCCCTCCCTGCTGTCCCCCAGAGCTCCCCTTTGGGGGGTTTTCTGGGGTTTCTCGTGGCAGGAAGGAATGAGTCTCTGTTCTTAGAAGGATATGATATTAAATAAAATTTATATGATAAAATTTATTTTTTTTTAATTTTAAAATTTATTTTTAATGTATTTATTTATTATTTATTTTACTTTTTATTTATATTATATTACATTATATTATATATTATACATTTTACAGTATATTATACATTATATTACATATTATACATTATACATTATATTATATATCATATTATTATTACATTATATAATATATAATATTATACTATATATTACATTATATATTGGGTGGGTTTTGTGGGGTTTTTTTAGTCTTGATTTTTTGTGGTTTTTTGGGATTTTATTTGTTTTGTTTTGTTTTGTTTTGGGGGAGTTTTTTGGGGGGGTTTGGGTTTTTATATGGCTTTTTTTTTCTTTATTTGGTTTGGTTTTGGGGAACTCTTTGGGATTTTTTTGGGGGTGGTTTTTGTTTTTTTTTGGGGGGGAGGGATTTTGGGGGGTTTTGGGGGAGTTTGGGTGGGTTTTCTGGTGTTTTTTTGGGGATTTTTTAGGGTTGATTTTTGTGGTTTTTTGTTTTTTTGTTTGGTTTTTTTTTTTGTTTTGTTTTGGGGGGTTTGGCTTTTTTTACTTTTTTTTTTCTTTATTTGGTTTGGTTTTGGGGAGTTTTTTGGGGGTGGTTTTTGTTTTGTTTTTTTGGGGGGAGGGATTTTGGGAGGGTTTGGGTGGGTTTTGTGGGGTTCTTTTAGGCTTGATTTTTTTGTGTTTTTTTGGGTTTTTATTTGTTTTTTTTTGTTTTGTTTTGGGGGAGTTTTTTGGGGGGGTTTGGGTTTTTTTATTTTTTTTTTTCTTTATTTGGTTTGGTTATGGGGAGTTTTTTGGGATTTTTTTGAAGGTGGTTTTTGTTTTTTTTTGGGGGGGGAGGGTTTTTGGGGGAGAGGTTTTGGGGGAGTTTGGGTGGGTTTTGTGGGGTTTTTTGGGGTTTTTTTAGGCTTGATTTTTTTGTGGATTTTTTTTGTTTTGTTTTGTTTTGGGGGAGTTTTTTTGGGGGGGGTTGGGGTTTTTTTAAGGTTTTTTTTTTCTTTATGGGGTTTGGGTTTGGGGAGTTTTTGGGGGGGGTTGGGGTGTTTTTATGGTTTTTTTTGGGGGGGAGAGTTTTTAGGGGATTTTTTGGGTTTTTTTGGGGGAGGGGTTTTGGGGGAGTTTGGGTGGGTTTTGTGGGTTTTTTTAGAGGTGACTTTTTGTGGGTTTTTTTTTTTTTGTTTTTTGTTTGGTTTTTTGCTTTGTTTTGGGGCAGTTTTTTGGTGTTTTTTTGTGGGTTTTTTTTGGTGGTTTCTTTTTGTTTTCTTGCTTGTTTTTATTTGTTTTTTATCAGTTTCCCCCACAAACCAGTGACTTTCAGGCAGACCCTGCAGGTCTGTGGAAGCCCAGCACCCTCCCTGCACCCTGCAGACGGATGCTGCTTTTCCTCTGCCCCAGAGATTGCACCAGGCTGCTGAAATATGAATTCCTGAGCTTGCTTCCATCCTCCTGCAGTGTGCTCCCTCCATCACCCCGGGCTGCTGTCAGCCCTGCTGTGCAGAGGAGGGCTCTGCTGTCGCCAAGATTGAGGGCAGAATTCCCCAAATTGCTTTCCTTGTGCACGAGAGCAGGGATGAGGGGGTTTGAAACACCAACCCTGGCAGCTCTTTGGAGCTTTCCTGCCCGAGGATGAAGTTGGAAATGCTTTGTTTGATAAATTTGGGGTGTGCTGCTGAGGCTGGGGCACCCACAAAGAATCAGGGATGGGAAGATGCTGCTGGCAGCCCCTAGTGCAGGTTATCCCACACTTTATCCCTCTTGGGGATATTCCAGCAGCTGGATTGCTGCTGGGAGAAGGGCTGCTGTCCATCAGGAATGTCCTGAGGGGTTGCACAGGGGAGATGGAAGAAGAATTCCCTCTGTTATCGCTTGGATCTCCTTGGTGGGGCAGCCTGGAGGTTGGAAGGGTGAAATCCTGGGGAGCCCAGACTGTGAAATACAGCTGGGAAGGAGCACAGAAATCCCAAACTGGGGTGGCTCTGTCCTGTGTCTGGGAAAGCCTACAGGGAGAAAATTCCCTTTTTTAACCAGGCCCATCCAGTGACACAACTGCTCCAATCCTTTTCTGTGCAGGAATCCCCCCAGGCCTTTTTTCCTCAGGCATTCCTGTTCCCAGGAGTGCCTTTTCCCATTTGGTTCCCTCTTAGGAGCAGGAGGGGCTCAACACCATCCCCCTCCCAGCAGCTTTCTCCAGCCCAGCTTGCACCTCCAGGCACTGAGAGGTTCCTCAGCCCCCTGGGGGTGGTGGGCTCTGGATTTCCAGGCACCTGTTGCCAAATCCACACAGGAATTCTGTGATCAGAGGGAAAAACAGGTGTTTGTGGCTCTGACTTACTTAAAGAAGATCTTGGTGAATGTGATCCTGGTGGTGCTGCCTCCAGCAGTGTCCTGCAGGGTGTCCCAAAGCTTTAGAGTCCCCTCAAATCTGCTGATTTCTGAGTAAACAAGGTGCATTACACAACAAACACGTTGCTGTTTGTGCAAACTAGCTAATTAGGCATTATTTCATATGGTAAAATAGATTAAAATCAGATTTTGGTGGCCATCCACCCAAATTGCCAGCTGGCTGCTTGGCTTTTTTCCTGCTGACACCCACACAGGTGAATTTGTCTGTGCTAAGGCCTCAAAAGGTGCAAGTGCTGCTCCTCCTGCAGCTGTGTAAATATTCAGCTTGTGGTGGATTGCACCAAGAGCCTCTGAATCCATCCCAATTAAAAAGCAGTCTTTAGAGCTGGAATGGTTTTATTGAGGACTGTAATGCTTTAGACCCACAGATATATAAAGCAGTTAGTTTTATAAAGCATATAGGATATTAAAGTAATGAAAGACATTAAAGTGACATCAATTTTTAAGGAGAGTTACTTGCTGAAATAAATGAGTATGGCCTAAAAGTTGATGGCATGTTACAGGCCTGAGTAATGAACCCTCCTGCCCCCTAAAATATCTCAGAATAAATAATGCTTGAGCAAGTCAGTGGTCATTAACTCTTTATCCTCTGAGAGCTACATGTTACATCTCATCTGATTTTTTTTTTTTTCTTTTTTAAACTTTTAAAAATTCATTCAGAGAGGAATTCTCTTCCCTGGAATGCCTATAACATTAATCTGCCATGCCTGCACAGAGAAACAGAGTTGTGGCTGGTATGGCCAGGTGAAAAATCCTCGAGGGAGTTACTTCTTCCCTTTCCCTTTCCCTTTTCTTTTCTTTCCTTTCCTTCTTTTTCCTTTTCCTCCTTCATCTGTTTCCCGTGCTGCATTCCACGCTTTCCCCAGCGGGGTCTTGGCATACCAGGCCTGCAGAACCAAAAAAGCATTTAATAAAATAATAAAAAAAAAAAAAACCCAAAACAGGGCAAGTCAGACTACTTAAACATTTTACTACTACAACAGAGCATTCCTTAAAAAACCCAAACCTCTTAAAATCCAGGCTGGCTGGTGGAGAAGCCAAAATGAGAACATGATTATCCCGAGAAGTGCAGCAGTGGATGGAGCTGAGTCTCATTAACAGCAATACTTAGCTGGGCCATTTGTGTTGCTATAGTTATGGAAATGTTCAATTCCATGATCAACCCCATTTCCAGAGAATATAGCTCTTGTCAGAGCTCCCTCTGCTCCAGACTTGGCAACAGACAAATCACCCCCTTCTCGTGCCTCTGCAAATCGATGCAGACAGCTCTGATTTCCAGGAGGGAGCTCAGGAAGCAAAACAAACCCCCGACATGAAGAACCTGTTTATTGCTTTCAGATGCCTGCTCACAGGCCTGTGACTTGTAAATGATTCTGCTGGAGCTGCTCTGCACACTTGCCCAGCTCCTGGGCTGTGGTGTCAGAGTGATGGGAAGTGAAGGAGAAGGGGAGGCTCTGAAGTCAGCCCTGGGTGGGAATTACTCCTTCCTTACTCCTACAAGAACCTCACTCAACAAAGTCCTGCCCAAACCAGAGATTCAGATTGTGCCAGGCATTGATAAAATGCCTTCCTTCCTGACCATGGGCTGCTTTTTAATGTCACATCTCTGCCCAGCTCATCTCCAACCTCCCTCTCAACATGGCATCCTGCTCCACCCCAAATCCTGCTCCCAGCTGGAGCCTGCTAAGGCATCCCTGAAGAATTTGCCTTCTCCAGTTGCCCAGTGTGAGTTACAGGAAGAGAAGCTGGAAGAAGAGGTGCTGGAAGGGAATAGGGCAGGAGAACTCATCTTGTCCCTCCCCTGACCCCAGATGGTCCTTCTTGGTGCCACCTTTTCAAGATGGGGTCAAACATCCAGCTGCCTGCTGGACACTGCACTTCTGCTTTCATTCTCTGCATTAGCTGAGCTCCTCTCCTTCCAAACCCCTGATGGAAACACCCTCCAGCCTCCTGGGTGCCCACATCTAGGCAGGGCATGGATGGTGGTGGGCAGGAACCCCACTGAAGCTGAATTTTCCCACCTCAGTCCCAGCCCAAACTATTCCTGGTTTTGGGAGAAGCACAGAGCTGGGATGTGTTGCTGTTCCTGGCCCTTCCCATGAGAGGGGTGAGATGGGGATTGGGAGTTTGGGCTCCAGCAGGAATTGCCTTGCCCTGGCAGTAGCTGAGGGAAGAGCCCAGGGATGTCTCTGGCCCTGCATGGGACTCCACGAGGCCACAGAGATTTTCTTTCCCCCTGGGTGTAACACCCTCCAGACCTTCTGTGGGAGGTGGAGAGGGTGGGAAAACCTTGCCAAGAGCTCTCTGGGAGCTTGGTGGGGTGGAAAGAGCTGTGTGATCATCTCCCTGCCAGCTCTGGGTCACTGGCAAAGGACTCGAGGTGTTTGGCAGGAGAAGCCAAGAGACCCGGGATGTCTTTTTGTTCTCTTCCCAATTCTTTGTGCAAATATTTCAGGGCACATCAGTAACTTTTTGTCTCTTTAACTGGTGTAGCTGTTGCATGAGATGAATGAAGCCAGCTCCTCAGACACAGCTAAAATTAAAGTCCATTTATCACCAGCAGCTGATGGAAGTTACTGGCAGCAGTGACTGATCGGTGTTAAAATATTTGGGTTTTGGAGGAATGATGTCCACAGGCTTTGGAATGGGTTTTCCCAGGTACTTCTGTGGCTGCCACGTCCCTGGAAGTGCTCAAGGCCAGGTTGGATGGGGTTTGGAGCAATCTGGCCCAGTGGAAAGTGTCCCTGCCCATGGAATGGAACAAGGTGAGATTAAAGGTCCCTTCCCACCCAAACCATTCCATGATTTTGGTCCAGTCACTACCAGGCAGAACTGGCTCTCCAGAAATCCTTTCTGTGTGAGGATTTGTATCAACCACCCTGGTGCACTAATTTATAATTTCAAAAATGTGGATGTGTAATTGGGGCAGAAACTTGAGTAAATGGAAGGCAGAAATCACACTGTCACCAAATTTTGCATTATTTATGTTCATTTTGGAACGCTGGCAGAATATAAATGTCAGCCTGGGAGATTCATGCTTTCAGGGAAGACAAATCCAAGATCCATCACAGGGCTAATCTTCACGTGGAGCACAGTGTTTCAGCTGCCCCACTTCCACAGGGGACACAGCAAAGCCAGGGAAAGGTACAGAAATGGCAGGGACTGGAGGCTTGGGAAGAGGGGCTTCTGTGTGAGGAGAGATGGGGATTGCTGCAGTTAATTAAAGCACAGGGCTATTTTCACAATCTTCCTCCCCTGTGCCATACCACAGGTGCTGCAGCAAGGCTCCATGACATTGAAGGGAAACAAAATTCCACCAGATAAAAGGAAACACTTCCTTAAGGGCTGTAATGAATGCAAGGAGATGATTGCCATGGGAGGCTGAGGACAGGATCATCTGAGCTGTGTTCCAAACGAAGGGCTGCCTGGGCACTTGGTGCTGTACCAAACAGGCCCATCTGGTAGTGACTGGGATAATATTTTCAAGTTCAACTCACACTAAACACTTGCTCTCACGTTTCAGGGTACAAATGGATTGCTACTTGGAGCTGGGAATGATGGAGTATTTTTTTTTCCCTTTTGCTGTAACACTGAACCATAAGCCTTTCCCTGAGGAGAGATATTGGTTTAGTGAGCAAGCATGAGGAAAAAAAAAAAAGAGTAATTTGCCAAATATCACAAATTCTGCCTGTGTTGAGTGAGCCAAATGACTCTAAATGGAAATTGTAGAGTACTCAGCAGGGCTGGGAGAAATATGCACTGGCATTAGGGCAGCAGTGGGGGAAGCCTTGGAGAGCACTGAGAATCAGCATCCTGATTGTGGTGGGAGCTGCTGGGGGGTTCAAGGAGCAGCACAGCAAGGAAACCTTCCAGCCAGGAAAGATTCCTGGATGAAATTAGCTCATAGGAATGGTTCTCAATAATTCCTAGAAGCAGTAGGAATTATCAGGAATGGAGAAAGCTCTTTTGGAGCTGCTGGAGCAGTACAGAGCTCTCCCCTCACTGGGAGCCCCTGGGGCACAGCAGGGCTCTCTCTGCTCTCTGTAGCATTTATCAGCCTGGAAGGTGATCCATGGGTATTTGAGGCATGGGTGGAATCACAGAATCCCAGACTGGTTTGGGCTGGGAGAGACCTTAAAGCTCATCCCATCCCACCCCTTCCATGGGCAGGGACACCTTCCACTGTCCCAGGCTGCTCCAAGCCTCATCCAACTTGGCCTTGGACAATTCCAGGCAGCAGCAACAGCTTTTCTGGGCACCCTGAGCCAGTGAAAATAATATACTTTCAGATTTTATAGCCCTGAGGGATGGAGCTTGAGGCAGAAACTAATTTATTTTAAAGTCTGGAAGGAAAACTTTAAAATAAATTGTTTTTGAAATGATTTAAGAGAAGGGCTTAGATCTTGGCCGTTGAATGGGCAGGTGTTTTGCCTTCTCAAGGTGATGTATCCAGGCTTGCTGAACACCTCAGCTCTGGAAGGAAAAGGACAAATGCATGGAATTGGTGGCCCCTGTGTGGTTTATCCATGCACATGGAGGCCACTGCTCATCATGAGCAGCAGCAGGTTCACTGAATGATCACACCCACTCCTCCATGGGGAGGGGACACCTGCTGATAACAGCCATGGAATGTCCCTGCATGGCTGATAAGAGCTGCAGCATCCCACTGGGAGATGTGAGCCCAGGGGGAGGAGCCAAGCATTCCTACCTGGATATAATCTGGAGGTTCTGGAACACCAGCACGGCTTCTGCACTGGATTTCCCAGAGGAGCAGCAGCTGCCTCTTCCCCTGGATCTTCAGAGGCAGAGTGCACCTTTCTCCAGGATCCTGCTCCAGCAGAACCAGCCCTGGCACTGCAGGAGGGCTCAGCCACAATTCCAGTGGGAATGGGACTGCTCCAGGATCCTGCTCCAGCAGAACCAGCCCTGGCACTGCAGGAGGGCTCAGCCACAATTCCAATGGGAATGGGACTGCTCCAGGATCCTGCTCCAGCAGAACCAGCCCTGGCACTGCAGGAGGGCTCAGCCACAATTCCAGTGGCACTGCTGCCAGCCCCCTGACCCACAGGGTGTCAGGCTGTGCTCTGGCTCTGTCAGTGCTGTTTTGGTTTACTGCATTGTTTATTTTATCTTTTTATTTTATTCCCTAGTAAAGAACTGCTCCAATATTTTTTTGCCTGAGAGCCCCTCAATTTCAAATTTATAACAATTCAAAGGGAGGGTGTTCACATTTTCCATTTCAGGGGAGGCTCCTGCCTTCCTTAGCAGACTCCTGGCTTTCCAAACCCAGACAAACGACAACAGACAGGAAACACAAAATTCACCTGGAACGTCTCTTCCTCCTCTCTGTACACTGGGTCGTGCCTGGCCAGAGAAGTGACAAACTCAGCAGTGCTCAGGGGCTTCCTGGCCATCTGCAGCAGCCTCAGCTCGGTCAGCACAGTGTGCACCACGTCCACAAAGTGGCCCTGGGTGAAGCCATCTGACACCTGGGCCAGGCAGTTGAGGTTCAGCAGCTTGGTGAGGACCCCACCACTCTGCAGGATGTAGTGCTTCCACAGGGCTGAGCATCAGGACATGCAAAACAGACAGAAGTTCGAGGAAAACAGGAGAAAGATATTTTATTATTATTTATTTTTATTATTATTTATTTTTATTATTTATACTGGAACCAGAAAATAAGGGCTATCGATCAGGAAAACCAAAAATTAAATTTTTTTTGGTGTGATCTCTTTCCTCTTCAGATTTGCTTCATAGGGGCCTTTAGGCATTTGTGCCTTTAAAACCTTACTGAGAATTTTTGGTTTGTGCCAGTGCCTTTCACTACTCAATTTATGGTCTAGTTATTCAAAGGGAGGCAGGAAACAATTAATTTAAAGAAGGAAATCCTTATTTCCAGAAGAAATCCTTATTTCCAGAAGAAATCCATATTTCCAGCTCAAATATAATAATATTATATGGAAATATGGATTTCTTATTACTATTTATTTTGATACTGGAACCAGAAAATAAGGAATATCAATCAGGAAAGCCAAAATTATTTTTTTTTTTGTTGGGTTTTTTTGGTGGTTTTTTTTTTTTTTTTTTTTTGGGTTTTTTTTTGTTTTTATGGTGTGCTCTTATTCCTCTTCAGATTTGCAGCATATGTGCTTTTAAACTCTTACTGAGAATTTTTGGTTTGTGCCAGTGCCTTTCACTACTCAATTTATTCAAAGGGAGGCAGGAAACAATTAATTTAAAGAAGGAAACCCTTATTTCCAGAAGAAATCCTTATTTCCATAAGAAATCCTTATTTCCAGAAGAAATCCATATTTCCAGCTCAAATATAATAATATTTTATTATTATTTATTTTGATACTGGAACATGAAAATAAGGACTATCAATCAGGAAAGCCAAAATTCAAATATTTTTTGTCAGGCACATGTTTAAAGGTGCAAATTTTCTGTGATTGGGCTTTTGCTGGTTACTTGAAAGGTGAACTTGGTAGTAGCTTTTAGCTGTGAACTTCTGTGACCCGATTGATTTCTTTGGGGTTGTGAAGTGGCTGAGATTTTGCTTCCAAAGAATAGGAATAATGCCAATTTTTTTCCTTTGTTTTATGTTAAGTAAGGCTCCATTTCAGAGAAATTTAGGAGAACTTTGATGTGGCCTCCTCAGGCTTTGCTTTAAAGAAATATTTGGAAAAGATTAGGAGGGTTATGGATAAGAGGTTAAAAAGTTTCTTGGATGAGACATTTGGAGTCTGCTGTGCCTGAATGCTCAGATGGAGCATGGAGATGTTGGTGCTGCTGGAAAAGCTGCCCTGTTCTCCCCTGGACATCAATCCCAGGGCCTGGAGCCCATAACTATTGACAGCTCTGCATTTCTCACTCCAGCCATTTGTGGTCTCCATAAATATTGGCTGAATCCCTAATTCATATAAGAGGAATTGATGCACACAGGCAGAGGTTGTGTGCTGCAGGTGTGTAACACCAGGCACTGCCTTGCTGGGTGATGAATGGCAAGAAATCAGGATGGGGTTGTGAATCTTGCAGTTTAATGATTTCCATTGTGTGTTTACTGCTCCCACTGAGCAGAGATTGGAGTGCTCTGGAAGCAGAGGGAGGGCTGCAGCACACAGGTAGCTGTGCACTGTGTGTTACAGGGATTTGTTATGCCATTATTTTCCTGCCAAAACAAGTTTCTTTCCTTCTCAGAGGGGGTGTCAGGCACTGAGCTGAAGATCCTATTTACATAGAATTCCAGGGAAGGCTGGGGCTGAAGAACAAGCCAGGCACTGTCTGAAACATCAAAGAATTAAAGCTGCACATTTATTCTGCTTTAAAATGCCACCAGTTTTTTGGGCATTCTGAAGTGGGCAGTTGAAATCCCTTGAGCTGGCCACTCCAAGTTAGAGGTGAGAGTCCCAGAATGTGACAGCTCAACCCCCAGAAGTGAGCACAGCTAAACTCAGCTGCTGTCACCTCCTTTCTCTGGGCTTTGCTCGTGTCCTCTCATCTCTCAGCAATTCCTCAGAGCTGTCACCTACCATGAAACACATGTTCCCTTGCTTGGGGACCCTCAGCAGGAAAATGATGGAGCTGGGAGGGGTTTACAATAGGCTAGGCAGCCCAACTCACCCAAGTGGGCATCACCTGGGTACCTGGGCTGCCCCTGAGGGATGCAGGATGAAACTGGAATGCACAATGTCAGAGTTTTGTAACCAGGTGACACTGGACAGAGCAAAGAGTGCCTGTGTGTGGCAAGGTCCCCGAGCCAAAGACATTTTATTTTATTTTATTTTATTTTATTTTATTTTATTTTATTTTATTTTATTTTATTTTATTTTATTTTATTTTATTTTATTTTATTTTATTTTATTTTATTTTATTTTATTTTAATTTTATTTTATTGCAGGCTTTATTTTATTGCTGTTTATTTTTCTAATAAAACAAACCTCAAAACATTGGAGGTTTGTTTTATCAGAAAAAAAATGTGTTTTCTTTACAAGTTTTGAGTCTCAGTACATGGAATATTCAATGATTTTGTCAGAATTTGGGAGGGACTGTCACTGTGAACATCTGACAGACCAGACATGCAAAATCATGGGTGCCTGTACAATTTCTCTCGTGATCTGTAAGCACAAAAAGTGGAATTTGTGAGAGAGAAAATTTAGTCCTCCTGACGTGTTTTGGTTTGTTTAGAGGAAATTCAGAACAGCAAACTGGAACCAGAAATTCAGAAGCAATATGTTAAAAAAAACCCCAAAATTAAAACAGAAAATGTGTGCTGAAGTGGGATCTTGTGCTGAAACAGGAGGGGGAAACCAGCTCAGCTTGGTGCTTACTGAACTCGTGGAAAAATGTGAATTGCTGGTGAAGAGTATTTTAAATTCTTCTCCCAGCTTCCACTTTTATTATTTGGAGTAGCCTGTATTGATTTCACCTCCATTTCCAGGACTTGAGACACACCAGGAGCATGACTTGAGCTGAAGGGCAGCTCTGAGGACCAGCAGGGATTTGGAACAGCAGGATTAACCCCGAGGAGGAGTGAGATACTTGCCAAATCTCGTCAGGTAGTCAGGCTTTGGGATGAGAATGATTTTCTGGTAAAGCTTGCAGAAAGGTCCCAGGTTGGCATCAAAGGGTCTCCTGGAGGTGCCCAGGAGCAGGATCCTGTCCTTGGGTTTCAGAACCCTCAGGAACTGGGGCAGGAGCCTGGCCAGGCGTTTGAAGTTCACCTGCAGCTCGTGGAAACAGGAGAAGGAAAGAGTTGTTAAGGGTGCTGACAGCTCAGAGTTAATGAGCTGGAGCTCTACCTGCTGCCTGCAAAGGGATTTTGGGGTTTTTTTAGTGCTCTGGTTGTATTTGGTAAGAGCTGGTGAGATATCAACACAAGCAGGAAGATTCTGCCTCCCCAAATTCAGGTAAACACTTGATTTCTGCTTCCACTTTTTTGGGTTTGTGCCAGTGCCTTTCACTACTGAATTCATGGTCTGGTTACTCAAAGGCAGGCAGGAAACAATTAATTTAAAGAAGGAAATTCTTATTTCCAGCTCAAGGAGAAATATTGCAGGGAGCTGCACACCTGATGAACCTCAACAGGTAGAAAATTGTAACCTAGTTTGGAACCCTCCCAGCTCTTGGAGGTTATGATTTTCTGACTTCTAAGTGTGAAAAATACACTCCCTATTTTTTTTTTGCTGTGCTTTCTAGCTTTGCTGTGGCTCTGAGAACAAAGGTTCTGGGAGCTCAGGGTTCATTTCTTCGCAATAATTTACTGCTTGACTTTGTAACACACATTTAACTGCTCCTTACAGAACAGATGAGCACTGAGCAGAGCCTTTTATTGGAGAGCCTTTTACACCAAATAGAAATGTTATTTATATTTGATAATCTCAAGTGAATATTGGCTGGAGGAGCCTAACCAGATTGTTGTGGTGTAATCAATATTCCTTCCCACAAGTTTTGGGGTAGAGTAGCACTTTTTTTTTTTCCCTAAAGAAGCTTGTCTTGACACAACACATCTGGTGGATCATTCCTTTTCTTCTCATGGTCATTTCTGGGATGAGCACAGTGACTGATACTTGCTTTGGCTTCTGGAGGCTGAGCTTAGCTCATCTTTCAGGTCTGGTGGAAGATGTCCCTGCCCTGCAGGAGGTGGAGCAAGGTGACCTTCAGGGCCCCTTTCAACCCAACCATTCCATGATTCTCCAAAATTCCAGCACTCCCAAGGGATCTCTGCCCCTCCTTCCAGGTTCATGCTCTCTCCTCTAAGTGTTGGGTGTGCTGTGAACAGTTTGGGCTGTTCACAATTCCAAGCATTAAATTTTGGGATTCCAAGCCTGGAGCCAACAGGCTCCCACCTAGGGAAGGTCTTGGGATGGGTACAAGGGCCAGAGGGGACACCCTGGACTCTGAAGTGGGCAGGACAAGAAAATTTTCCCCACAGATGGCAAAGCAAGCAAGGATCCTGGGTAATCCAGGTCATTTTGGGCTCCTGATCTCAATTTAAATCCCAATCTACATTTTCTGTCAGGGTTTGAGCCCAAGAGAAAGGTTCCCCTTCACTGTGGGGAGCACTGAGGGTCCCTCTGATGCTTTGGGAAGGCTGACCTGGAGCAGAGACTGGACAGAGTTAGAGAATAAAGCAGGGATTTATTGAAAGGCCTCAATGGATCCACCCTGGGCAGCACAAGAGCCCAGCCAGGGCTGCACCCAAGATGAACCAAAATGGTCACAAAAATGGATGATTGGTCATGGGAGCTCTCACTTTTATAACTTCTGCTCCATTTGCATATTGTAATTTATTGTCCAATTCCAGCTTTAGCCCAGGCAGTCCCATCCTGCTTGTTTTTCTCTCTCCAGCCCACGTTGTTTGTGCTCCTGGGCTGAGATTTGGATCATTTGTCCTTGGTGCCCAGCTGGAGCAGGAATTGTTCTGTCTCCCTGCTCTGTGCACAGAGCTCACCATCCCATATATGAAGCTCAGACCCACACACTAAAGCAGCACAGAGTGTGAAAAACAGAAAAGCTCAAACCTGAGGCATCACCTCTAAGATCAGTGCACTCCCATCACCTCAGCCCTGGCAGAAGGAACAGCCCCAGCCAAGGCTGGGTTGCCTTGTGCTGCCTTTCCAAAACACATTCTTGTGACCACCCACAGACACTCTAAGAAAAAAAGATTTAATTTTTCACATCAAGCTCTAAAAGCAAAATATTTTGCAGGCAACAGGAACTGGGGTGGTGATGTTGCTGTGAATGTGGGGCAGGATTTTAATTTGCTTTCCAATGGGGAAGCCACACAGGAGAGGAAGGAATGGAAGCAATGGCATTAGGGCTCCTGGGAGCCCAAAGAAAAGAATCTGTAATTGTAACTATTTAACACAGGCTCATTGTTTTTGCAGTGGAAATCTATCCTTGTTACTTTATTGTTCACTTTGGCTCCATTCAATTTCTCAAATTAATAGAGCTGAACAATTTAAGCTCATCTCAACTTTTAGCTTCTTGCCTCATATTTTGAAATTCTCCATTATTCCCTTTTACTTTCCAGTGCACTGATGAGCAGTGACTGGACTATTTTTAAATAAAGCAAGGATAGGTGGAAGAGAGAAATGTGACCTCTTGGGGGCTCTTAAGAAGTCACAAGACTCTCTTAAAAGCTAAAAAAAAAAAAAAAAAGTTAGTGAGACATGCTATTATCAAGCAAGCTTTGGCAGGTCTGGCCATAGTGGTATGTGCTTTGTGTGGGCTGTAGTGCAACAGGAGAAATTATCTGCAGTGAAATAAGGAAAAATAAAGAAGAATTCACCTCTTCTTCTCCCTTCAGTGCCCCTTTGGCATACAATCTCTCTGTGTCTCCAATCCACACGACTGAAGGCTGCAATTCCCTGCCCACCTAGGAGAAAATGGGGGAGAAAAGGCAAGGAGTTGATTAAAACAGCTGCAATTTCATACCTGGGAGCCTGGCACTGGGCTTTTGTATCCAGATTGCAGCAGCTCAATTAGCCTGGCTCATTTTTTATCCCTGGGAATGTTCAGCAGTCATGGATAGCACTGCTTGGCAAATCCAACTCTTTCTAGTTAGGAAGGGAGCATTAGGAGCCCACCCCAGACTGGATCATTTTGTCTGCTATGCTTATCTTTAATTTCTCAGCACCAATTCAATTGTGCTGCTGAAAGAGGAAGCCTGGATTTGGTGTTCAGTGGAAAATCAGGGTGCAAGGGCAGCTTTAGGCTGAGGCTGGGATCCCACCCTGCTTCCCTGGATGGGGAGGCAGGCAAGGCATGGCTGCTGCTCCAGAGGGAGGGCACTCATCATTAAACCAAGCAGTTTTTGGTTGAATTCAATTTGCAGTGAGCCCAAGAATTCAATCTGAAGGAGGGGGGGCATTGCCCAAAGCTGGGTTTTGCTGCTCCAAAGTCAGAGGCACGATACCCCTGGTTCACAGCAGGATGGCAGCAATGCTACAGGCTTTCTCCACACCCTGCACTCTTCCCCATTGCTATAGAAACGCCAGAGGTTGAGCCATTCCAGAGGTTCAGACACTCTGCTGCCAAATTTTAATCACTTTCCAGTGGCTCTCAGAGTTTGCTCAGCAACAAAAAGTGACGGCTCGAGGAGTCAGCGGTAACGAGAGAGAGAGAGAGACACAGGCACAGCTTCCTTCCATCCTGCCTTTTTCTTTTTCTATTTTTTTTTTTCCTTTAATTCCCCCTAGCTGAAGCTGCTGCTTCCAGGAAGGCAGCTTCCAAAGCCCACGGGCTGGGTACATCACAGGCTCCTGGCTGACTGGCAGCCAGGCAGGAGGAATTAAGCAGAGAGCAGCAGTGCAGCTGATTTCTGTGGCTGGGGGTCAAAGAGGGAGTGTGGGTGTGCAGGAGGGGATGGGCAAGAGCACAGCAAACAAGGGCTGGTCACTTTGTTTGCTGGGCTGCTGATGGGCTGAAGTGGAAGCAATTCAGTGTGTGACACTCTGATGGGTGGCACTTTGAAGATGTCAAGTGATACCTCCAAGTCCAGAACAGTTGGATTGTAGAACCCTGGGATGGCTGGGGCTGGAAGGGACCTTACAGCTCATCCCATTCCACCCCTGTGGCACTGTCCCAGGGTGCTCCAAGCCCCATCCAGCCTGGCCTTGGGTGCTTCCAGGGATCCAGGGGCAGCCACAGCTGCTCTGGGCACCCTGTGCCAGGGGCTCCCCACCCTCACAGGGAACAATTCCTTCCCAATATCCCAGCTAAACCCACTCTCTGTCAGTTCAAACCCATTCCCCCTGTCCTGTCCCTCCAGGCCCCTGGAGAGCCTCTCCCCATCCTGCTTGTAGCCCTTTCAGGCACTGGAAGTGATGCCTCAGGTTTGAGCTTTTCTATTTTTCACACTCTGTGCTGCTTTAGTGTGTGGGTCTGGGTTTCATATTATGGGATGGTGAGCTCTGTGCACAGAGCAGGGAGACAGAACAATTCCTGCTCTAGCTGGGGACCAAGGACAAATGATCCAAATCTCAGCCCAAGAGCACAAACACCATGGGCTGGAGAGAGAAAAACAAGCAGGGTGGGACTGCCTGGGCTAAAGCTGGGATGGGACAATGAACTGCAAGGTGCAAATGGAGCAGAGCTTATAGAAGTGAGAGACCCTGTGACCAGGTGTCCATTTTGTGACCATTTTGGGTCCACCTTGGGTGCAGCCCTGGCTGGGCTCTGGTGCTGCCCAAGGTGGATCCACTGAAGCCTCCTAATAAATCCCAGCTTTATTCTCTAACTCTGTCCAGTCTCTGTTCTAGGTCAGCCTTCACAAGGCATCAGGAGGGGCTCTAAGGTGACCCCAAAGCCTTTTCTTTTCTAGGCTGAACAATCCCAATTGTCTCAGCCTTTCCTTGTAGGAGAGGTGCTCCATCCCTCTCATCAGATTGGTGCCCTGCTTTGGGCTCACTCCAACAGGCCCATGTCCTTCCTGAGCTTTTTCCTTTGGTGGAACTCAAATATTTAATGTTAATAGTGAAGAAATCAACTTATTAGAAAAGATATCACCTCCCTGGAGAGCCTGTTCAGTGCCTGCTGCTGCAGTGGGAAATAAGGGTGGGGGAGGTTACAAAAGCTGTTGGCAGAGGTTGGACACTGCTGGTGTCTCTCTGTCCTTCTGGTGGGGTCACCACAGGCTGGGAGGTGCAGATATTCCCTGTTTGGCTTGGAGATGGCTTCTGTGCTGAGCAGCCTCCCTGAAATGCAGCCTGAGGTCTGAAATCAGATCACACCTTCCTTTAACTCTTACAGGACAAGGCTCACTGCGGTCCCACCTTTCATCTTTGCCCCCTTTGTTTCCCCACTAAGTGGAAACACAATGAATAACCTCACTTTTGGCCCCTAAAGAGAGAATTTTCTGCTTTGAGGCAAAGAGCTAAATGCAGAAAATGGCCTGCATGTGTTTGCTGCCCAGAAAAGCTGTGGATGTTCCATCCCTGCAGTGCCCAAGGCCAGGCTGGACATTGGGACTTGGAGCAGCCTGGGACAGTGGGAGGTGTCCCTGCCATGGCAGGGGTGGCACTGGCTGGGCTTTAAATCCCTTCCAACCCAAACCATTCCATGATTTTTCAGGTGTTTGAGCCTGGCTGTTTCTTCTTGGAAATCCAGATGAGACCCCCAGAATCCACTGACATCTAATTTAAGCTGCTGGCAGATCCATGGCTGCCTGCACATCCCCCTGTGAAAGTGCTCCATTTGAATTATCCACGGACAGTTTGAATCCATGGATAATTAAATGCACTGTACATAATTAATTTGTAATTGAAATTTTATTAGCTTTGCTGCAATTCCACAATTTGTTGGAGCTGCCAGCAGATGGCCCCTTAACCCTTCTAATACCACACTGAGCGAGATTTGCTCTTTGGGAAAATCATTATGGGGGAAAAAAAATAAATAAAAATCCCTCTCATCCTGCTGTCAAGAGTCACAAAGATCAAACAGCACTTTTGAAAGCCTTGGGTTCAACTTTTCAAACACGGGAGCCAGAGTTGAACAGTCAAATTGTTACACTTGAAAATGCAGGAATTTGATTCTTGCCCAGCACATGTTGCACAAGGCTCCTCCAAACTTGAAGGATTTGATGGATTTCTTCTTTTAAAAAGCCCAAGATTTTTTGGAAGCTCAAGTTATTGCTGAAAATCTTAGCGCTGTGTACTTTGTACACCCAGAAATGCTGCACTGAAACCTGAGATCAGACCTTATCAGGGGGAGCATCACCAGGTAAATATTCCTGTGCTACAGAGATGATGTCCCTGCATTCTGGTTTGTGAGGCAGAAAATGACTTGCAACAGGATAAATTTAATTTTTAACCTTAGGGTAACCCAAGTTCAAGCTGCTTTCTCACAGAAATAACTGCATATTTGAGCACTGTTGATACTTAACACTTCAAGGATCTAAGAATTCCAGCAGGCTGAGCTGCACCAAGAGCAGGATTGATTTGGAGGCTGGAAGAAAGACTCCCTGTACTGTTCCCAAATTTTAGCTGTGGTGGGAGAGTCTTGTGGCAGGGAAATGCTTAAGGCACACAGAATTCTGTCAGTGTACCAGGACAAGCTGATAGCATTTCCCATTGTCATAACCACATAATAAAACTGATGCTAAAGAATAAAACAACTCAAGACACACTCCTAGCAATCCCATCAATTTGTGATTTGTACATGACCCCCAACCAACAACCCATTCCCACTCTGCCTCCATGGCTACTCCAGGTAAATCCTGGGCTGTGACAAATATGATCCATCACACACCAGCCCTGGAGAGCCCTGGATCCATGAGATTGGGAGCAGCTCCATCCCAGGAACTCCCTGGGGCTCACTGAGGTGTCTGTCCTTGGCAGGAGTTTCACTAGAGAGGAATAAGCTTGGACTGCTCCCCATGATGTTGAGGAAGGAGTTGGAGAGTGTTTCCAGTTGTTTTTAATTAATGTGGAAAAATGAAAGGGTTTGGATGTACCTGTAGGCACACACATACATGATGTGTGTGTGTATTGTTATTAATGTGTCTAAATACACATTCTGTGCATGCTCCTCTTATTGTTCATATTATTTATAGGCAGGTAGACAAAAAAACCCTTTCTACCTTCAGCTGGAACCTTGTCCAGTAGTACCAAGGCTTCCCTCACTCCTCCTGTGCTCCCAGCCCTTGTGCTGAGCTCTGCAGGGACATGGAGTGCAGGAAGGTGACAAGTGCAGGCAAGAGGCACTGGTAGCTCAGGATAATGGCTCTGAATGGTGGCAGGGAGTGCCAGGCCCAGAGCCAGTGCCACAGCAGCACAGGTGTGTGATCACAGCTCTGCCACCCTTCCCTTGGCACCAGCTCCTCAGGGGTGCCTTTGCTCACCTGTCACAAAACCTGCTCCACCACTGCATTCCATAAAATACAGCTGATAAATCCCCAGCAAGGCCAAGTTTACTAAACCACTGGCACTGGAAAAATATTCCCTTTGGCTCTTTCCTACTTTTTTTTTTTGGTCTGGAAATGTTTACCAGCTCCCATCCAGAGCAGAAATGCTGAGGAATTAGAATCTGGAAGAAATCTTGCCAGGATAGTGTATTTTTAATTTAATTTATTTTTTTTTAAATTTTTTTGGAGAAGGGGGGTTTGGGCTGTGTTCTTCACAGTTCATATGCCTGCTTTCATTTCCAGACTTCTCCTGGATTTCTGTTCCTGTAAATCCTGAACCAGGATTCCTTCTTTTGAAGAACTTGCTGATAGGTAAACAGAGAGCAATAGAGGGGAGAGAGCTCTTGTCCAGCAACAGCCCCAGAGAGGAAATTTCTGGCCACCCCCAGCCTAGCATTTGATTAAAAGCTGCATGGCAAGCATTCCTGGCTGATGTGCACATAAACAGAGAACAGAATTCTCTTTATCTCTGCTGCTTTTCATATTCAAGGTAACACAAAGCTCCCATAAATCTTCCTGTGAAAAATATGGCTGCTCCCAGTGATTTCTCCTGGGGCATGAAATCCTCTGCAGAGCTGCACACCCTGGCTGTCAACAAGTGGTTTCACAGAATCACAGACCCATTTTGGTTGGAAAAGACCTCTAAGATCAAGTCCAACTTTTGACTTGTCACCACCTTTCAATTAGTCCAGAGCACTGAGTGCCACATCCAGCCCTGTCCACAAAGAAATTCCTCCTGAACACTTGAAGGCAGGGAAGGAACTCCAGATTGGGTGGAGCAGCTTTGCCCAAGCTGTCCATGTCCCTTGTTATGGAGGAACTACAATTCCCTGCTTGTCCCACAAAAGAACTGGGCCACCTTTGAGGAGAATTCCCCACCTTGAGGATCATGTGCAGCATCATGATGAGGCCCTCCTTGCCTGGATACTTCCTAGTGCTGGAAGGAGTGAGGCTGAAGAGGTTGGCTCCTGTTTCTGTGCAGATGGCATGCACCAACATTTTCTTCCCAACACCAGCAGGTCCTGCCAGCAGCAGGGATTTCACCAGAGGAGCATTCTCATGGACAGTTTGGGAACCTGTAAAAAGTCATAAGGAACTATTATTGCTTTCATTTAAATCTGCCATAAAGGTAATGGAATGATTCCTCCTTTTTTATTCACCATAAATAATTGATAACATGAATTAATTGTTTCCTTCCTATGGCAGGAGTGCTCTCGAGTTCAATTCTGTACAAGCAGAGCTCAGAGCCCAGCAGATTTAACATCTCTCTTTGCAACAAAGACTCACCCACCCTTATTTGTACCTCCTGATGGGAAAACCTCACTTTTAAACCCCTGTGAGCTAAAAGAATGATTTTGAGAGTAGAGGAAATGTGAGTGCCAGGGCTGCTGTGCCTGCTCAGCATTCCCACTCTGTCTCCATGGCTGCTCCAGGTAAATCCATCCTGGCTGTGACAAATATGATCCATCACCAGGGAAAGCCTCACCTTGGGAAAACACAAGCACAGATTTAAGTGGTTGATGGGGATGGAACTTGTCTTCCCTGCAGCTGCCCCCACATGAACTGGGGACAGGTGAACCTCCAGAGGTGGAAGTGGCAGGAAATGTCAAATGTTTTGCCTAGATGCCATAAATGTGCTGTGTCAACAGTGCTGCTGTTTAAATGTGTTTGGAAACCCTCTGTGAGCACCCACAGCATCTGGAGGTCTCTCAGCCTGGTGTCCCTCAGACTGTGGCAGTGAAAATGGCCCCAAAACCCATGGGCTGCAGAGGGAGCCTTTGCCTCAGCCTGGAGGAGCCCTCTGGCTTAATGGGGATGGCTGCTATTTAAAACAAATCCAAGCAGGGTGGTTAGCTGTGTCCCCATGGTTTAACATCCCAAATAAATGGCACACAGACAAATGCCATTATTCCAGCACGGTGCAGGCTGTAGGAAGTTGTCAGCCACCCAGGCTTTATTAATATTTGGTCATTCCACAGCAATCCATTACTATTGCACCAAGATTTATTAGGGGGGGAGCAGCAGACTCCTCTGTGTTAAAGATGAAGTATAGCTCCCACTATTCTCTCTCCTTTCAGCTGCTTGTAATTTTCTTAATGCCATTTAAGCTGGGGCTTTCCTTGCCATCAGGTGGCTATTTTGAGCAAAACTTTCACTTCTGTGATACACAATTATCTCATGATGAACTAGTTTGGAGACCAATTAAGTGAAATGTCATCCATAACAGATCACCCCATAGGTGAAACCATTCCTGTACCTTTTTATTTTTTTTTTTTTTTGGCTCATGTAATAGCTTTTGTTGCTCAAAGACATTTTTCAAACTGCTCTTGCAAGTACCTTTTGTTTGTTTAACTAGCCCAGGGTCTCCTCTCCCTAGAATTTTTGCCAATTGTATAAATGACAGAAAATTTATGGGTTCTCTTGATTAAGAGGTGTCTCAGGGCTTGATTTCCCAAGATCAGATGGTGTCAAAACACAGCTTTGGAGGAGCCTGGGGATATGTGAAATACATTGTGCAGGCAGGGATAGCTGCTGAGCTCTCTCAGCTGATTGCAGTCAGACCTTCAGCCTTACCCCAAACCAGCTGAGGGGTGGGAAGAGCCCCATCCAGGCTGAGGAGAGAAAAACCTGAGCACTTTGGAAAGAGGGGAAAACAGAAGTTGTGTTTGCTCTGTGTTCCAGGGTGGGAGGCAGGCAGATGTTGGGGATTTTGCCCTCTAAAGGGGATGAGTAGGCACTGACACAGCCTGGAGCAGTTAAAATCTCCCTGAGATCCACTCAGGAATGGCCAAGGATACCAGTGAAGTATTGAGGCTGGAAAACCCAATCAGGAGTGGAAAGGGGCTCAAAGGAGGTTTTGATAAAGGCCCCTGAGACAGGCACTTCTTGCAATCACTGGAGTGTGGCACAATGCCATTCCCAAGTGAAAAATGGGATAGGTTTTACATTAAAAGCAAACAACCTGACCCGGCAAAGCCTGGCTAGATATTGGCTAAGCCTGGCATTAAAACTGGCATTTACAACTGTTCTTTCTCTGTGATGGACAAAATGCATCCAGACCAATTCCTCCAACTGTGCAGCACCAGTAACATTAGCCAGCTTGTAAAAGGTAAATTGCAACCTTAACTCGATTAATTTTGATGACTGGAGCTTGTTTTAGCTGCTATCTTTCCCAAGTGGATTCCCTTGATGTGCTGCCACTCACAAACTGTTGCCATGCAAGCAGAGATGGGCTGGGGAGGGGATCCCTGCCCCTCTGCACTGCTCAGGTGCACAGCCCTCGTTCTGAAAGCTTCATTGAAAACCAATTAGACTGCAAAATGCTTCAGATTGCCACTAATCAACCCTGCCAAAGCCAGTAAAATGCAGTTTCTGGCAGCAAGCAAAGCCTCAAGAGTGTTTTGCTCTCTGGGGTGCTCTTACCCAAGGGCAGTATTCCATAGAGGGCAACGAGCTGTCTGACTTCTGGGATGGAGGGCACGGGCATGGCACCTGCCTCACGAAGGATGCTCATCAGACAGTCGTAGTAGCCTGTGAGGAGGAAGCAGGAGCTCAGCTATTGGAATAAAACCCCAATATTGCAGGGTGGAACGTGCCTGGGCTCCTCTGGCCCTGCTCTGGACCAGAGGCAGCAGCTCTGTGGTGTTTCACCTCACAGACACCTTTGGCTGGCTGAAGTTGCAGTTGGGCACTCAGAATGAGTCCAGGCATGGCAGAAACTCAGTTTACCTCTGGTGGAAAAGGTTCAGGACAGGGAAGAGGAAAGGGAGAGGATCCTGCCAGAGGGTTAAATCCAGAGTTTATTCCAGGGTGACAGAGCTCTGAACCTTGGGAACAGCTCCAACAGAATCCTGAGCCCATGGTCTCTGTGTCTTTTACACCCACAGGGAGGGGGGAGGGAGAGGACAGGTGAGCCACCAACCAGGTGGGAGGGGGAGGGTCTCAGGGGACAGTGACACCTGGACAGGCCAATGACCCCAGGTCTGAGAAGCATCTTTGGAACTGCTGCCAATCACAGGATGCCCTTGCTGGAATGTGGAGCTTGATGGAAGAGCAGTTAGGAAAGGGGGCAAGGGGGAGGGGAAGGAAGAAGTTGGCACAGCTGAGGGACAGGACATTGTTTCACACCACAACACCCAGCAAATGTGATGTAGAGAGCATCCCTGAGGGAATGAGGAGCTGCCACAGCTCGGGGCTGGAACACACACTCAGCAGAGCCAGGCTCAGGGACTCAAGCTGGGCAATCTGCTGGTGGAATGTGGCCCTGAGAAAGGTGAAGTGCAGAGGGAAATTGAAGCTGAACAGGCTGTGGAAGTTGTTCAGCACAGAGCAGACGGTTTCCAGCAAGCTTTGAAAGAAACTTTGTGCAGAAGAATCATTAGCAGCGCCATAAATCACGCTGCTGGCAAAGGATTCCTGGATTTGGGATTGTGCAGGGCTAGAATCCCAGTGAACCATGAGCTCTCAGAAGGATTTCAAAAAGGGGGAGAAGCAATTTTAACAAGCATTTCCCTGGCTGGGTCCCATCTCAGCTCCTCGCTGTGCAAGCGTGTCACCTCATTTGGTGGGGCCCTCTGCTTTGCTGTTCACCTCTTCTTTTTTTTCCCCCCTTTTTTTCAAAAAAAAAACTCCACAAAACAACCCAAGGAAACTGAAAATCCCTGACATGAGCTGAAATGATTTAATCTTGCCTTGGCTCTGGTTGCAGAGCTATAATCACATTGCTTGCCCTGTCAAAGTCCACATCCAAGCAATGTTGGAGAACAAAGATACAGCAGGATGGGCCACAAGCAGGAAAACCAGTTGTGATGCAGTCAGTGATTATTTTTAGCATAAATTACATGTCATTATGGTGATTATTATTGAAAAATAATAATATATAATGTTTTACTGGAGATAAAAAGGCAGAGGGCAAGAGGTCTCTGGAGCAGAGGCAAATTAGCAAAAGTGGAGGCATAATTTGGGGGCAAAAAGGCAGACAAGCCCTGGTGCAACTGCCCCCTCCCCTCTGAAGAATAAAATTAATTTCAGGTTTTATCTTTTATTTAAGGAGAAATCAAAAGAACGGGATAGGAATTAATCTTCACAGATTTAATTAGAAGGCATCAAAGGGTTTAATTGCAACTGCACATAAATCACAGTGGATATTCTCTGACTAATTTAGATAAGGTCACCAAGAAAATTAGTTCAGTGATGTCAGTTTGTCATAGAGGGGGGACATTTCAGTGCCTTTAGTGGCTGTGTAGCACAGTTCCACTCTTTGTCCTTTCCCCAGGAACTGGAAGTGACCTTCCTTAGGCTCCAGCCCTGGAAGGCTGAGCAGATGGAGGCTCCTTTCTCTGCAGGCTTTGACTGTGCCCTTGGAACCTTCAAGAGAGTTTTTCTGGATTTCAAAAAATGGTTGGAGATGTGCTGTTTGAAAAGCATTGGTGGTGGGGGAATGGTTGTTGGACAAAAGTGCCCTTGATAGGTTGGGAGAACAAAGGAAGAAGGAAAATCTTCCTGTACTTGGTGGTCTTTAATGAGCATGAAGTGGATGGGACACTTCATTGAGAGAATTAACAGCTCTTCAGAGGAATGGGCAGAGGCTCTAGAGGCTGAACTGGTGCTTCTAGGAGTTTATATAAACATGGCATGTGGGGGTGATAGAAGAGAATTTGTGTTCTCTGCCTTGGCCTTGTACTATCAGCCTGTAGCACTTCTGCTTCTGGAAGCTGCAAATTCAAACCAAGACCTTTGAAATACCTGAATCTTGGGGTTTTTTTGCTGTTAAGACGCTGGGATTTCACTGTGTGTCACCAAATGTTTGTGGGCATGGTGTTAGACCCCTCTGAAGTCTGCAAATGTGGGGTTTGGGGTTTTTTCACCCCTTTTTTCTAGATAAGCAGTTAGTTGCAGCTAACAGAAACCAGACAAGAGGAGTGTGAAATGCAGAACTAGGCAGAGACACTTCTTACTCACATGAAGGGCCAGACATGCCTCAAAGCACTGCTCAAGGTTCATGGGCAGTCAGGGAGGTGCAGGGAAGGGGCTGAGCCTTTCCAAAAGCCACCAAAACTGGAGGGACAGTTTTTGCTGCTCTCTGGGAAATATTCTGCATTGTGGGTTATGAGCCCTGCTCTGTTAGACTGGCACTGCCTTGTGACATCCACAACCCTTCCAGGCTGCTGGTGTTGCTGCCTGGAGTGAAACCCCAGCTCTGCAAAGGCTTCAGTAGCAGAAGTGAAAGCTCCTGAGCAGCCTTGATTTGCATTCCTGGCTTTAGATATTCAAAGTGCAGCGACCTGAGCTCAGTCCTGACTGAAAACAGGGGTCAGTGAAGGGGGAATGGCTGGAGGTTTGAGGGGTACTTTACCCATGTAGTCAGAGAGATTCACATTCTTGACTTGGATCAGCAATCTTTCTTCTGCAAGTTCCTGGTACAGGGAGTCAATGCTCCTACAGGCAAGAGACATCACTCAGAAATGGTCAGGAAAAGCTCAGTGCTCTCAGAACTGAGCCAGCCTGGGAGTTCTTTGTTTGCCCAGCTTTAGAGATGCCCTCTGTGGCTCATGATTAGTGCCATCAGTGGGAAATCAAGAAGCACAGTTTCTGTCTGGTGCTGAGCCATCTCTTCCCCTCCCTCACAGGCTGGGTCCCCCTCTCCTGCTGACTCCATTTACCCATTTCAGGTGATGCCAGATCAGTTATGACTTGTGTAATGGACTCATTCATTAATATCAATTACTGGGAAATTATTTCTAAATTACACAATAATGGCAAGCCTAACACTGCTATACCTGTTCACCCAGCTCTCCAATTAGTACTAATTCATTAATTCTTCTTGGAATTTATTGTGTTGGCAACAGACAGCCTCATCTCTGTGGGAACACACTGGGAATGCCTGACTCAGATCCACCCCCTGCAGGGCTGGGCTCAGAGGGGCACTGGGGGGAAAATGTCCAGTGGAAGTGTTGCCCCATCCCTGGAGGTGCCCAAGGCCAGGCTGGACAGGGCTTGGAGCAACCTGGGATAGAGGGAGGTGTCCCTGCCCCTGGCAGGGGGGGCACTGCATGGGCTTTGGGGACTCCTCCAACCCAAACCAATTTGGGATTCCATCAAAAGTGCAAAAATTCCCCAGTGGAAGTTTCTCCCCATCTCCACCAGTGGCTGGAAATAGATCCCAATAATGAAGGAGTTAAAACAATTAAATTTGAGTGTGGTTTTCTATTGATGTGGATCTTCTCTACGCTCTCTTTTGGAATTCCAAGTATTAATTTCAAGGACATTTCTGGCACTTGGTTTTATGGAGTAATACTGCTTCCAGGATGATGTAAACTGAATAAACCTGTCAGAAATTCTCAGTGTATTGACAGCATAAACAATATTGATTTTAGTCTTTTTAGATCTCTCAGTGTTTTTCCACACTTTTCACATTCTTTCCCCTCAATTATTCTGTCTTTCTCACCTACCTTAATTGGGATGTCCTGGTCTGGCTACAATAAATATATTTAATGGTGCCTCTCAGCTGGCTAATAAACCTCCAGGTATAATTTGAGGTCTGCAGCCTTTTTTCCATTTCAGCTGAGGAGTTTTATGTTTATGCAGTCTTAGTGGCACAATTAATGCAGGAGCAGCAATAAGCAAATCCAAAATTTAATGCACCTTCAACAAGGTTGATTTTGCTGCTCTGACTCTCTTGCTTTCATCCTCGGTGGTTTTATGTTGGGAATGCATCATAAAACTGGCAGAAGGTGGAATGGGACTAACCTGGCAGCTCTGGTGGGAGCAAGACTTCTACTTTTCCTGGTTGATTATTTTTACTGTGCCAGTTAAATGATGCATGTCCCCTGCAAGGGAGGGTGATGTGACCAGTCTGTGCTGACTGGAGCCCCCTGTGCCCCCTTCACTGGGTAAAAAGGGAGAGTTTGAATCTGTTATTCAGCCCCTCTCTGGGTTATTTCTGAAATGCTCAGCAGGGAAGAGAAAAGCAAAATGCCAGATAAAAAGCCAGCTACTAAAAAAGCTCCTGTTTTCAGCTGGCTGCATGGCAAGTTTATATCTAAAGAATCAGGTATGTGCAAGAGCAGTTTTAAAAGCAGGGAATATATCAGATTTTGGCACTGTTCTGTAGGAGAGGTCCTGCTCTGTTAGAATCCATGAGACATGGATTTTAAATATTTGCTTGGAGGTGGTTTTTATTTTTTTTAAATATATTTTAAAGCAGGTAAAGAGATGATTGGCTGATTGTGTGGTGCCAGCACCTGTCACTGACATGTTCTATGAAAAATCCTTTCTTTAGGATTTTTCCTCCTGAGAAGCTGAGAGGCCTCAGGAACAAACTGCAAACAATTCTTATCTGCTGCTGTGGGATGCAGCAGGTGGGTCTGGGATTGGTCTCTGTGGTTGTTTCCAATCAATGGCCAATCCCAGCCCAGCTGTCCAGACTGTCTGGGTCACAGACAAACCTTTGTTATTGATTCCTTTTCTATTCCTAGCCAGCCTTCTGCTGAAATCCTTTCTTCTATTCTTTTAGTAGAGTTTTAACATAATTTATATCATAAAATAATAAATCAGCCTTCTGAACATGGAGTCAACTTTCTCCTCTCTTCCCTCATCCTGGGACCCCTGTGACCAATACATCAAGTGGGGATTTGAATTTGTGTTTGGGGGTGAAGATGAGGAAAAGCAAGGTAGACATTGGAGATCTAATGCAGAGAGGTTCTCCTACCTGTGAGGAGTCAGATCTTTGTCCAGCTCCGAAATCTTTTTCTTGGCAGGTGTCCTGATTCCCTGAGGACCACACAAGCAAGCAGCAATTAGTGACTTTAGCACAGATAAATATTTGTGGATGTACTGGAGCAGAGTGAGGGCCAGAACAGCCAATATTTCAGTGTTTGACTGCAGCCCAAAGGGAAAAACCATATCCTTAACCAGCAGTGCCACTGCTACATTTACTCCAAGGGAAGAAGCTTCTCTCCTTCCTTTTGTTGGATATTCAACATTTTTTTTATTGGCAGAGGTGGAATCCCCAGCCCTGAAGGGATTGAAAAGCTGTGTGGATGTGGCACTTGGGGACATGGTTTAGTGGTGGCCTTGGCAGGGCAGGTTAAGGGCTGGACTCTGTGATCTCTCAGAGACATTTTCCACTTGTGTGATTCTTATTCCATGATTTTTCTGGAACCCACTTCTGTGGGTGAGGGGGGATATGGCCCTTGCTCAAGAAGGAAGCAGGAAGGAAAAGGGTGTGGGGTCCAAGCAGCTGCTCCAGAGACTGTTTATACCTTTTAAAAAATGGATTTATATTGAAGTAAAATATCTTCCCAGAGGGGAAAAGCTCCTGAGACTCTGGCTACCCTACTGGATATCTTTCTCCTAATCCCTCAGGGAAGAATCTGGAAGAGGTCAGAAAAACACAACCTGCTCTTTTCATCTTTTCACCACAGAAAGATTTTGACTCGTGTGCCTCATTTCTTTATACCTTACAAAAAAAAAACCCCAAAACCAACTCCTGGCAAACATAAATAAGGAAGATGTGACTCAGGCTTGTCAAACCCCTCCATTAATTACAGCTCAGGAGCCATAAATATGGTTAGGGATAATTAGGAGTGTGGAGAGGGCATCATTAATCCATGTTAGTGCCCAGCCCTGGTGGCTGAGCTCCTCCAAGCACCTCAGCATTGCTGCAGTGGAGCTGTTTACACAGAAACCTTGGTGCACCAGGGGATTTCTCCAACAGCTTAAATTTAAGCACGTGCTTAAATGCTTAGTTGAACAAGACAGCTTATTCTTTCCAAAAGTTTATGTTCACTTCCCTGGGAATTCAGTCATTTACTTTGCTTTTTTTACAAGAGTGAATACTTCTGCAGAGCTCTGGAGGCTGTGTTGTTGAGTTAAAAAAAAAATCCTATCCAATTATCTGGAAAATGCTGGGCTTTTTCACAGACTGGATCAGCAGCCCTCAGGAATACATCAATCTCAGGTTTTTCAAGGACAGACACAACGTGAGGAACCTGTGGTTCAATCACCTGCTCCTGTTTGTGATGCCACAAAGACAAAGCAGATGAAAATGCAGC
The DNA here is from genome assembly GCF_022539315.1 of Serinus canaria. NCBI lineage: Eukaryota > Metazoa > Chordata > Aves > Passeriformes > Fringillidae > Serinus > Serinus canaria. Next base: position 3,509,200 of record NW_026108147.1, on the reverse strand, counting down.
CTAAACCCAGCACTACATGGATCAGCTACTGAGAAAAGGAGATGGTTTGGGTTAGGATAAAGCAAACAACTCTGTATTTGGAGAAATAAACCTCAGGTTTCTTTACATAAATAAGTTTGGCAGCAAATATTCACCCAAATGTGCCAGGGGGATTTTGTTTTGAAGAAAAGGAATGGGAAGAAGAAAGCACATGCCATGCTGTTTTAACAACTGTGGAAATATTGAGGCTGTCACTGGTTTATTTTTGCTGTTCCTCCTGTTTTGTCTTTTTAACTTCTCTTCCAACAAGCCAGAAATTACATGTATTTGTGTCTGACTGGGAAGAAAAGCTCGTTTCAACCTATGTAAAGACACTGAGCATATGTTGAATTTATTGGCCAACTGGTATTGTCCTCAAGGCAGCTTCACCCATAAAGTAACTCCAGAGCAAAACAAAAATGAACTGTGTGGAGGAAAAATGTGTTTTCCTAATTAACAACAGCACTTGTGGGGAATTTGGCACAGGCTGAGATGTGATAAGGGCAAATCTGAATTGTAGACAATGGCTTGTCTCCAAAATGTCTTACTGGGAACTGCTTTTATTTAGGAAATGATCATGTTTAATGGATGTGAGCACGCTGCTCATTTGGAATGGAAATCTCCTGGCTGCTCTGCCTGCAGTGCCAGCTGAGCTCCTGTGCAGCCATGCCCTGACTGGGTGAGCTCCTGGCAGGGACACTGGGCTGTGCCCAGGGGGTGGCTTCTCCCACCCAGCAAAATTGCTCCGAGGTTGGAGCAGACAAGAACCTGATTTCAGACCAAACTCCAGAGCAGCAGGAGGGAGAGGCTCTCCAAATGTCTCCCTGAGGGGAATGGTTGAAACTGGAGGATCTGTGGCACCTTTTGGCTGTGATCCCACAAGTCCTGGCTGCCACCACAGGAGTCATGGAAGAATGGCCAAATGTGACATCAGGAATTTCGGATGATGGCCCCGAGACACAAAATTCCACCTGTAAAAGTTCTCCTGAAGAAATTCCCCTTTCACTGCCCCTTGCCCACTGCCAGAGTGAGGGAAGGTCTGATTTCTCTGAAGAATGCTGAATTCTCCTGAGAATGCAGAATATCCCCTTTGTTTATTCACACTGAACTCAGACAAACTCCTGGCTACAAGGAGAACCTGAACCTGACAAGTTATTTCATGCTGCATGGGGACAGACATATGGGACCTCAGATTTTGCTGGAAAAACTAGAGATTTTTTTTTTTGCTGAACAATAAATTAATGAGCTATTTCCAAAACCTTCCAGCTCATATTATTCTTATTATCTAGAGCAGGTTATCCTGAAGCAGATCTGCAGTCTGTGTGCACAGGTATGCACTGGTTTGGTTTAGGGCTGAGATATTTATGTAAATACTCATTGGAAAAAGCCTTTGCCAATGCTGAATGGACATTTTCAATGGCTTTGCATAGGGAAGATGTGTTTTGACTAACACTGCACCTTTCCTTGGGTTCCCCACTCCTCAAATAGACCTGTTTTGGCTTGGGTGGGGGTTTTTTTTAAGATGAAATCTTTAAGGAATTTCCATTATCTAATTAGTGCTTCTTTCCCTGCCTCATTCTCTCAGGCTACTGGCACAACTTGGGAAGATAAAAGTTAAATAATCTCCCTCCACCCTAAGCTATTCCAACAGTGCATTGAAGGGAAATAAAAAAACCCAACCCAACCCTAAGATAAAGCTCTGTCATTCCAGTGTGACATTTTGCAGCAGGGCACTGAGCAGCTGATCTAAATGTGTCTGCCCATGAAAACTTGGGGGAGATTGTTGCAATATTTTGTCTGTCTGTTTTAAGCCCCCCCCCCTATTTTTGAAACAGATTTAGGAATCCAATTGGGATCAGCTTTCAGAGCTGCCCCAGTCTTTTCTTATTAGATTGTCCCTGGAGGTTTGTCAGGTGAAAGAGCATTTTTAAAGATAATTTGAGTAGAAGTAGAGCAACAGCAAGTATTTGCATGCTAAAAGGAATTACAGAAATGAAATACAGCATGAGATTAGGGCTGGCTATTTGCCCTGAGGGTTTTTAGTGGCTCTGCTGATTGAGTGGTGGGGTGTAAGCTCGGAGTTATTTTGCACTGCCATGATCTCCAATTTAAATGCTTTGGTAAGGAATTTTAGAGAACCACAAGCTGTGGAATTCTTCATATGATAATGCTGTACACCTAGATGTGAACATGACATTTGCTGTGTTTTAACCTATTTTTTATGCCTAAATAAACTTGGTTTAATTGCAAATTCCCCAACCCTTGAATAGGATGTAGTAACTTAATGAGTACCTGGCTGTGTGTGATCTATGTGGTGTTACAGACAAATGAAAGGTTACATCAAAACATTCAGAGGGATTTTTTTGGTCTTGAAACATAATAACCAGTCCTTATTCAGGAGGAAAACAGCCAGCAGCTGGCAAACTCACTGGCCTCCAGATCCCTGTTTTCCTTGGAAAACTATTAATCTGAACTGATCAGACTAAAGAGAGGGATTGCTTCCATTTTGCTGTTTGACTGCATCCAAGGATTTCAGGAAGGTGAAAATCTGAAATACCTTGTAGTGATTTATCTCTGGAATAGCTCCACTTGCCCTCAGCAATATTTATACAAGTTAAAGAGCAAGAGCTAATGGAGAAGGCCCTGAAAATAGCCACAGGTGAAGAGATTTTCTGATGTTCCTGACTTGTAAATGCTCATTTTGATGTTTGTCCCTGAGGTTTGCACTGATGGATCTGAGGCTGCCCCTCAGTTCTCCCAGCTTGCTGCTGTTACCTTCTCTTTGCCAGGTTTGGCTGGAGGACCTGTCTCTCCATCCAGAGCCTCTTTGACTCTCAGCAGCTTCTCCTCCATCACCTCATCGACCTGCCCAAGACAAACACAGAGCAACCTTCCTCAGTTTTCTGTTCTGCCACAATTGTTCAGCTGTAAGAATGGGTAGCAGGGAAAGTCTGGAAGGAGGGAAGGGCTGTGCCAGGGCCAGTTCTTACAGCTGGAGAAAAATCTCCCCAGGAAATGCACGTGAGCAGAGTCCTCCTGCTATTGTAAGCTCACCTGCACTCTGATCTCCTCCTCCACTTCTCCCCGTTCCCCTGCTCTGATCAGCTCTGGGTCATGATCCTGGAGAAAATCTGATTTGTGATCTCTGTTCTCCCAAAAGACTGTGAGCCAAAAGAGAGAAAAAAAAAGGGGAAAAGTTACAGAAGCCATTGGTTCCTCCAAGTGCTCCTGGAGGCAAAAGAAAGGGTGGCTGTAGGCAGCTGCTGTTCAGTGATGAGCTGCAGGGAAGCAGCAGGCTCCAGGGACCCTCACCACCTTCAGAGCCCTGCTGTGTTGGGATCTGCAAATCCTCCGCTGAAAGGATTTCTGCTTTTGCCTTGGGTTGCAGAGTGGGATCAGAATTCAGGAGGAAAATGGGATGGAGAGCCTGGAGGGGGCTGAGAGCCGGAGTGGCGCCATGGGCCCGCCGGCCGGTGCCGGGAGGATGTGGGATTGGGGAGGGGAGGGGAGGTGGAGGTGGAGGGGAGGGAGGGGAGGAGGGGAGGGGAGGGGAGGGGAGTGGAGGGGAGGGAGGGGAGGGAGGGGGAGGGGAGGGGGGGGAGGGGAGGGGAGGGGAGGGAGGGAGGGAGGGGAGGGAGCGGGACCGGGCGGGCCCGGGCGTCGGAGGGACCAGGCCGAGGCAACGGGCGGGAAACCGGGAAGGAGAAAGGGGAACGGGAAGCGACAGGGAAGCGGCAAAGGGCGAAGCGAAACAGGGAAGTGACAGGCCGGCGACAAAGGGCACGGCCAGGGGGAGGGAAGGAAGGGAAGGGCAGGGGAGGGACGGGAAGGGAAGGCGGGACGGGACGGGCAGGGGCACGGACAGGAAGGACGGAGGAAAGGACGGGAAGGACTGGAAGGGCAAGGAAGGACGAAGGCGGAAGGGGAATGGAGGGAAGGAAGGACGGGAAGGGACAGGGGCAGTGCACGGAAAGCAAGGGGAAAGGAGGAAGGAAAGGGACCGGAAAGGAAGGAGGACGGGACAGGGAAGGGCAAGGAAGGACAGGAAGGACGGAAGGAGACAGGGGAAAGGAAGGGAAGGGAAAGGAAAGGGAAGGAAGGCACGGAAGGGAAGGGACAGGAAGACAGGGAACGGACAGGCGGGAAGGACAGGGAAGGGAACGGAAAGGGACGAAGGGACAGGCGAGGAACGGAACGAGGGCAGAGGAAGGGAAGGAGGAAGGGAGGAGGGCAGTGGAAGTGAAGGGAAGGGAGGCAGGGACGGGCATTTCCTGTCCGTTACGTTTTCCCGGCCTTTACTTTCCTGCCTTTCCTCTTTCCTTTCTTTACCTTTTTCCTCCCTTTCCCTTTATTCTTCACAGGGCCTCAATCTTTTCCATGCAGAAGGCACACGGGTGCCTCCTGCCCTCAAGGATGGGCTCTCCACCAGTGTCACTTGGCTTGGGGACCAAAGGAAGGGGGTTAATTCAACCCCCAAATTTCCCTGTCCTCCCCATGGCTCAGCTAAAGCTGCTGCATCCTGGGGAGCTGACCTTTCTAGTCATTCCCAGGAGGTGAGATATGGGAATAGGGGCACTGGAATGGGAATAAAACCAGCACTGAGCACGTGGAGGTGGGGGAGAGGGAGGGGACAGCAGGGTGACACAGAATAACCTGCAGCTGACCACAAGGGATTCATGGCCACACAGTGGCTTCACTTTTTAAGGGGGTTTTAAGCTCAATTCAGAAATTACAAGGCAGTTAAGCCCAAAAGAGCCAAGACCCCCCTGATCCAGCCCCTCTGTTTTGAAGGGCTGTGCAAACGAGAAGCAATAAGGAGACCTAAGACCCAGTGACAGCGAATTTGTGGAGCTGGGGATGAAACAAAAGCTATTTATGATGAAGTACCTAATGATCCTGAGGTGCAGCTCGTTATTTTTGTTGAGGCAAACTGCAATTTGCTCTTTAGAAAGAAAACTAAATGAAGTCTGATGAGCTCAGTGCACATCTGAGTTCTGGAAGTGCCTCGTTTTAATGGAAACTCCTCTTTTCTTCCTTCACTTCTTGAGGTAATTTGAAGGGAGACAGTTCATATCTTGCCTTTCAAGCCCTGATTGTATCTTCCTAAATGACAGCTAATCTCCAGCTGGGTGTGCTAATTCAATTTCCTGATGATTTGAAATGACAGTTTTCCACTTTCAGATGTTGGCTGCTCTAGGAATCAGTTTTGTAGAGACATTCTATTTGTACAGATATTACATTTGTACAGACCTTCTGTTTGTACAGACCTTCTATTTGCACAGATATTCTATTTGTACAGATATTACATTTGTACAGATATTCTATTTGCACAGATATTCTATTTGTACAGATATTCTATTTGTTCTATATATGTACAGATTTTCTATGTGCACTGATCTATTTGTACAGACCTTCTATTTGTGCAGATCTTCTATTTGTACTGATATTCTATTTGCAGATATTATATTTGCACAGATCTATTTGCACAGATCTTCTATTTGCACAGATCTTCTATTTGCACAGATCTTATATTTGTACAGATCTTATATTTGTACAGATATTCTATTTGTACAGATATTATATTTGTACAGATATTCTATTTGTACAGATATTATATTTGTAGAGATCTCTTGTACAAATATTCTAATTGTACAGATCTTCTATTTGTACAGACATTCTATTTGTACAGACCTTCTATTTGTACAGATCTTATATTTGTACAGATATTATATTTGTAGAGATCTTCTATTTGTACAGATATTCTAATTGTACAGATATTCTATTTGCACATTCTATTTGCACAGACATTCTATTTGCACAGACATTCTATTTGTACAGACATTCTATTTGCACAGATCTTCTATTTGCACAGATATTCTATTTGTACAGATATTTATTTGTACAGACATTCTATTTGTACAGATCTTCTATTTCTATCTCCTATCTGATATTCTCCCCTTGCCTGCTGAAGGCACTGTGCAAATTCAGACAGGTTTTAACATCCAAGTTTTAATTACTCCAAGACTGGCTGCTCTTTCCACCCCCTCCAAAAATTTTTCAGGGCCCAATTCCAGGCAGAGGATTTGGATTTTACAAAGTTTATAGAGGGAGCCGTTCTTGCAGGTGAGCAATCTTAATTTCAGCACTGAGGATGGTGGGGCTGGAGGAGGACAGGGGATATTTTGGTAATGGAACAAACTCCAAAGTGCAGACATTTAATTTCTTTGAATGACTTGTGGGTCATCAGAGGCCATGACAGATGTCATGTAATATTTCAGCAGGAAAAGCAGATTTGCCCAAGTTATGAGGCAGCTCCTCCAGCCTGGAATTCCAGCCTTGGGGAAAGGGGATGTTACACAGGAGTGATGTGAATTTTTAAACACTTTCCTGACTGGGTCAGCAGGTTGCAAGTGCTATGTTTTCACAGGAGTACCAGGCTTTAGAGATTTATTTTTCATAGAGGGATCTGTAGGTTGCTCTATTCTGCTTTTTTTTTCATAATTGTTTATTGTCATTTTGTGGATTGATTAGTGGTTAATACCCACTGCAGGCAAAGCAGGGAGGGTCCCCCCAGACTCTGGGATTACCTGGCCATGACTTATCTGAGTTTTTTATCAACCACTGGGTTAGAGGGGCCTAATTTCAGCAGAGAGATCAATAACTCATAGGTGCTAGATGCTCTGTTATTCTTTTATAGATCAACAAAATGTTTCAAAGTTAATTTTAAAGGGGGGTCAGGAGGCTAAGGATGTTATGTTTTCACTGGCTGGTCAGCAGAGTCTGGTATTTTGTTACAGGCAGGGTCAGCCAACTCCAGGAGCTATTTCTGGGCCTGTGTGTAGGCAGTGAAATTTATATCACCTTTTCTAAAATAGTGCATGCTTATTTTGGGATTGTTTTATATGCAGAGCTAGCTTAGGGCTCAAAGGCAGCCCAGAGCACTCCTAAATCTGCATCCCAGTAGGGAACTCCAACATCCCAGAATTTCACAGAACACCCCGTGACTTTAATAATTTGTATAATTTTAACAATTATAAAATATTTATTTGAACCATGAAGCTTCACTTTGAACCACCTGGCTAAAGGATTTGAATCTCTTGAAGGCTGGTTAAAAATCCAGAGTATCAGCACACCTTCAAGGAATATTTGGGCACACCATGGAGTATTAGAACTCAAATATCCTCTGTGACACTGAGCAAGCCATAAATCTCATCTGTAGAATGGGGAAAATTGCACATTGCTGCCTCACACTGCAAAAATAGAGGGAGGGAAAGCTCAGCCTCACATTTGCCTCATGTCAACTCTGCCTACTCCAGGGTGACAGCAGATGCCACACACAGAGGCTGTTTCCAACCACAGCATTTAAAATGAGGGTTTAGGGCTTGGCAAGTGGAGTTTAGCCACTAGAAAAAATGGCCAGGTACAGCTCTAGGAGGATAAAAAGCTTCCAGTGAAGTTTAGGCAGCAGCTCCAGCTTGGTGGAGGAGTTAAAAACACAGAGTGAAAAAGTTTGCTAAGTGGAATGTTTAGATTTTCACCAACACTGATCTATATTTTAACAATATTGAAGTAAGCTAGGTATAAAACACCATTTTCATGGGATGGGAACAAATGAAGTGTTGGGGCTGTGACAAAACCAAGATGTTTGTTGTTTGGTCAGCTGTCATTTAGGTGAACTTTAGACACACTTTGAATTATTCCTGATACAAACAGGGCCTTTGAATTACTCCTGATACAAACATTTCTTAACTCTGTTGCTTCACTCATGTCCTCAAGGTTTCTGCACTAATAAATCTGAATTTCTGTGCAAATGCTGATAGCAAGTGACCTATTTCTGCATAAGATTTGGGGATAAAAAAGTTCTCAGCAGAAAGTCCAAACTCAGACCTATTTTTTCCTGCATAATTCTGCTACTGAGAGGAAAGCAGCCTAAAAATAAAAATACAAGAGACTGTGCTGCTCTGGTGGATGTTGTTGTGGATTTGATTTTGATGAAAGAATTTGATTCAAAGAATCCACGGTTAGATTAAAAATAAAATCATTTTGGACAACCCCCAGGTAATATTGTGTGAGTGCCCTGCAATGAAAAGCCCAAAGTGCTGCAAGGAGGAATTAACAGCTAAAATAGCTAATAACTAAAAATAAGTGTGGTGTCAAACAGACCTGGCTCACCAGGAGAAAAGGAGGGAAAAAAAACCCCCAAAAACCCACCTGAAGTTGAACTGCACAGCTACAGACTCCTCCTGTGCCTAAGCCAGAACTGCAGGAATTCTTTGAAGCCTGCCAGAGAGTTTTTCCACTCTGAGGGCTCCTGCTTGTGCTCTGTGCAGAAAAGGGCTCCTTCTCATGTGCCTCCAGAGCTGGGGAGCAGCTGGCAGCTCCAGCAGGATGGGCTGGAGGTGTGGGGGTGTGGAACTGGGAATGGGAACCACAGAGGCACTCACACTGTGGGGGTAACCCCCAAAAATTCTGTGTTTGGAAATGGGAATCACTGACACTGTGAGAATAACCCCAAAAATTCCGTGTTTGGAAATGGGAATCACTGACACTGTGGGGATAACCCCAAAAATTCTGTTTGGAAATAGGAATCACAGAGGCACTCACACTGTGGGGATAACCCCACAAAATTCTGGGTTTGGAAATGGGAATCACTGACACTGTGAGAATAACCCCAAAAATTCTGTGTTTGGAAATGGGAACCACTGAGGCACTCACACTGTGGGGATAACCCCAAAAATTCTGTTTGGAACTGGGAATCACAGAGGCACTCACACTGTGGGGGTGACCCCCAAAAATTCTGTGTGTGCAGGGCTCAGAGCAGGTCCTGCTGTTCAGAGACAGTCTGGTGACAAATCCCCCATCCCCTTGTAACCCCCCTGGCTTCTCACATGAGATAGTTGTGAAATTTGGGAGTCTCCACTGCTGCCCAAGTCCCCCCTGAGGTGTTTTTATTCCTCACTCTTCTCAGGTCGGTTGAAATGGCTCCCAAGGTATAAGAAATCTCTTTTTTCCCAGCCCCATGACCAAAGAAGTTGGGGTTCCTCAGCTCTACTTCTCAAGGTTGTTTATTTTCTCTTACCTATTCCATTCTTTCTTTCTGAGCTCTGTCCAGCAGGTCAGGTTGTGGCACAGTCCCTGCCCTTGGGGTGCTGGTGGCTTTGTATCCCAAGAACTGTGGGTACTTTATTGACAATAATTTTCTGTCAGAAGCCAGGAAATTCCTCTGGCTGCCCTGGATGGCTGGAGCCCCTGCCAGGGGGCTCAGAGCCCTTGGCACAGAGCTCAGGACCACTGTGCCTTTGATTCTGACCCATGGAGCAAATTATAACCCCACCTTTATATGAAGAATTACAAGTCAAGAGAGTTTAAGTAGAATAACAGTTAGTTTGTCGTGAGGTGAAAAACAGAATTTTGGGGGTTTTAGAAGGGGGGCTCGGGGTCCCAAGATGGAGGAATTTGGGCATGCCCTTTCCTTCTTCTTTCTTCTTCCTAGCCTCCATCTGCTGGGTGATGGTGGCACTTTTGGATTGGTTTAAGGTAGAAGCTCACTGTCTAACTCAGGTGATGGGTATTGGTAAATAATGTACATGTAGCTTTTAGTATAAAAAGATATCATCACTCTGAGGGCAGCAGAGTGCCTCTGACTGACCTGCCAGACAGACCTCAGCAGGCCACAGAAAGAATGTTATAGATAAACCACCTTGAGAAGGAGAACAGAAGAGTCCTGACTCCTTCTCTGACTGCCAGGCTGGGAAAAGAGACTTCCTAACACATCTTGGGGTCACTCTGAGCAGCAGAGATTCTGAGACCTATCACCTGTGTTAGACTCTAAACCAATCCCAAAGTGTCACCATCCCAGCAGGAGATGGAGGAGGAGGAGGAGAAGGAGAAGGAGAAGGAGAAGGAGGAGGAGAAGGAAAAGGAGAAGGAGAAGGAGAAGGAGAAGGAGAAGGAGAAGGAGAAGGAGAAGGAGAAGGAGAAGGAGAAGGAGGGGAGAGGAGAAGGAGGAGAAGGAGGAGAAGGAGGAGAAGGAGGAGAAGGAGGAGAAGGAGGAGAAGGAGGAGAAGGAGGAGAAGGAGGAGAAGGAGGAGAAGGAGGAGAAGGAGGAGAAGGAGGAGAAGGAGGAGAAGGAGGAGAAGGAGACAAAGGAGAAGGAGAAGGAGAAGGAGAAGGAGAAGGAGAAGGAGAAGAGAAGAAGAAGAAGAAGAAGAAGAAGAAGAGAAGAAGAAGAAGAAGAAGAAGAAGAAGAGAAGAAGAAGAAGAAGAAGAAGGAGAAGGAAGAAGAAGAAGAAGGAAGAAGGAGAAGGAGGAGGAGGAGTGGAGGAGTAGAGGACATGCCCAGATTCCTCCATCTGGCCTCTCGAACAATCTAACTCTTCTAAATCCCCAAAATCCTACTTTTTCACCCTGTGATAAATTCACCATCATTCTACTCAAACTCTTGTGGTCTAACTCCTCACACAGAGTTGGGAATTGTTTCCATGGGCTAAAATCAAAGGCAGAGGTGGTTTTGACTCCATGCCAGGGTCTCTGAGCCCCCTGCCAGGGTCTGGAGTCCCCCAGGGCAGCCAGAGGAATGGCCTGGCTTCTGACAACTCTGGTACCCACTGCTGAGCTGAGCTTACAGCCAAGCATGTTCCCTCCAAGGCAAACCCCTCCTGCCTCCCCTCTGCTGCTCCTGCCCTGCCCTGGGCACTGCCAGGCTGGGAGTGCCACCCTTGCCAAGGCTGCCTTTGACTTCCAGGTGCCATTTCATCCTTGGCCAGCTCAGGAAAGAAGTTTGGATGGATTTATCTGAAGCTCCTGCTGCCTTCAGCAGGGTTCTGACGTGGTAGTTGAGAGCAGATGGGCTGCAAAGCTCCTTTTTTTAGCCAGAAAGCTGCTCTGTGATTTATAAGGTGTAAGAAAATCCTAATTGTTACGAGTCAGAGGTCAGGCCAAACTACTGATGCACATTTAGCAAGTTTAAGTTCACTTCTTTCTCTCCAGCCAGCTCAAATCAGGCAGAAAACTTGACACCAGCAATTTGTCAGCAGGAGGGAATAATGGAGACTTTTCATAGGAGGAATTTCAGCAAGGCACTGGCTCTGAAGAGTGGAGAGCAGAAAAGATATTTTCCCACATTGTATTAGAACAGAATCTGCAGAGATACAGCAAAAATAACCCCATTTTCCACTTCAGACAAGGGCAAGACTTCCTAATTCACTTGTGGATCAGGCTGAGCACTGAGGACAAGTGCTGAAGAGATAAACACAAGTATCAAAAGCAGAGGAGAGGATGGAAGAGATCTGGAAAAGAACCAAATGCCCTTTCATGGTTTTTATTAAAAAATCCCTGCTTTTTGGTGCTTTCTCCAGGTGAAAAACCAGCCAGGCCCCTTGCTGAAAGTCTGGGTTATGTTTTATTTTGACACACTTTGCTTGAAGCAAGTCCATGCAGAGTTTGGTGCCTCTGCTTGAGAAGATGCTCCTCCTATTCAAAGATAGAATAAAAAATAGTTGGAGCAGCTGTGAAGGAATCCATGGACTCTTCCCATGAGTTTTCACTCTTGGAGGAGACAGGACAGGTAGAATTACAGGAGCATGAAAACATTTATGCTGAAATTTCATCCTCAGTCTGGTGCTTTTGAATTATTGGCTATGCTGATGTCATCCTCAGAAAATCCTAAAATCCTTTTTATTTTGCTTTTTGAAGCATTTTGCTTTGGGTTTGTTCACTTTCACCCACAGAAATGTCCCTTCCTGCATGATTAGCTCAATGGTTTTGACAGATTCCTTGGAGGAATTGAGGTCCTGAGAGCCTCCCTTCCTCAACACCATTTTTTAATCTAACATCCTAATTTTTATAACATTCCAGAGTTTGGGCAGCTTCCCACTTGACCTTAGAGGAATGACCTTGCCCTTAAGCTGCTCTGGGAGAACATTCCAGCTGGAATTGTTGTCTTTTTCCTACTGACCTTGGTACTGAGAGCTTCCTTCCTCCAGCATCAAAAGGAAATTGCTTGGAGCCATTTTCCAGCCTTCATCCACTACCTGGATTGGGGGGAAAGTGAAGAGAGGAATTGCTGGCAGCATTTTTTCACACAATTATGGAATGGCTTGGGAAAGGCCTGAAAGATCCAATTCCACCCCCTGCCATGGGCAGGGACACCTTCCACTCCTCATTTTGTCACTAAATTAAACAAGAATTAAACTCCAGCTTGTTGGAAAAATGTAATTTAGGTAGCAGACTTGCAATGTTGAAGTGGAATTTCATTGAAATGCCATTTTTTTTCTGTTACTTTTGCTGGCATTGCCACATTCCTGAAACAGTTTCATTTCCTTGAAGCAGAGAAAAACCTCCCAGAAAACGATCACAGTTTCTTCATCTTGTATCAGCCACAAGCCTTAAGATCTGAGTGAAGCAATAGTTGATAAAGAGAGATTTTTGGGGAGGAGGTGAATGTGGATTTACACCAAACAAGATTTTGCTAAATAACCTGCAAACCACTTGCTATCAGCAAGATAAAATATCAGCAGCTCTTGGGATGATTAAAATTAAACTCTCCCCTAAATAAGCCCTGTAATTAGAGAAATATCTGCTACCTGCAGGTCCAGCTGCAGCCCCATTATGGGAGTTATCAAATATCTGGTTTTAATTAAAGTATCATTACAGCAATTCCAGTTTGGGCCCAGAAGGACAGGAAAATAATACATTTATCCCTTCTACCCTATTTGAAAAAGACGAGGGAGGTTCTTGACTGAACATCAAGAACTGTTTTGTTTTAGAACTTTCTTTAAAATGTAACAAAAAGTTGGATTTGAGCTCAAATCCCCAGTTACCCCAATGTATTCCCAGCTTCACAGGCTGTGGCACTTTGAGGTTCATCCTTGGATCATTTGCAGTGGGCAGAACCCTTATTTTACCTTTTTCCATGGTATTTTCTAGAAAATGATTCAACCATGACGTTCTGAGAGGAAATGTGTCAACTACTAAAAAACCCAACAAACAAATTCCTCCCCAAACCAGCCTAAAAATCTTCATTTTTAGCTTCTCAACACCACAGGACACACCAACATTCTACTGTTATAAACAAGCCAATGAATTGTTTTAGTTATTTGTTTCAGTGGTTTTCTACGCTGATGTCAATGATATCATTGTGTCAATTTAATTGATTTTAATCAAACCCACTCTCTTGTGTCTTAAGGACACTTGCTGCTCTGTTTTCTCTTGCCTCAATTAACAGCCTAAAAGTCAACATAATAAAAAGAACTTTTCCTTTGAAGCCAGTTCATTTATTTGATTTTCAGTGCGCTGAGTCCATGCTTGTTCTGCTTTAAGTTAGTTAAAATCCCTTGAACCAGCAATATATGTTTGAATTTAAGCAATATAATTTGAATTAATTAAGAAATGTGGAAAGAAGAGCCTCAATCTATTTCTGAGGCTTTCCAAAGCCAGCTCCACACCAGGTGATTCCCTCTGGACAGCAGGGAAAACTGACCTGGCTGCACTGGGAACATTTCCTTTGGAGATTTGCCTCAGAGGTCTCACCAGGGACAGGATGTGCCTCACTGTTTGGCATTTCTGGTGACATTCAGGGATGCACAGCCCTGCTCTCATTCAAGCTCCAGCAGGGTGCTGGGTGAGGCAGCCCAGACTGCTGCTGCTTTTGGAAAAAAGGGATTTTTTTTGGGGGGGATGGAGCCATGGGTTGTTTTGTTCCTTAGGGAAATCAAATCAGCACCTTGCAGAGAAAAGAAAAAGCAAAGTTCCTTTGATATCAAATACTCTTTGTAAAGATTGCTATCAGGCTTTTCAGAAATACTTAAATTTCCTTCTGGGATCCAACTTTTGTTTTCTTTGAGAGCTGAAGTTGGGAGCAGAGCTTTTTTCTGCCTGCATCCCTATGACTTATAGCCTACACTTATTTTAATAAGAGTCCTGCTGTTAGAACTTTTCCAAATACTTCTCAACTGGTCTAAGATACTCTTTTTTTTTCCCCCTGTCAGTGCTATAACCTTGGAGAGAATGTTCCCTTTGTTGTTTCTCCATGAACCATAGAGAACCTGATACAATGGCTCAGAATTTTACTTGACAGGAGTTGTGATGGCTGAGGAGATGGGAATGACATGAAGTTATAAAACCCCAGAGCTCCATGCTGTTATTTCACCCCAGTTCAAACCAGCCTTGCAGAGCCTGCCAGGGGATCCAGACACATTTCTGCTGTTGTTGGTTCTTATCTTCACAAATGTGCAAAACCAAGAAGGAATCCAGTTCGATCCTGTGAAAATCAGCTTTTTAAGCAGATGGGTGAGATGCCATCCAGTTTCAGGAGCTTCACCAGGGCTGTGACAGTGTCACCCAAAAAATTGATCACAGTAACAAGGGAATGAGTGAAGACATGTGTGACCAGCAATTAAAAATTTGCACAGGACTTAAAAATTTGGTTTGCACAGGAACAGCCACAACCCTTCCTAGTTACCAAAGCAATCAGGCTTAAAGACCTTGAAAAACTTTGTATTTGCTCCTTCAGCCTGCTGTGTATTTTCATTTACATTTTTGTATTTTCATTTACATTTTTGTATTTTCATTTACATTTTTATTCAAGGGAAAAAAAAAAACCCAAACCCCCAAATAGTGTTTTCAAGATGCTCATTTCCAAGTTAACATTTAGGTATCTACCTTCCAATTAAATTGACTGATGCTGCCTAAATTCATGTAATTTAGGTTCCTGGCTAGAGCTTTGGCCAGATTAATGGATGTTGTCCAAGAAAAGCATCATTTTTTTGAAATATATTTGTTCTAGGGTTAGGCCTTCAAATTAATTTGTGTAAAACTTGCAGTGAAGAGTAAGCTTTGCCCTAGAAAACTCACCCTTCTTCTCCACATATTTAGTGAAAGATTAATGACCCTTATTAAAAAAATACATATTCTTTTAACTTTTGTTTATACTGTGGAGGTAAATGAGAAAGAAAAGCTGCTGCTTCAGCAAAAGCTGACAATTTTTGTTGCCCAGCTTGCTTTTGAAGATGCTCTTTGGTCACTGCTCTGTTCCACAGGTGGTTTGCTCTGTGAAGCTGCTCCTGGAATAATCTGGAAGTGTCTCTGGTAAAGTAAATCTTTACCTCAAAGATTTCAGGGGGTAGATTGTACATTAAGGGGTGTCTATTGATATTTGAAACAAAACTAGTTCCTGCCCTGAGAACATGGAAAATTCATGGCTTTATGGGGTTTAAAAATTAGTTTGAAATCCACACAAGCTCTGAGGCTTTTCATTCCTAATTCTGCAAGGGGTGGCAGTGATGAATCCTCTGCACCATTAAATTCTTTTTAAGGCTCCCTCCAACCCAAACCATTCTGTGATATTTCCCTTTGGGGATGTATGCTGACTATATCTGAGTGCTGTAGAAATCCTGCCATAGTCTGAAATGGGGAAGGGTTTTCTGGTTATAATCTGGATTTTTCTGTGTGATTCTCCTCCTCGGAGCTCCTGCAGTTCTTTGGGGTGATGGGGCTCCTCTCACCTTTTTTTGGTAGCAACTTCAGCAGGTGCTCATGTCAAAAAACGAGGTGAGGAGAAGACAATGCCCAACTTTCCATGGAAAGAGGGGCAGGCATTTACTGAGCAGTCAGGGCTAGCTGGGATTTCCATGGAAAGAGGGTCAGGGAATGCTTGGTTGGCACTTTGTGTCCTGGCAATGATCTCAAAGCCCCAAAGGGGAATTTTGCTGTCATTGATGCCCCTGCCAGTCTGCACCTCCATCAGCTCTTCCCACTGAGCTCAGTTGTGGCCATCCCTGAAACAGGAGAGGTAAAAAGTTCCCCAGAATCACTGAGCTCATGGGAAGGCTGAGAGAGACCAACCTCAGGCAGTTCTTTGTCTCCTGAACCCGAGCCTGGAGCTTTGGTGACCACTTCAATGTCACTTTCCAGCCCCTGCCCACACCAGAGGCTTCACAACCTGCTTTCAATCCTTACCTCCTTTCCAGCTTTTTCAGGCTTTTTCTCTTGGACTGGTTCCTTGACTTCTTTTACCTTCTTATCTGCTTCATTTTTCTCTGCCTCTGCCTTTGCCTTCTTGGCAGCCAGCTCCTGGACGATCTGAAAGAGGCAGGGAGGAATGGGATTGGGAAAACACAACATCCAACAGGCTGCACTCTCTGAATTCCAGACCATCCCAGAGAAGCCTTTTTTGTGCTGACCAACTCCAGCACAGGTGCTGAATATCCCAATTCATCCTTAGGAAAAGGCTGATTTCTCTGTCCCAAATCATGGGGGTTTTATGGAGTAAAAGCAGGTCCTGAAGCTGTCCAGGACCACAATATTCTAATGACACATAACTCAAAGTTCCCTCTGGACTCAGACCCAGATGATGAATTCATAATGAATTATCTCAGACCCAGATGATGAATTTGTCCTGGTGTTTATAAGGCAGATTGATTTTTACTGGGATGGATTTTGAGAGGCTGCCCTGAGGTGTGTCTAATTCCAATAAATGGCTAAAGACTGGAATTGTTCTAGTGGCTGAGGGAGATTGGATGGAGATATTGTGACAAACCCTGACAGATACACAGGGACAGCTCAGCATCTTTAGCCCTGCAAGCAAGCAGCAGCTGATAACTGGGTACAGCTCCATCAATTCCCATATCTTCAGTTCCTGGCCAATTATAGTTTATTATCTGAAAAAGGCAGGGAAAAATTTGCTGCTTCCACCATTCTCTTGTTTCTAGGCAGCTTTCCTGTCCCTGAGAGGAATTCTAAGATCATTTACTAATGAGTCTAAATCAGAAAACCCACTGAAGTTTATTAATGAACCACTTATACTGGCAATACTGTGAAAGAGTAGAAAATAAAACATTTCCAACTGCAAGATGTGTTTCCTGTAATAGTGAAAATATTTATTTTCTCAAGTTTACCTTTTAATGTAGTGAGCACTGGATGCTGGAGGGGGACAGTGACAAGGGCTGTGCTCTGCAGCTCCATTAGTGGCTCTCCCCAAGCCTTTCAGTACCTTACATTTAATTAAATATGGTAATTCAAGCCCTGAGCACTGCTCAGTCACATCTTGTGGTGATAAGCAGCAAAGCATTTCATTCCCTGGGATAGATTAACAGATTGACTGGAGCTCAGAACAGGTTTTTAGTGTCCCAGCAGGCCTGTTGGATCCAAAACCAACACAGCTACTCCGAGTGTATCCTTTACTGCAGTTCTACACAGCCAGAAACCCACCCCTGTCACCTCTGCTCTGCCTGCAAAGGGGAACCAGAACCATCCCCAGCATCTCTGTCCAGCAGGACACCTGCACACACACACAAGAGATTGACAAAGGTCCCAGTTTGCAGCAGGGCCATTCTGCAGGCAGTATTTCAGTGCCCCCACACTCTGAGTGCAGTGATCTGCTTTCCTGGTCCTGCACAGAGCAGTGATGCTGGAAGGGCTGAGCCAGGGTTTGTGTTCTCATCAACCTGCTGGGATGGCACTGAGCAGCTCAAGTGTCCTTGTCCCTCTGCCTCCCTTGCTGCAGCTCCTCCAGCTCTGCTCAAGCAGCTCCAGGATTGCAGAGCTGGGGGAAGCTGTGTGTCCAACCTGGAGTGGCTTCTGCTCTTTTATACAGAACCACTTCCCCTCCAGCTGCAAGGTGTCACTGTCACATTCTCTGAAAAATCCCTTGCCCAGGATTTCCTCTCCTGGGAAGCTGAGAAGCCTCAGAGAGAAATGAAAACAACAATTATCAGATTGCTTCTCCTGTGTTTGCTGCTTTGGGATGTGGTCTGGACATTGTTTACCAGCAGGTGAATGTTTGATTGGTTCCATGGGAATTGTTATTAATTAATGGCCAATCCCAGCCAGCTGGGTCAGACTCTGAGTCAGTCAGGAGTTTTTATTATTCATTCTTGTTAAGCCTTCTGTCTGTATCCTTTCTCTTTCTTTAGTATAGTTTAAGTATAGCATAATATAATATAATACACTATAATATACTATACGGTAATGTAATATAATATACTGTAATATAATATAATATAATATAATATAAGATAATATAATATAATATAATATAATATAATAAATAGAATATAATAATATAATATAAGATAATATAATATAGATAATATAATATAATATAATATAATATAATATAATATAATATAAATATAATATAATATAATATAATATAATGTAGTATAATGTAATATAATATAATGTAATATTATAATATAGTATAATGTATTATATACTATTATAGTATAATGTATTATATACTATATTATGTATTATGTACTATATTATAATATAGTATAATGTAATATAATGTAATATAATGTAATATTATATTATATTATATTATATTATGTTATGTTATGTTATGTTATGTTATGTTATGTTATGTTATGTTATGTTATGTTATGTTATATTATATTATATTATATTATATTATATTATATATATTATATTATATTATATTATATTACAATATAACGTAATATAACGTAATATAATGTAATATAATGTAATGTAATGTAATATAATATAATATCATATCATATCATAAAATAATAAATCAGCCTTCTGAGAATATGGAGTCAGATTCTCAATTCCTCCTTCATCCTGGGGACCCAGAAAATGCCACAGCAAGGAGATGCCTGAACAATCTGACAAAACGGGAGGGAAGAAAGGGAATGGCAAGCAAAGGTTAGGCTGAGGTGAGTAGGCAATTCACCCACATTTTAGTGTAGGGTTGTTGTTTTGGGGGTTTTTTTGCCCTGGAGAAAACTGCATGGTGGAAAGAGAAGCAGGTGTCTTCTTTAGTTGTTTTGGACTCCTCTTTTCTTTGCTAGGTTGTCTGGTTTTGAAATGATGCAGAAAGTAGTTAGGAAACTCTTAATACTGAGGAAGAGACTGTTTCAGTAGGAGCAGATGAATTTTAGCCTCTTTGTATTTTTTCCCACTCTTTCCTAGAGCTCCTATTGTGCCAGTGGTGATTCTTCTCCAGTAACATTTTCTTTAGTGGCTGAAAAGACATTTTCCTTTAAAACTGATGATCCATGAAACTTAAATTGACTTTTGTATTCCTAGATCAGTCCAACCATGTTTCTAAAATCCTGCAGTGCAAATCTCCTTTTTTTTGGAGAGGGAGGGAAGGACTGGGCACTAAACCAGAGTGAAGCCTGTGAATGAAAATGTCTAAAGCTGGTTTATATGAGCCAAGAACAAGAAAACTTCCAGCTGCCAGCAGGACTCACTTGTTGTGCTGTCCTCAGGCTCAGGAAGTTTTGGTGTTGGCTCAGGTAAAAGTTCTTCTTCAGGAATAAAACCTTCCCTTATCCCTTGAAAGAAAACCTTACTTGAACTTGTTGATTTTTAGAGTTGTGGGCACAAAAGAAAAGCAGGGCTAGAGTGAGTTTGGGAATGCTGGATGAGAGCAGCCTCAGAGCCTGGCTCTGACACTGTTCCTGGAGGGAAAATTCCTCTCTTGGAATATTAACTCTACAGAAAGGAGTTTGGTTGGAATCTAGGAAATGTTTTTTCTCCATGGAGGATTTTTGCTGTGGTGTTTTGGGGTAAGTAGATTGCTGTCTGGGTGAGTATTTTCCGTGATGTGTAATTTAACAGAGGCCAAGTGGAGTTTCCCTCTAGAAATATTCAGAATATTTTAAGGCTTTTAGTTCTTCTCTGACTCCTTTTTTTTTTTTTTTTTAAATGTTATTTAATATTGGAAATGAGGAGCTGGGAGAGGGGGAAGTGCCTGTGAAATGGCAAATCTCTTGGCTTCTTTTCATGGTGATGAGACTTAATGAACTACAGGGAAAGATCATAATTTTCTTGGCAGCAGGATAAGGGCAAAGCTAAAAATTGTCACAACTGATGATTATCTGTGGAGCAAAACATAAAAAACCATTAGGGATAGAGATCTGGAACAGATGCAGGGAGATTATTACACCAATGTCCTGGAATGTTACATTTCTCTTGGAGAAAAAGGTTCTTTTCAAGGGACAGCACTTCTTTTTCTGACTGAAGCACCAAGTGCTGAGCATTGGGAAGTCTTTGGGAAGGAATTTGTAAAATGTCATGGAAGCAGTTTGTGCAGGAGGCCAGCTACATCACAAAGTCAAGCAAGGTCAGGCTTGTCAAAAGATCAAGAAATATAGAATGTATAATAATGCAGCAATGGTTCGTGAAGTGATTAATTTGTATTTTATTTTCCCCAAAGTGTCTTTACTGAAGCCTTATGAAATGCTCCCTTTTTAAATACAGCTCAGTCTTGATTTTTCATGGAGTTTGAGTGGGGAGTAACCAAGCCCTGCTCAAACAGGAGCTCATACAGACCAGAGGTGCACTCCTGTCCCCCCTGGAGTCAAGGACAAAATTCCCATCAGCTTCCATGGGGCCAGGATTTCCTTTTCTATGTTGCTCAGTGTGTGGAACAAACCCAGTGCCCTCAGGGAATTTTTAATATGCAGCTGACTCAGTGGAACAGAAAATGTTTTACTTGTCTGACATTCAGGTAAAATCATGATTGCACTGAACTTTCTCTGGCCAGCTGCATTGTGGAGATCTCTTGAGGCTGTGACACACATTCTGCTGGCTAAAAAGGGAGAATAAAACAGGCCCCAAAATTGGTGAAAATCAGATAATTGCTAGTGAAAATTTGTTAGGAAAATAGAGGAAGGGTTTTTTTTTTTCCATAGTGCAGGGAAAACTAGCAGTAAAACAGTCTCTCCAGACTTTTGGCTTCCATTTTTTTCCATGCAAAGAAAAAAGCAGATGCTCAGGAAAGGCAACAAAACAGCTGAAGGTGGGAATTGAAAGCTGGGAGCATGACAGGAAGGTTAAACCCATTTCTCCAGAATGTCCCTCCACATCCAGTGCTGCTCTGAACAATTCCTTGCTGTGTTTTCTTCCCCAGCTGTGTTCATCCTTGATGCTGGCAGCTCTCTTTGGCATCACATCCCCCAAACCCTTCCCCAGCAATCAGCCCCCACTTGCTGGGTGGCTCCCAACAAAACCTTCTGGACTCTGGCAGGAGTTTCTGCTTTGGAAGCTGAAAACTTCACTGAGGGTCTCCTTCCCCCTGCCTGCCTGAGCAGCAGTGCCACTGTTACATTTTCTGAAAAATCAGGAAAAATTCTGAAATCCTTCACCAGGATTTCCTCTCCCGGGAAGCTGAGAAGCCTCAGAGAAAAATGAAAACAACAATTATCTGATTGCTTCTCCTGTGTTTGCTGCTTTGGAATGTGGTCTGGACATTGTTTACCAGCAGGTGAATGTTTGATTGGTTCCATGGGAATTGTTATTAATTAATGGCCAATGCCAGCCAGCTGGGTCAGACTCTGAGGAGTCAGTCAGGAGTTTTTATTATTCATTCTTGGTCAGCCTTCTGTCTGTATCCTTTCTCTTTCTTTGGTATAGTTTTAGTATAGCATAACATTATAATAAATATAATAAATATAATAAAATAAATAAAATTAAATAAATATAAAAAATAAAATATAATAAATATAATAAATAAAAATAAATAAAATAAATAAAATATAAAAATAAAATAAATATAATAAATAAAATAACTATAATAAAATAAACATAATAAACATAACATAACATCCTTCTGAGAACATGCATCCAGAGTCTCATCTCTCGCCTTGTCCTGGGGACCTCACAAACTCCACAGAGCAGAGCCCAGCAGGGTTTAGCCCCTGAGCTTGGCTGAAAGCAGGAGCATGCCCCAAACTCAGCTTTAGTGGGGCACAGGGAGCTGTTTGCAGCAGTTTTCCTGTGTTTTTAGCAAAGCTTAGCTGATGGTTTGTGCTGTCCTTACATCCCCCCAAACCACACAGAGACTGCGGTGTGCCCCAGGCTCCTCCCTAGGGATCCAAAATTCCCCATCCTGGAAGCATCCAAGGCCAGCCTGGATGGGGCTCTGAGCAACCTGGGCTAGTGGAAGGTGTCAGGGTGGCTGCAATGAGAGGATTTTTATGTCCCTTCCATTTTTATGTCCCTTCCAACCCAAACCATTCTGTGAGTCTATAAAAATCCTCTTTAACCACACCTGGGTTAGAACACCCCTTGCAGAAAAAATCATGCAACAATCTCAGCTTCAGGACTACAGAATTTGGGTTTTGACCTCTAAAGTTTGGCTAGCCCAGCACAGTGGTTCACTCAGGGGCCAGATCCTGCTTCCTGTTCTCCCCCAACAGACCCATTGCCCCCTTGGCTCCTCGGGATGGGTGGGAAAGGCTCCAAGTGCTCAGCACTGCCTTCAGCTGGGCTTAATCACTTTCCCTGTGTGACACTCAGCGATCAGAGGAAGAGATTATCAGCCACTTCCACTAGCCAGAGAAATCAGGAGAGGGATTTCCCAGGAAAACAACCCACAGCACACAAGATAAACTGAGGTACTTCCTTTGCTGGGATGTTCAATTTGCTTAATGAGCCTTGGCAGTAAATCAAGGCTTAGCCCTGCCTGCACTGGAAACTCTTCTCTGCTGTTGTTCTCCACTTCTTTCCTATCACCTGAGCACCTTCACTGGTGGTTAAGTGGCTGCACAGCCCAAAAGGGAACAGATTTTGGTACCTGATTTAAACTCCCTGGGAGAAAAACCTCATTCTTTTTATTTTATTTATTCTTTTAACCATAAGGTTCTTGGAGAACTAGAGCTACTGTTAGGGAAAATTGCTGCTTAAATAAACAGAGATGTTTTGTGGCAAACCTTTCTCTAACATCATGAATTTTTTTTCATTAGAAGAGGGACAGTACCTGCTCTGGATGCTTTTCACTAAGAATAGCCTTGGAACCACCTGCCTTCTCAGGGGGATAGTCAGGAAACCTGCCTGTGATATGCCTGTGGGAGAAACAAAAGTGGAAGAGGAATTAGAGCTCATCATTTTTCACCTGGTTGATAAAGGTGTTAGGTAGCAGGGAAGCTTCTTTTGGCAGTGTTTTCTGTCCTGTAAGTTCATTAAGGCAGTTACCAATCCATGTCTCTTATCCCATGGCCCAAAAAAACCTGCAAATTCTCAGGGAAATTCCTAGCACTGCAGATTGCTTCCTAGCTGAGAGATGGAGATTAAAATGTTTGCACCTGAAAGTGTCCCAGGCCAGGCTGGACAGGGCTGGGAGCACCCTGGGACAGTGGAAGGTGTCCCTGCCCATGGCAGGGGGTGGAATGGGGTGAGCTTTGAGGTCTCTTCCAACCCAAACCATTCTGGGAATGGTTATTGTGTTATTTTACACTATTTTATGTTCATAGCCCAACTCTCTGCTTTCAACATCCAGGTTTTTTTTTTTTTTTAAGAGTAATTTTGCTTAAATCAGGATTTAATCTCTAAATGTCAGGATTACCATGTCTGGATTACAGGAATTCTAAACTTCCAGTGGACTTGGTGGTGATGGAAGCTGGGAAGGGGCAGTTGGTGACTCTGTGGGTAACACAGGGAGCTTCCAGACCTTTCAGAAAGGGATTACAAGATACAGAAAATAACTTCAGCCCCAAGGCCATTTATACTGACAAGACCCTTTAACTGCTTTCCATTTTGTTGCTTGGTGGAATATATTTGTAAGATTTTTTTTCTTTGTTTGGTAACATCAGGAAGATTTTTCTGTTCCAAAGAAAATTCTGACAGTGCAGAAAAACCCTTGTGATACTTTCAAACAGCATGGTTATATTTCCTCTAAATGAAATTAGATTTCCCTGGAGACTAAAAGACCTCAGAAAAGTCAACACTATTCCTAAAAATGTTTTCTTTTTTTTTTAAACAACTGGTACCTTAAGGGACTTTGCTAGGCTGGTGTTAAGCTGCAGGCTCAGTTTTAAGCTGAGATCATTGGAACAGAGCATCTGTTCTGTTTCTGTAGCACCACGTGTAGGGTTGGGATCCAGTGCTGGTATTAATGCAACACCAATTAGGACAGAATCAACAAACATTCCTCTGTGCTTAGGAGCCCTGGCTGGTTCAACAGTTCCAAGTTCTACATGCAAACAGAGGCAAATCCTTGGTCCCTGCATTCCCAGAAACCAGCCTGCACCAACAAAGGGCTGGGCTTGTCAGTGTGCTTTTAAAAATCCATTAAGAATGGGATTTTGGCCTCAAAACCCTGCCTGATCTCTTATTTAATGTTAGCTCGTGTTCCATTTTTTACAGCCAGCCAGAAAATAGCTTGGTTTTATGTCAAGTGCAGCCTTAAATGCTGCTACAAGTCTGGTAACAGTAAAAAACTTCCCAAAATCTGTAATTGAGGCTGTTGCTACTTTAGTGCCAGCTGGGAGGAAGGAAAGGCAAATGCACTGTGTGTGAAGAATCAGCTGGGAGCCCACTGAACATGATATCAGGGCCAGCTGCCAATATTTATTCATGTTACATTTGGTATCTGTACTCCCTTTTTCACTTTTAAATCATTTACAGCTCTTGGAGATGGCAGGGGGTTTGGATTAAATTCTTTTTAAGGCTCCCTCCAACCCAAACCATTCTGTGATATTTCCCTTTGGGGATGTATGCTGACTATATCTGAGTGCTGTAGAAATCCTGCCATAGTCTGAAATGGGGAAGGGTTTTCTGGTTATAATCTGGATTTTTCTGTGTGATTTTCCTCCTCTGAGCTGCTGCAGTTCTTTGGGGTGATGGGGCTCCTCTCACCTTTTTTTGGTAGCAACTTCAGCAGGTGCTCATGTCAAAAAACGAGGTGAGGAGAAGACAATGCCCAACTTTCCATGGAAAGAGGGGCAGGAATTTACTGAGCAGTCAGGGCTAGCTGGGATTTTCTGGCTGAGGGCACTGCAGGATGTGATTTTCCATGGTCATCTCAGAGCAGACAGTACCAAACATTTTGATGGTCCAATTCTTCCAGGGCATCTGCTTTTTTCTTGAGTGTACCCATTGCTGTCTGAAGGTCTGGAAGCAGCACTCTTAAACCTTCTTTCCCTACCCACCCTCCTGTGGGTTTTACTCTTTCTCTTCTAGGTTGAAATGACCACAGTTTCAATCCTGTAATGCCTGGGAATTCACATACATGACCCCCAATAGGCAAATTCCTCCCTTTATGAAACCTTCTGAGTTCAGAGGTTAAACCAGGGATTCATTTGGCCTGTAAATCTGCCCAGAAAAATGCAGCCATTCATCTTCCTGGTCAAAAGTCCACTTTAAACATCATGAATCTCAATTTTCATTCCCCCTTCACTTTCTGGCAGCGTTCTACTCAGAGCCATCACAATGGGCTGTCTCTTGCATTTATCCCAGGATGTTCATTTGGATTCAACTGGACCTAAATTCCTTGCTTTGCAGCTGGAAATACCAGGATAAAATGAGCAGCCAGAGAAGCTGTGGCTGCCCCCCATCCCTGGAAGTGTCCCCAGGCCAGGTTGGATGGGGCTTGGAGCAACCTGGTTTAGTGGAAGGTGTGAGGTGGGACTAAATGATCTCCAAAGTCCCTTCTTACCCAAACCTCTCTATAATTTTAAATTCTTATTTCTTTGTGCCATCAGATAAGGTACACTTCATCCAGGGCTGAAGAGGGTCCCACCAGCAATGTCCCTCTGGAATTAGGAGGAGGTCCCAAACACTGTGGAGGGATTCTGAGCTTGCTTCACAATATTATTTGTTCAAATAATTTTTAACTGCCTTCCCCTTCTGAAACTTCCTAGAAACACTGAAGTACTGGTGATTAGAGGTAATAATAGGGTAAGAAAATGATCCCAGATGATGCAAGAAGTTGCTCCCAACTGGAGCCCCAGCAGGCTGCTTTGTTTTGTGGGAAGTGTGCAGGGGAGCTTTGTGGTGGGAATCCTCCCTGGTTCCACTGCTGATGGGGAGAGGAGGATGTAAAAAGCTTAAGCTCTTGATAACAGGAGCATTAGAGTGTGTAATATATTTGAAAGACATGGTACATGTCAGAGACACCTAGATCCGAGTCAGAACTCTGTGAATCTGTTACTTATTACTGTCTCAGCATTTGCAAGGGGGGAAAATGTCCAATTGTACTTTTCCAACGTCTCATAAAAATGTGTAAATGCCAGAACTGGAAGAAGCAACTCTTATTTCCAGTGTGATTGCTTCAGTGGGAGTGCTGACAACGTGTTAAGCACTGCAAGCAAAAGCAGAAGCAAATTGTCCTGGATTTCTTAGGGAGGATGCAGTTCCAGTAAAACCAATTGCCTGAAGGAACAAATTAAGTGTACAAAATCCCATGGTGGGACTGGACTCGGTGGCTGAACAGAGAAAAGAAGGGGAGATGGAAGGACAGGGCTAGGAAGAAACCTCCTCCTGGTGGGACAAACCCCAGCAGCAGCCTGGGGAGGCCCTCAGGAGCCCAAAGCCTGCAGGCAGGGAGCTGAGGATGGCTCCTGGGGGTGACCTGCTCCTCGTTTTCCATCCCCAGGCACCGAGCAGCAGCCTCTGCTTGCACTGCTGCAAACAAAAATGAGGAGTGCTGGAGCTCACAGGAGGAAAAAAGATCCTTTTTTGGGTCAGGGCCACTCCTTCAATACAACTGCTCCAGGTTTCTGTGCTGAGGAGGATGCTGTTGAAGAAGGGACCTTTAGAAATTGTGGTATGTGAGAAATCCATCACTTTTCTGGAAAGCAGTGAAATCCTGTCAACAGAAGCAGAGCAGGGGTTGGAAAGCAGCTTTACAGAAAAGCCATCTAATTGGGATGAATGGGGGCCCTAAATCTGAATCAAAGCAGCTCAAGTGGAAGAGTAGAGGGATGAACAAGGATGGAGGGGTGAAAAGATAGGATCTTGCACTCCCAGCTGAAAAGGAAAAGGATGTGATGAGGTTTTTGTGCTGTTTCTCAAATTACATTATGTTCTCTGGTTCACTGTTACTGCTCCAAACCTATTCCTCTTACAATAACTCAGACCTGTCAAGTGTAATTGAAAAAGAATGATCTTTTATGGTCTGCAGTGCAAATCCTTTTGTCTGTGATCTGCAGCAGAGAGTTCTGGCTCTTCTGGGCTCAATATTTGTACAGCACAAACCCCACATAAATGCCCAAGTTTGAACCAGGTTCAAATGGTTCTGTAATGTCTCCAAATCACCACCAGACTGGGATGAGTTGGGGTGATTGGCAGGCTCTGCTCAGCCCTCAGTGCTGTGGCACCTCCATTCTCACCTGTACAATAAATTCTTTGTCTGGGAGATGACCCTGCACTGTGCTTGTCTCATCTGCTGCTTCCTCCCTTCCTCATTTAGGAGCTTCAAAAAAAATTTTTTTAAGTGTTTTCTCTCTATTCCACATTGCTCAGGGATGGTTATAGTTAGGGCTAAATATGGCTTTTGATTTATGACAACACACCATTGATTTAAACATTTTGTCTGGTAATAGACTCAACAAGTTCCTACCTACTCTGTTCTCTGGCGTGGTTTTCCATGTGTTATTCTTTCTTTTTGGCTATGGCTTCTCCAGCTAATTGCATAAAAGGCCTTGTCAGGAGAAATAAATTGTTCTTTGGAGGAACAAGAGTGTTTAACTCCTCTCAGGGGAAGAAAAGATGTGGGCTGTGTGCAGAAGAGGAGGCATGAATGATGGTGAAGGCTCTGAGTGCAGGGACACAGGGGTGTTCTGTGCAGAAAAGGGACATAGGCTGAGAGGGGGGAGCTCTTTAAGGAAATAAAACCCTCCTCAGTTGTGTAGCTCTTGCCTGTTCCTGTAATCCCACCTGATTTGGATTCTCTCAGACTGCTTAAATAGCAGTGCTGGTTTATTTTAGGTGTCTTTGCTGTGGTGCTTTTTTTTCCCCTTTTGTGTGTGTGCTCTCTTTAGCTCTTTGAAAATCACTTCCAGAAAAAATAACCTGGGCAAATACAGAATTACTTAGAAAGTGAGATTGATTTCCACAGGCTTCTTATCATCTTTAATGAGTTTGGACACAGCCCCATTCCAGCTGATGTTTTATCTCAGGTCCTGATCCTCCCAGTGTTTTCTTGTACGTGTGCTTGTTATGCATGGAAGCATTTCAGTGCAGGGTAATTGGAGGATCAGAAACTTTATTGTTCTGCATAAATATTCAGCTTTGAAAATTGAAGATCAAGTGTAGTGAGGCCAACAATGTGCAAGGGAAAGCATTCCCGTGGAGAAATGAGGTGGCAAGGTTTGTGGGGAAAGGTGATATCCTTTATTATAGTAACTATCATAATTAGAATGCTCTTTTGGGTCCCCAGTGCCTGCCTTAGATCTGAAATGGGAGAAGGGAACTTCAAAGCCAAGTAATAGTTGGGAACAGTTGTTGGAGGGGACAGACCTAAATGAGGAATGTGGTAATTCTCCCTGATAGTTTTATTACATGTGGTGTTACTGGCCAGGAAAGGTAGACCTTTGGCTGACCCAGTGCAGTTGTTCATAAGCTGCTTGAGTCCTTACAGCAAAAGAGTCTGTTCTGCTTTGTCATGAAATTATTACCTTTTCAAGGATCCTTCTGGTCTTTTTGGGATAGCAATAAGTAATTAATGTAATGGAAAAATGGGAATCTCTGTTCCCCTTCAGGTGGGCTGGGGTGTGAGCTTGCTCTGCCAGGACTCCTGGTTATCCTGATTCCTGCTCTAAAAACCACGAGGGAAAAGGATTTTTAATTTTTTTTTTTTCTCTTCAAAATTCTGACAAATCATTGCTGGTTTAAAGTGGCAATAGGTTTTTCTCCTTGGGATAAAAGTGCTATCATCCTGATGGAGACATGGATGATAGCACTGCAAATGGCTCCTAGGTTTTTGAATGGGAATAAAAGGCAGCTTGGGCATGAATAATGCCAAGGAAAACCAAAACCACTTCTTCTTCCAATATTAGCTTAAGTTAAAAGAAAACCTGCTACAATCAGAAGAAAAACTTTGTAATATTGACACTGATGAAATGTTCTGGTGCTCTGATTTTGCATGCCCCTCCACACACTTAAAAAATGTTGCCAAAGTTTTCTCAGAGCTCACATTTGAATTAACTGAGGGTTGGGAGGAATCACATCCTGGCTGACAGAACTGAACTGCTTGGCAAGAGCTGACACCAACCAAGCTGTGCTGAAGGCTCAGACAAACCTAGAGGACACTGAATGTACCCACCAAGCATGGAAATGGGAAGATTAAAGGGGCTGGAAAGCAGATCCCTGGAAGGTTATTTAGGGTTTTTAGCTTAACTCCTGCAGTGCAGAACAGCTTTGGGCAGAGCTGCAAGGTGTGGAATAACACTGAGAGCATCCCCTGGTGGATCTGAGGACACCTGGGTGTCTCATCCCTGCCCCTGGAGGGAAAACTGACATCCAGCACTACCCCAGTGCTTGATTTTCTAGCTCTGAAGTTCCTTGAGTGCATTTCCCTCTCTTTTGGAGTTGTTGATCACCCTGTGTTTACCAGAGCTGCATTCCTCGAGGGATTTCTCCAAGGATGAAGGGCTGCTCCCCTTCTTTCCCAGTCTGGCTATCCCCAGGCTCCTTTCCAGTGTCAGCTTCCTGGTGCCTGTCTCCAGTCTTTGGAGGAGAGCAGGATGAGCAGGGAGAGCAGGGAGAGCAGTCCTTGCTGAGCAGGAGAGCAGGGAGAGCAGTCCTTGCTGAGCAGGAGAGCAGGGAGAGCAGGGTGAGAAGGGTGAGCAGGATGAGCAGCTCTTGGTGAGCAGGGTGAGCAGGGTGAGCAGCCCTTGGTGAGCAGGGTGAGCAGCCCTTGGTGAGCAGGGTGAGCAGCCCTTGGTGAGCAGCCCTTGGTGAGCAGGGTGAGCAGTCCTTGGTGAGCAGTCCTTGGGGAGCAGGGTGAGCAGCCCTTGGTGAGCAGGATGAACAGCTCTTGGTGAGCAGGGTGAGCAGTCCTTGGTGAGCAGGAGAGCTGCCCCCAGGGGCTGCTCCAGGACTGGGGCCTCGCTGATGGAATAGCTCCCATTAAACTCTCATCTGGTTTGATTTTCTCATGTCTTTCCACTCCCTTCAGAGCAAGGTCAGAAATACAGAAGCTGGCTCAAAGGAACACCAGGAGGAATTCCCCCTGCCTTTACTGAATTCCTTACCTTTGGTCAGCTTTTGCCAGTGTAGAACACCCAATCCTGGCTCAAATTTGGCAGAATTTCCAGTGCTCAGCATTCAACTTAAGAGACTGGAATAATTATGGGCAGTTTTAAGCAAGATTACTTTAACCCAGACTAGAAGCTTTGCAAGAATAGTTTTCCTGCAGAGTCAGCCAGAGGGAATCAAGAGCACTTTATTAACACAATATGAATCCTGTAAAGAGGAAAATAAAGCATGCCTTTTTTTTCTAGCAAGGCCAGCCAAAAGAAATAACTTGCCCTCCAACATCCCAAGCTTCTTTGGGATTTGGAGTGAAATGGAGTATAAGAGAGCATTTTGTTTTATGGGATTTGTTTAGGAGAAATTCGAGCAAATGTTTTTGCTTCTCAGAAGTCAAGGTGGACCAAAATGCATCTCTACAGGAGGGGAAGGAGGCTCTAACCTGGCTGCTTCACACTGCTTTACCATCTCTAAAAATGAAGATAATGCAGTGCTCCTGGGGTGTGTCAGCCTCCTTGTGTGTGCTGTGCAGCAGGAACACCCTTTGTACCTGCCTGGAAAACTGGGAATGGGAGCCTGGAAGGAGCACAGAAGCTCTGGGCTTTGATCCACCCTTTGTTTCAATAGGAGATACCTAATATTCCAACAAAGAGGACATGTAGGAGTGATATGGTGGTTAGACAACCCTGCTTGTGGGTAAATGGTGTGATTTTGATTGATGTCATTTTTGCAGTGTGATGCAAATGGATGGATCTGAGGTGGAATCAAAGGTGGCATCAGACACATTTCAGGATTCCAATACATTTCAGGATTCCAATACATTTCAGGATTCCAATACATTTCAGGATTTCAATACATTTCAGTATTTCAATCTCTGCCTTCCACCTGTGGTATCAGTGCAGAAATCCAGGCTGGCAGAACTCATTTTTTGCCTCTCTGGATTAAAATGCTGTCCAGCCACTGTGTCATGGCTGTCCCACTCACACATCACTGTGCCCCTGACCGTGATTTAACCTGAGGAGTTTCCAAAGGACAGAGTGTGACCAGGTTCACCAGGCATTGCATCACTGCTTGGGAGAGTGGCTTGGGAATTCATTTCAAACTGGAATCACTCTTTGCACCTAAGACTGAACTGCCTTGAGAAGCACTTGTGATGCAGCAGGAAAATGTCAGTGGGAAAGGAGAAGCTGAAAGAGGTTTTTAGGAATGTAACCAGACCCTGCCTTCTCTTTCACTGCCCAGAATCCCAGAATGGGTGAGGTTGGAAGGGAGCACAGTGAGGGTCTGGTCCTGCCTCCCTGCTCCAGCAGGGTGATCCCAGAGCACAGGGCACAGGTTTGTGTCTGGATGGCTCTGGAATATCCCCAGAAGGAGACTCCACAGCCTCCCTGGACACTCTGTTCACTGCCCAGTCACTGCCCAGAGAAGAATTTCTGCCTCCTGCTCAGGTGGAACTCCTGGGCATCAGCATCTGCCTGTTCCTCATGTCCCATTGCTGGGCCCCATGGAGGAGCAGAGCCTGGTCCATGCTCTGGAATACCCAGATCTATAAATATCCACCCTTTGGATATTTATACCCCTTACACAGGTCCCCTCTCAGCTGTGCCTCCTCTTGAGGAGCCCCAGCTCCCTCAGCCTTTCCTCCTCACAGATGCTCCAATCCCTTCATCACCTCTGCAGCCTCTGCTGGGTCCCCTCCAAGAGCTTCTGTTCCTGAGGAGCTCAGAAGTGGACACAGCACTCCAGAGGTGCCTCCCAGGGCTGAGCAGAGGGGCAGGATCCCCCCTGACCTGCTGGGAATGCTCTTCCTGATGCACCCCAGATCCCATTGAACCTCTTGTCCCCATGGGAATTCTCGTGGCTCAGGGACAGCTCCTTGTCCACCTCAAGAGATCTGGTTCTCTGTGGTTTATGTGAAAGCATAAATGAGCTATTTAATGATAATTCTGAGGCAATTTCATGCAGATGAAAGCAGTCTCAGTGCTTGATTTTTCCATGTTCATCCCAAGTGGCTTGTGCAGCCTTATTGGAATAAATCCCCATCAGGTGCACACAGAGTGTAAAACCAGGGAAAAGGGAGAATGTTGCAAAGCCCATCTATAAAATTAGAGATGTTTACACTCCTGATCAAGGCTAATAACCAAAGAGTTATTAGAAAGAAAAATCATTTAGAACCTCTACTCTGGCATTTTAAAAGTGTGGGAAAAGACCAGGAGAAACATTCCAGATGAGCTCAGCTCTAAGCCAGGCATGGTATTAAAAGCAGCCATTTATCAGGAGTTTTAGCTCAAAACCCCAGTCATCTGTGCAGTCCAAGAAACACACTGTAATGCCTGGAGGTGCCAAGTTCCCTAACTCTCACCTTTTTAGTTTTGGGAAAGAAAAATTGGGATGTTCTAATCCTGTACCTGTTTGGTGTGGCTCTGGTGCCTGATCTATAGTTTCTCAAAATTGGCTGGAATTGTGCAGACTGATAGAGCTGAATACCTTTTGCCTCTGCAACTGACTGATTCTTTCTGCACATTACTCAGTGGGATACACTCAGATTTAATCAAAAATAAGCACAAAGTGCAGCTTTTTTATTATTGTTAATTTAAATGATGGCTTAATAATGTGCTTTTAAATAATTTCTTTGGTAGATGGGGTCGGTGCTGCTGAGAGTTGCTGGCAATGTGGCAAAGAGGCTGGAGAACCAGGGATAAAAGGGATAAATATTCTCTGGGAATTGGGAGCTGGAGCCTGCTCTGGGAAGCAGCAGAGAGCCCAAACACAGGTAATTTCCCCAAAGTGGTGGAACAGGCAAGGTGGGGTGGGATGTGTAGCTGGGAGGTGAGAGCCCTGCAGGGCAGCTTTGCTCAATCTTTGTGCTGTTTTCCAGGCCTGGAGCCGTGACTGTGCTGCTGCCAGGCCTCTGCAGAGGATCAGCTGTCTGGGATGGCCTCGTTGCAGGATAGCAGAGCTCCCTGGGGCAAAGGATGGGGAGGTTTGGGCAGGAGGGAATGTGGGCACACACGTGGGACAGGCGGCAATCAGCCGCTCCCACCTTCGCTGCCAGCCTGGAAACAGACAGGGACAGGGACAGGGACAAGGGACAGGGACAAAGCCATGTCAGATGGGCTCTCCCAGGAAGAGATGGAGCTGGAAGGATGCTCTGGGATGTGCAGCAGCCCTGAGAGCTGATGGGAAGCACAGGACAGCACACAGCACAGCTCTGGTTCTGGAATTTTGCAACAATTGTGCTTTGCCTTGGAATGCTTGGAGGAGTCCTGCAGCTCCACAGGCTGCAGCCTTGAACTCACAGCCATGCTTTCAACCAGCAGCTCCAGGACTG
The DNA here is from genome assembly GCF_022539315.1 of Serinus canaria. Lineage (NCBI taxonomy): Eukaryota > Metazoa > Chordata > Aves > Passeriformes > Fringillidae > Serinus > Serinus canaria. The sequence continues at coordinate 3,475,905 of NW_026108147.1, read as the reverse complement.
GTTGCTGGATTAGAGAGGCTTTCCAGAGAAAAATAAAATAAATCTGGGAAGAGCTGTTTTTGAGCTGGTTTCCCTGTGTGATGGGGAACTCAAAGCAGGAGAGTAAATTTCCTTTCCAAGCCACCAAAGGATGACTGAGGCAGCAAGGGGCTCTGGGAAGAGACAGGGGAGTATTTGAACAGATTTCAGGGCCAGGAAGTTTCCTGCTATTCCATAAACTTCTCAGGAAATACTGAACCAGCTTTTTTTGTGCTTCTACACCCTTTGCTCAAGTCATGGAATCAAGGGATACTTTGGGTTGGAGGGACCTTAAAGTTCATGTCATTCCATACCCTGGCCAGGGACACCTTCCACTGCCCCAGGTTGTTCCAAGCCCTGTCCAGCCTGGCCTTAAACTCTTCCAGGGATGGGGAAATTCAAACACATTTGTATTTGGCACAAGATCTTACTGATTTAGTTATTATTACTGTTGATACAGTTATTTTATACAAGTGGAGCCTAAGAAGAGCCACCTAAACTCCCCTATATGCTATTAAATGTTTTTTATTCAGCCTAGGATGATCCTAAACCTGCCTGACACAGCACACAAACCATAATAGCTGGGTGTTTTTAGAGTAAATGACTATAAATAATTAGAATTTCTGTTGTCTCTGCACAGGGCTGAAATGCAGCATGACTTAAAAGCCCTGGACTCTGACCTGGATAATAAAAACAACCTGCTTGATGGAGTCTGACTAATCTCCCCCATGCTGAAATTCCCAGTAAAACTGAAACACATTGGCTGTGGAAGGAATGGATGTGACTCAGGTTTCAGGCAAGTTCTTGCTCTGCTCACAGAAATACTGTCATCAAACCTTTTCAGCCTTGAATCTGAGTACAGGATTTGGATAGAGTGGCTTTAATGTGAATTTTGCCCTGGGAAAAGCTTCCCTAGGTGCTCACCAACCCTCACTGCCCAGCTAACAAAGGAGCAGCCTGGTGGTCTTGAGGGAAATAATAAAAAAAATTTAAAAAAAGCTTTGTCTCACATGCCCTTGCCATATTTCCCAACCATGGGATTGCAGCCAGTGTTCTGCTGTCACCTAGAGCCTGTTCCAGCTATTCCACCATGGAAATCTTGAGGTTTAGGGGATAACCTGCTCCTGTTGCCTGTGTCCTCCTTGCCCCTCAGCTCCTGCTCGTTGGATTTGTGGTGTAAGCCTGGAATTTTCTCTGCTGGGTGTGGAATTCACTTGGAATTCAGCACTTCAGGAACTTGTCAGCAGCCTGTTCAATAATCCTGTTGGCACTCTGGAGTCACAGTGCCCTGAATCAGCCTCGTGTTCCAGCAGACATTCCCCAGGGTGCAAAGTGGGAAAAAGCCCCTGCCAGTGAAAACAGGGCAACAACTGCATTTCAGAATTAAACATATCCTTCTTCTCTTGGGGGAAAGAATAACAGGCTGTCATCCACAGCCACATTCCCAGCCATGACTTGATTCCTTCATCTTCTCCAAGTCAAATCTGTTCTCTTGGCAATCAAGTCTTTTTTTAATATATTCACCTGCCACAGACATTTGGGAACTGCTCTTTTGTCTTTGCCTTGGAAACACTTCCTATTTTCTGTCAGTCTTTGGTCCTAACTGTGCCTATTTATCAAAATGGTAACTCATAGGGGGTTTTCTTCTCCAGTTTTATGCTTCTTTCATCCCTTCTCTTCTGATTCTGCCTCTCCAGCTCCTCGTGGCTGCTTCTGCTCTCCCTTTGCTCTGCTTGTGTCAGTCCATGCCACAGTTCTTTTTTACCCCCCCTGCCTCCTTTCTTCTTTGCATTCTACAGAGCCAAGGCTGAAAATGCCTTTTCCAGCTCCTCTGCTTGCTTCTCTAAAGAGATCCATCTGTGGAGCAAGGGCTGTAGCTTGGGAGCCAGTGCTCTGTGCTTCGTGCTCATTTTTATTCTCCCTAGTTCTGAGCTTTCCCCTTAGTCTTTCTCTTCCCAGAATATCCATTAAACACCTCTCCTCTGCCAGCCACTGGCTCTTCAGTGCTTCCACCAGGCACCAGTGGGACTCCTGGCTCTTTTTTCTTTGCCTGTTTCTTGTTTCTGTATCCCAGCAGATCTTTGCTTGTTGGAAATGGGGAAGTGGGGAAAATTGCTTCTTCCTCCTGCTCTGTATTAACTTGCTGGAGAAGACACCTCTCCCTGGCACAGTAGAGTGAAATAATAGCTGGGCTGGGTCTCTTCCCCTTCCCCTTGGGATTCATTCCCTTCTTCCTTTCTTTCTTTCTCATTGATTAGGACCAGGCTGTGCTGGTTAAACCAAGAGCAGATCAGATGGCAGAGCAGGCTCCCCTGGGCCAAGCCTAGCAGGTATCTAGCTGGATTCCTGAAAGAGACACCAGCTCCAAGGTGAACATCAGGCCCCAGTTATCAGTTTGAAACACCCCCCTGCTCTGTTCCTGCCTTCAGAAACCCAGCCTGCTGTGTTAGGACTCTGCTTGAGAAAGGAGTAGAGGAGGACAGCAGCTTAACACACCCACTGAACAGGCACAGCCTGCAGGATTTTCCAAGAAAAAAAAAACAAAAAAAAGCCCAATCCTGTCTTTCAGACATGTAGAGCTTTATTATAACAAGCTGCTGGCAAGTGTGAGTCCCTGGGTGCCACTGATGTTTGTGTCTGTGTGAGTATCTATGACAACAAATAAACCTCATGTTTGGGAAGTGTCCTTGGGAATCTCACTGGGGGGGTTGCTGCATTAGGTCGGGAACACTTTGCATTTTCAGACTTTTAATTCCTAAGTATTATGGAGATAAGTATGAAGTGCTTTAGGAAAATGAACAAATTAGCTACCAGATTTTATTTTTCTTGTGCGCAAATGGGCCAGCTCAGACTAATGCTATTTACTTTAGCTGATTCCAGACTTTTGGATGTATAAAGGGGGGAATATTTTTAGGACTAATGCTATTTACTTTAGCTGATTCCAGACTTTGGGATGTATAAAGGGGGGAATATTTTTAGGACTAATGCTATTTACTTTAGCAGATTCCAGACTTTTGGATGTATAAAGGAGGGAATATTTTTAGGAGCTTTAATTCCAAGCAGGAGGCTTAGCCTCAAGGTCAGTGGACTGTGGGTATCTGTGGGTCACTTGCAGCCATTTGAAGAAGGTAGGAAAGGGAATCTAGCCTCAATTTTTTGTAATGGTCAGTTTTGCTTCTAGAGTGCTACAAATCAAAAATTGGGAAGCCTGGAGTTATCCTACAGAGCAGTGGTCGGGATGGGCAGGTCTGTAAGAATGGATCAATGTAGTTAAAGGCATAATAATTAAGCTAAATAAATGAAAATGTCTAATTGGACCCATATTTTTGCTCACAGGAGTTTTACCTTCTCTTTGGCCCTCGTGCCTTATGGAGCAGAAATCTCTGCTATCCCTGTAAAAATTCACACAGGCTGAGGACAATCTTGCCTTTGGTCTAGAGCTGAAAACTACAGAGACAGAAACTAGGGCAGGAATGAGGTGGGGACAAGGTAAAGCCTTTTTGGGCAAAGTGATTTGGGAGCAAGCAGGTTGAGGAGAGCCTGTAGAAGAACTGTGCTCGTTGTGGCTTTGCTGATGTGAGGCTGTTGAGATCTGAATGAACTTTTCATGTTGCTTCTGCATAATTTATGTGCAGGTGTGGCAAGAGGTGTGCAGTGCAAATCCTGCCTGATGGAGAGCTGAGTATCAGCTCACAACTGCTGGAAGTTCTGAGCACTCCTGCAAAAGGTGCTGAGGAAAAACCCCACCACAGGCAGAAAGCTCAAAGTGCCACAGCACTGAAATGTGTTTTTTCCTGGTTTTGCACTGGTGAACTGCTTGGAGAACAAGGCTGTGATTGTGCCTGGTTGTACCAGCCTTGAAAGAGGCTCAAAACCAACAATGTCTTATTCTCTGAATCCCTGTGGAAGTCAATGGGAGTCTGCTTAGAATGAGGATGATTAAATAACATCAGGACCTGACTCTTTTCCCAGTGAATGCAAAACCTCTCAGGGAAAGGAGAGATCAGTCAGGGAAGATCCCTAAGGGCTTTGTGATCTGAGACAGCTGAATCTCTGTCTGGAAAGGAATCACAGTGTTTGGAAAGCTGGTGAAGATGTGCTTATGTGCAGCACTGGTGCACTTGGTGATTAAATAAGAGTTCAAGAGCATGACTTGTTATGTTGAAAACCCCTTGGGGAGCTCCATTTGCACCTGTGCTGCTTTAAGAATCTTCTTTTCGTTCCTTAGAAATTTGGATAGTTGAATGAGCAAAATCCAGGATTGCAAAGAGCCCTTTGCATGTGTTTTCAATCACTACACAGAGGTGGCAATCATAAATCCAGGTGTCAAACTGGAAATAAAATGTTATCTCGGAGTTTGTGGTGATTTAGAAAGCAGAACTGGTGATCTTATCAATGCCTCTCTGGAGATGTGACACCAGGGTTCAAGTGGCCTTGCTGTTTCAGATACCTGCAGCCATGATTTATCTGGGTGTGGGAAACAGATGAATCCAGGGGCTTCCTGCTGGTGCCCCCCAAAGCCGTGGAGCTGCCTCCATTAATGTCAGCACGCTCGTAAATTGTGAGCTTGCACTGAAGGAGCCAACTTCTGCCACTGCACAGAAGCTTCCAGAGGTGTCCCCTGCCTCCTGTAAATCCATGGACACCCAGTAAAGTAGATTAACTGCAGGTGGACTTCATAACAGCTCTCCCTCCTTTGGAATTAGAGGGGTTCACACCTCTAAAAAGAGGACAGCATGGTGCTCCCATAAGCAAGAAAGGCCTGAAGGGGTTTTATTTGTTGTTGTTTTGTTTCAAATGGCTTTCAGGTTAGGTAGTTGATTCCAATCTATGGGAAAACAGGTTGCAGAGTTGTTGGCTCCACTCTCCCCTGCCATAAACAAACAATTCTCTTGTTTCTGATAACTTATTTCCCCTCTATTAAAGGAACCCAGTGGGTTATTTGCTTTGGTTCACTCCTCCCGTGAGCCAGTGGTGCATTTGCATTCCATTCCCCTGCTCCCTCCAGCCCTAAAGATGCCTGCCAAAATTAGTCAACAGATAACTACCCAGTGGAAGCTTTTAAGAACGTGTTAGGAAAGGCTTGAACATTACCCATTAATGTTTACAGCTCCTAATTATGTTAATTAATCAGTCTTGGAGGCTGTCTGAGCCGGGAGCCCAGAGGCAGGATTTCAGTTCCCACAGATGTTCTTTAAGTCTCTGCCATGGCTGCTTGCAGTGAGGAGCTCAGCAGGCTCTGCCTGCCAGGATGTTTGTGCTGGGCCCTGGACAGCCTTTGCTGGGTGCTTCCTGCTGGATTTTGAAACTCCCAGCACCTGGCAGCAGGCTGAGCTGTGTTCAGGGAGAGGGATGCTCTCTGTCCCTGCAGAAATGCCTTCTGGCAGGGGAGAGAGGCACTCAGAGAGCACCAGCACTAATTGTTGGGATACAAGGATTGCTGCCTTGGCAAAACCTGGCATGGCTGGCTCTGTCAGAAAACAGAGGTGAAACTACTGATAGAAACCCTCCCCCCAGACATTGCCTATTCTAATAATGTTTCTTTACTTCTGCAGGAAGACCAAGTGTTTGGGCAGAGGACACCCCAGGTTGTGCCATCCTCTTTCAGAGCTTCATTTCCATAACTCAGAACTTGTCTTCACTCTCCTGAGGAAAACCAGGAGATTTGGATAAGAGACACAAACCTGCAGAGGAATTCAGAAGGAGAATCTCCCTGTTTTGTGCTATTCCCAGAAGAATTTGGTTTGTGTAAACTGCACAAAGTACAAGAGAGCAGGTGAAGATGTATTCAGGTGAGGACAGGAGAAAATATGGTGCAGGTACAGATCTCTTTCTAATTTAGTTCAGCTCATCCTCAGCTGGTGAAATTAGCAGACAACCACTTATTTATCCCCATATCCTGATTTTTACCATGAGCTCACAGCTGCTCCTAGCTGGTAACTTCTGCTCCTGGGTGGAATGTCACATGCAAGTGGTTTGTGAGCGTGTGACAATCCTTCAATGATGACAGGGAAAACAAGTAGTGAAAATTTTCATTAGGTGAAAAGAGAATGGTTCTTCACCCATCTACAGATGGCTCTTGTGGGCAGCAACTCCTCTCTGTGCTGAATATCAAGTGCCAAATACCAAAGAGGCATTTTTTGGGTAGGTTCCTACAGCAGGAATGCCCCTGCAGGAGTGGCAGAGAAGAAGGGAATGGTTTTTCCAGACTGTGATCAAGGGGCTGGATGTCTCTGGTTGTGGTCCAAGGATGCTCAGGCTGGCGCTTGCTCTTGGACAACTGGAGCGGCTCAAGTCTGCTGGAGAGGCTCATGGCACCAGTCCTGGTTTTTAAGCAATTTTCCCATCAGCTGTTCCAGAAGTGGCTGCCATACTGTGTGGAGGATGCAGTCCCTGCTCCTGAGCTGCTTGGACAGCAGTGCTGGCAGGTAGAGGTGAGCCAGATGGGACTGGAAAGTGACGTGAGCCCGGATGGGTTTGGAGCTGGAATTCCTCAGGAGCAGAGCAGAGGGGGGGCTCTGCTGGCACTGCTGGGGTGCCATCCCTCTCTGTCCTGTTGGCCAGGCTTCCCTGCTGAGGGATGGCCTGGCAGCTTCACCACTGACTCCAAAAAAGCAGAGTGCATAGAGTGGGAGATGGGCTGTGCCTGACACTGCTGCCTCAGGTTTGAGCTTTTCTATTTTTCACACTCTGTGCTGCTTTAGGGTGTGGGTCTGAGCTTCATATGAGGGCATGGTGAGCTCTCCTCACAGAGCAGGGAGACAGAACAATTCCTGCTCTAAATAGGGACCAAGGACAAATGATCCAAATCTCAGGCCCAACAGCACAAACACCATGGGCTGGAGAGAGAAAAACAAGAAGGATGGGACTGCATGGGCTAAAGCTGGAATTGAACAATTAACTCCAATATGCAAATGGAGCAGAACTTATAAAAGTGAGAGACCCTGTGACCAGTTGTCCATTTTGTGACCATTCTGGTTCATCTTGGGTGCAGCCCTGGCTGGGCTCTTGTGCTGCCCAAGGTGGATCCATTGAGGCCTCCTAATAAATCCCTGCTTTATTCTTTAACTCTGTCTAACCTCTGTTCTAGGCCAACCTTCACAAGGCATCAACACAAATGAACACTTTCCCTATTCTGTGGGATTTCAGTGCAAAAACCTCTCTCTCCATTCATCTCCCTCCTGCCTCCCCTTCCCCACCCCCTGCTGCCCAGGGAGCCCCAGGAACAGAAGTATTGGCAGTAAACTCAGCTCCACAAAATAGGCTGGGGAAAAAAGGGAAACAAAACACCATCACTTCCTATTTCTTTCTCTTCCCTCTGCATCAAAGCCCAGGCTGGCTGTCAGGAGTGTTCAAAATGAATAAATAAAGCACAGGAACCCCCCCTGCTTCAGGAGGAGTCTCATTCACTCACCATGAAGCTTGGCCAATTCCTTTTCTGCCAGTACTGGAGTCAGCAGGCAGAGCAAGAAGATCATTCAAAGCTAATCAGTAAAGTGTAAACCTATTATGAAAGCACATTTACCCCTCACTGCCTCCTCCCTCCCGAAAACCAATCCCCAAATCTGTGGGAATAACACACAGCCTCCATAAAAGTTGCTATTACTTAGATCTCCTGTTATTAGGTCAGTGATGGCACTGATGAAATGCTCCCCAGAGCTCTGAGCAGTGGTGGATAAATCCTGCCAGAAATTCATGGAGTAATTTGTTACAGCTCGAGGGCACGAGGCACAGCAGAGCCTGTGCATGAGGCTCTCCCCTGTGATTCTGGAGGCCATCTCTGGTAATAAAAACCTCATCTTGATTTCTCATCCTTTGTATTGATTTCTGTCAGAAAAGACTTGTCTTAGACAAAGATCCTCTGGATAATAAAGGGATCCTTCTCCCCTTTTCTGCCCATCCCTTTTTGAAATTCATTTTAGGGATGACTCTAACAAGACTGGTTATTTGGGAACTGCTTTATGCACTGGGTAAAGAGTAGAGAAGATGATGACTGGCTTTGCATATTCAGCACAAAACCCTAAATGTGAAATTAAAGAAAAATGGGTTTGGTTTGGAACAGGAAAGGAAATTGAAGCTTAAACCCCAGCTCTGCTGTATCTTAATATGAAACTCTGTTATTAATTGAATGGATGGAATGTGTGGGACTCAAGGGATTCCCATCCAGACTCAGATCTATAGAATCATAGCAACTGCTAATTTTGGATCATTTGCACTCCTGCCCTTGGGAAAAAAATAAAAGAAGGGCAGGTCTGTAGGTAAACGGCATGATGCTTCTTCACAAAGCTTTCATAAACAATTATTTTTCTTTTCTAGTGTGGCTTGACAAGGCCACATGGAAATCTGGAAGGCTTTATGTGAATAATTTGCAAATCAAAAAAGAGCAGCTCCACAGAAGTCAACCCAGATAAATTGAAGGAGGGGTGGTAAGGCTGAAAAATGCAATGTTCTATCAAAATTATTTTATCTTCTCTGCAGTAGGATTGATATAAGCAACTGGAACAATTTCATTTACTCTATTCCTTTGGGTTTTGCTTTCCTTGGCTTTTTTATAACCTCTCTTCCTAAGAAGCTGCCTTGGATCTTTCAATGACTGAAGCTGTTCCCTAGTGCAATGAAAGCGATAAATATTTACAGCAGCTCTTACAAGTTGAGAAATTTAATATCTGCTCATTCCTTTTGTAATCTAAGAGTAACTGTGCTGAAAGACAATACCTGCTAATTGTATTTTCTATCACAGTCTTTTCAGAGTGAGGGATAAAATATGGAACTTTGGCTTTATTTTCTACTCCACACAGCAAAATTTATTTTAAAAAAATCTTTGTTCCCCTTTATTTATTTAATAGACTATAAAAAATGGTAAACTCTGTCAAAAAGCCTAGTTGAAGAATAATTTATAAGCTACAATTAGCTGTTGATCTGTCAGACTGGCTTAGAGGAGAGCCAAAATATATCCTGGCAGGTAATAATTAATGCAAACCTTGACACTTCAGGCCTGGCCCTCTTGAGCAGGACACAGTTCCCAGTTCTTTGGCAGGATACACACACTCCCCTTGTGGAGAAACAGGCTGATTTTTTTTGTTGTTTTTAAACCTATTTTGGATGCCAGCAAATGTGTTTGAGGGGAAAGTGATTGTGGTCACTTAGACAGAGGCCTGCTGTGAAGAGCAGGACTCAGGCAGCTCGTTCTGCTTCCTCTCAGCTCTGTAAATCACTGCCTCACTCAGCCAGAGTCAAATGAGCTCCAGCACTGGGCCATGTCCAGCCTGTGCTGCAGCTGATGGCAGCTCTCCCACTGCCTTCACCAGGGGCAGAATTTCATCTGCTCAATCACCAGAAGGGCTTTTATCAATGAGAGCTGTCTGCTCTTGGCTGAACCATGCACTAATGATTTTTAGGGGTCGTGACAGAGAGTTCATTTGAAAGGAGAGAGTAGCAGGGAGTATGATGGGGCTTGGAGCAAACTGGCCTAGTGGAAACTGTCCCTGCCCATGGCAGGGGGTGGAATGAGATGAGCTTTAAGGTCCCTTCCAGCCCAAACCACTCTGGGCTTCTCTGATCAAACACTGACTGTAACAAATGTGACACTGTCCCTCTGCCACCAGCAATGACCACAGAACTGCACATCTTGAGCCAAAAAGCAGTTTTAATCCTAATCAAAGCATTTGGATAGGAAATTGTTAATGGTTACAATATGCTATTGTTTCAGATGGGTGGGTTGTTGTACAGGGTTGGAAGGGAGCTGTTTTCTCACCCTGTCTCAAATGCAGCAGAGCAAGCCTGACTGGAGGCTTATCTCTAAGCACCCTGTGGGTGTATCTGAGTCCCATCTGATATAATCCCTTGCTCAGGGGATTATCCATAAAACTAGCCAAGATCAGTTAATGTGGTGCTTAAATTCCAGCACCTGCTTTAATCTTTGTTAATTTTCAAATCTAGATGAGATTCAAGACTACTGAACCTGACTGGGCAGGCCAGAAAAAGGAATCCTTGGAGCTTGTTTAGTCAGGTATGTTCATATGCTGGGCTACTGGTGTGCCTCTAGCCTTGAGTCTCACCTGAAGTTGAGATATAAATGCAGCAAGGAAGTCCCATTCTGCTTGTAAGGGCTGCAAAAAGAAAGCTCAGCACTTTACATGCCACCTCAGACAGGTACATGAGGCTGAGGGCTCCCCTGAATTAGGCAGCAGGAGTTTTGATGAAGTGTCCTCTCAGCCATCCCTCTGCACCTCCCTCCACTGAACCATGGCTTCAGCTCCCCCAAATGATCCTTTGGATGGGTTAGGCTGCTGGTTGGCTCTGCTCTTAAGGGTCTCTGTGGACCAGATTTAACTTTTAATAGTGTCTCATAATGTCTTTCAAGAGGTTTATGGCTCAGCCTGGCTCTCTGGGAGATTGCCTGTTCCCTGCTAATCTGCTACAGAAACATTGCCATTGGTTCCTGCAGAATTTCAGGGAGTTCTCCCCCAGCTCCACAGCCAAGTTAATTGGACACAATTGACCTGTGGTAGAGAATGACTATTAGGTGAGGAATATTAAGCAAAGGGAGTAAGATCTCTCTGTAGCTCAGAACATGCTGGGAGCTGTGGGGAATGGCAGGAAATGGCAGCTCAAGGAGTGTGCAGAGCAGGCCCTGGGAGAGGGTTGATTTAAGGAATGGGAAAGTGCTTTGCAATAACTGAGGTTTGTAAAACCAGCAGCTCTTTCCAAAGGAGAGTAAAAATGCACTGCAGTCTTGAGAGTCTCTAAGAGGCAAAAGAGCAAGCAAGAAGAGAAATAGGTTGTGGCAGACCTGTGAGAGTGCTGGTTTTGATCATTCTTTCTTTTTTAAACAAACACTTCACTGTAGCACAGCTGCCCAAACCTGACTGAAGGAGGCAAGGAACAAACAGGGCAGGATTTTACCAGAATGCATTTGTGTTTCCAGCTGGAAACTGCATGCTGAAGGCAAGTCCAGTACCCCGAGCAAACACTCAGTGATTAATGGGCATGACACTGATCCACAAGACAAATATGAGCTCTGGAACATCCCTGAGCTGCTCAAGACACAAAAACAGTTTGCAGAGCAGCTTCATGCAGAGCAAATGAAACCTTGCTGCCAAATTCTGGAAGTTTTGGTTGCTGCTTCCCAATTTACTTTCACACACTGATCCTCTGGATGGGGTAAATCCCATAAAATTATAAAACCAGCCCATATTCCTTAGGACAAGAGTTTCCAGTGTCAGAATTGCCAGTCTCAAAAGTTCTGTGGCTGAAGTGAACTTCCTGAGAGAATCAGAGGTGTCAGCAGAGGGTTTAAAGTGTGTAAGTATGTGCTTAACTCTACTGAGACGTGAAGTTTCCCTGAGATCAGCAGAGTAAAGTTCCATTTGGGAGGAGTGGCTCCAAGGTCAGGCCTCAAGAACAAAAGTGCTTCAGATTCATGGCTAATACCAGCAGCAGAATGGCAGTGCCAGTGACGTGATGTGATTTGCTATGGCAAATAATGGTCCTTCCATCTCATGGAAGAGTGAGTTCCCTCTCTTAAACCTCAGGGAGAAAAGTCACTGCTCCTGAAGTTTACAGCGTGCTGCTTGTAATTCCAAAGACTGGGCCCAAGGTAATGTGCAAGGTGAAGGTGTCCCACTTGAATATTTGTGGATCTGATCCACAGCCAGTGACTGAAGGAGCACCTCTGACCCCTGCCAGGAGCTCTGGGCTCCCTAGTCAGGAATCCTCCAGCTCAGCTTTGCAGCTGGTGCAGAACTAACTCCTCACCTGGGACTGGCACCACTGCATTAAAGATGGATTTTGCAGTTTGTAGGAACTCCAAATCAGGCTCTTTGGGCCAAATGGACTGGTTCAGGGGTAAGTGTTTCTGCTTACCTGCACTCGAGGAAGCACTGGGTGATCTCGTTCTGGAGGGTTTCCTTGATGTGGGGCCCCTCTGCTGCCCTCAGCTCATGCCTGAAGGAAAAGTTTGGTCTTTCCCGGACTTCACCTTCCAGGACATTTGCTTTCTGCAAACTGTTCATTGCCTCCAATTCAGGAGGCAGACTCTGAAAACGAGAGGAGAAAATAAAAGCTATGAATGAAAAGAAACTTAATATTTACTGGAATGCCAGGTTGACAGTGAATCTGAGCTTAAGCCTTAATTTACTTGCAGGAAGCCAGGAAAAAAAACCCAACCCTGTGCTCATAAAAAGTGCCTGGATGCACACAATGGTCTATTGTTGGTATTTCAGCATTAATTAACAACATTGCCATGTACAAAAACAACCTTTGCAGCGTGGGATCCTGGATCTCAATGAGACAGGTGAGAAAGCTGCTGTTCTGCAAATGCCAGCTTTATCCATGTCAGAAGGGTGCCAGAGAATTTTTTAATTGAATTTTCAAATGTCTGGACTTCCCATTGGTGCTTTTTAATTAGCCAGTATTGTTTTTAATTTGTGCACTGAATTTTTTCTATGCTCACTGCTTGGTCAGTGGTTTCCTGGTATTTTGTTGCAGCTGGTCAGACTCCTTTAGGAAATCAACTTCCCCTGAGGAACAACAACAACAAAAAAGGAATAAACAACCCCCCCCAACACTATAACAAAAAATCACAGCTCCCCAAGTTTCCCATGATTTGATAACCCTGGAAAAAAAGGGCTTCTCAGCCAGTTTCAAGTCTTACAATAATTTCTGCTCTGTGATTGATTTTACACGTGTAGTGTGAAGGAGAAAAATGAAAGTCTTTTTTTCTGAAAAAACCCATCTGTGTGGGTGGGCTGAAACTTTGCATTTTTCAGCTTGCAATCATTGATAAAATTAAGATGGTCCCAGTGTTTTATGAGTTATTTCTACCTTGTAAGTGTAGAGAAAAATCCATTTTAAAAATCAACTTGTGAAGTGGCTGTGTGGTTTTAGGTTTTCTTAATTCTGGAACAAAATGTTTTTTTCATGTACCTGGGAATTAGTAATCATATTGTCTGATGGTGTATGGCAAATTTAAGAAGGGAAAAGAAGAGAAAATATGACAATCTGGTTTTGTGGTATAATTTTATTTCTTTTCAAAGTCAGTGACTGACATAGGTGGCAGCATATGTGAACATGGTTTGCATGAAAAAAAAAACCAATGTTATTTTGCTCTGGCCTTTCAACTTCAGAGCATACAGAAATTATCGTGAACTGGCCCATCTCAGACTGATTCAGTAATGCATTCTTCCTGCTCTGTGATGTATTTTCTGGTGTGCTCCAAGTCCCAATTCCTGAGGCCTCCCATGAAGACAAAAAGTTCTGTCAAAGCTTTGGCCAGCTCATATTTAAGGTCTGTTATTCCCTGGTTTTCTGTGCTTCCACCAGGTTCCAAAAATCACTAATAAGTGCCAAGCAACTTTGGTTTCTGAGCACCCAGAGGGATCCCCCAGTGTCCAAAGCAAGCACACAGGCCCCATTCAGGAAAGCAATTTACTGCATCTGGGATGTGTGACTCGCACTGTGCTCCAGGAGCGGGTCAAGGCCACCAGGGAGAAAATATTCAGGAGGAAATAAGAACAGCAGTGTGCTTCTGAAAGGTGCCTGCACATGTTCCCTCCTTGAATATGTGACCCCAAGTGCTGCCTTTTACCCTGAGATGTCACCTCTGCTCAATTCCCAGTTTTCAGGGAAGTTGAGTGTTTCCAATCTTCCCCCTCACCAGCACCTATTTATGAGTATAACACAGCTACTACTGACAGTGTTTATTTGTAATTCACCATTGTCTGCCTTGCTGATGTTAAACAAAGCCCAGGACAGCCAGATGTGATGCTGCTCTCTCAGGGGCTCCTCTGGAAACCAAGGCCTGTATTCCAGACTGAGATCCAAAACCACCTCCTCTATTTGTGTCCCTACAGCAATCCTCAGGGGATTCCTGAGACATTCCCAGCAGGATGGGCAGGAGGATGCCTGCAGCTTTAGGGAGGCTGATGGAGAGAGACAGACTCCTCTCCAGCACAGCCTGCACATTGAAAGGTGAAATGTCACCAGGTGAGCAGGGAAGGGTCAGCTCCTGCACCACCTGAACTCTGGGTGCATGATCCCTCCCTTCTGCTCTGGCACTCACCTGACCCTGCAGTGAACCAGTTCAGCTCCATAAAAAGCAGCAAACAATCCCTTTTGTCTCTTCCTCTCCTCCCACCTCCTCAAGTTACTCATTTCCCACTGTAACAAGGTGGTTCAGCCAGCCAGGGAGCAGCTGAGGGCCAGTGCCACAGCAAGGGCAGTGGTGGCCAGTGGGAGCAGAGCAAGGTGGGGAGCAGCAGCAGCACAGGCAGCAGAGCTCCTCCCTGCCATCCCAGGAGCTTTGCAGCTCCTCTGAGCTGCTCTCCACTGCATCTTGAGGGAGCAGCTTGTCCCACTGTGAATTTACTCAGCCTCCCTTTCAGCAGCCCCAAAGCCAGATGAGGTAAGAGCTGTTTGAAGTGGCAAAGGAGGTGCCAATGTCAGATCAGCTCTAGGAGTTCTTATCTCAAACAGAGAATTGCTACAGCCCATATCTGATGTCAAGAAGCTGCTGTGGACACAGCCCAGGTAGCTCTGAACCAGCTGGCTCAGATGCTGATAAGAACAAGGCCATGAGATATGTTCTGGTTGGCCAAACCCAACCAAGCCCTGGGTAAATATTTGTGCAGCTCCCTGTCTGAGCACCATTCAGTTATCAATACATCTGCTAACAGGAGTTTATCAGTTTATCAGCACCAAGGCTGGAGTACAGACACAAACCTGCAGAACACCTCATAATAAATCACATTTAATTTAATTTTATTTTATTTTCCACAGTCTGTTTTACTATAAGAAAACAGAAAAAAATGAGAATTACTTCTAGAACAAGATCCCAGCCATTCCATTTCAGTTTCTCCCTACAGAAAAAGGCATGAAAGAGAGCAGAAGTTGATAAGGCTGTATTCTCCTCTTTCCCCCAGTCCTCCTGATTTCTTGTTTGGCAGTAACACGCTCCAGCTGTGATGGGAGCAGGACATGAGGAGCACAGCTGGCTGTGAGAAATGAGGCCTGAAGGACTCAGGGCTGGCTGCTGAGGAACTTACACAGAGTACCCTGTCCATGGAGAAGAGCAGGAGGTGTCAGGAACCCAAGGAGAGGAGAAGAGAAGATAAAAGCACTGGCTGGCTTTTATCATCATTTTAAATAAAACAGCACAGGTGAATGTACAGCTGGCTTAGCTTTCTCTTCTGTCACTTTGAAATCAATGCACTCATGTAAACAAAAAATGGACTTGAGGAAAACAAGGATGAGGAGACATCAAAAGAATTTATGTGTACGTGGGCCAAGTGAAATGGAGACTACGTTAAAAAACATAAGAACTGCTCCAAAGTGTGGATGCTCAAGGAAGTGAATTAATTGATAAAGCAGGGAGGGAATAAGAAGAGGAACTAGACAAAACTAAGAGTGGAAGGGAATTTAGCAACATAACTCAAATATTGACACTGGGGCAGTGAGAGCTGCTGAAGAGATGTAACAAGATGTCCTGAGGATGGAACTGTCAGTTCTCTACCATTTGTCAGGAGTTTTCACAGAAAATGCTTTTCTTCTGTCGAGTAAATGATGATATAAAATGTTTTAGGCTATTAAAGCACTTGGAAAAAAAGAAAATAAGCTATGAATAGCATAGGTGATACCTTCCAGCTTTGCAGCTGAAGAAAGCTGCTCTGTTAAACTTGTTTTATTTTGTACAGAGTGTTCTTGACCTAATCACTGAAGCATGTGTCACCCTAAACCTCACCAGCTTCAGAGTTTTGTTTACCATGGAACCTCTATTAACACAATTTTCATTTGAGGGGTTGGAAGTGGATGGGCTTTAAGGTGCTTCCAACCCAAACCATTCCATGATTTTATGGTTTCAGCATAAACCACATTCCTAACCCTGTTTCATGAACGAGGAGCCAACTGCCCAACCTGGAGCCTTGTGTTCATCTTCAGGTGCTCTTGGGCCTTCAGAAGGAGACACAATCTCTCCAACAGCCCTGCTGGAGGTTCTGTTCTCCTGCCAACGAGCAGAACTCAGAAGAAAACAGGTCTGAAGAAGCTTTGGCCATCTGAAGATGCAAGAGGAACAGGAAGTGAAATGGCTGGAGAGTGCCAAGAGAGAGGATGAATGCCAACAGCCCCAGCAGGAATGCTGGAATCCCTGCTGGCCAGCCTGTCACCTGTGCCTTGCAGCATCATGGAAGAGCTTCCCATGGTTCTTGTGGAGCTCTGAAGTTATCCTGAGTTGCTTCCACAGCCCTCTGATGTGCATGGAAGGAAGACAAAAGGCAATTTATTTCTAACATCCCTTCTCTCAGCGCCTCTAATGTTCCTGCTTCTGAATCAAAGGGAGGCATTCTCCAGGAAGATGCTAATAAATAGCTTTTCCTTGGGGGAAGAAGCATTTTCCCATCTTTAAGAAATTTCTCTGGCCATGTGAAATTCAAATTTGTTAACTTGCCCTACAAACAGCAACTCATTTAGAAACAAATTACAAATATTAGATGGAGACAGTGAACTTGATAATGCAATGCTGCCACATCAGTTGTAGAATAATGCATCTTAATGAAGGCTTCCCATGTGAATAAACCATTATATTTACAAGCTTTTCACAGTTAATGACCCAGAACTGGATAACGAAACTCACATTTTTAGTGTGGTCCTCTGTCAGCAAAAGTATACATATTAATAATTGATGTTGCTGTAAAAATAGGACATATTATGAAGATTCCTGAGTTTGTGGGAAAATAGGACTACATGGTCCATTAACTTAAAAGGCTTATCTAATGTTTGATGGGCTTTGTCTTTAAAATCCTTGTTTAAATTAATAAGGCAAAATGGACATTTGTCTAAAAGAGAATTTTATTCCAACTCATCAGTCACGAGTGTGCTGCTAAGATTCTTCTGTTCTGTTCTTTACTCGTTCCCCCAAAAGAATTTAGGATTTAGAGAAGGGGATGATGCACCAGTAGAAGGGAGAAGATATTTCCTACAGCTCCCAGGTGACCATGTGGGTGACAAGGGGACTGGAGAACCTCCCATCTGGAGACACTGAGGGAGCTGGGAATGCTCAGCATGGAGAAGAGAAGTTTGTGTGGAAACCTCAGGGCCCTTCCAGTATCTGAAGGGGTTCCAAGGAAGCTGGAGAGGGCCTGGAGTGACAGAGCAGGGGGGAATGGGTTCAAACTGACAGAGAGTGGGTTTAGATGGGACACTGGGTCGGAATTCCTCCCTGGGAGGGTGCCCAGAGCAGCTGTGGCTGCCCCTGGATCCCTGGCAGTGCCCAAGGCTGGGTTGGACAGGTCTTGGAGCACCCTGTGCTGGTGGAAGGTGTCCCTGCCATGGCAGGGGTGGCACTGGATGGGCTTTGAGGGCCATCTCACCCAAAGCACTCCGTGGTTCCACAGAAGGGTGTCTGTTTTCCCTCCCACCTCGAGGCTTTGCTTGCTCAGATCCCTTTCCTGGCTGGAGAGCTGTGCCTTAGTGCTGAGTCAGCTCCCCAGCAGAGCCTTTCCTGCTCATTGTGAAGCACCTGGAGGTGTGCAGGCTGGCTGAGCATGCTTGGGGCTGCCCTTCCTCACACAGGAGGAGGAGGAGGAGGCCCTGCTGTGGAACTAACTGCTCCTCAATTGTTCCATTAGGAAGGCAAGAGCTCGGTGGCAGTGAAATAAATACATTTCATTTCCCTCCACGTTGGAAGGCCAATGTCCCTATTATGCCTGAGAGTTGGATTTACTGCAGCTTTTATTACTGGGTACTTAATTTAGGACAGCTTCTTGTCATAGGCCTGGAACAGCAGAGCTGAAGCACATGCTCTGTGGTTTTATGGGGCTTCAGGAAATGTTCTGCCACAGCCTGCATCACCCCTAATGGTAAGATTTCAAAATGTGGACCAGTTGTGTAGCATTTTTTTCAGTACATTTACAGTTTGGTTCTCTGAGGGAGAAGCTATATTTCCAAATATTTTTAAAGTAAGTAGTTCTAATAGTCACTTATTTTAACCAGTAGTGAAAGGGAAATTCATTTTTTTTTAATATATATTTGGATTACACAGGCATGTAAACTAAAATACTCTCAGAGCAGCTGGGGTCTTGTTCTTTACTTACAACTATTATTCTTCAGGTGGGAGGTGTCCCTGCCCATGGCAAGGCATGGAATGAGATCATCTTTAAGGTCACTTCCAACCCAAATCCCTCTGTGATTCTATGATACAATTCTGCTGAATTTTTAACTGTGATCCAAACTGCATTTAAAAGTTTGCTATAGGATTGAGCTGTGTCCTTGCTTTATTTCCTCAATATAATTTGTCTGGCTGAGGGGAGAATAGATTTTTAAAGAGGCCTCTCATCTTGTGAATCATAAAATCATGGAATGGTTTGGGTTGGAAGCACCTTAAAGCCCATCCAGTTCCAACCCCCCAAATGAAAATTGTATTAATAGAGGTTCCACAGTACACAAATGGTGATAGCCACATCAATTATATGGCTGAATTCCTAAATTAGGCACAAAAAAAAAGGAACAAGTAAGCAAAATATATTGCATTCATTAAAGCTTCCCTACTCTCTGACTCACTCCAATGGCTTTGCCAATTAAAGTAATTGTCATATGCACTCAAACAAAGCATTTGTAGTAGGAGCCCTTGCTAAAAAAGTACTGAAAATGGTTGGTTTAGAGATTCATATCATACATATTTACAAATAGATTTGCATGCAACACCTTTTAGGAAGATAAAGAGAATTTGAAGTGGACAAAAGGTTTACATGCAGGGCCAGATGAGTTTACATCATTTTGGCTTTGTTTATTTCTGATATGATACCTGGCCATGCTGTTAAACTTGACTAAATGTGGCAAGCATGTTTTGGGCTCTGAAAGGCAATGATTTCATTGTTAGTATGACTGCAGCCAATGAAAGCCAGATTATTTAGCATTCTTTCTTCCCAGAGTCTTTCTGTTTCAAAAATAAGCAGGCTTAAAATTTCTATTGAAAACAGGACAGATTAGTTATCACTGCTGAGATGTGAAATAACAGAGCACTTTGTGCTGACACCCAAGAAAGCAAAACTCATTTTAATCTTAAACTTGGCAAAACCAGGCCTGATCTGCACCACTGCTAGAGCTGCCCACTCTCAAGAGCTGATGAAATATTTTAAATTTCACTTGATGGAGTTTGTAGTTTGTTAAATCCTGTGTAATATTTATTTAGCCATAGTCTATGATGTTTACACAGAAAGCTATTCTTGGAAATGCTGATTTTTTTTTTTTTTTCTTTCTGACTGGATGAAATGAATTATATTTATCAGGAATTCAGAGAAGGAGGAATGTTTGGCAGACTGTTTTCTCAGATATAAATAAAGCCTTAACCAAGACAACATGCCTAAATTTGGGTATGTTAAAAAGAGGTAAAAAAGAGAGAACAGCTTTTTATTTAACACCACACAGATCCTTTCATGTGAAAAGGATCCATGGAATGGTTTGGGTTGAAAGGGATCTTAAAGCTCATCTTGTTTCATCCCCTGCCAGGGCAGGGACACTTTCCACTAGCCCAGGGTGCTCCAAGCCCCATCCAGGCAGGCCCTGGATATGGAGGAAGGAAGGATGTTGGAAATACCACGTCAGAGAATCACAGAGCAGCAGGTGTTGCACCTCCAACTCTTTGGGAAGAGCTGGAATTTCAGGATAGAGCTCTGTAAACGTAAATTCACAGCTGTGAGACCCTAACCTGGGGTTTGGCTCATCCTGCAACGTCTTGGGAGTCTGATATCCTGAGAGATGTGTTTTTCTGAGGACATTTAGGAGAAGCTGGATCTGGTGTGGTGAGGAAAACCTGATGCTCTGGTGGGAACCACAGTGGCTCCACACAGCTCATGCATCCTGCTGGACTGTATCCATTTGAGAAAAAAGACAGAAAGAACCATGAGGCTTTGTGCCACTAAAAGGAGAATTCCTTGAGCTGTGCAATGTTTACTTTGCTGATGGGATGGGTTTCTGGATGTGCTGCTGGGATTGCAGTTCTTCTGTGGAAATGGAAGGAGGGGCTGCTCTGAGTCAGCCCAGCCCAGGGAGAAGAGGATTGGGGGAAAATGTACCAGAGCACTGCAGGTGGAGAGAGGGACTTGTCTTTCTGTAGGGTCCTTCTGTTTTCCTGGATTCCTCTAATTCCTGCTCAGCAGGTTTAGGGAAGGTACTTTGATTTACTCTGGGTGGTGCAGAAACAACAACATTCTCAGGAGGTGCAATAACAACTTTTACTTGCTAATGTTGGAACATCCTGACAAAATAAGGCACGTGGCAATCTTTAACTCCTCCAGACACAACATATTTACCAAAGCATTGGCTGGATTTTTTTGGTCTGACTTCCAGGATATTTTGAGAAGAAGAAGGTTGTCACCAGCATGTTTTATGAAAAATCCTTTCCTTAGGATTTTTTCCTCCTGAGTTGCTGAGAGGCCTCAGGAACAAACTGCAAACAATTCTTATCTGCTGCTGTGGAGTGGAACAGGTGGATCTGGGATTGGTCTTATTTAATTGTTTCTAATTAATGGCCAATCCCAGCCCAGCTGTCCAGACTGTCTCAGTCAGACACAAACCTTTGTTATTGATTCCTTTTCTATTCTTAGCCAGCCTTCTGATGAAATCCTTTCTTCTATTCTTTTAGTATAGTTTTTAGTATAATATATATCATAAAATAATAAATCAGCCTTCTGAGCATGGAGTCAACTTTCTCATCTCTTCCCTCATCCTGGGACCCCTGTGAACACTGTCACAGAAGGCAGAACTGGACACAGCATAGGCTTGATCTCCATCATCAAGCAAAAGATGAAATAGAATCAAATTCCAGAAAAGATACATAATTTTGTGAAGCAAGCAGAGAATAAAGAAAATAACAGCCTCAGCAGTGCCCAGCCCAGAGGAGGCATCCTCTCCCTGCTCCTGCTGGCCACATTAACCCTGTGACAAGGCCAGGTGCCCTTGGCCACATGGGCACTCACTGGCTTCGTGTCCTTCCCACTCAATGGCTTTAAACCAACTGTTCCTCCAGTCCCCAACATCCTCCTACCCTCCTATAAATCAGACTGATGGCAAACTGTTTATCCTAATGTTTTAGGTTGAACCCAGCCTTTCCTCTTTCCAGTAGCCTGTGCTCTGAGATTAGAAGTATAACTTCCTGCAGGAGAGTGCTGAGGGGGGATCCAGGAGCAGTCTGCACCACCCTGAGACACAGCAGTTGCCAAAATCCAGGTCACACAGCCAGCTGCACTGAGCTCTGCAGCAAAATTCAACAATCATAACCCCTGAAGGGGGGTTTTGGTGACAGGGAATCTATAAATGCCACAAGAACAGAGCAGTTTAAAAACCTGGTGTGTTAAATTGAGCTGGGAGGCTAAAACAGGTTTGCCCAGACAGCATGTCTGTGTTTTCAGACAGCTCAATGTGTTTTCTTGCCACATCAGTGTGGTTTAAACACAACCCCGTGCCTGGAGCAGTGGTTCTGGTGGTCAGGCTGGAGCTGGCAGTAAACAGCCCTGTGGCAGGAATGTGAGGAAGATCAGGAAGCAGCTCAGGATACAGTTATCAAGATATATGTGCTCTTAGGAGGTTTGCTTCTCTTCACAAATTAAACTGGGACTGCAAAGTGTGATTTATCGGGGCTTTGGAGAACGTGTGCTGAGGGGATCATGCTGTTTCTGCAATTAGGCTTTAATAAATAATAATAATAATAATGAGGCTTTACTTTTGAGCCAAGAAAAATCTCTCTACCATAGGTTTGTTCTCTGTCATCAAGCAAAGGATGAAATAGAATCGAATTCCAGAAAAGATACATAAATTTTTTGTGAAGCAAGTAGAGAGTAAAGAAAATAACACTGAATTAAGCAGAAAACTGGACAATTCTTGGGTTTGACACTTATTTTCCTCTTTTTCAGGCCAACACAACTGAATTTTCCCAGGAATCTTTTACACAGGACTTCAAATGGATCAGCTCTTTGTGCAAAGCAGTCTTTGTCTGAAAGTAACACAGACATTTTTTTTAAAAAGCCCTAATTATAAGAGAATTTATATTTATTGCAACAAAAGTCGAGTCTCCTTTGGGATGGACTTGGAGTAATGGATGGTTGAGTCTTCTAATTTATCTAAGTCGTGCAGCATTAGAAAAGCAAATTCAACATATTTACACATGAAGATCTGTGGTCATTTTTTAGAGGGCTGACGTGATCATACATCAAAGGGACTTGACCTTTGGAGCTCCCTGCCTATCTATCAGTGGGAACCAATGTCTGCTTCCTTTGGAGACCAGGGAAGGGAATGCAGCATGGAAAGAAAAAGGGACTATAAAAACCCTGGAAAGATGAACAGATTTTTAAAAGTTTTATTTAGAGTTATCATTTTTTCCCCTCACATGCTTTGATTATAAACTTGATAAAGAGCAACGAGTCAGAGTGCAGAGGAGCAAACATCAATTCTCTTGTTTATAAATGGAGGTCAGGAACTGAATGCACTCGATGTGTTTGGTTTTAATTCCCTTCATCCCTCTGATGATATAGATTACATTATGCTCCCCATGAACCAGGCAGTTCACATCCTAGTTTCCAGTTCCTCCCACACTGGCCACCATGAAATGAGGGCTTGGCTGTGAACCCTCAGATAACTGATGCCAGATTTACATTTCCTTCCTAAGGACTCGACAGAAACATCGTGGGATTTGACAGGAAACAATCCCTTGTTCTGCTACAGATGCCCTTCTAACTCATTTTCAGTACATCCCAAGTATTTAGGGCTGCACTAATTAAAATCTCTGTGAATTTTGTCTTAAAACAGAGGCAGAATTGGCACCCAAGGTTCTGTTTAGCTGTTGGAGACCAGCAGATACTAAAGGCAGTAATCCCAAAGGTGTTACCTATATTTAACATGGCAAGGCTTAGGTAAATGTACATTTTCCTTCCTAAAGGTAGGGTATTAATGGTATTTTTAACTGATGTGAGATGAATTCTCTAGGCACGATCAGTTTTGAGAACCCTATAAAGCAGCTAAGGGCAATTCAAGAAAATCCCCCAAACTGCCTGGGAAAAGCAGAAAGCATGTTTTAAATCAAAATTAAATTATTAGCTTATAAATTAATCACTTCAGAACTGTAGAACATGGAAGCATAAACAAACTTAAATGCAGAGCAGTGCTGAATATTTTTGTGATGTGCTGCTGGTTTGCTAGAACTTAACAGGGGCTTGGTACAAGGGCTGTGCTATGTGAAAAATGGATTTGTAGAAAATTTTTTAAATTTGATAGAAGAATACACTTATAATGTATTAAGAAATAATTAGCTTCTAATAATAATAACAACAACAACAAATTATAAGATCTGTATTATCTCACCCTTCACATAAAACTTAAAATAAAAGTTTTTAAAACACCTCTCAGTTACCCCATCTGTAAATCAAAAAAAGCCCTTAATCCAACAGTGCTGATGCACCTGGACTTGGGTGAGGCCTGACACCTGCTAGTGCCTCTAAAAACTTGGAAGGGGGCAAAAAAAAGGCCAACAGTAAAGAATTTATCCTAATTTTGGGGTGTTTGTTGCAAGGAAAGGGGCGGGAGGAACAGATCCCTTGTGGAAAGGATGCTTTGATTTTTTTATTTCACCCCTGTGCAATTTAAATGACCATGGGCAGCTGTTCACTCCTCTGTGCCTCTGCAGTGTGATGTGAGGAAGCTTTTGATTCTTTTTATATGGACTTAGAGAAATATGCATGGATTAACATGGCAGTTCTTAGGTTTCTCTTCCCTGCTCTTGACATACACAGGCAGTGGCTTGTGGGGTGGGAGAAGAGGATTTTGCTTCTTTAGTTTAATTGGATTTAGGAAAAATGAATTCTTTTAGCCCACTGTAAGGGCTGTCAAGCATTGGAACAGGTTGCCCAGTTAAGTGGTAGAGTCACCGTCCCTGGAAGTGCTCAAAAATTGTGTGGATGTGGCACTTGGGGACATGGTTAGGGTGGGCTTGGCAGTGCTGGGTGAATCTAGGATTTGAGGATTTTAGAGGGTTTTTCCAACCCTCATGAATTCTACTCCAGACATAAGGCAGCTCACCACTCCTGAAATCAGGACTGAAAAGCTGATTAATAAAATTTCCTTGCTGATCATGCCTAGGCAGAATTCCCTGGAACACAGGGTAAATTCTCCACAGGCATTTTCCACATCTGCCACACACATTGGGGAATGTATGGACAGCACAAACCCATTCAGCAGAAGACAAATTGTGCTACTCCTGTCCCATTCATCATTTCAGCTGAGCTCTGTATTCCTTGGAGACTCCTTTTAAAATAGGAGGAATCATAGAAATTAATTTCTTCTCTTGGGCTGCACAATAAAAGCCTGAAGAACAAACAGAGAGTGGCATTTTCTGTTCTGGAGGCACAGACCCACTTACCATGCCCAGAAATATCATTTCCTCCTCTCTGAGCCTCTCTGTTTCCTTGCGTTGCCTGTGCCCACGCCAGACCTGCATTGTAAACAAAACTCTGATGAGATAAATGGGCCTTGGTACAGCTTCCTTTGCTGGGGCAGACACAGGAAAAAACAAATAGAGGAAGGAAAGGCACAATATACCATTGAAACTATTGCTTTTTAACAGGTTGCCATCTGCTTTTTTTTTTTTTTTTTAAACAAATTTTGAGGTTTGTTATCCCCTCATGCTGTTCTGTGTGGCTTCTAAAAATTGTCACTGCTTCATGAAGTTCTGACATAAGATTCAGGCTGAGCTCCTGCTCTCATCAGGCTGAATTGTCTGAATTATTCATGTGCAAGAACTCTTTGTGGAATTTAGCACTGACCTCCCTCTGTCCTTTTTTCTAGATATGGGATGAACTCTTCCCCTGGAGATCACAGAAAAAGGCATGAATTCAGAGATGCACTGAATTCCAAGGGGAGGCCAGAAAGAGCAACTGAGGTCATAAAAATCAGAATGGAAAAACAACATGTAAGTTACAAAGTCATCCTGCATTGCCAGTGCAGGACTGGTTCCATTGATCTGGGGTCCTGTCTCATTTTTTTAAGTGGTTTAAATGATGTATTTCACCTTGCTGTACACCCCAAAAAGGATCATTTTAGAAAGCATCCCATAGTGTGAGCTGTGTTTCTGCCTACAGCTGCTCTCCTGACCAAAACACTGTCATTTGGCTTTGCCAGAATTGCTGCTACACAAGAAACTCACCTTTTGAATGCAAGTGGCAGCATCATCTGGGCTTTTAACCATCTTCTGGTCACCTTTTTGACTTTGCCTTTTCTCTTCAAAGTAAATTCTCCTCATGAAGGCTGCTCGAGCACGGCCCTGGCGAGCCCGTTCTGCCACCTGGATCACTCTAATGCTCTCCTGGAGGGTCATGACTGTGACAGCTTCCTTCAACAGCACAGCCAAAAAAGGGGATCAACAAAGCAAAGTTATGTTTTGGAAATTGCCTGCCTCAGTTAGAAAATGGTATCTTAGGAAACAAAGAGCAGAGATTCCTGTTGATGTGTGATGTGGAAAAGCTGCTCTGCTGGGAAGCCACAGTGGCTCATGCAGTCCTGCTGAACCTGATCCATTTGAGCAGAAAAACACAACCATGGGGCTTTGTCCTTCTAAAAGGAGAATTTCTTAGGCTGTGGAATGTTTTCCTTTCCTTTTCTGAAGGGAGGGTTTCTGGAGGTGCTGCTGGGATCACAGTTCTTTCAATGAAAATGGAAGGAGGGGCTGTTCTGAGTCAGAGGGCAAAAATGGATCAGAACAGGACTCCCCTTTCTCACTCCTGAGAACCCTCATGCTCCCCATGGAAAAGCTGATTTAGTGTTCTTGGTGCTCATCTCCCAGCTGGAGGCAGCTCACATTTAATTATTATATTTATATTGTGTGGCACTTAGTTTCAGCAGGGCTTTCCAGGACACAATTACACAGACTAGATTTCCTGAACAGCATCACATAAACCATGTGCAGAGCAGATTCCTGAGATGAACTCTGCTGGTTTTGATTTATGTTGGGCTGCTCCTAGCAGCAGTGCCACGGCCATGGAGAGCTGCAGTTGGTTACACAGCAGCCAGGATTTCCTGAGAGGATGAGGAGCACAAGTGCTGACAGCCCTGCAGCAATCCCAGTGGTGAGTGAGCTGGAAGTGCAGCACAGGACTCTGGATTTGCACTGGGTCAGGTGATTTTATTGCTGTTTATTGAATCCCCTGGCTCCCTGGAGCAGCCTGGACCCTGCCTGGTGCTCTGCCTGAGCTGGCTGCTCACTAGATAACCTCATCCCTAATGGATGCCATGTTGGAAAGGAGCAAGAGCAGAACTCTGGGAAGCAAAAAGGCTCCAGGATAAACTGTGCTGAAACAGGATCTCCCCCCAGCAACATCAGGAGAGCAGAGAACTCAAACAGGGGAGATCTGCAGCTGCCCAGCACAGCCTCTCTCCAGCAGGGAAGCCTGTGCTCAGTCTCTGCACTCTGCCTGGGGCTGCTTCCATCTCTGGGGACTCTCCCTCAGTTATTTTGTGGGATCAACAGGCACAATCACTGCTGGAGAATTCAGGGCAGCAGTGTGACTAAGTGGGCCATCAGCACTGTCTCTTATGGCTACAACATCCATGAATCCAAGTTATCCAGGCATGTAGGCACAGTTGTTCACTTCAGGGGTCAACATGCCTCTCCCAAAAGATCAAAAGTATATCAAACCCAGAGCAGCCTTCACTGCAGCACTCATGTACTTGTCTGTAATGACTTTTGCTCTGCCAAAACTCAGTTTTCTGCTCCTCCCAGCAGCTGCAGCTCTGTAGCTGCACGAGGGAAACTGCACTCATTGTTCAGAGGTTATAAACAAGTGAGTGCCAGCAGTTGTGCTGACCTGAACTCTGAGTTCTGCCTGCTCCAGTGAGGAATCCTGAGCCAGGACAGCTTGGTCTCAGTAGTGATACCTCAGGTTTGAGCTTTTCTATTTTTCACATCCTGTGCTGCTTTAGTGTGTTGGTCTGATCTTCATATTAGGGGATGGTGAGCTCTGCACAGAGCAGGGAGACAAAACAATTCCTGCTCTAGCTGGGGACCAAGGACAAATGACCCACATTTCAGGCTCAAGAGCATAAAAACATGGATTGAAGAGAGAAAACAAAGAGGATGGGACTTCATAACCTAAAGCTGGAATTGGACAATTAACTCCAATATGCAAATGGACCAGAACTTACAAAATTTAGAGATCCTGTGACCAGTTGTCCATTTTGTGTCCATTTTGGTTCATCTGGGGTGCAGCCCTGGCTGGGCTCTTACACTGCCCAAGGTGATCCCATATTTTAATAAATCCCTGCTTTATTCTTTAGCTCTGTATAGTCTCTGTTCTATGTCAGCCTTCTCAAGGCATCAGGAGGACTAATTACAAGATGAGGGTTAGTTAGATAAATAAGGCACTGACTTGGCCAAAGTGCTGCTCTTTCTGACACACTCACACACAGAAAGCAGAGTAGAATCATTCCAGTCTCACCCAGCCTTGAGATGTGACTGGATATTGTTTGACAGGGAAATCTAAGGTTTCTTTCTGCTTGTGCCTTATCTGTAAACACACTTTTACTTTCTTGCTGCTGTAAAAGCACTTCTCACTTCAGTGTCTCGTGTTCAGACACGTGTGGCTGTGAACTAAACAAACCAAACAAGATATGTAGGTATGGGGTGCATTTACCTGTTCTAGCAAACCAGCATTCAGCAAAACCTCATGCAGGTATTTCTCCCTGTACTGCAGGATTCCCAGATTTTCTTTAATGAAATACTTTGGGATGGGTATTTCTATGTCTTCCTGGTGAAAAAAAGTCACAAGATGCTTTTTAGGACTGTAATTAAATCACATTACTGATTAATTGAACACCTCTAAAAAGCAATAAAATAAGGACGGAGGTTGGTGAATATTTTTTTGAGTATTGGGGAATTTGACCTTTGTAACAGCTGCTGTTATTTTTCAATTACTTTAGACCTAATTCAACAAAAACAAATAAATCAACCCAGTTTGTGAACCATGTGAGCCCAGAAATCTTTCTTCTTATAATGGCTCAATTATATTATCAAATTTCTAAAATATTTGGCAGGCTTGCTAGAAATTTAAACATGATTTCCACCAAGCTGAATACCTTTGGTTGTGTGATCATCCCTCTTCTTGTTTTAATCAACATGAAAAATAGATTTGTTCTTGCCATTTTATTTTACCATTATAAGGAACCAAAGCATAATTCTACAGTGTTTTTTATAGGTATTTTGAGCTGTAGACAAACTGTCTGCCTGTGACTGTGGCATCTCAGACACTTGACCAGAAGTGCCTGTCTTTACTAATTGCTGTAATTAAGAAGATATAACTGATTTACATTTCTCCCAATTTCATTCCCCACTCCCTCAGCTGCACACTGAGGGACATCCCTACCATGACACCACAAGAAAGCTTCCAAGTCAGGCTGTGCTTATCCCTGATGATTTTATCAGTGCAGAGGTCTGGTCTGATAAAGTTTCTAAATATTTGTCTCGCTAAGCTCCATGTTTGCACCTTCCAAGAGCCCTTGGCAGTTGATGGAAATGATTATGTGCTGTACTCTGAGTGCAAATAACTCTGAGTGGATTAAAATCTGGAGGTGTAAAAAATCAGGGGTTTGTCTGGACACCCTCCTGGAGGATGAGAGGATTTTTAGGCTGCCAGGGAGCAGAGTCAGTGGAGAAGCATCTCTGATGTCTCACCTGGCCTTTAATTCCAGGTGATTCTGGATTGTGACTTTTACTGACTGGAAAAAGGAGATTAAAGCCCCAGTGCCAGGGCTGGAAGGGGTGGGGAGCCTGTTTCTCTTCATGATCTCTTTTTGGGGCCCAGCACTGAAAAGTCAGGCTTGGGATATTTAACCTCAAGTCAAATTTGTGGCTTTTTAGCCACTCCCAGCTCCACATGGGATTTATGGATCCAAATACCTTCACAATTACCCCAGGAAATGGATGCTGGAAGGCAACAGCACAAAAACACAAGGTACAGAACTGGAGAAATAGGAAAGCTTAGCCTTGCAGTGACACAGTACAAAACAGGCAATATCATGACATAAGATATAAAATGTTGTGACCTCTGCCTTCAATACTGCAGGATTTTAGCACTGATAATAAAGGGAAAGGAATGACTGGAGATATCCTCTCTGGGCAGATCCTTTGAGAAACAGGAGGTATTTGTCCAAGAATTTTGTTCTGTTACCAAGAATATTTTCATATTTTATTAAAAAGAACACCCCATAAATCTATATTCTTATCTAGTATGGAAAATGTTTTCTTTGAAAAAACCTGAAATCTCCTCAGTGATTGATTTCTGTTGTGGTAGGTAGGTATGCTATGCCCTCTTAAAATTAAGGTGTGGTGCAGGAATTTGAATTTATGCTTGTTTTTGAGGAGATGTCAGACATGACTCCTCAGACTTGCCAACTTTTTGCTGCAGATGGATTTACTGCTGAGTCATGAAAACAGCAGTGCTGAGGATTTCAAAATGTGATTTGAAGGATTGTTTTCCCCAGAGATATGTTTAAAATACTTTAAAACAGTGCTTAATGTTGAAGGGAAAGGGCTGGGGGAAATTCCTGGCAAATCCTCTCCGAAATTTACAGATGTGCAAACAGAAACACGATGCAGATCTCAGAGTGATGTTATAATGACACCGGGCCATTTATCTCAGAGCTGCCATCCTACAAAAAGCAGGAATTTCAGCTGGTTTTAGCAAAACAGCGGTACCTGAATGTGACAATAGATGGAGCTGTCTGCGAGAGAAGTAACCCTCTTTGGCAGCTCATTTTTCCTGCGGCTTTTAAAGCACAGCTTCCACACTTGGCCTCATTGTCATATTCACGGCGCTGATTTCCCCGTGCCACGAAGGGCAGGCTGCAGTGGACTCCACTTTTCTTATCAGTGGCTCATTTTCTATCTCACCCCACATTAAAATCTGGCCGAGTCAAGCTCCTGACACTTAACAGCAAAGCTGTGAAGTTATTACTGACAGAGAGTAGGGTTTAGATGGGATATTGGGAAAGAATTCCTGCCTGTGAGGGTGGGCAGGCCCTGGCACAGGTGCCCAGAGAAGCTGTGGCTGCCCCTGGATCCCTGCCAGTGTCCAAGGCCAGGTTGGACAGGGCTTGGAGCACCCTGGGCTGGTGGAAGGTGTCCCTGCCATGGCAGGGGTGGGACTGGATGATCTTTCAGGTCCTTTCCACCCCAAACCATTCTGGGATTCTATGAACACAAATTTATGTTGTAAAAGGGAATCATGGAATGGGTCAAATTGAAAGGGACCACAAAGGGTTATCTGTTCCCACCCTGGGGCTCCCAAGCAAAGACTCCCCTCCCTTCTGAGAAAGGTGGATGCCATCTGATGCGAGCACTCCTGGCACTGCACTGGCCATTGCACTGTCAAAAGCCTCAAAATTATGGTGGTGGCACCAGCTGGGGAGCCATCTGCTTCTTTCAATATCGCTGCTTTCGACTGGAAGTGTCAGGAGAAAGTAACTTGTGCTCCAGAATCCCTTACTAAAAGTCCCAGAACCCTGAAATAATTTGTTATCGCCCTCAGCCTATGTGCCACCCTTTCCCTGCCCTCTGCATGGAAGATAAGTGCGTGGGGTGTGATAAACTTGGAAGTGTGCTGGTGACCCCAGAGAGTCAGCAGGCAGGGTTACAAATCAAACACCTCCAACCAGAACCCATCTTTCCCACGGATCAGCTGCCAGTGGAGGGAGCCCTACCGGGACACGCTGCAGCTCCATCAGGATGCCAGCCATGGAGTGGCACTCGGAGTACTCCAGGGCCACCATCTCTCTCTTGATCTCCAGGATGCGGCCCATGACCCCGTCCAGTGCCTGCCGAACCAGCGCCCGCTTCTGCTGGTGGATCAGGTGGTCGTGGGCCTCGTCCAGCTTCCTCATGATTGCCAGGTACTGCACGTAGGCCGTGGCCAACATCTTCATCACGTTCTCAGGGTCCTCCTGTGGCTGCAGGAACTCCTCTCTCTCTCTCTGGAGCATGGTGTCCAGCTCTCTCTGGGTGTCTGCCCATATCTGGCTGTAAGTGCTGGATGGAAAGAGGAGAATTTTGTGTCAGCCTGACAGGAAAGGAGGGCTGAGCACACAGAGCCAGGGCTCTGTGGGTGTGGATTTCTCTCAAAGCAAGTCTGGAAGTGTCAGCCATTACATTCATAAGGAGGCTTTTTGTGGTGGTGTTCACAGGGGTCCCAGGAGGAGGAAGAGATGAGAATCTTGACTCCATGTTTCAGAAGGCTGATTTATTATTTTATGATATATATTATATTAAAAGAAAATGATACATTAAAACTGTACTAAAAGAACAGAAGAAAGGATTTCATCAGAAGGCTAGAAAAGAATGGAATGGAATGATAATAAAATCTTGTGACTGACCAGAGTCCCAACACAGCTGGTCCTGTGATTGGCCATCAAGTAGAAAGAACTCACATGGACCAACCAAAGATGTACCTGCTGCATTCCACAGCAGCAGAAAATTATTGTTTTTCTTTTCCTCTGAGGCTTCTCAGGAGAAAAAAATCCTAGCAAAGGGTTTTTCAGAAAATATGTCTGTGACAGTTTTTAACTACAAAGTATTTTGGAAACCATTAGCAGAAGTTTCTGGGTTTGTTTTATTAAAACAAGCTTAATCATTTAAAGCTTTCCAGCTTCATTCTAAAAGGCTTGAAGCATCCTTCAAGTGCTTGAAGTTACAACCCCCAACAGTGCCAGGAGTTTTATTCAGCTGTGCTAATTGAGAAGATGGTTTAATTGAAAAGGTGTCTCCCTCCTATGCCTTTTAATAGGGCAAGGACAATTTGAGGCTCTGCATTTTTGGGATGAGGACCAATTCATGTTTCTAAAGCTCTTCTGCCTTTCTGAAGTGGTTGCTTGGCGTTAACTGCAGGGTAAGGGTGGGGTTGGTGTCAATGTTGGAGTGGAACTGTGGGCCCTAATTCAAATTTGAGGTAAGGAAAATAATTTATTTCTATGGTAGCAACTGTTGCACTCTAAGGAGTTGCTAAATGTCTGATCTGGTGGCTGTGGGATTATGTGGCATAGAAGCTGTCACCTCAGGCCATCTCCATGTCCAGGAGCAGTAATGCTGCTCACTTGGTAGTTTTGGTAGGAATAGGTGGAGTTCTGAGGTGAGCATGGACTGGCTGTCAGTGGCTTTTCATGGGAAAAGCAGATCAGAATGTTCTGGGGGATGAGCCCAAAGGAGCCAGAAATGAGCAATGAGGTTTTTATTCAGAGAAAGGCTCAAACAGCAGGTTTGTCATGGAAAGGTGTTAATAACACCTGTGGCAGAGAAGACACTTTTAGGTCCTGTTCTCCTTTGCCAGATGGAGACTCTTGGCAGTGTTAAAAAATCCTACATCTTTAAAATGCCTCTCTAGGAACAGAACAAGGAAATTCCTTCTACACTGAGCCTTGGTTGTGGTGGGAGAAAACCAGTTCATTCACATTGTCCTGCTGAGGGGAAACCAGTGGCTATGGAGACAAGGACAGCTGTCTTGCTCCTTAATCCTAGGGACCTAGGCTTCAGTGGTGCAATCTAGACCCTCCCTTGCTGAATCAAGCTGCTGTTCCTAGAGCTTCTCAAAGAGGGATGAGAACATCAAAAGGCCCTGCCTTTGTTAGATGAGCTTTGAGAGCAGACCTTGCATTGGGGGAGTGTTGGTTTATTTATTCTGACCAGAAAGCTGGACAGATGTTAGCATTGTTTGTGCGTGACAATAAATGTTGGAGCTCTGTGAGCTGATCTTATCATTCCCAGTCCTGGAGGTCAGGGTGACCCAAGGCTTGTGCTGCAAGAGGGACCTGTGGGGTGGGACGGGACGAACTCCAGCCCTCGAGTGCCCTGGGCGGTGACAGGGCTGTGGGACTCCCCCCTGCAGTCAGCAAAAACTCCAACAACCCAAACCCTGCTATTGAATTTGCACCATTAACGTTTTAAAGGGCGTTTTATACACTTCAGCTGACCCGGCTTTCTGCAGGATGCAGCTGGCCTTGCTTTTCCTCATGCTTCTGCAGCCCACCCAGCTCTTTCCCCTTCCCTTTTTTTCTTACTTCATTGACATCCCACTGCACCACCCGTATCAGTCAATTGCAGCAATTAACCCAGGTGCAGGAGATAAACAGAACAAACCCGGCAGAGGGGAGGAGATGGGGCCAAGCAAGGCCAGCAGAGCCGGAGCCAGGACACGGAAGGATGTGAGGCAGGCGGGTTTTCCAGCACGGGAGGAAACGGCGCGGTGTCCTACGTACTTTGTGTGATTTCTCACGGATTGTGCAGAGCTTGTCAGCCTCGGAGGAAGCCCAGCCCTGTGGGGTGTCCCCACAGCCATCCCGCTGATTTATGAGCCCTGGGGATGCTGGGGCTGGAGCCTTTCCCGTGCAGGTTACTGCAAGGAGAAGTGACCGATTGACAATAATCTGCCTCCCTGCCTCCTCTGAGTGAGGAATGTCAAGTGGTTCCTCCTGCTGAGCCAGCTCATATCCAGTTTCTTTTTATATTGGGAGGAGAGGAGGGGGCTGGAGGACGTTACCATGAGGCACTGCAGATAGGACATAATTGCTTTCATAAAGCATTAGTTTATCAGATAAGCACAAGGATGATTGCAGGCACGGTTGCTGGGGGTCAGATGTTAAGACTGTGGATATTATGGGATGCTTGTGGCTTTTGCAACAGCGGCGTTTCGGCTGCGTGAGGGCAAAAGGAAGGATGGGCCCACTGGATAATGAAGTGCTGAAGGAGAATGATGTGAAAGTGATAAATCTGTGTACCTGCTGTGTTCAGGGTCACTGACACCTTGGGGACCTGACCCCCAGGTTTCTTAGGTACAGGATGGGTATGTCCTATAGTGGACAGGCCAAGCAGAAATCTGATTTGAGTGTTGCACCACTTCACCCTGATTAAAAATTAGAGGACACATCCCCAAAATGAGATTAAAATGGTTATTCCAGGTTTTACTGGTGCCCAAATGAGAGCCCTTCTGGTCCAGTCTGAAGGATGAGCTGTGCCTGGCATTTAGAGCTCCTTTTGGGGGACTTGGCAGAGCTGCTGTGAAGAAGAGGAGCCTTTCAGCTTTAGAGACAAACATGCTCAGGGGTAGTCAGGAGGAGTAACTTCAAGGTTATGCCTTAAAAGCAAAGGAGAGCACTGCCTGTCCTTGCTTGTGAATCGGACACTGTGTGATCCCTAAGTCCCTGTTGGAATTTTTGCCTATTTGCTCAGTGTCCCTTTGCATTAAATTGTGAACTCCCTCAAAATTGCTTCCACACGCTGCAGGGGGAGGACAATGTAGCCTTGAATGCATTGGCTTTTTATTTACTGCTACTGGTCCACCTTGTGGGCTCTGTTCTGAGCTGTGTCTGTGCCCAAGGATATTCCACCAGATTTAGGTTGGATTAGAGCCTCTAACTCACCTATTAGTGCAGTTAATGAGCCTAACTTTCTTATTCAAGGTTTAAGAAAATAAAATCCTGAAAAAGAAAGCTGTCTCTTGATCTCTCTGTGCATACAGCACTGTAATGCTACAAATTGTCATAGCAACTCCTAAATAGGGGAGTTATGGGGAAAATAAGCAATGCTGTAATGGGATGAGGAAGAAGCACATCAACTGACTGAAGTCCAGAGTCCCCAGAGTGATTTCTGGCAGCTCACAGCTTGGAGGGAAGGTCAGAGCTTTAACTCCTCACTGATGTCTTTTCTCTTCACTCCCACAAAGTAGAAACAGACTAAAACATGAGCTTTTCTTTTGCCCATAGCCTGATTGCCAGTTCAAATCTCACTTTTATTGCTCAAAATGAAGCCTGCTCTCCTTATTTAGAGTGAAGCTTAACAACATAGGGTTTTTCTCCTGCTGAAGTTATAAAGAGATGTTTAAAATCCTGCCAAATTGTACACGCTTTGTTTTAGTATTGTAGGGCCCTCTAAGTCTGCATGTTTGCTTGACCCATCCCTCCTACCACTTGGAAAAGCTTCTTGGTTTGGAGTCCAGCTGAGGTGAGCCTGCTCACTGGTGTTGGACTGGTTTTAAGGCTGAAGCATGCCCTTCCTGGAAGGGTTTGTGCTGAGCATGCAAACTGTCCCTCAGGCCACTCCTGAGCCAGGACAAGAATCTGGCATCAGTGGGGTCACCTTTGTTTGGCTTTTCTTCTTCCCCCCAGAGTGTCTCTGTGTTTTGCTTGCTGCCAAAGGGAACACTACTCCTGTTATGCCAGGACATGGCACAGTTTGTCTCTGGATTTGTGCATGGGTTGAACCCTGGCTTCTTTGCTGCCTGGTTTTTCTGGGCTGCCCTCAGCAGTATCTCCTGCTTCTCATGCTAAAGCTGAAATACTGCAGTGCTGCCTGGGTCTCCCTGGTTTATCCTGATGGATGGAAGGAGGTGGAAGGGAAAACATTTGACTCTGACTCCAGCTTTCCTCACCTCGTTTGGGAACTCCTGTGTGATTAAAGGAACTCTAAATTGTGTGTGTTAAAACCCTGCTGAAGGAACCTCTGCTGCCACTGCAAATCAACCTTGTATTTCTTTCTCAGCAATGGGCTGGGAAAAGAAATACAAGGTGGATTTGCAGTGGCAGCAGAGGTTCCTTCAGCAGGAAGGAGGCTGGGCTGTGCTGGGGGCTGGAGAAAGTGCCCCAGGGTTTGTGACAGCTAGGGGATGTGGAGCAGAGCTCCAGGAGCCTGGCACAGGACACACAGGCAGCAGTGACAAAGCAGAGGGGACTGAGATGCAGGGCTGGTGACAAGGAAGTGCACGCAGGGGCCACTGCTCAGGGTCCCCTGGCCACACTGGGAGCCTGACAGGTCAGGCATTGTGCTAAGCCCTGGGCAAACACGGGGGAGGGAAACCCTGCCCTGCAGCCTCTGGAAAATAAAGAAACAAGAGACAAAGGTTGGGAGGGGAAAGTGAGGCCCTGAGAGGAAAAAGGGTTTTTAATGCTGCTGCTGCCTTTTTTTTTTCTTCTCTCTTTCTAAAAATCACCAGGCTTAGGAAGACTGCTGGCTGATCCAGGTCAGCAGTTACCTGTTCTCTCACAGGTGTTGGGTGGTGATTACATTATAGGAGTAGCCCCCCTTTTCTCTTTTGCCGTATTATAGGCAAACATTTTTTGTGTTGCAGAGGCACAGGCAGAATCAGAGATCGGTGTGACCTTACAACAAAGCATGTCTGAGCTCAAGAAATGTTTAGACAATGCTCTCAGGCACAGGGTGGGGTTCTTGGGATGTCCTGTGCAGGGCCAGCAGTTGGATCAATGGCCCTGGTGGGTCCCTTCCAACTCAGCACTGATTCTGTGAACCAAATTGCCTGAAATGTTGTCGAGATTAATTGCTGATTTCAAAGCCTTTAGCCTGCAGTCTGGAGCAGTTCAGGCTCATGAGCCTGTTTAAGCCTGCCTTGCTTCTAAAATAAGATTAGTCTCACAATTATGCCAAACTTCTCAGCTGGTGGTGAATGTGACTCTGCCAGATGACTTTTTAAGCAGGCTTGCTCCAACCACAATGTTTTACAGAGTTGGAAGCATTTGGGGGAAAATAAAGGATAAACCTCAGTAGGCTTTGGTTGTGACAAGAGAAGAAAACACACAGCCTGCTGGCATTGTTAACGTGAACAGCTCTGTGCTTCTGTCATCTCCAATTTCAGTCCTGGGTACTATGACAGAAAGTGAAGGGGGGATAAAAGATTTGTGTGGCAGAAATGTAATGGGAAACCACAGGGAAGGCGAGGAAGCAGCTCCATGCAGCAGCAGCAGCAGCAACACACCTCAGCAGGTCTCAAGCACCTGCTCCAGCCTAACTCACAAGGCTGGCAGGAAAAAGAACTGTTTTCTTCTAGTTTTCTGACAAAACCCCATTTTCCTAAATGGCAAAGCAATTAAGGTGTGGGAAAAGCTATTTTGGGCTGTCAGGTGTTCCAGAGGCTGCCCTCCTGTCCCTCAGCTCCTGCCTGGACTGTGCCCTGGGCTGATCCCACAGTGTGGGCAGCAGGAAAGGGGGAATTCTGCCCCTCTCCCCTGTGGTGAGACCTCACCCGCAGGGCCTGGCACAGAAAGGACTCTGTGAGAGAGTCCAGAGAAGGCACCAGGATGATCAAAGGGATGGGACAGCTCCATGGGGAAAGGCTGGGAGAGCTGGGAATGCTGGAGAAGAGAAGCCTTGGGGTGACCTAACTGTGGCCTGCCAGCACCTAAAGGGAACTTGCAAGGGAGATGGAGAGGGACTATTGACAAGGGCCTGGAGTGCCAGGACAAGGGGGAATGTCTTCCCACTGCCAGAGGGTGGGGATGGATGGGATGTTGGGAAGAAATTTGTCCCTATGAGGGTATGGAGGCCCTCCAGGTTTCCCAGAGAAGCTGTGGCTGCCCCTGGATCCCTGGAAGAGTCCAAGGCCAGGCTGGGTGGGACTTGGAGCAACCTGGGCTAGTGGCAAGTTGGAAGGAGCTGAGCTTTAAGGTCCCTTCCCACCCCAAACTAGTCTGTGTTACAAGAACAGCAGCCTCCTCTCCTTTGCAAGCAGAATTTTTCCTTCCAAGCAATATTTGCTATAGCACACTTGCTTCTGACAGCAACGTTTATTTCAGCCTTAACCATCCTATGCATTTTTTTTCTTTTTACCCCTCTCTTCCTTGGAAAAGGAAGGGGCAGTCACCCACCCAGCTGCCTACAACTCCATGCATAAAGGGCTGTGTCTGGGTGCTGTTCTACCCCTGCCAGGAGCAGGAGGCTTTAGGCTCAAAGCTGACACCATCCACTCAGTTTCTTGGAAAACTGGGGCCTTTTCTTTCCCTGTTTCTAGCACAAGTGCTGCTGGGATATTTCCACTGACAATGCTTTTTCCCACAGGAGACACTGAACAAGTAATACACAAGATCTTTCCCTACCTGCTCATTAAGGATGAAGGGAGGCACAGGAGGGAGTTGTAGCTTTGAGTCTTAGCTGTGATCAGTTTGATCCTGTCTCTGATTTCCTGCTTTAACATAAGCAAGATGATGTGCTAATGCTCACCAGGGGTGGAAAGAGGGGCAAAGATGAATCTGTGACTGCTTGGGAGATGTATGAGAGAGAACATGCAAGGAATGCCCAGGAGGAAGCTAATAATTGTGGCGTTTGGTTGGAATTTGAAGAATATGGCCTGAGGCCAGACGCTGAATGAGGGGATAAAAAGAAATATTCAACAACGGGCCAATGGCTGAATGAGGCTGGGGCCCCGTGGGAAGGGAATAGGATGTGATCACAGCATCAGAAAACTGCATCGTAATGCAGCCACAGAACGTGAGGGGGGAGAGCAGAAGGGATTAGAAGTTACACTGACATTTTTTCACATTTGGGTGTTGCAACCTTAATTTTCTTCAGCTGAGCCTTGGGGATGTGATGTAAAACAGAGAGCTCTGCTTTGGTTGTTTCTGTTGGAAGCAGGAAGGGAGCTGCTCAGGATCTTGTCTTAGATCAATATTTAACCAGTGAATTAATATAAATTCTATTTGTGACACGAGATTAAATTTTAAAGCGCTTTGATTGTTTAAAGCTCCTTGGTGGCAGTGGCAAATGTCTTGTAGCTGATTAAAACCTGGCAGGAGTGGTAGCAGTGCCAAGGCTTGGCTTTGAACGTGTCTGGGCTAGGGCTGTCAGGGGCAAGGTAAGAAATCACTGGTCAGGATCCCAGGGGTCAAGGAGAGGGTAAACAAATCCATAAAAGAGGAGGAAACAGCAGGAAAACATAAATGCAGCAGCATCTCTGTGAATCTCCAGTGTCTGGAACAGAAGGTACATCTGCATGCAAATGCTGGGGCTGAGTGCTTTGGGAAGTGAGACACCCCAGCACTTTTTAATCACCTTACACTCAATGGCTCTGTTCCCTCCAGAGGGCTGAGACTGTCCCTAAAAATCCCAGGCATGTCTGGACATGCTGACTTCTCCCTTGGCTGCCTGCTGGACTTAGTGACCCTAAGAGAACACTGCTGCTCTCTGAGCATCCTCCCTGCCCTGACACAGAGCTTCCTGAGGCAGGGGAATCAAATCTTCTGCTTTAGCCCACACCTCTGAGAATCACAGGACCTGGAGGATGGTGAATGTGCCTCAGAACCCAAGGTTTAGCTCAAGGAAAGCTGTGTAACACTTTTATTTCTGAAGAACCAAAGTTCTTTCTCATAACCCCCCTGTCATTCTTGTTTCTTTGTCTCACTGCCTTCAGGTAAGGCAGGCTGTTGCAAGTAATTTTTGTCACATGGCACTTAAAATACCTTGGACATGGCCTCAAGTTGCACCAGGAAAGGGTTATAGAATAACAATCCCAAAATGGTTTGGGTTGGAAGGGAGCTTAAAGATCATCCCAGGGGCAGGGACACCTTCCACTATCCCAGGGTGCTCCAAGCCACATCCAGCCTGGCCTTGGACACTCCCAGGGATCCAGGGCAGGCACAGCTGCTCTGGGCACCCTGTGCCAGGGCCTGCCCACCCTCACAGGGAAGGATTTCTCCTCAATATCCCATCTTTACCTGCCCTCCTGCTTAAGGCCATTCCTCCTTGTCCTATTAGTTCATACCTGTGTGAAAAGTCCCTCTCCAGCCTTCTTGTCAGCCC
The DNA here is from genome assembly GCF_022539315.1 of Serinus canaria. Taxonomy (NCBI): domain Eukaryota; kingdom Metazoa; phylum Chordata; class Aves; order Passeriformes; family Fringillidae; genus Serinus; species Serinus canaria. Next base: position 3,436,289 of record NW_026108147.1, on the reverse strand, counting down.
CGTTTAGCTACTGGGAGGACACAGGACAGGCTGGATATCAGCAAAGATCTCTTCATGGAAAGAAGGTGGTGGTGGAACCCCATCCCTGGATGGATTTAAAAGCCATTTAGGTGTCACATCTGGGGACTTGGGTTAGTGGTGGCCTTGGCCTTGGCAGTGATGGACTGAGGCTTGGACTTGATCTCAGAGGGCTTTTCCAACCTAAACAACTCTGATTTGTGGTACACAGCCAGCATAACCTCACTCAACCAACCACCTTAACAGCAGCCTCAGTAACTTATTTGAGATCCAATTCTGGCTCATGTTTAGGAAGGGCTGGATTAGCCCAGCTGAAAATCCTATGCTGTGCACAGCTACAATGTCATTACAGCAGCCTGAGCCAAGGAACTTCAACACCAAACTGGAGTCCCTGAGCAGCACCTTGCTCAGAAACAGGAGTGGATGTGTGTTTTTGTCATGTGGCGTGGGCATATGATCCTGTTTCTATGGATTTGCTGTTCAGTGCTGGCAATGCCATAGGAAATCTAAAAAGTCCTGTCTCTCTTAAAATTAAACTGAGCCAAACCAGTTGAAGCACAAGTATTTTTCCAGCTATGCTCAGCTTAACTCCTTTGGTGTTAACCTGACTCAAATAACAGCAGCCATGATTCAGAGACTGGGTAGGAATGACAGATTCTGAGATAACTCTGAAGAAGAGGTCAAACACTGCTTTTGTGGAATTTTTTTCTTTCTTCCTTTATCTCTCTTTTTTCTTTTTTTTTTTTTTCCTTTTAAAGAGCACAATTCAGATAACTCTCCACTACCTTGAGAACTTCACTTAACTGATTCCATGAGAGTGTTAGGCAGGATTTATACAAGCCCTGCATTGGATCCACCAGGAATCTAACCAAGCTTTCCTCCAACTGGAGGCTGAGCTGGGTCTGTCCTTGGACACAGCCTCCAGACAGTCCCTGCCCTGCCCTTGGGGATGTTCTTCATTCCTCTCACCTTCCTCTCCTGAACCAAGGAGCTGCCTGGCTGGAAAGCAGTGGAGTTTTCACTGGTGTCTGGCTGGGGCTGCCAATGTGTGGAGGGAGGAGAGGAAAAAACAATCTCAGGGAAATCTTATTGCTCTCTGCAGCTGCCTGAAAGGAGGTCGTGGTCAGCTGAGGCTCAGCCTCTTTTCCCAGGCAGCAAGCACTAGGATAGAGGAAATGGCCTCAAGTTAAGCCAAGAAGGTTTAGATTGGTTATTAGGAAAACATTTTTCACTGAAAAGAGTAGTTAAGCATTAGAACAGGCTGCCCAGGGGAACAGTGGAGTCACCATCCCTGGAAGCAGATGTGGCATTTAATGATATGTTTTGGTTGAAGTTTGGACTTGGTGATTTTGCTATTAAGGTCCAACCTTAATAGCTCTATGAAACCCAAGGTGACAAGGAGAGCTGCTCTGGTTCTGAATTTGGAAGGATGCTTTAGAATCCGAGGGAGTTTTCCCTAGCAAAAAGCTGTGAGTTTGGAAATAGGATACTGGGCAAAAGAAGCAGTGGGCTTGGAGGTTGGTACCACTGATGCCAGAGGAGGGAGACCATGGGAAAGATGCCAGGAAAGGCTTTGCTCACAACCTGCTGGGACAGCAATTTGGATGTGGTCAGGTTTGGGAGTGAAGGAGAGGAGCAGAAGGAGGTAGCAAAACCACCCCGAGGTGTTTTCTAATTTTTTTTTTCTAATGCACTATTATTTATTGAACTTAAATAAGCCATACCTGGCTTGGAATTGGGAAAAAAGAGCCTCCACAAAATGGGCTGTGCTGCTGGAGCTGGAAGCAGCAAACAGCACAACACTGAGGGATGATATTATGGAAGATGCTCACAGTTTAGCTCCCAGCACTGCAGCACAATAACAACAACAATAATAATACTTGCTGGGCTTTTAGTGATGTTTCTGGGGCAATGAGCACCGCTCTTTGCAGGCACTTTGATCCATTGCTGTCACTGTCTGGCTTTTGCAGACAAACTTGTGCGCTGTGCTAAAATTACTGGGGGGGGGGGGGTGAAACAAGCCACGATGTGGGCTGTAAGAGAGAGGGACCTTTTGCACAAAGGCTCCGAGTGAATAATTTTAACATTTGCCCGGTTTTCGTAAGAGGACACGGTCACTTTGTGGGGTGTGCCCGTCTCCCCCTGGGCTGTGTCTCTCCCCTCTGAGGGGATTCTCACGTACAGTAAAGGACCCTTTTGCACAAAGGGTCTGAGTGAATATTATTAACGTTTGCCCGGTTTTCCTAAGAGGACACGGTCAATTTGTGGGGTGTGCCCGTCTCCCCCTGAGCCGTGTCTCATCCCTCTGAGGGGATTTTCACGAACTGTAAAGAGAGAGGAACCTTTTGCACAAAGGGTCTGAGTGAATAATTTTAACATTTGCCCGGTTTTCCTGTGAGGGTGCGGTGGCCTTGTGGGTGCACCTGCCCGTCTCCCCCTGGGCTGTACCTCACCCCTCTGAGGCGATTTTCACGAACTGTAAAGAGAGATGAACCTTTTGCACAAAGGGTCTGAGTGATATAATGCCTTTCTAACCCATTGGGGGTGTTCCCTGGTTTTCCCTTGAGGGTTTTCACGTGTAAAGAGAGGAACCTTTGCACAAGGGTCTGAGTGATAATTTAACATTTGCCCGGTTTCCGTGAGGGTGCGGTGGCTTGTGGGTGCACCTGCCCGTCTCCCCCTGGGCTGTACCTCACCCCTCTGAGGCGATTTTCACGAACTGTAAAGAGAGATGAACCTTTTGCACAAAGGGTCTGAGTGAATAATTTTAACATTTGCCCGGTTTTCGTGAGAGGACACGGTCACTTTGTGGGGTGTGCCCGTCTCCCCCTGGGCTGTGTCTCACCCCTCTGAGGGGATTCTCATGTACAGTAAAGAGAAAAGAACCTTTTGCACAAAGGGTCTGAGTGATTAATTTTAGCTTCAGCCCGGTTTTCCTGTGAGGACGCGGTGGCTTTGCGGGTGCACCCGCCCGCCTCCCTCCGGGCCGTGTCTCATCCCTCTGAGGCGATTTTCACGAACTGTAAAGAGAGATGAACTTTTTGCACAAAGGGTCCGAGTGAATAATTTTAGCATTTGCCCGGTTTTCCTGTGAGGACGCGGTGGCCTTGCCGGTGCACCCGCCCGCCTCCCCCCGGGCCGTGTCTCTCCCCTCTGAGGCGATTCTCGCCCTCAGCCCCGCGCCCCGGGCTACTCACGCCTGGGACATGCTGAGCACCGAGAGCCGCACCGGCACCGAGCCCGAGTCCCGATGGGCCGGCACCGACACCCGACACGTCCCTGGAGCCCCGGGGTACCGAGCCCGAGTCCCGCTGGGCCGGCATCGACACCGGCACGGGCTCGGCCGAGCCGCCCGCGGCCGCGGCGTTGCCTTGGACACGGCCCGGCGGGGCCCAGCCCTGCCCGCGGCTTCTCCGCCGAGCCAAGGGAGCTCCGGGCTTTCCGCCTTCTTTTTTCCACCCTTTTATTGTCTGCGGAATCACGGGGTGGTTTGGGGTGGAAAGGACCTCAAAGCCCATCCAGTACCAATCCCTGCCATGGCAAGGACACCTTCCACTGTCCCAGGTTGCTCCAAGCCCCATCCAGCCTGGCCTGGGACACTGCCAGGGATCCAGGGGCAGCCGCAGCTTCCCTGGGCACTCTGTACCAGGGCCTGCCCACCCTCAGAGTCAAGAATTTCTTCTCAGAATCTGATCTAAATCTCTCCTGTTTTTACTTTAAAACCGTCCCTTGTTGCTATCACTGTCACACCGCCCACTCCCTTAGTTTTGGTTTTTGCCTTGTGAGTTTCATTCCCAGCCCCCCTGTGCTTTCACCTCCCCATTAGTTTCCTTCACTCCCCTTTATTTGCCTCCTTTTATTTTCTTTTTTTCTCCCTTTCTTATATCTTCCTTCCCACCCACTTTTACCCTTTCCTTTATTTTCCTTAACCCCCGATTTCTTACACCCCCCCCTTCATGTACTTTTCCTTTCCCCCCTTTCCTATATTTCCCTTTTCCCCCTTTTCTCCCCTTTCCTATATGTTCCTACCCCTTTCCTGTACTTTCTCCCCACCCTTTTCTTCCCCTTTCCTATATTTTTCTCTTTCCTCTTTAGTTTGTTTTTTATTTTCCCCCCTTCCCTGTTATTTCCTTCCCCCACCAAGGGCTTGTCCCTGTTGCATTCCCATTTTTCCTCTTTCTTCTTCTTGTTTCTTTCCCCAGGCACCTATTGAGGCCACTTTCTAGTGGTTTTCCATTCCCTTAGGACTTAAAAAAACAGTTTAGAGGACAGGATTACAGCACAGATTTTTGGGGAAAAATGCACTCATTCACAGAGCCAGTGAGAAGGAAAAAAGCAAGAAATTTGGGACAATAAGTAAAGTTTTGCCAGTGATCATATTATTTTGCCACAAATTTCTGTATGCCTGCATTCCTTTTCTTTGTTTCTCCTCCCCATCCCACCCCCCTTTTTTTTTCTCCCATTGAAGCCCCAGCTCACATAATTAGGTGAGACTCTTGGCTATCAAGTTTTTGAAATAAAGTTTCTAGCCCTCCCTGGTTTTGGAGGAAAAGCTTGAAAACATGAATCTTGAAGACCATAATAAAAGCATCTAAGGATATTATTTTTCAAGCCATATGATGACTGTGCCCACCACATCATTTCTTTAAGTGTATGGGATCAGTGGGGGGGTTTTAGGAGAACTTATTGCATTTTCTTGGTGCTGAGGTTGGGAAATGCTGTAAAATCAGCTTGTAAGTTTAAATGTTAATATCAAAGTGGTTCTTCACGCTGAAATTAACATGGGAAATTTGTCTGCTTCCTTCCAGTGCCTGATCCTCATCCACGTGCAGGTCAGGAGGGTCTCAATAGCAGTAAGTAACTTGTATTTTGTTCCTTTCTTTAATAAAATATTCCAGTCTTTGCAACCCAAATAGGAACCTTGCATTTTTATTTCCATTGATGCTGGCATCTGTACGCCACTTTTGATGCCAAACTGTGCTTTTTTTCAGCCAAAAGTTTTACCTGCAGAGTCCCAGCAGTGCTGTCTCCATCAGCGTGGGTGGTTTTAAGGAGTGATCGACCTATTGCATGTGTTTGCAATAAAGAAGTAGGAAGATTTCTGAAGCAGTTGAAATGAGAGCACCAAGATGGTTTGATACGATGTGGATGTTAATTATTAATCTGGATTTATTGCACCTCAGTGTCACAGTGCACAAGATTGTCATTGTATTAATGATGAAATAATACTCGTTGCTCACTTCCCCACCTGCCTCCTCCGCCCTCCCCCTCCTAAAAAAAGTTGGAGGAAAGCAAATGTCTTCCTTTTAAAAATGGGAAATTAAGCTACAAAGAAGTGATGTACATGAGAGCGTGCAGGGAGGCTGGGGGGATTTTCATTTTCATCAGTTCATAGAGAACTTGGGGAAAAAAATGACTTGTGTTGCTGGGAAAAGTCATGCAGAAAAATTAATTATGAAATGAGTAGAGTTGATTTTTATTTTTTTTTTTCCATGGGAAAGGAGCCTGGTTTTGAGCTGAAATGGGAGCTGTGTATGACTAGAGTAAGTAATTGGTTTAGCCTAAGAAAATAGACATTTATAAATGGAGAAAGCAGGGAGTGGGAGATGTTCTGGTTTCCAACAGGGTTCCATTTGACTCCTTGAGCTTTTCAGTAATTTGAAGTGAGAGGACACAGGTCTGCCTGGGCTGTGATGTCCCCACAGCTCAGCCTGGACAAAAGGAGGCTCAGGGGGGACCTGAGCACAACTCCTGACAGGAGGGGACAGCCAGGGGAGTTGGGCTGTGCTCCAGGGAACAGGGACAGGATGGAGGGAAATGGGCTCAAGCTGTGCCAGGGCAGGTTTAGGTTGGACACCCGCAGGAATATCTCATGGAAAGGTGCTCAGGCCTTGGAAGGGGCTGCCCAGGCAGTGGTGCGGTCCCCATCCCTGGAGATGTCCAAGGATCTCCTGGACAAGGCACTTAGTGCTTGGGGCTAGGTGACAAGGTGGGGATTGGTCATGGGTTGGACTTGATGATCTTGGAGGTGTTTTCCAACCAAAATGATCCTGTGATTCTGTGATCACTGCAGGCTGAACTGCAGCTGAGGTCCAGCAGACCACTCATGGTCAGGGAACACCATGAAGCATCTCACTCTTTCCATTCTGGAATCACACGTCTCCAATAATCCCTGCAGGCTCCAAACAGTCTGAGATGTCGAGGTAAAACCAGAGATTAAAGGGATTTGTAGTTGTTATCCCACTCATTGTACATTTTTTTGTACACCATCACTGGCCACTTCCTCATCCAGCTCGTGTTGCATTAAAAACTCCAAGTGTGTTATTTGATCTATCCAGCAGGAACAGGGGATGGGTTTTGTACAGCCTGTGCCTTTTGGCATCTCTAATTCCTCAGGCTCTTGCAAACACAGGCTTAAAAGTCCTGCTGCCTTGGAAACTAGGTGCCATCATTTTTCAAAAAAAAAAAAAATCTTTTATGATGAGCTTAAGAGGTGACTGTGAGCTTACAAAGGGGGTAAAGCATAAAACTGGAGGGTCTTGTTCCTCTCAACGTGGGTCCCTGGCAAAGAGCTTAGTGCACCTGTCTGTTATTGAGTAGGGCTTAGGGAAAGCAAGCAACGTAATGGGAATAATGTTCTGCCTTTGCAACTTGTGTTTCAAAGCACTTCCAGAGGTCTGGGCTGTCCCTCGAGGCACAGGGTGGAAGGTGGAGTGGGTTTTCCCTGAGTGTTGCTGGCCCAGAGAGATGCAGAGGGAGAAGCTGTGGGTCAGGGCTTCCTCCTCCATCCATGGTGAGCTGAGGCTTTGGGCCAGCACTTGGAAATCCAGCATTGTGTTTGCTGTGTGGCCACAGGGACAGGTGTGACAGCCTGGGATGCAGTGTGGCATGTGCTCTGTGAGGCTGGGCAGCCACCAGCTGTGTGAAACAACAGAGTGCTGCATTCTGCACCTGGAATGGGGCAGCCCTGGAGGCAGGGACACACTGGGGAGTTAGAGCAGCAGGGATCTGAAGTCCTGGTCGATGGGTTGGATCTGAGTCAGCAGTGCCTGGAGCCAGGAGGGACATCCCAGTCCTGGGGGATCACCCCAGCAGTGCCAGCCAGGCCTGTCCTGCATTGTCCTGTCTGCTCTGGGCTGGGGCAGCCTCACCTCCAGTGCTGGGGGCAGCTTTAGGTAAGATCTAAAGCTGTTAGAGAGTGTTCAAAGGAGAGACAGAAGATAGGGAAGGAGCAGCTGAGGGCACTTGGATTGTTCAGCCTGGTGGAGACAGAGGACAGACCTCACTGGGGTCTGCAGCTTCCTCTGAAGGGGCTCTTGGGCACAGGGTGGGATTTTTGGGGTGTGCGGGGCCAGGAGTTGGACCTGATGATCCTTGTGGGTCCCTCTCATCCTGAAGGGCCCAACAGAGGAGCTCTCCCACAAGGGAGAGCTGGCTGTGACAGCAGTTGCAGCAGGACAGCTGTCCCCAGATGGGGACCTGGTTGCAGCTGAGTTGCACAGCAAACCTCTGAGTCTGGAAAGTGAGAAGTAAGACCTTGTGATGGGCAAGCCTGGGGAGTTCACAGAATCCCAGAATGGTTTGGGTTGGAAGGGACCTCAAAGATCATCCCATCCAACCCCTGCCATGGGTAGAGAGACTTTCCACCAGCCCAGGGTGCTCCAAGCCCTGTCCAACCTGGCCTTGGACACTTCCAGGGATCCAGGTGCAGCCACAGCTTCTCTGAGCACCCCCAGGGCCTCCCCACCCTGACAGGAATAATTCCTTCACACTATCCCACCTAATCCTGTCCTCTTTCAGTTTAAAACCATTCCCCCATGCCCTGGCACTCCAAGCCCTTGTCCAAAGTCTCTTTTTAGATCTCTTGGAGCTTCTTTAGGGCTCTAAACTGGAACTTCTCCAGATGAACATCCCCAGCTCTCCCAGCCCACCTTTGTAGGGGTATTGCCCCCTCCCTCAGACCATGACTTCTTTGCAGGTGGGTGTTTGGTTTTCCTTTAGGCTTGGATGGAAGTGTTTAAAGGAATTCTGGGTGGCCCTTTACAAACTTTGAGGACTGGGGTCACCCTTGTGGCCTCAAGTGCTGGCTTCCAGCTCACGGTGACACCCAGGAGGGGTGGCTCTGCCAGCTGGGCTGCACTGACCACTCCATTCGGTCTTGTGACCAGTGGCTGGGCTATTTTTTCCAGTTAACATTGACTCCTGGATCTCCAGGAAGTTTGCTTCTTACTTCCAGGTTATTTTTTCCAGTTAACACTGACTCCTGGATCTCCAGGAGGTTTGCTGCTTACTTCCAGGCTAATTTTTTTTTCCAGTTAACATTGACTCCTGGATCTCCTGGAGGTTTGCTTCTTACTCCCAGGCTATTTTTTTCCAGGTAACATTAACTCCTGGATCTCCTGGAGGTTTGCTGCTTACTTCCAGGCTAATTTTTTTTTTCCAGTTAACATTGACTCCTGGATCTCCTGGAGGTTTGCTGTTTACTCCAGGCTATTTTTTTCCAGTTTAACATTGACTCCTGGGTCTCCAGGAGGTTTGCTGCTTACTTCCAGGCTAAGTGAAGGGGATTTGTCAGCACTCAGGTCTGTTAGACTTTGATATAACAGTGTGTTCATCAGGCCCGAGCGTGGTACATGGAGGAGGAGGATTGCAGCAGAATTAGAAGGTATAAAGTTCAAATCTAATTTGAAGAATTTTCTCTCTATCACTTAAATGTGGGAAATATTCCTGTGGCTTCAGGGATAAAATGTCACACTTCATAAGGAGCATGCGTTTTAAATCTCAGCTAGATATTAAGTGCCGTGTGCTGCACTCCACTTCTCTCTTTGTTAAAAAGCAAAACCCCAAATCATCTCTCCTGAAAGAGTGTTGTTTGATAAAATTAAAGCTTTCCAAAGAAGCTGGTTCAAACAGTGCCAGCTCTGTATCATTATGACACAACAGGGAGTGGATTGATTTTATTCTCTCTTGACAACAGTTCGTCAGCTCTCAGCTATTTAATTATATAGGATGCTGTTCCTAAAGATGCCTACAGCATCAAGAGAGCAGTCAATACAGACTGGCAACACACACCAGATGTTTTTTGGGTGAGAAAGAAACAGAAAAAGGGACCAGACTCGGGCTTCTGGCAATTATCCAAGTAATTTGTAAGCAGACATTTTAGGACATTGGTTGGCTTGAAAGTTTGGCTTCGGCTCAGGAGTTTTTCATAAATTCACACAAACCCTCTGTCAAGCTTTAGTCACTTATAGGGGCAAAGTTCACTTCTATATCATCCTGCAACCCAAATATTGGAAATAAGTAGCATTTCTTGTGAAGATATATTCAGTATGGCATGTGGAATGACACTTCTAGACAGACCCTTTACAGTTCTGCTAAGATATACAGAGCCTCTGACCACTTCCTCACTTTACAGGCTTACCATCAGCAATCTGAAGTGCTTTATGTGCTTTTCTCATGATTTTGGTGGAAAAATGACAAAGTTTGGCTGTTAACACTGGCTTGTGTGCACATTAATCGCTGAAAGCTTCAAGAAATTCTCCACAAACACTACACAGCCTCAGCTGTGTCTGCTCCCTCCAGCTGCAGTGGGATTTTAGCTGACCCAAGCCCCTATGTCTCCTCCTGTGGCCCACAGGAGGTTTGGTGGGACCAGCTGGAGAGCCCTAGGTTGGTGAGAAATTAGAACAGCCACTTATAATTTGCTTCCCATGGCCCAAAAGGGAGAAAGATGCTGGTCTCTGTTTATCCCTGTGCTGTTTGATGGTCTTCCTGCTCAGGAAAAAAGAGCTGTGAGGTGTTTCCATGAATTTACAGAGCAGCAGTCTGGGCTTCAGCCATCCTACTCCATGCACAGGGCACAGAGGCTGCTGGAAAGTCCTTTGTACTCCAGCTGGTGTCTCTGAGCATGACCAGGGTGCAGAAGACCACGAGTGGAAGCAGCTCAACCCTTCAGAGGTCAAGTCTGCATCAGCAAGATCCCCTTCCAGACCTGACTGAGGGGAAGCATTTGAGCTCTGGGACTTGAAGTGTTTAAAGGCAGAAGTAAGAGTGACTCAGGGCTGCAGGAGAAGGGGATGTTTGCCATCTGCTTTAGCAGTTCATTCCCCAGAAAAGGAGGAGGAATTCATCTGCTATTCGTGCACGTAGGCAGTTGTTTCATTGTGTTTTGTTTTGTTTTCCCTCCCACTCCTCAGTAAAACACCTGTTGAGTTAATCCTCTTTGACTCAGCTCAAAAGCAAGGAAGTCAAACTCCACGAGAGGCTGAGCAGCTCAGCTCTCATTTCCCCAGGTTTCTGAGGGGGGGCTCTAACTGGTGTGTTTTGAAGGCTTCCAGAAGTGAAACTGTTAAAGGGAGGACATGAGGTGAGGGAATACTTAATTTTTGCTGGATATAAAGATGACTTGAGTCACAAAGTGTTAGTCTGGAAGGCAGAGATGTATTGGAGCTTCCCGAGCTGTTCTTAAGGATGGTGAGAAACATTTTAGAGGTCTCATTTTGGTGCATCTTTAATGAATTTGAATGAATGTGATTTTAAAAAACTGATCTTGCTGCTAAATTGGATGTGTCCTGCTTTGTTTAAAACTTAAAAGTTGAAAGCAAGCAGAGCAAAATGTCATGAGAGCTTGCAGAAGCAGTGGTTCTGTGGGGGACCCACAAGCCATCAGCACCTGAAATTTGGTGACAACCCTTGGTTCTGCAGATGTGCTTGGTGCACTGTGCCTGGGAAGAAGTTCCTCTATGTCCTCTCTGAGCTCTGGAAGAGCCTCCTGCTCTGCTGGCCCTCAGAATCCAACTTTAAGTGCTGAGGATGAGGAGTTTCCTTCATCCCTCCCCCGTAATCTCTGTGAGTTTAGGCTTTAGGGACGTTATTTCCAGTACGTGGTGACTCAGTTTCCCTCTGGGGTGTCCCAGAATGAGTCAGGTTTAACTGACATGGCCACATCGATGAAGCAAACCCAGCAGGTTGTTCCTTGATTATTAATTAATTGCAGCCAGAGCTGAGGGGTTAATGAGACCCAGAGATGAAGGGACAATACAAGCCCAGCGCCGGCCACGTCACACGTGCGTCACTCCTGCGTGGAAACGACTGAGAAACCTCTCACTTCTTTTTTCCTCCTCCTGGTTCAACTTCTCCTGCTATAAATAAACAGCCCAGTGTGAGAAAAGAAAAAAAAAAAAGAATAACAAGGGGCTGCAGCTTTTTAGGTGCCTGTGGCAGGATGTTTTCTTGCTTATCCTGTTTCTTGTAAACACGGCGATGACTTTTGTGGCCCAGATGTAGAGGCAGCTCTGCTTCATTGTTCGAACACCTGCTGGCTTTTCAAATGGACCCAGTGCAGCCCATTGATAAAAATTCAGACTCAGAAACCTGCAGCACCAGGCTGAGCTCCTGTAGATAGCTCCAAAAAAAAAAAAATCCTTGAGGATCCAACATCCGCCCTGTTGAGGTTTTTTTTTTGTTTTTCTCTATTATATTTGATTGGGAGGGAAAGGGAAGCGTCAGATTATTTTTTTCCCCTGGTCTTGTTCTCACAATAGCAATAAAAACAATACTCCTTGGCTTGGAGGTGATAAACTGTGAGAAATAACAACAATAGCTGACTTGGTGGTTGTGCAGCCAAATTTATGAATGAAACTAGTGGGTACAGTTTAATTTCCAGGCCTGGCTCTGGTTTTGGTGTTTTGGAATGAAATAAAAAGGCCAGAGAAGCTCATCAGTGCTGCAGGGTTGTCACTGGCAATGAGTACAGGGAAAGGTTTGGTCTGAGTTGGAGAAGGGGTTTTTCTGCTTCCTGAATCACATAGTATGAAACAGGTACATTTGCTCAGTCAAACAGTGGCTTTGCAGAATTTTCTATATTTGACACCAGTGTGTGGTGTGGGGACACCTTTGAGGCAGCAGTTCCACCTCTTCCCAGTTTGGCTATGTGGGGTAAATGAAGCAGGTGAGCTCTTGCTGGGATAGCTCTGCTTTGTGAGGTGCACAGCAGGGCCACCAAGTCTGGGAAGAAAGGGGTAAAATTTAGGAAAAAAAGCACCAAGGATACTTGTTTTTGCAGATAAAGGTCAGTTCTTTGCCTGAGTGTTTCTTTGGATGGGAAGAAGGGGAAGAAGTCTGGGAAGAAGAGGGTAAAATTTAGGAAAAAAAGCACCAAGGATACTTGTTTTTGCAGATAAAGGTCAGTTCTTTGCCTGAGTGTTTCTTTGGATGGGACCTGAGAGCTAAAACCTGCTTTTTGGGGAGGGCCTTTTGTGTCTGGAGCGAGAGGTTAGAGCTGAGGTGTTCAGGCAGGATTATTTGTGTTTCAGCAGCCTCTTCTCACCCAGGAGATTTGTTCTCCACAGTGCTCAAAGCAGGATTTTTCTTGTGTTGAGACCTCTTGCATCCTTCCCTGCTCCTCACGTGTCCCCCACCTGTGCCTTTGGCTGCAGGAGCAGAGGGGACGTGCTGGGTTTGTTTCCTGCTGCTTTGAGCAGGGATTTGGAGCAGATGGGGCTGTGAGGATCCCTTCCAGCCTGAATGACTGTACACTCATCCTGCCAACAGAGGTAGATGCCAACAGCTAGTCCTCACAAAGGCTTTCTCCCCCACCTCTGAAAGTGAGATCTGGGGCTCTGGAGGAAGCAGTCCAGCCCCAAAATGATCATTCTGCCTGAGACAGGTGAAACCAGGTGGCCAGATGTGGCCAGTCCCAGATGTTGTGCAGGGAGGAGGGCAGGGTTTGAAGGATTCCTTGCTCGGAGTGTCCCTGGGCTGTCCTAGGAGAGGGGACACCGCTCCAGCTGTGGGATGAGGCTGTGGAGGGACCTCTCTCCTCAGCAGCCTATCCCTCCTCGGTGGGGAGCTGGGGAGGGAAGCACCTCAGGATAAACATTCCTGCAAACCTCTCTCTGCATCTGCCTTTCATTAAGGCTCCCCTAAGGCCGCGCGTGGATGTCGGCGTGCGACGGGAGCTGCGGGGCCGCCGCGTGCCGGGACCTGGCTGCCACCCCATAGGCACCGTGGGCAGGAGCCAGCTCCTGCTGGATCATGGGACACAGGAGAACCTCCCAGCAGCCAGCTCCCGGGAGAAATTTGGCTCTTAAATCCAATTATGTCTGCAGACTGAGCTCTTTTGTCCTCACTGCTGCCAATGCGTGCGCAGCCTTCGCTTTTTATCCCCGTTTTTTGGTCGCTTTGGACTTGTTAATGGTTGTGTTTCAAATCAAGAGAGCAAGGAGTTGGAAGGTGCTCCATGTCCTCAGCTCTTTCCAAGGGGAATGTCTGTTTGCTGATGTCATCTCGTGTGGCTCAGTGTCAGAACTCTGCGCTGACCACGCGAAATGCTCACATGAATTTTTCTAGCATGCACAGAGAGGTGTCCTTGATGACCTTTCACGGTAATTACAGCAGTTAGGAGATGTTTGCCCCAGGCAAACTTCTCTCTAAGGTCCTCAGCCTTGTGCTCTGAGTTGTTTTGGATTTCCCCTTCCACGTTCTCCTGGAAAACAGAGTGTGGCCTGTAATGTCTTACTTTTCCCCTGAAATCTCTCAGTCGCTGTTGGAAGGCAGTGAAAGCTGCTGGGGATTTTCACTAACAACCCGAATATGGGTTTAAGGAAGCATTTATGTTTCCTATTTATGTTTTGCTTTTAAACTCTGACTTCCAGAAATGCATTTTTTCCCAAGAAAAACCCAGACAATCAGACCAATGTTTCTTTTAAAACGTGTGAAAGATGAAGGATGAGGCGTCGAGTTTCCTTTCAAGCAATTCTGAGTGAAACTGAAGCCTTTTTGAAGTGGTTTACTGCAATTGTAGTTTGCTTTGCTTCCTGCTCCTGCTTTGGGCACACCTCCCAGCTCGTTGTGTGTGGCTGCAGGCACTGGGGGCAGTTGGAAGGCCAACAAAAGGCAAGGGGGCTCTAAAATCTTATTTCTTTTTCTATTTAGAGTGCTGCCAACGAGACGTTGCATTTTATTCCTTCCTACCATCGAGGAACAATGTGTCCCCCAGCATCAGCACCAATGGAGGCAGGGAGGGGTGGGGAAGGAATGGGAATAGATTTCATGCTGGATGAGTCTCCAGTCAGGAGTCCAGACTGTGGGCAGGATAAAAAAAAGCTTTGTTTAGTCTGCAGTCAGTAGTTTTAGCAGGAGCCCTGGGCCCAGAGCTGGGAAGTTGCGTGTCCTCTTCTCAGGCTGATGTGATTTACAGTGTTGGGATCTGACTATGGGATTGACAGAGCCAAAGCAGAAGGAAAAATGTTCTGGAGAGCTTGTCTCAGTGCCAAAGGGTGGGAAGCAAGGGTAGAGTTGCTCCTTCCCTGCAGCCACGTTTCTCCTCATGGTCGGGTCTGTCTTTCCTGCCACCCTCTGTGATATCTGGACTGTTTGCCATGTTGGAATTGTGCTGGCAGAGCTGTGAGGGATCTTGGGATGCACTGGGTGAGGATGAAGGAAGCTTAGGATGGCTTTGATGCTGCTGCATGGTTGGGATGTTGTGAGTGATGAAGGTTGAGGACACTCCTGCCCAGCTCCAGCTGCCTCAACAAGAGCGGGAAGCACCTCCTGAGCCCCTCCTGGCCTAATTCCTTCAATAAATAGGATATTGCCAGAGCAGGACTCCACCAGCTGGGTGAAAAGCTGGGGCTTGCAGCACGGCTGTGGCTTTGTACCACCATGGTCCTGCCAGCTCCTCCAGCAGCATAAAAAACTTGTTGCTTCTGGTGCCAACACCACTGGAGGAGCTGAGTGCCTGAGTTTTCTTGGCACTGTTTCAGGGCAATAACTGTTCTCCTTGCTTGATCCACATATCTGTTAATTACATTAAGGTAATCTGACCCTGGGCTCTTGCAAAATCCTCCTCCTGCTGCTGAGGATAGTGGAAGCCCTCCCTGAAGTGAGCAGCGAAGCAGCACATGTGGGATGAGAGGGTGACTGGGGCATCTGGGCTCATCCAAGCCCTGGAAAACACCCTGGATGGTAGAGATGTGTCAGCTCTCTGATATCCTGGTGGTGCTGGTCTCACATCCCCATGTGGCTCCAAACCCAGAGGCTGGCAAAGAGCATGCAGTCCCTAAGAGATGCAGCTTGCATTGCTAAAAAAGCCTGGAAAGCTGGCAAGCAGCCTTTCCCTTTAACTCGTGCCTGGCCCAGGGAGGAGCAGGATTTAATCACATGCCTAAATTTCAGCATGTGCTTAAGTGTTGTCCTGAATGGGGACCCTCTTGAGCTTTAGCTGAAGTGCTGTTCTGTTCCAGCAGACTGTGGAAGTCACCTCTTGCTGCCTCTACCCCACTGTGTTGGTGCTCATTGCAGCTCTCTGGCTGTTTACTACAAGGAGAAAATCACTTCATTTACTTGCAGCTCACTCAGTAACTGAGAGCAGGCAGGTTGGGAGAGTCTCACATCAGCTGGGAGCGAGACATCTGACCTTGTCTCTTGTCTGTCTTGTTTCTATGATCCTAATTCTGCTCTAAATTAATTCTTTTGTTTAGCTGCTGGGGTTTTTTTCCCTCCTTTTTGTTTTCGCATGAATGCTTGTCTCTATATTTAGGTCTGCCGGGGCGGGATGTTATGAATAATTGTTGATTGATATTATTAAACACTAACACGCTTGGCTGTGTTGCACTAATGATGGGGCTTTGGGGATATGCAAATCAATTAATTGCTGTAATTGCTGTAATAGCTGTTTTGGAGGAGGCTGTTGAAGAGCCCTTGGGAGAGCGGACAAAGGCGGAGACATTTGGAGTGCAGAGGAGAAAGGGTGCTCGAGTGTCATTCAAGAGGGCTCCTTCAAGTTGCCAACTTGTAAAGTTGGGTTTGTTTTGCTCTCCAAAACCCACTCACACCAAATCCTCTCTTGCTTTTTTTCAGTTACCCCAATGTGGCTACTTCTGGATTTTTCTGCTGCAGTGGAGCTGAAGAAGCTCACAGAGGAGACAGAGCCTTTTCCAGGTAATCTCTTGCCTTAGAAATCTGGGAGACCTCCCTGGAAAACACCCGAGGGGGGGAAAAAAAAAACATCTCTAAGGCTAAACCTCTGTGTCACCTCACACTCAACAGCTTTGGTTTGTCAGCTGATTCTCATTCAGGTCAAAGCCCTTTCTCCCCTTCTGTGGCAGCATCACGGGGCCTCACAGCGGGCACAAAGGGACGTGAGGTGCCTCAGGAGCCACGCTGGGAAGGCTGTGAAGGGAATGGGATTTTGCGTATTGTGAGGATGGGGAGGAAAAAGTCTCTTCTGGCTTCTTCCCCGTGCTATATGTGTTTTCCCTGCCTTTGTGTATTATTGTATATTCTTTTGTCTGGCTTTCCATATGCAACGTGCCTGGGTCTCCGTGCTCCGGGGCGGGTGCTCAATGTGGTGCACAGATGGTGCTCCCAGAAATCCCCTTATTTGCTAATGGGATTTTGTGCTAAGCATTTCCACTCTTCTTTTCAAAAGTCTGCATGTTTGTGTCAATATGCCCAGACCCCCATCTTGCAGAGACACCCTCTCCCATGCAGCTGAGAACACCACTTTATTTCTTTATTTGCCTGGCTTTTTAATCCCTGGAAAGGATGTCAGGACAGCTTCTGTGGGAGGCAGAGGTTGCAGGACCCAGGCAGCTCTGAGACCACCTTGCACAGTGAAGGAGGGTCAGGATAATTGGGGTTGGATGGGACCTCTGGAGATTGTCCAGTCCAGCCCCCTGGAGCAGGTGACACAGGAACACATCCAGGTGTGTTTGGCTGTCTCCAGAGAATGAGACTCCACCACCACCCTGGGCAGCTCTGCCAGATGTCACAACCCTGCCAGGTGGCCTGGCCAGGCCAATTGGGGCACTCCAATGTGCACTTGTCACCTTGCTGGTGGCCCTGCCCTTACATTCTGTACTGAGATGTACTTACCTATTCAGCAGCTTCCCCCAGGGTCCTGCAACATTTCAGTAATGCAGTGTTCAGCTATTATGCAGCTATTCCCAGCTATTATGCAGCAATTCCCCTCTGTGCCCTCCATTCTTCAAGCAGTGCTCGAAATCAGGATATAAATAGCAAAAGCCAGGAATATGTTGCTTTTGTTACCAGAGGCCTTTCAGAATAGGTTAGATGTGTGCCTGACGGGGATAATACAGTGCTAACTCTTCCAACGTGGCACAGAGCTGGACTAGGTGACCCCCTGAGGTCTCTTCCAGCCCTCATTTTTCCATCCCTGCGTGACATCCCCTGCTAGTGGGTAAGTGGAGCTTTGTTTTACGTCACGCTGGCTGGAGCGAGGTCAGGGCTCTGTGTCAGGAAGTTCCCTGTCTGTCTGCACACCCATGCACGCCTCATCCTGCACAAGGCTCTTCTCCTGGATGCTTCTCAGGCTCCTCTGCCACGGGAAGGTGAGTCAGAGCAAGGCAGAGGTTCTCCTGGAGCTTGCCAAGGGCTCCAGGTGGTTCCTCTGGAGCTGAGCCTAACCAAAAGGATCTCATCAGAGCCCAGTTCACAAAGCCTGGGCAGCCCGAGGCAGGAAAACTGCCAAAGACTGTTCCTGTTGTGGTACAGGGCCACTGAGATGGTCAATTTGGGATCAGGAGCTGGCAATGGCTCACTGACCAGGCAAAGAGAACCAGCTGTGGGATAGTGCTGTGAGGAGATTGAGCCTTAGAGCCCCACTGTGCTTCTCTGAGCATCCAGGGCTGTGCTGTCCTCCAGAAGGGGGTCTGACACTCAGGAAACCCTCATCTTCAGCTCTGTGCCAGATTCCAGCTCTGGGCTGGGGAGCTGTGCTAACAAAGTAAGACTTGTGGTCACCTCCACAGCTCCTGGATCTGTCTCCAAGTTTTGTTTGGACCATCACTGCACCTCTTGAGCATCTGGCTGGGACGGTGTCAGTCCATCTGTAGTGACTGTGACAGCTTTGTCCAAAATTTAGGATCTATGGGGGACTGTGGAGCGCAGCCCTCTGTGTCTCAGAGCTCTCCTCAGCAGCAGAGTTTGGGAAATAACATTTTTCAGGTCTGCAAAAGATGGCAGGGAAGCGGCACAGACACTTCTCTTCAGCAATGCCCCGCTGTGATCCGATGTCTCTGCAGGGAAAACAGCTCTTCAGAGGTGTTGGCTTTCCGTGCCCATCAAGAAGTACCTCTTTGCCTCGTGTTTTTGCAGCCTCTCAGCCTCGCTGATTTTATCACCCTTCTGATAAGGGTGATTAGATCTGATTTGTTTGAATTACAGCTCGGCTGCTTTCAGCTCTCACAGACACAACACGGTGCTGCGCGGGGTTGGAGCAGGGAAGTGAGGAGGGAGAGCCTTTCTCCCTCCTCTGATAATAGTTAGCAGATGTGATACCATTACCAGGTCAAGGATCTGAAATCACCCAGCAGCAGGAAAAACGCTGTGCTTGCCTGGCACTTGAAAGCTGTGCAGGGAAGGATGTGGCAAAGGCTGAATCATCCCGTGCTCAGCAGCACCTCAGAGCGTTGCTCTGCAAGGTCTCACAAGCTGTGGGATTTTTAAGCAGCTCTGGATTGGTGGTTTGGCCCCAGGAGCTGTTCTTCACATTTGGAATACACCATTAGTGATGTCTTGTTAAAAACCAAGGCTGCCCATGGCTCGTTTATTGCTTGGAAGCTGTGAGCAGTCAGTTTGTCAGTGTGTCTTGTTTTTCCAGAGGTGGGATGCCCCATTTTTTCCCCTTTTTAGATGCTCCTGGGCTCACAGAAAGACTTTTCCCCCTGAACTAGATTTTGTGCAAAGTTAGTGCCCTGCTGTGATCCACACCATGATGCACACAATATTAAAACCCGGCTTTCTGTGTTATCAGGAGCATTTTTTTCCCCTAAAGCAGCTTTCTAGGGTAGTTCAAAAAATCTGGGACAGGTCAGAGAGATGACTGTGCCCTTGTGCCTTTGTCCTTTGATGTAGGGGCTGGAAATCTGAAAGAAGACACACGATTCAGCTGTGGTTTGATGCTGGTTTGGGCTCTGGGAGGAGCCTGACTTCTGCCTGCAAGTGCATCTTTTCTGCAGGGCTTGGCCAGGAGCATCCCTGGCTCTTGCCCTCCTCAGCCCCTTGCCTTGCAATCTCCTCTCCCCAGTGATTGAAATCCTCGTGGCAGAGCCCTGTGGGATTGCTCTTTAAAAAAAGGCTGTGTCTTAACTTTGGCTGGTTTCAGTGAGAGCTACATGCTTCCAAAGCCATTCCTGGGTTCCAGACAGCCCTTGGAAAAAGAGCTTCCCAGGTTTCTGGCTCAAGGGGTGGTCATCAGATCACAAGTGGTCACTCCTAGCATGAGGGCAGAGAGCTGCAGGAGTTTTAAGGAGAAAAATGGGTGTGCTTACAGCCTGCCAGCAAAGAGCAAAAGATCTGGGAACACTGGGATGAGGCTTGAGGAGTTGCTTTTGGGAAAAGGTGAGTGAGTTGCATCTTTAAAAGCTCCCATGGGGAGAATGTGGCAGCTTCACCTTAGCCTGGAGGTGTGTGTTGGGAAGGAAAAGCTCAGCCTGTCTTTTCATTGCTGCAGTGGGAGGTGGTTATGTGACCTACTGGTCCTGTCCTTTTCTCTATCCTCTGCTTTTTTTCCTTTTCCCTGCTCCCCTCACCTCCATCCAGGTGTCCTCTAGGCCAGCTTTAGGGTGAGAGAAGGGAAGTCCATGATTCAACTTAATGAGTGGTTTCAGTGCCTGCAGCATGAATGCAGAGCAGGGGGGACACAAGTGTGTCACACATAGGTGTGTCTGGAGAGACTAGAAATAAATACCATATATTGCACTCTGGTTTGCTTCTCTCATATGCTGCTGGCACATTTGCTAGCCCCACATGTGGCAAACCCTTCCAGGTGATGTTTGCCCATAGTGAGAGCCCCTGTGACCTCTCCTGCCACTGCTCTTTGCTGCCCAATGGCCATGGGAAGAAAAGGAAGAAAACCGCAACGCTTGCAGCGCTCCCACTCTCTCCCACCTCCCCCCTGCATCTCCTTCCCCGGCTGCTTTGACCAGGTCACTCCCCAGCTTTGATTCTCTCCTCTTGCTGGACGACCTCCCGTGGCTGCATTGTCTGGAGAGCTCTGGTGGAGGCTGCAGAGCTCTACTTCCACCTCAGCAGAGAACAGGCTCTCATTAGCAGCCCTCAGCATCACCACTGCCTTCAAAGGCACCGAGCCCGCTCCTGGCCCCAGTGGGATGCAGCTCTGCTGAAGGCACCAGCAGGATCAAAACACCAGCTGGGCAGAGCAGAAGGGATGCAGGTATTGCTCCACGAGGCTGGAGCTGCTCTGGCTCCTGGGCACACCAGGTGTGAGTGGTGATGGCACTGATAAAAGTGCAGCAGGCCCAGCTCTTGGGAGGGTTTCCATGCTGCTGCCAGCACTGACTGCTGGCTGTCCTAAAGTTCTCCTAGGGCTGCCCACACCAGTGGCAGCTGCACCATCTGCAGCTGTTTTTTTGTTTTTTTTTTAATCTGTTTTTTATATTTTTTTCCACAGACATTCACCTTGATAAGCTACAAAGAGGTAAAAATGGACCCTCAGTTGCTGTCCAGAGAAACCACAGTGAGGCTCAGGAGCCAAAGCCTTCATCCTCCTCCTGACCTCCTCTCTGAACCCCTCTGCCAGGCCCTCTGTCTCCTCCCCTCGAGCTGCACCTTGGTGGATGAGCTCCAGATGGTTGGGTGGAACCTTGCCAAGCACGGGGGGCTATCAGCAGTGCTGGGGATGACTGTAGGCTTCCTGCTGGGAAGTATGTGGAGATCTGTTGGCTTCTTACTTTAAGCCCCTAAAAAAGCACTCTCCCAACTACTTTTGGCTTTCCCTTTAATCTAATGAGTTCTTCTCCCTTTTCCAGTCAGTCCTGAAGTCTCCACAGCACCTCTTTGTCTGATTCCCCTTGTCTGGAAGCGTGTCCAAGGAGTGTGGTGGGGTGGAGGTAGGTTGGACTTGGGCCATCCTTTGGCTCCTTCCATGAGTGCATAAACTTTTATCTTTTCAATGTTACCATTAAGGGGAGTTGGAAAAAAAAAAAAAAAAGAAAAGGAAAGGAAACTAAGCCACAAACAACTGCATTAAAATAATAATCAGAGCCTCATGAAAGCACACAAAACCCCAGCAAACCCTCTGTGCTTTGAAACTTGAATCTTATCTCCCCCTGTCAAGGTTAATTGTTGCTGGGTTCAAACCATGGACAAGCTTTCATTAAGGCTGGAGATGGGAGCCATGGCTGGGCTGGGTGTGTTGGAGCAGAGTTGAATTTGGTCCAGTCTGTCAAGGAGGGAGATCACATCTGCAGCTACACAATTTCATTAGAGTTGTTGGATTTTAGTCTGATCTTTAATGTTCCTGGACTGTCTTCTCCCAGGGTTATAACCTGTGGAGCTCTTTTGAAGCTGGTCACTTAATTTCTTTCCATATAACTTTATTTCTTTCCATATCACATTAAAGACTGGAGTACTGCAGTGTGATCAGATCTGGAGAGCTCAGGAAGAGCTGATAAACGTTCCCCTCTATAAAGACCTTTCTAGTTTATGTGGTGGGGAGCAAATAATCTGTCCTGGGAAGCAAATCCTCCTCATTTCTCACTTAATCAACCTACCAAGAGCCAGACACTGCTGGTTTTCTTTCTTTGCTATTGCAGCCCAACCCGAGTGTTCAGGATCCCAGCTCTTCTGGCTGTGGTTGTTGCTCCTGCAGCTCATGTTCTTCTACAGGGATGCTTGGAGGAAATGGGCTTCTAAGAGCACTATCAATGAGAAAAATACATCACAGCATTAAAAATACACTAATGAAAAAGGCATAATGAGTAATAGTTTGAAATAGTTGGAAATAGTTTTATACCTCCTCGAACTAGAAAATATAAATATACATCAAAATAATAACAGTCTCCCCCTACCCCCCACAGAGTCATGGCTAGATTAATTTGGGAGACAGTTTTTCATGCAGATATGTTGGGATTAGGGTTCTGCTTGGGTAAATTAAATAAACTGTTCAAGGCCTCAGTTTGATCAACCTTGAAAGGGTTGTCCATCTCGGCTCTTTTTCCTGGGATGCTCAAGCAAAAATGAGGCTGAGGAGATATTGGATGAAAAGAAAATTAATTTATTTTCTCACTTTCAGCCATTTTTATGAAGTGGGTTAAAGAGTTGCTTGTGCCAGTGCTGGAATCTTTCTTGGTGTTTGTGTTAGGACCAGCATTAGGGAAAACAAGCTTGTTTTGGAAATAACAGTGGCATGTTTTTGTTGTTGGGGTTTTTTTATTCAATTTTCATGACTTTTATCAGAACTTTGCAAATTTCTAATACTAAGTAAATTTCATTATTTCCTCTCCAAGCTCCTTTCTCCCAGCAGCACAGTAACTTTTCCAAGCATCTCCTAAAGTGGTGGTGATTTTGTAGGGCTGAGCCTTGGCTGCTTTCTGGGTTCTCCTGGCGTAAAGCAGGGGAGCTCAGGGATGTGCAGCCAATTCCTTGAAGGAGCTGTGTCCCAAAAAAAGAGCCCAGAGAGCTGCAGGATTGGCTGGGCAGGATTCCTGCCGGGCTGTTTTGACACAGGGAGCCCTCAGACACGGCTAACGGGATGTGGCCAGCCGTGACTTGACATGATTGCTTAGCATTCCATCCCCACCTTTCCCCCAGCCCGCTCCTTTCCTGTGCCTTGTTTTCATTTCCTTGCTAATTCAAGCATGTCTGATGTTAGCAGGAGGAATTTTGGTGTGGTGCAGAGGTCAGGGAGAGCTGACTGGGACTGGATTTTACAGGTGACGTTCATGTGTAGAGGTGGGGGGAGCAGGACAACAGAAAGGTCACGGAGATGGGAGCAGGGAATTGCTGAGCTTGGAGGGGAAGCCTGGGAGGGGGAATGCAGTGGTGGAAATGGGGTTAAAACACTTTTAAATGGGTTCAGTCCATGGGGATTTGTGTTACTTTCTGCTGTTGGAGGCACAGAAGTGCCCTCTCCCTCTCTGTGGTCACCAGCCCCTGGCACTGTGTGCCCTCACGTGCCATCCTTGGTCACCACAGAAGTGCTGGTGATAAGCAGGTGTCCCTGGCTGGCATGCGGGAAGGAGAGGCTGCTTTGCTTGGGAATGCTTTCCCCAAAAACTGCTGCAGCCCTTCTGTGGGGCTCAGCCCGTTCCCTGTTGCTGTGGCTGACAGAAACCAGAGCCCTCACTTTGGTGTGGGTTTTATCCACCAGCAACCAGCTGGTGCTGGGATTTGATATCAGCTGGGAAAGCCATCAGGAAGCTTTGGTTGTTGTTTTTCCCTTTCCTTTTTTGAAGATTTCCATCACCTTCTCAGCCTTGCTCCCTGCTCTCTGCTTGGTCTGGGTGGTTCCATGTGCCCCCAGCAGGGACCCACATCCCTGATGTGTCTCACTTTGGGCAGTCTGAACTTGGCAGCATTTCTATCAAACTAGAGAAAAAGCTCTGGGACAGGCATTTTTCCCCCAGTCAAATGCATTTCCATGCCTGAAAGTGGGTACATGTACATTTATTAAAAGCAATCCTGAGAAAGCTACAAGCTGTAGCTTTTAAATTTCTTGTGTGTTTATTTATATTAAAAAAACAATCCCATGTTTTCTTCATTAATGGATGGTATTTACTTTAAGTACAGCAGAAATCTGATGTTGAGCTTCAAACTAAGTAAATCTCCATTTATTAAAAGCCTAAGTGCCTCCGTTTCCAGATTTTTTCACGGTACATTTAGGCTGCATGTTGGGGACTCAGGGCTGAGCAGCCTGAGCTCTGATCCAGCAGGAAGGGATCTAACAGTGGGTTTGATTTTTGGGCTGCATTAAAGGCTGGTGCCATGCAGGGGTGTGAAAAGCCTTTCATGTGGCCACAGGAGGACTCTTCAGAGGCCAGCCTGTGTGGAGGAAAACCTGGGAGCCAGGCAAAGACAGGGATCCAGCCTGTTAGAGGTTAGGTTTAATTTCTGGGGGCTGGTTCCTGTGCTCTAAAGCAAACAAAGCCTCAGGTTTGACTTTACTCATTGGTTTTGCCTTTTCTGGAAATCTGTTGCTTTATCAAGAAGTGCTGGAAACCTCCAAAATTTGGTTTGCAAGAGGACACTTGAGCAATTTTTTGAGAGATTTCTGTGTCAAATTCAGTCAGCTGAGGAAGGGCCCTCTCACCACCAGTGTCTCCAGTTCATTACCAGTCTGAGTGGTGCAGTTGGAAGGAGAGGTGGCACTCGCACCACCTCCTAAGCTTTGTATCAGCTCAGTGTCACCAGGTGCCTTGCAGGCACCCTCATCAGCAGATAATTGTCCCCTTCTGGAATCAGGTGATGCCTTTGGACTTGCCTTTGATTTTGTCCAGTGTCAAATGGATGCTGAAAGGTTTTCCCTCCTCTCCAGAGGTGCCTAATTCCAAAGGATCTCGAGATGAGATAGGTGAATAGCAACAGTGAAAATCTGTGCCCTCAGCAGCTGGAGCTGGATGAAGGTGGGTGCCCCATTTTTAGAAGAGAGGAAAGCAATTTCTCCCCCCTGGCCCAGGCTCTGTCAGGCCCTTTTGCAGTATTCAAGTGCTGGTATTACATTATTAGAACTGGAAATAAGGAAGCCAAGAGTTAATCCAGCAAGGGGTGAAACCACCCCAACCAAAAGCTCCAGAAGGGGTTGACATCTCCCTGTCCCTCCCAGTGTTCAAAATGTCCACAAGGTTTCCTTGTGCTGGGGGAAAAATGTGTCAGGGAATGAGCAGATGCCACAGGTGGTGGTGCTGAGGAGCTCTGCCCTCACCTTTCCTCCCTCAGCCATCTCCCCCTCCTGGAATCATGAGGCCTGTTCCCTAAATAAATCACATTAAAATCCACACCTCCTTCCCAGGCAAAGCCACCCTGGAGTGACAGGCATTAGCATGAGCAAAGCTAATTCCCTAACTTATCTCCAGCGTGCCGTATAATTGATTTCATCAAATAAAATCTGCCTAATAAAGCTCTGGAAGTGAAGGCAAAGCTACAACTTAATTGTAGTTCAGCCAAGAATCAATTCCTCATCTTCTAGCTTGTTTTCTGACAATTCCTGTGTGTTGCTGAGAGCCAGGAAAAAAATGGACATTTTACAAATATTTCTATCCCCTGGATCACTGACATTTTATATCCAGACTGAAAATGAAAGGAAATTTTGCAGATTGGATCAGCCACAGTAAGGAAATATCTATGTCAAAATGTCCAGCAATGAAGAGCTTTATTCCTCCATAAAGCTAAATATGAATTTTATCTGTAAATTTGTGTTTTAGTTCATCCTGTTGCTTCCACTGAACACAGAGTTAGGGGGGAAAAAGGGATCAAGACTAAGTTGTTTTATGTTATATGATATTTTTATACACAATAAAAACATGAAGCACAATAAGAAGTTGCGGGCTCAGTCCTTGTTTGCTGAATGGAGATGTTTAGGAAATATTTTGGATAAAACATCTGCAGTGAAATGCTGCAGTCATTCACACTGAAAAAGATATTCAGCTTTTCTTTGTTTTCAGTGTGGAATTAAGTGTCATATCCAGGAGGGAAAAAAATAAGGAAGGATTGAACCACATTTATCCAATTTATTTTCTGGAATGCCTGGGTAGCTGGAGAGTGATGGATGGTCTGGGTGAGCAGGTGCTGCATAGGCATAAATTGCCTGTGAAAATAAATGTTGTAGGAGTCCAGCCCAGCCAAAATGCAAGATGTAGGGGTTTTTCTCAAGATGGAACTGTTTACCTTTTGGGAATAGCTTGGATCTCTCCAGTGGGAATGTCAGCTGCAACTTTTGAAAGCTTTAGTTCTTCACCTTGTCTCAATTTGTTGCTGCTTTTCATGACCAGAGAAAATGCAGGAGACGTTTTGGCCACGTAAGAAGCCTTAAGCTCTTCAGAGGAAGATGCTAAGGGAATTGGTGAAGTGACAACTTCTGTCTCCTCTCCTTAATCTTGTCAGCCTTGGGATTTCAACGTGGGCTGCTGAGATGGGAGCATCACCTTGATGTGGAGCTCCAGTCCAGGTGGGTTGAACATGCCAGATGCAGCAGCCTGGCTTCAGCAGGGATTAGTTAAAGCAATCATAACATGGCAGGCTTTTAATTCTGGGGATGCCCCACGTGTGTCTTCAAGCTGAGAGGCTGCAGAGATCAGGGAGGGTTGGGAATGGATGGAGGAGGAGAAAGGAGTTGTGCTGTCCAGAGCCTTCCAGACAGAGCTGGCCTTCACCAGAGATACCTCTCCTTGCTTTCTCTGTTTGCACAGCTGGGTTTGAAGCACGCTCTTGCAGCACACACATTCAGAATAAATATTATCCCTATCCATCCTCCCCTGATATTCCTTGTGGGCAGGAGCAGCAGCTTGCAGCCCGTGCCTTGAATCCTGCAAGACGCTGGAGCCACCCTGAGAAACATGGCCTTGAAAAAACACCCCCTTCTCCAGGCCAGGCACCAGGACACTGGGAATGGGGGCTGGAAGGTGCCTTCAGGCAGGCCAAGGAGCCTGAGAGAGGTTTCAGCCTGCAGGGAGGAGCAGCGAGGTGTGACAGGGCTGCTTTTGTGCAGCTCATTACGCTCCCGTCGCCGATTTCTGAACAGAGTCCTGGCGCTGAGACAGACCAGGTTTGCTTTTACTAAAAACAGAGGGGTGGGTTTTTTATTTTTCTTGTACTAAAGTATGTAACTTTAGATGGCCATCTCTGTGCCTGGTCACCTCTGAGATTTTTAAAATTTTTTTTCTGCTGACATTCACCTTGATAAGCTACAAAGAGGTAAAAACTACAGTGGCTTGCTGTGTCTTGACTAGTGTCTCGCTTTGATAGAAATCCTCAGGGTAAAAAAAAACACCTTGTGCAGCGAAAGCAAAGGCTGAAGTGGCTTTCATGAAGCAGGCTTAGTTCCCCTGGAGGACTGACATCCCCATTTTTGAGGCCTAATTGCATGAAGTCTGCTGTGATAATTTCTTAGACAGCGATGAAAAGCAGCTGGAGCCAGCCCCTGGCATTGAGGGGTACGAGCCCAGCGGGTCGGAGCCGTGTCTTGATAGGGCAACAAAGAGATCCAAAGCCTTGGACAACAGTGATCCTGTCGGATGTGCTCAGAGCCTTTCTTCCTCCATTGCTGACACAGATCCCCAGGGGTGATCAGTATGAAAATGCTTCCCTGGAAGGTGTTTCCTGTGCAATTTGGGATGATGTTGTGAAGATAAAGGAGGGCTTTTGTAGGAAGTGGTGGTGGGTTTGGAGCGGAGGCAGTGTTTGTAAGAGCCCACAGTCTGACACGGGGCTGATGACATCAGCCTGGCCACACAGGGTGATGGCAAGGACCCATCAGCAGCACCTGCCTGTGTGTGGAGGGACCACAGCCTCCCTGCAGCAGGAACCTGAAGGTTTTGTATTCCTGGCTCCCCTTTTCACTCCATATTTCAGGATCAGGCGAGGCTGTGCTTGCTCCCTGTGCGTTATCCCACTCCCAGCATTCCCCTTCCTTGCTTTCCCAGTGATCCAGTGCCCCAGCCCCGGGCTCAGCTCGCTGCAGAGTGTGAGGTATTGATTTCTGTTCCACAGAACGATAGCCTTCAAAGGATGGCTGGGCATAATGAGCTGGGCAGCTGCCAATAGCTCCGTGTCACCAGCAGCTTGTGACTCTCCGTGTGTCAAAGCTTTGCTGCCTCTCAGTACTTCAGATGGCTTTGTGTCTGTAAGAGCAGGCACAATGTCTCAGCTTCTTGGGGTGTGCCTACATCTTCTGAACCCTTTTTGAAGCTATTTCTGCATTTGATTTGGCAGCCTGAAGCCCACAGAAGGGAAGAACATAGGTTTGGAGGCACACAACCCCTACGTTTAACTTGGACATCACAGCCCCCTCATAAACCCTAAGGAACAAGCAGTTTTGAAAGCCCTCTGCAGTATTGATTTATCATTTTCTGCAGCATCAGCATCACTTTGAAGAACAAGGGGCTTTGTAATGTAGTTGTACATTTTTCCTAAAAGTATCTTGAGTGCCTCATGGGAGTGCATGATTGCTCAAGATGCTTCATAATTTATTCCTTCTCACATTTTTCAGCTGTGCAATAAAACATTGGTGAATATCCAGGAATGAGGGTCCTTACAGATGGCATTGACAAGTACCAGGCTCACATAAAAACCCCCACATCACCTGCAGGAAGGAGAAAAAGAAGGTAGGAATGAGCCTCAGAATTTCCTGAACCTATGTGGCAGGTTTGAAACACCTGGAAAGGTTTTAAACGTGGTAATTTTGCTTCTTGAATATCCTGTTCACTCTCAGCAGTGTTGTTTCTGTTTAAGTACTTGATAAGCTGGATGTTGAGCTGGTAGCATCATTTCCTAAAGGATTCCAAAAGCAGCTGTCCCAAAGTGTGAAGTTCCACTTGTAACTCAGAGAAGACCTAAATGACCAAATGTATGCAAGGAAGGGATTACAAGCCCCACTTGCCTCTTGCTGGTGAGAGCAGGCTGCTTATGTCATCCCAGATACTTTTTGAGAGTAAATAAATGGTTTTGTTTTACATTATTTGAGAGAAGCCCAACAGGAAATTTGCTCTGTTGACTTCAATGACCTCAAAAACACTCGTAGCCATTTCATCTGGCTGGTTCAAGTTCTGTGTGGATTTGTTATGGGGATGTAAATGCTGGTTGAAATCTTACAAAGATAAGTTTTCCTTGAGTGGGAAGGCCAAGAGACTGCAGTTCAGTGAGTAAACAGAGAGGAATATTTATTTCTGTCTCCTTGTTGGGATTTCTAGCTCACTGCTCCTTCAGGCTGAATGCCAGCAAATCCTTGAAGGTAAGGCAGGGCGTGGGGGTCCTTTGACAAAACAAGTCTTGAGGGGTTGAGATACCATCAGCATACCCCTGTCTGCTTAAATTAGCTGAGGCAGGGCTAGCAGTGGTCGTATGACTCAGGGGATGAAGTAAATACCAGTCACTGCTGAATGTTGATCTCTGGAGCACAGGAATTGTTCATGGCGTGGTGTTGACCTGCCCTGAACTCCTGGCCAGTCCCAGGAGTTACTGATGGTGACAGCCCAAACACAGCGAGCAGCACCTTTTGCTCTGTGCAAACACACTGTGAGACCAATGCTGAGTGCCAGGGACTGCCCTAAATCCATCTTTGGTTTGCTCTGACTTCCCAGCATGGCCAAGGCACCAGGAGCTGCTCTGGAGCGACTGGTCATGGGCACCAGATGTTTGCCCTAGCATGGCTGGCCATCCCTGCTACCCAAACACCTGTCTGTGCTAATAAGTACTTCATGCCAAGTCCTGAAGGATGAGCCAAAATGTCTTGATAGCCTGGGAAAGCCCCGAGAGTGTGTGTAATGTCTGTTTTGCAAGAGCCATCATCATGTGTGGGCCTCTTGCTCCACAGTGGACTGCTCAGTGAAGGTCTTGCAGCACGGTTGGGAGTGCCTTTTGCCTTCTCCTTCATCCATCTGGCCATTCATAGCTTGTTGGGGGATCCAGAGGATTTAGAGGGACTGGCAGAGGTGGCAGCTGGCCTGGTGGCAATCCTGCTGGCTCCTGGTTGCCTGTAGGAACCCATGAATTCCCCTGCCTGGCTTCTGGAGGCAGCGGTGGGTGTGTGCTGATTACAGCGCCGTGCTCGACTCGTCATTGCAGCTCGGTTCAAAACCAAATGCATCCTTTTCTTTTTCTTGTCAAGAGCATGATTAAGTCCTCCTGTTTCTGTGCAAGAGCCTGGAGCAGCTGCCTCCATTCTCCTCTGGCTGGACTGTGTTTCTCAGGATACAGGAGGGATGCCAAGGAAGCAATGTCTCTCCTGGGAGAGGGTTGGATGAATCATGTTAAGGGAACTCCAGCAGAAAGTTTCACCCACAAAGGGTGGGGAACAGCAGCTGATCTAGACCAAACGATGACTTAACCTTGACAATTAAGATGTTATTCCTTCAATTTTTATCCTGCTGGAAAACTGAAAATATTTCCATGACGATATGTCCATGAAACTCTACTTTTTTTTTCCAGCAGAAAACCTTTCTTCTGCCCAGAACCTTTCTTCTCCCTGTTGGAACACTCCCCAGCAGCTCTACTGGTGGGCTGGGAGTTTTCCAGGACTAGCCTGAAGTTTCAATCAAGGAGTTGTTTGGGGCTTTTTGGTTTGTTTATTTGTTTGCTTTTAAGGCAGCCAAGCAAAACAAATGCTGGCAAGAACTTTAGTACCTGATTCATCCCTATAAAATTCTCTGCAAAATGAGAAAGCATTTGCTTTTTAAAACTGAATTTCCTCTGCTACTCCAAGCAAGAGTTAATAAAGGACCTAGAGGTGTTTGTTTCATTTTGGGTGCCTGATCAGTTCTCAATTTGTTTCAGATGAGCCATGTTAAATTTATCCCATGACCCTATAATTACAATCTGTCTTTCCATCCCTTAAATAGCCACTCTGTCTTTTCAAGCATTATTTTGGTTCACCTTCCTGGCATCCACTTTTAAGTAAATATTTTAAGCTCCGAGGAGTGTGGCTCTCTGCTTTCTGCTCTGCTGGCTTCCTTGAGGACAGCAAGGGCTCCACCAGTTTCCACTGATGGGCTTCAGATCAGCTCCAGATTTCTTTTCTGGTGAAGAACAACTTTTTGGCTGTTTAGAGAGTGGAAAGCAGCCTCAGGGAACCTCCTTTTTTTTTCTTTAACAGTGGAAAACAGGCATTTTTTTAATCATTTGTGCCCTGGTGCAGCTGGAAGGTGCAGGAGGAAAGTCCTGCAGAAAGAGGAGAGGATGGGCCCATCCTTCCTGGAAAGGGTGGAGCAGGGTGGCCTCTGGCTCTTCAGGACATCATGGAACACCCATCAGATCCTGGGGATGATTTCAGACTGGCTTGAGGCTGGAACACCACCAAGGAATGACATTTCACTTGGATTCTTTTGGAGTTCTAGGCACAGCTTCTGCTCCAGGTCTGGTTGGTAACTGAGTTCATCATTTTGGCTTTCACTGCTTGGCCACAAGCAGTGTGCTTTGAAATGGGACTATCCATGAGGCAGTACTGGAGTTTTTCCCACCTCCTCCTCCTTAGTGCCTTCCCTTTCCTACATTTCTTGTGCTCCTTCAGCCTTTCTTGCACTGGTCAGGAAAGATGGAGTTGAAATAGTCACAGCTTTGCTTTGAAGGCTGCTGCATTGAAAAGAGCTGCTTCACTCCCTCTGTGTCAAGCTTATGATATTAAAATCAATAATTCTCCCTCTTTTCCAGCTGGTTTTAGTGGTGTGAGCTGTGCAGAAAGGACTCTCATGCTGTGGCTGCAGTGCCCTTGGCACCTGAGCAGAGAAGGAACAGGTCATGGATAAAGACTGGGCAGGTCTTCTCCTTGCTGGGACCTCTCTTGATGGCTGGAACATCTCCAAGGATGGTTTTGCTCATGTTTTTGTTGTTCTAAGTGAAACTGACTTATATAAAGGAGTGTTAAGATGGTCCTGCAAACACAGAGGGGTTGAGAAGTTCAGCTACTGTGATGATGGGTGTTTTTTGGGAAGGAAAGATATGTCCATTAAAAAATACTCAAGTTTTCATGTGCATAATGCCTAGACCTTCATCAGCAGAGCAAGTTCTTCTCAGGTGAGAAATTATTTTACAAGGACATTTAGGACAGGACAAGGAGGAATGGCTTCCCACTGCCAGAGAGCAGGGTTAGATGGGATGTAGGGAAGGGATTGTTCCCTGGGAGGGTGGGCAGGCCCTGGCACAGGGTGCCCCTGGATCCCTGGAAGTGCCCAAGGCCAGGCTGGATGGGGTTGGAGCACCCTGGGACAGTGGGAATTGTCCCTGACATGTCAGGGGATGACACTGGATGGGCTTTAAGGTCCCTTCCAGCCATTCCATGATTGTCCCAGAGCTCTCCAAGATGAGCAGTGGCAACTACCTGCAAAGCCCCTGTGGAGAGACTGATCTGTGCCTTTCCCCTGTGTCTGAAGGAGAGACAGGTAAAGCCCTTCCCAGCACTGGCTTCTTCGAGATGGCATTGCCTGGCTGTGAATATTCATGTGCAGCTTGTTTCTGCAGCAAAAGTGTGAGCAGGGCTGTGATGCTGCTAATTGCAAGTGAAAGTGTTAATTTTCACACAGTTGTAAAAGAAATCCCAATTTGTGAAGATTTTGCTTGAGTCAGGAGTGAAGTTCCTGTCACTTTTAGAAGGCGCAGATGGGAAATGCTGAGTTGGAATATTCAGCCCCTCTTAAAATTCTTTATTCCATCAGAAGGATTCCCAGGCTCTCTCAGCATGTTACTTTGTCAAACTCACCTTTTTTTTTTTTCCCTGAGAGAGGTTGGAGTCTCGACTTATTATTCAACTTTCTATTGCAGCTTTGTTTAGTGGAGTTTATACATTCTTAGATCAAACATTATACAGTCTGACCAGGAATCGTGCAATCACAGTGGGAGATGTGAGGAAACAGCATAATTTATTTTATAAACAAAGGCATCATCCACATTAAAGTACCAGTTGGTTCATAAAATGGGTTTTAATGCAATAAAAAAAATAAATATGCAGCTTTCCCTGAGCTGTGTTTAGAAATAGTTGCACTCAAATGAGGAATGTGGCGCTTATGTCTTCCCACAGAGGCTGCCTTCATCTCCTGAAAGCAGCTACCCTGCCTGGTTTGGTCTGGGAAGGCTGCAGGGATTTGACCAGCTCCTCATTGTAAAATGGAGTGGATAAGGACTAAACTCCATTTAATATTTATCCAGAGATGAACCAGCTGCTCTAGGCTGGAAATGTGTAAAGGCTTGTGCTAGGAGAGCTCTGAGGAGGCTTAGCAGGGACAGAAAAAGGTGATGTCCAAGCATCACTGGATGTTGTCATCACCCCCAGCTTGTTCTGGAGGATGCACTCATTAGATCCTTGTGGGACAGCTTTGCTGGGAAAGTTGGAACTTTGGGAAAATGGCCAGATTACTGTGCTTGGGCTGCTGGCTGGGCAGAGGATCCTCATCCTGCTGGACAACCAGCCTCGATGAGGAGCTGGAAAATTGGCTGAGTGGGGTTTGTGTTGTGGGCAAAGAGCTGGTGGATCAAGCTGCTGCTTGTGGAGCTGAGCCCTAGGAAGGAGAGCTGAGGATGTATTGCAGTGTGGGTAGGGATCTGGGAATTATCAGCTGGATCAAAGCTTGCTTTATCCAACAAGCATTTTGACAGCTCCTGGAAGAGGAGAAAGGCTAACTTCAATGAAGGTAGTGGTACAGTGAGCCAGCAGAAGATTTCATCCTGGAGCTGCAGTGAGTACAACCTGGACTGCAAACCAAAAGCTGCAGAGAGTTATTACACACACGTGCACACAATAGAGCTCAGAGCCTGGCCACTGAGACCCTTCCTTGGGGATCCATATAAAATACCTCTCACAAAAGCTGCCCTGTGTGCAAGCAGAGGAACTCCTGCTAGTGACGTTAAAAATGGTGAAAAAAAAAAAAAATAAATCCCACAACCTCTTTTTCACCCACATCCAAGTGGTGTAACTCTTATCTGGCTGGCAGTCTGTTGGAGATACCAGCACAGCTAAGCAGCACACACCATATGGGACATAAAAATGCTGCCTGGGAAGCGCTTTTCAGTCACTGCTCTGAGCTGTGCCAATGTAAAAAATGTCCCCTTTGTCGTGGTGGTGAATGCATCTTCTTGTTCCCCCTTTTGCCTGGATTTATGTTAAGCCTGGCTCTGAGCCCAGTTTGATCTGCTCACTTTATTGTATTGCAAACAGTAGTCAATGGCTCTTCAGCTCGAGATCGCCTGGATTTATTTTCAGGTCAAGTCAACTCTCCTTGACCCAAGTCTGAACCAAAATACATTCCCAGAAGATTCCCCCACAGGATATGGGATCCAGAGACAGAGTGACATTGTAATGAGTTCAAGGTTTCAGCTCAGTACAACAGAGCCCCTGTTGGTGCAGGAGAGGCACTGAGCAATCCTTATTTCAGCCACTTCCCTCCACTGAGCAGTGTCACACCACGGAACCCCAGCCTGGTTTGGATTGGAAGGGACCTTAAAGCTCAGCTTGTTCCACCCCCCTGCCATAAGCAGGGACATCTTTGACTAGTCCAGGTCACTCCAAGCCCCAACACACTGCTGGTGTTTGTGGTTTGCAGGGAAGCCAGTCCTTATGGATGTGTTTGCATGGCTCTGACATGCCTGCGTGGAATTTGCTGTGCAGGCTTTAAACAACTGATGAGATGTCAGCATTCTTTTATTATTTTTCATAAAGAAAAGTGGGATGTCTTTTGGGGACTGCCTGGCACAGAGGCAGAACCAGCTGATGTTGTGTCATGAAGTGTAAAACACTGCTTTGAAGATTTGGGACAAAACCAGAATGAACTCATGGATTTAGCCTGGGTGATAAATCTTCCTTCAAAATAAGGCAGCCTTATGTTTGGTACAAAAGACTGTTTATTTCTTCTATGAAAAAAAAAAAAAGAAAAGAAATGGTGTAATCAGCTAGGATTAAGTTTCCAGGGGCCCTGGACAGAAGCTAAAGCCCACATTGCCTCCTTCTCCTGCTCACACTGGATAATTGGAGTAGTTTAAAAACTCTCTGGCTTCCTAAGGTTTTGGGCTATGAGCTGCTGCCAGTGTGCCTTGAACCTAAAGCCATAGCTAAGAACCTCAGCAACAGAAATGAAATGTCCAAGTGTTTGGTATGAACTGACTGTCTCAACTAGGAGCCTGGCCCAGGTGTGGGAAAAAAATAGGGCCTTATTCCTGTTTTCCATCTCAAGGAGGTATTGAATCCACATGGCAAATACACAACTGAGGTCCAGCTGACTTAATGCTGCATTAAGAGTCTTTGTGGTTCGGGTGCACTGCCTTTGTTGTTCTGCCTGCTCGTGGTTAATGATTCATCAGCCCTTTTTTACTTTATCTGCTCGTGTAATTACCTAGGAACAGCCCGGTGTGCACTTTGGTGATGCTGCAAATTTCACACCTCGTTGGGATGGATGCTGGGAAAGCTGTCAGTGAGAGAGCCAGGCAAAGAGCTGGAAGTCCTGCAGGCGCTTGCATGTGTGAGCTCTCCTGGGCAGAGTGGTCTGTGCAGTCTGAGTGATAAGCAAATCCCATCTTTTCTGATGGCTCAGGCTGGGTTATCTGTGCCTGAGCTGGCTGGGAGTGTGACGGGGTCAAACAGGCATCGATTGTTTCACGGCGCAAGAGCCGCTCTGCCGTCCCTGCTGTCCTGTGTGGGGGGCTTAAGCTGGGCTCTCCCCTTGTTCCCCTGGAATGAACTCCTTTGGGTTGTGAGCTGGCACAGGGGAAGGCCATGGGCACGAGCAGTTACTGTGCACTGAGTCCTGTCTCTGCTGGAAACCTTCCTGGAGTGTCACTAGAGGACATGAAAGAATACAACTGCACGCTGCTGCTCTTGAGGTGAAGAAAAAACGGAACGGTTATTTTCTCATTCTAACATTTATAGATTTCCAGAAGTGGCAGCAAATTAGAGGGTGATAGTGCCACCTCTCCCATGACTGGACAGTCTGTCAAATTTCTTCCATAAAAGAATGCAAAACAATGAGTTATTTATAGAAACTGTGTAAGAAAGTTCGTTACAAAAATGTAAACATCAGAAGGCTTAAAAAATCTTAAAAAATCGAGGTGACACTGTAGCTACTCCCTGAGGTGTTTTTCTACAATCCACAGGTTTCCCCTGAGAAAGACAGGCTCCAGGAGACAGGCAGGGAGGGAAAAAGGGAGCAGGGATGCTCTTCTTTCAAAGGAACACAAAAGTTGTGTGGTCAGGAGACAGGTGGGAAGCCAAAGGTGGAGTGTGACCATACCTGTGGAAGGGGCCTGCAGCCAGCCCCACCCCACACTGTGGAAGCTGCCTCTGTGAGGAGACCTTGCTGTGGGCAAGGTGTCTGCCAGGAAAGGTCTCTCCAGGGAGGCAGGGCTCTATTTGCCTCCATGTGATGCAATTTAGGCAGGAGATGGGGCTGGATCTGCAGCAGGAGCATCTCCACGTGCCACTGGAGCCTCCTGGAGATTGGAGACCAGGCATGTTGGGAGCCTAGGCTGGGAAGCAGCTGGAGCAGAGCTTTGGAGAGCCCATGTTCTGCAGGTGCCTACTGAGTTCTCCTCAAATCCTGAGTGTCTGGCTGGACTGAGAGCCAGGAGAGCTTGGCAATTCCCACTGCCAAGCCAGAAGCAATCCAGAAGGAGATGATCAGACACTTCCCAACCACCAAACATCAAATGCAAGCAGCTGCAATGTCTTTGTCTTCTCACCTGTTTGCTGGTGGGCAAACAGTGCCTGTTCCCAGTAAAAAATTACCCTTTGTGTTCACTTACTTAACATTTTCAAGGAGTCGTGGCTAAATGGAGGTGACCTTCACTCTCAGCTCCCATGCACGGGCTCAGCTCC